>NC_064413.1:52830000-53452500 GCF_023375975.1 Astyanax mexicanus | reverse complement strand
AGGAAGCACTGCTCTTTTTCAGGAGCACCGAAGCATGCATTTGTGTGTGTGTGTGTGTGTCTCGTAACTGAAGTGGATGGGTGGAGACAGTCATTGTTAGTTAATGATGATTGAACACTCTGATATCCCACAAACACTGTGGTCACAGTGCAGCATGTGCTCAAATCCAGAATTCTGACCACTTTTTGACCCATATACGCACTACTAAAAATAAAGATGCCACAAAGGGTTCTTTGAGTTATGCCATAGAAGCTGGTATATCACCCAGCCCAGAATTATAACAGCTATGAACTTCCTGTATTTACTTTCTTACTCTGCCCTCTGACAGGTCGGAACAATCAGCAGAGAGAATGGTCTCGCATGGTTTGTTGGGACACGTGTTGGTGTGCCAACCCAAACCCAACACAACCAATACACACCTAAACCAACCCAGCCCAGCCCAAACAAATCAAACCAAATTAAACCCAGCTCAAGCAAAGCTCACCCAAAAATAACCCAACCCAACAAAAAGAAACCTAACCAAACCAAACCAAAGTAAACCCATACCAACCAAAGCACACCAAACCAAACCCAACTTAACCCAAACCAAAGTAAATCCAGCAAAATCCAAATCCAAACCCAACCGAAACCAAAGTAAACCAAGCCCAACAAAATAAAACCCAGACAAACTAAATCAATATAAAGTCAACCTAGCATATCCCATACCAACCAAAACACACCAAAGCAAACCCAACTTAACCCAAACCAAAGTAAACCAAACCAAACCAAAGTAAACACAGCAAATCCAAACCCAACCCAAACCAAAGTAAACCCAGACCAACCAAAACAAACTAAACCAAATATAAGGTAATCCAGCACAAATAAAGCACAGCAAACTCAACCCAACCCAAATGAAACCTAAACCAACCAAAGAAATCCAAACAAATTAAACCAAATCAAAGATAACCCAGCATATCCAAACCCAACCCAACTCAACAGAAAGTAAACCAAATCAAAATAAACCCAGCCCAACTAACAACCAAACCACACTAAAGCAAATAAAAGGTAATCCAGCACAAACAAACCCAACCCAACCCAACACATACAAAACCAAACCAAACCAATGATACACCAATCCAACTAACAACCAAACCACACTAAAGCAAATAAAAGGTAATCCAGCACAAACAACCCAACCCAACCCAACACATACAAAACCAAATCAAACCAACTAAACCAATGATACACTAATCCAACTTGACCTAACTCATTCAAACCAATGAAAGAACAATCCAACCCAACCTAATCCAACCAAGCCCAACCTAACTCATCCAACCCTAACCCATCACATCCAAACCAATGAAAAAAGTATCCAATCCAATTTATCCAATCCAAACCAATTAAAGAACAATCTAAACCAGGGGTCTACGGCCCCTCACGGGTTAACAAAATAAACATACATCTGGCCCGCAATTCAATTTAATTATTTATGCTTTATTATGTTCGTTTTCATATTTTATCTTAACTTGTATTTTGGTGTGTGTGTGTGTTTTTTTTTTTTTTTTTTTTGCTTACGCTGCGTTGCCTGCTTTAGTAGTCTTCAGTAGCCTTCAACAGTCTAACCTTGCAGCCGTGGTGTGTCCACTAAACTCCGTAGTTATAAACATCCTGAGGCTAGCAGCGCGCTAACTGACCTGTTTATAATGTAATCCGAGCAGTGCCTCCGTGACGCTGCTCTAAACTGCTGCTGTTAGCTGCTTGGGCTGAAAGATGAACTGTAGAGAGCTGTATTATCCGGTTAGTGGGGTTATTTTATTTCATACACAGAAGAACTTACACATTTTTAAAAACGCTCCAGACTGGCTCAGCTGAGCCCTGTAGCCCGTGGCTGGGCTGCAGCTCTGACTAAGCAAAGACTGCGGGCTTGTGGTGCTGCAGCTGCAGCTCCGACTAGTGGTTGGATGAGGAACTGCTAAATCTGAGGAAATGCTAAATCTGTCACAGCTCACAATTTTTGATTTTATATTTATTAAGCCTTATTTCAGTATCAAACGTTTTGATCAAAGTTAATATAACTTATAAATTAAAAGGATTTATGTTAATAGAGCAACAAGCAACCATTTTTCCATGCAACTGTAATATTTGATTGAATAAATAGTATATTGAGAGTTATTTAACATTAAGGAGTAATTACATTCATTTTGTATTATATCTGGTTACATTTTCTTATATTTATAAGTTACATCTGGCCCTCAGAGGACAGCCAATATGCCAATGTGGCCCTCGGCAAAAATGAGTTTGAGACCCCTGATCTAAACCAACCCATCCCATTCCAACCCATCCCATCCCATCCCAACCCATCCCATTCCAACCCATCCCATCCCATCCCAACCCATCCCATTCCAACCCATCCCATTCCAAACCATCCCATCCCAATTAACATTTGAAGTTCACAAACTCATTAACTGATGCAGAACAGAGTATGCCAACTATAGGTGTAAAAACATATGTTTGATTAAAATACATATACCTGAACCAGACACATATTTTACACTTTTTGGATCACATGATCTCTTGATTCATTAATACAATCTCAGACACATTTAGAAGTTCTGTGATTGGTCAGGATCAATCAATATACTTCTATTATTAAAAACACATTTAGGGTGACCGTTAATTACAATCTAGCTGACAATGAAACAGAAGAGACTGAGAACAGTACATAATACCCTGACTTTAATTATAAATATATAACATCATTAAAAAAAAAAAAAACATAATGATGGGAAACAAAAATACCAGTAATAAACTATGAAATAACAAAATGGCAAATATGAATATATCCTGTGATGCCAGGTTTACCATGGAAGCCACCATCATGATTAAAGTTAAAACACATGGCACATTCTCCAGACCTGTGTGGTTCTTCTGTTGGCATCATGGCTCAAAGAACCCTTTGTAGACACATTATTCACTAGTGGGGCACAATGGAACAAAGGGTATTAAAGTACAGAACTGTAGCACTAAACCAATCTGCCCAGGAGAAGAAGGACAATGTGCCATGTGTTTACTGGCATCATAATACTGACTTTAGCAAGACTTTGGTAGGCTTTGGTATCACAAATCAAGTCAAATATAATAAGCAAATAAACAATTCGACCAATCACAGAATGCTCTGAGTATTCTGACCAATCAGAGTTCTAGATGAGGCCTTTCTATGGATGTGATAATACATTAACTTGTTTCTGAGATTTAGAAATGTGATGAACTCTAATAGAAATCACAATAAATAGCAATAGTTTCTTTAGAAAATCCACGACAACCACTGGATACACCATATAAACCCAACCAAACCAACCAGAAGACACTCAGCTGGGACAAAAACCCATGCCAACGCATCAGAGACCCCCAAACCACACAGGTCCAGGGGTCTTCATTTAACCCCGCCCCCTCCCCACCTCATTTTAACACATACCTGCACTCATCCGAAAAAGCAGCTTCAGCTTAAATCCACCTACAGTCCTCAAATCCAAATACAGTCCTTCAGCAAGTATATGGAGCAGGTGGCTCCACCAGCACCACCACTCTATCTCTCTCTCTCTCGTTTTCTCTTTCTTTCTCTCTCTCTCTATACAGTCATGTGGCTGTTCATGGGGCTCCACCTCCAGTTTGGCTCGAAGTACAAGAGAGAATGCACGTGGGTGCTGTTCATTCAGAGAGAGAGAGTGCACGCACACACACACACACACACACACACACACACACTCGTCCCCTATTGTGCCACCCGTGCACACTGAGCATGCTCAAACGAGCTGTGACATCTACAGTTCAGTCAGACAGACTGGAAACCCGCAGAGAGTCCCCGGTCCGGCAGGGATGGGCGTGGCTGATCCAGTTAGGACGAATCTGAACTCGTCCAAGTGTGCACTGTCTTTTTCGCACTACAAGACGCACTTAAAATCCTTTAATTTTCCCCCAAAAATCCTCAGTGTGCCTTATAATCCGGTGTCCTTATGTATGAATTCTACCAGTCAGGTATTAAGGAGCAGTAAATCCACTCAATGCTGAACTACAGAGTTACAAGGGTGAGTTTCAGGGAAGTTTCTCCAACACTAAGGCTGGAGCAGTATTAGCATTAGCCACTAACAGCGCTAAGTGCTAATATCTCTTTCACCGTTCAGAGGTGGTTATTATCAGGCTGTAGCCTGCTGCTAATCCGGGCTAGCACTGCTGGAGCAGCATTAGCGCTAGCACTTTCGCCGTTCAGAGGTGAGTATATCAGACTGTAGGCTGCATGTTTATTGTGTTAAAACAAGCTACGTGGAATGAACCTCTACCTAATATCAACCTCATTGGGTTCCTCATTGTAGCGCTGTTGGCTAGCATTTACTAGCGGTTAGCTATAGTAAAAATCTGCAAATCTAAGCTTACTGTAAATAAACGGAAGCACTTTTCTCACCCAAATAAATGGTTTTCAGGAAAGAAATCTGATTAACACGTTTTGTAAAAACGTTTTGTAACATCATGTAACGTTTTAGAAAATAAATAAAATTACTACAATTATACAATTTTAAGTAAATATGTTAAATATGTAAGAATTATAGTACACTATAAAAAATATATTTTTATACCCAACAAGAAGGAACAAGAAGCATATTTTTACTCTTATGTAAAAATATTTAACATCAATTCTTAGTACGTTTTAAACATACCTAGTGTTGTGATATAGTTGTAAGAATTTTACTGTAAGCATATTTAAAATATGGGGTTACATACATGAAGTAATATGTATATTTAAAAAAGTTCCATTAGTGCAGTTAAGTACACTTAGCACAATTAAGGTAAGACTTTTGTACTATTTTATACAGTTAAAGTAAAATAAGTACAAAAAGTTATCACTCTTTAAATATACTGATTAATAATAATGTGGCTACAAGAACACTTTAGTGCACTATAGCATAATAATGATTAGTATACTTTAATCTACTTTTTTCACTAGGGTTGTACTGGCTGGTATCTTCCTCTTGATTATATTCCAGAGGTTTTCAATTTGGTAAAATCAGAGAAACTCATCATTTTTAAGAGCTCTCTTATTTTTTTCCCAGAGCTGTAGCTCAGTTCTGAAGCTCACTTCACTTTTGTTTGTTTTTTTTTAAATATGTGTGAACTGCACTGTATCTCTCTCTCTCTCTCTCTATCTAATGAAAGGACAAAAGCCGAGGCTGAGGCTCACGCATGCATGACATCTGCCCACTAATTAATTATTAATACAGTGATGGCATGCCTGCCATTATTTATAAGCATGTGCGCTGCCCACTGACTGGAACAGCCACAACACCAGATCCACAGACACACTCAGAAAGCCCCCGATCCACCCCCTCTGCTGGACCCTGAATCCACCCCCCCCCCCGGACCCTCGCAGCATACAGCAGCACTACTGCGGGAGAAGTATTAGAAGAGAAAAGGCTAGGCAGATGTTTGCAGCGCTGTGTGTGTGTGTGTGTATATGTGAGTGAGCATCTGTAAGTGTGTTTGTGTATCTGTATGTGTGAGTGTGTTTGTGAGTGTGAGTGTGAGTCTGTGTTTGTGTGTGTATATGAATGTGTGTATATCAGGTGTGTGTGTATATCAGTGAGTGGGTTTTAATGAGTGTGTGTAAATTTATCTGTGTGTGTGTGTGTGTGTGTGTGTGTGTGTGTGTGTGCAACGACTGTGTGCATAAGTGTGTGTGTGTGTGAGTGTATCTGAGTGTGTATTTATGAAGATGTGTATCTGTGAGTTTCAGTGTATCATGTGAGTGCATGTTTGTTTGTGAGTCTGTGTCTATGTGTATCTGAGCATGAGCTTTTATGTGTGTGAGAATTGTGTGTGTATTGGTGTGTGTGCATGGGTGTGTAAGTGTGTGTGTGTGTGTGTGTAAGAGTGTGGTCATTTTCATGTGTGAGAGTGAGTGTGTATGCGTATCTATGAGTGAGTGTGTGTTTGTCCATGAGAGTTTGTGTATCTGTGTGTGTGTGTGTGTGTGTGTGTGTGTGTGTGTGTGTGTGTGTGTGTGTGTGTGTGTGTAAGAGTGTGCGTGTATCGGTGTAATTTCCATGTGTGCAAGTGAGTGTGTATGCATATTTATGTGTATCTGAGTGTGTGTGTGTGTGTGTTGTTTGTGTGTGTGTGTGAGGTCAGTACTCTCTACAGTGTCTCTACAGTCTGAAAGAAAAATGGAGGTAGAGAGGGAGATAGACAAAGAGAGAGAGAGAAAGAGAGAGACAGAGATAAAGATAGATAGATAGATAGATAGATAGATAGATAGATAGATAGATAGATAGATAGATAGATAGATAGATAGAGTGTGTGAGAGAGCAAGATACAGAAAGTGTGTGTGTGTGTGAGAGAGAGAGAGTGATAAAGAGAAAGAGAGAGAGAGAGAGAGAGAGAGAGAGAGAGAGAGAGAGCAGGTAATGTGATGCTGGGCTGTATCTGGATGGTGGTGTCTCTGGAGTCTGCTGTCGCGACTCTCTCTGCTGCTCAGTGCCAATCTATCCCAGCATCCCCCTGTCTAAAGATCACCACCACTGCATAATAGAGCTGTGCACTGAGAAACCACCCCACAACACCACATATACCATATATACCTTATATACCACTATACAGAAGATCTGATTCAATATACTGTGATATACTGAGATACTGCCACATACACTGATTACACTGATCACTGACTTTATGTTTATTTGGGTTCTAATGTTATACACAGTAATTTACAGGTAGACACTCCCACTGACCACTGACTTTATTCTTAATGTTTTTTGGGTTTAGTATTCTAATGTTATATAGAGTTAATTACAGGTAGACACTCTCACTGATAACTGACTTTATTCTTAATGTTAGTTTAAATTTAGTATTCTAATGTTATATAGAGTTAAATTAATTACAGGTAGACACTCTCACTGACCACTGACTTTATTATTTATGTTTTTTTGGGTTCTAATGTTATATACAGTAATTTACAGGTAGACACTCTCACTTATCACTGAATTTATTCTTAATGGTTGTTTGAGTTTAGTATTCTAATGTTATATAGAGTTAATTACAGGTAGACACTCTCACTAAACACTGACTTTATTCTTAATGTTTATTTGGGTTTAGTATTCTAATGTTATATAGAGTTAAATAAATTACAGGTAGACACTCACTGACCACTGACTTTATTCTTTATGTTTATTTTGGTTTGGTATTCTAATGTTATATAGAGTTAATTACAGGTAGACACTCTCACTGACCACTGACTTTATTAATGTTTATTTGGGTTTAGTATTCTAATGTTATATAGAGTTAATTACAGGTAGACACTCTCACTGATCACTGACTTTATTCTTAATGTTTATTTGGGTTTAGTATTCTAATGTTATATAGAGTTAATTACAGGTGGATGCAGATGCTTATGTGGTTTATATAAACCATGTTAAATCACATTTTCTCAAATGGTCTACATCTTAATGACCCTAATAATTGAATAAATAGTTGTAAATGAGTTTTTAACTGTGATTGCAGTGGAATTCCTGCAGCAGAAGGCAGTGTCACGCTCTCTGCAGTATGTAAACACCATTCTCTCATGTTTCGGTTTTCGGCTTTTGTTGCTGAAAACAATCGTAGCTGAAGTTGCCGTCAGCAGTGTGACAGGCTCCGCCCCCCTCACCCCTTTTAGCACGGGTGTACGTGATTCGCTGGGCCTGTCAGTCATGGGAAATGGGATCTGCTTTGATGCAGAGCCAAACCTTCTGTGACACAGCTTGAGAAAGTGTGCAAATTCGAGCAGGCAGCGCCGGGGCCGCCAGCCGGAAGGACCTGCCCCGCTCGGCCTTTTGTTGAGCCGTCCCCTGGCACGGCATTAGTGCGAGATCTCACACACACACACACACACACACACACACACACACGGTTATTTATCACGCAACGGTGGACACAAGAGAGAAAAGGCCGAGCTTCATTCCTCGTTCTGCTTTCCCTCAGCGCTCCTGCGTCATTTAACTGAGTGAGCAATGCCTCAGTAGAGCGTCCCACCTAAGGGTGTGTGATATAATGATATTTCTTCACTATCATGATACATTACTTAACGTTATACTCACAATTACAGCATTTACTAAATGCTCTCATCCAGAAAAACAATGTGAAAACGATGCTTTCACACCTACTTTACATTATATCAGGTCTACTAGTGCACCTCAAAAAATTTGAATATCATAGAAAAGTTACTTTCATTTACTTTTACACAGTAAAACTTTTTCCAAATTGAAATCCTCTGGAATGTAATCAAGAGGAAGATGGATGATCACAAACCATCAAACCACCAAACTGAACTTCTTGAATTTTTGCACCAGGAGTAAAGCAGCATAAAGTTATTCAAAAGCAGTGTGTAAGACTGGTGGGGGAGAACATGCTGCCAAGATGCATGAAAACTGTGATTAAAAATCAGGGTTATTCCACCAAATATTGATTTCTGAAACATTGTTTTTTTTTTTTTACATTATTTGAGGTCTGAAAGCTCTGCATCTTTTTTGTTATTTCAGCCATTTCTCATTTTCTGTAAATAAATGCTCTAAATGACAATATTTCTATTTGGAATTTGGGAGAAATGTTGTCTGTAGTTTATAGAATAAAACAACAATTTTCATTTTACTCAAACATAAACCTATAAGTAGCAAAATCAGAGAAACTGATTTAGAAACTGAAGTTGTCTCTTCATTTTTCCAGAGCTGTATATATTATATAGATGTATTAAACACAGAGAGTGATCTATTTTAAGGGTTTATTTCTTTTACTGTTAATGATTATGGCTTACAGCCAATGTAAACTCAAAAACCAGTGTCTCAGAAAATTAGAATATTATATAAGACCAGTTGGTACTTTTGGCAGTGTGGGCAGTGTGCCAAATCCTGCTGGAAAATGAAATCTGCATCTTTATAAAAGTTGTCAGTAGCAGAGGGAAGCTGTAAGATATGAAGTGCTGTAAGATTTTGTGGGAAAACAAAACTGCACTGACTTTAGACTTGATAATAAAACACAGTGGATCAACACCAGCAGATGACAGACATGTCTCTCCAAACCATCACTGATTGGTGGAAACTTCACACTAGACCTCGAGCAGTTTGGACTGTGTGTCTCTCCACTCTTCCTCCAGACTCTGATCCCTTGATTTACAAATGAAATGTAAAATTGACTGATGATCAGCGATGGTTTGGAGAGACATGTCATCTGCTGCTGTTGATCCACTGTGTTTTATTATCAAGTCCAAAATCTTACAGTACTTCATTCTTCCCTCTGCTACTGACAACTTTTATGGAGATGTGGATTTCATTTTCCAGCAGGATTTGGCACACTGCCCACACTGCCAAAAGAACCAATTGGTCTTATATAATATTCTAATTTTCTGAGACACTGATTTTTGGGTTTTCATTGGCTGTAATACATAATCATCAACAATAAAAGAAATAAACACTTAAAATAGATCACTCTGTGTGTTTAATACATCTATATAATATATGAGATTCACATTTTGAACCGAATTACTGAAATAAAGTAACTTTTCAATGATATTCTAATTTTTCGAGATGCACTAATCCCTACACTCTGACACTGCACCATGACCTCATATCTCCACTGACCCCTGTGAGGGCAGTGTGGGCACGGCCTCAGCCCTCACGCCCTCTGACTAGAAGAGTGTGTGGGCGTCCGGCGGACCGGTCATCAGTGCATTATACAGCACTGCGCCCAAATGACCCAACACAAAGGTCAGCACACACACGGCCACATTCACTATACACAAGTTCATCTGGCCGAAGACTGGGCACTGAGCCGCCGCTCACCGGAACAAGGCCTGCCTTTCATTCCCCGGCAGCCTGGCACACTGCCAACCGTGATACAAGCCAATTCATTTAGTCCCGGTGCGCCGTGTCACACTAACTATAATCACAGCAGCAGACGGCAGGTCAGGTGATACTGTATCACTACTGTAATACATCACTAATTACTTCATTCAGTGTCTGAGACGAGAGGAGGGTATTAATTCAACTTATCCAGAACACAACAGCAGTGTACTGGGGGTGGGCAATATGGCCCTAAAATAATATCACAATATTTTTTATGGTATTTTCGCAATAACGATTCTCTTGGCGATATGATAAAACACTGAATTAAAAAAAAACAAAAAATACTTCAAGAATACACTACTGCAACAAAATGAAAATTACATTGAATTATTGTATATAATATAATATGGCACACCCCTGAGATAATAAAAAAAAATACAAGAATTTTATCAGATTTGTAACAGAAGTCAATGATCCAGAATGTCATGATACGAATAATAATAATGCACTCCAAATATCTCCATATATTCAGGATTAAAGTAAATAAGACACCACTTAAAAATGATGAGTTTCTTTGATTTTACCAAATTAAAAACCTCTGGAATATAATCAAGAGGAAGATGGATGATCACAAGCCATCAAACCACCAAACTGAACTGCTTACATTTTTGCACCAGGAGTAAAGCAGCATAAAGCTATCCAAAAGCAGTGTGTAAGACTGGTGGAGGAGAACGTGATGCCAAGATGTATAAAAAAAAAAAAAAACTGTGATTAAAAGACAGGGTTATTCCACCAAATATTGATTTCTGAACTCTTAAAACTTTATGAATATGAACTTGTTTTATTTATTTATTTATTTTTTATTATTTGAGGTCTGAAAGCTCTGCACCTTTTTAGTCATTTTAGCCATTTCTCATTTTCTGTAAATAAATGCTCTTAATGAGAATATTTTTATTTGGAATTTGGGAGAAATGTTGTCTGTAGTTTATAGAATAAAACAACAAAGACCAAAGTCAAAGTCAAAGTCAAAGTGTTTTTTATTGTCATTTCAGCTATATACAGAGTACACAGTGAAACGAAACAACGTTCCTCCAGGGACCATGGTGCACATAAACACAGTGTAGACAGAACAATAGTGCAACAGTACAAAAGTGCAGACAGACAATACAACACAATACAGACAAAGAATAATAAATAGTGACAGTGTGCAAATTATGCAGTGTGCAAAAAAGACCAGGTGAGGTAGTAATTACCTCTATTTCACAGTGTGCAATAGAGTCCAGTGAGGTAGTAGGGTTTTTAGTGCTTTCCATTTTCTGGGGTAAGTGGGGTAAGAGTGTGTGTGCATGTACAGAAAAACCATCAGTTCAGTCTCTGCAGTTGAGGAGTCTGATGGCTTGGGGGTAGAAGCTGTTGCAGAATCTGGTCGTGCTGGACCGGATGCTGCGGTACCTTCTTCCCGAAGGCAGGAGGGAGAACAGTTCGTGTGAGGGATGAGTGGGGTCATTCACAATGCTGGTTGCTTTGCGGATGCTGCGTGTGGTGTAAATGTCCGTGATGGAGGGGAGAGAGACGCCGATGATCCTCTCAGCTGTCCTCACAATACGCTGGAGGGTCTTGCGGTCAGAGACGGTGCAGGTCCCAAACCAGGCAGTGATGCAGCTGCTCAGGATGCTCTCAATGGTCCCTCTATAGAAGAGTGTGAGGATGGGTGGAGGGAGACGGGCCTTTCTCAGCTTCAAACATAAACCTATAAATAGCAAAACCAGAGAAACTGACTCACTGAGTCACTGAAGTGTTCTCTTATTTTGTTTCCAGAGCTGTATATTGTATAGATATATTACACACAGAGTGATCTATTTTAAGCGTTCATATCTTTTATTGTTCAGGATTATGGCTTACAGCCAATGAAAACCCAACAATCAGTGTCTATAGTTAAATATAAAAAGCATAGATTAACTGTGATTAATCACACATTTTGTAAAGGTAAGCTAAATTTCACCTGTAGATTCAGGAAATCACTTATATAATAGAAACTGTCTGACAACATGAAGCAAATCATAGAGATAAAAGATCTCGAAAAGCAGCACATCATTATACCCCCATCTGAAGAAATTCAAAAACATTATGATAAAACAAAGTTATTGATCATCTATCAGTCTGGAAAAGGTTATAAAGTAATTTCTAAAGGATTGAGACTCCAGAGAACCACAGTGATTCACTATTATTATTCACTAATGGAGAAAACATGGAACACTGGTGAACCTTCCCAGGAGTGACCGGCCGACCTACTGAAATTACTCCAAAAGGGCATGAAGAACTCATTCAGGAGGTCCAAAAGAATCCAGGTCTCACTTAAGGCCTCAGTTAAGATCAGTGTTAATGATTTAATAATAAGAAAGAGACTGGGTGAAAATGGTCTCCATGGGAGAGTTCCAAGATAAAAAACACTGCTGACCAAAAACAGAAGAACACAACGACCCATCTCACATTTTGGGTAAATATTCTTTGGACTTACGAGACAAAAGTGGAATTTTTAGGAAGGTGTGTGTCCCGTTACATCTGGCGTAAAACTATAAAACACATAATTTCAGAAAAAGAACTGAAATCATCCTGAACTGTAAAGCATGGTGGTGGTAGTGTGTGTGTGTGTGTGTGATGGTCTGGGGCTGCTGGATAAATTGCTGTAATAGATGGAAGCAGGAATTTTGCTGTTTACCAGACAATCCTGAAGGAGAATATTACTCTGGCCATCTGCTCCTTACTGACCTCAAGCTCAGGAGTACTTGGGTTCTGCAGCAGGACAATGACCCAAAGCTCAAAACACCTTTGAATGGCTTAAAAAAACTAAATGAAGGTTTTGGAGGGTCTAGTTAAAGTCTGGATGATTGAGATGCTGTTGATGAACTCTAAACAGGACATTTATGATCGAAAACCATCCAAATAGAGTGTTAAAAATAATATTGTCACTGTCCGATGAAAAACAAGCATCTCCAAAACAGCAACTTTACAGGAGAGAGAAAAAACCTTCTAAACTTTCAATGAAGGTCAATGTAAAAAGGGTTTATTTCAGGTCATTTTTAAGTATTTCTAAGAAATTTTGGCACAGTGTAAAAGAGAGTTTGTCTGTTCAAATTATGTATTCAACTAAAAATCGGCAAAAATGGAGATACTTCTTTTTTTATTGGACAGAGACGAAATACACTGTCACATTACAGTTTCTCACTGTAATATTTCATAACTCTCACACATTGTGCTGCTCTCAGGGTTTCGGTTTCAGGAGCTTTTCTAAAGAGAGCAGGCGTATATCCTCAAGTCACCGCAAACCACTGAGCAGAGAGGTTATCTGATAGCTATACTATAAGCCCTGAGAGGGTCCGTGTTATTGTATATGAGCTGTGTATCCCTGGGGGGCTGTAGTGTTTCAGTGATTAGCTGAGGGTGGGCTGGTTATATAAGCAGCCTTTACAGTGAGGATATAAGAGGATATAGCGCAGTTAGTGTGCCCTCTACTGGCCCTGAGCATAGCTATATAAATATTAGTTTCTGAATCAGTTTCTCTGATTTTGCTATTTCTAGGTATTTGTAAAAATATTGTCATTTAGAGCATTTATTTACAGAAAATGAGAAATGGCTGAAATAACAAAAAAAGATGCAGAGCTTTCAGACCTCAAATAATGCAAAGAAAACAAGTTCATATTCATAAAGTTTTAAGAGTTGAGAAATCAATATTTGGTGGAATAACCCTGGTGGTTTTTAATCACAGTTTTTTCATGCATCTTGGCATCATGTTCTCCTCCACCAGTCTTACACACTGCTTTTGGATAACTTTATGCTGCTTTACTCCTGGTGCAAAAATTCAAGCAGTTCAGCTTGTTTTGATCCATCTTTCTCTTGATTATATTTCAGAGGTTTTCAATTTGGTAAAATCAAAGAATCTCATCATTTTTAAGTGTTTTTTTTTTTCAGAGATGTAAATATAGTTTATATACAGTACCAATCAAAAGCTTGAAAAGAGCTTAAATTAATGTTTTAAAATGCTCTGCTTTGTAGATTAAAGTCATCCAAACAAAAGAAGAAACATGATTTGATTTAGAAAACAAGTGTTAAACATGTTTTATATTTTAGGTAGCACCAATGCCCTTAAGAGCATTGAAAGTATGTTCAAATTAGGTAATAATACTAATACTAAAAGTACATTATATATATTTAATATACTTTAAATATACATTAAATATATTGTAGCGGCAATACGTGGGTATTTGGCTCCTCCAATCAGAATCCAGCACCCAGTTGTATATGTACGCGTGTTCTTACGTTCTGAGTTAGTTACAGTTTAGGAGACTTGCCGCACGGCCCTAGCATTGAACACTAAATGTAGTTCGGGTGCTGGAGCTAGGCAGTCCAACTGTTGTAACGTTCCTGATCCTGACTAAACAGTTAAACTGCATCATACCTTGTCGTGTGCCTTATTCCCCACACCTCCACCATCGCACGCAGCGGCAGGCCCACATATCCACGACGGACGAGCGGCAAGCGCAGCGGCCAGGTGGGCCGACCCTCCCCGATAGCAGGTGGCTAATGCTATCGGAAGAGCGAGTGCGATAACAAGAGAAAAACACGACAATACTTTCTCTGTTGTTCCATAAAATGTATTTATAAGCAATATGCATTAAATTATACGTTGTGTTGATAGAAAAATATACGTAGTGGCATTAAATACTGCTTAAAGTACACTTTAGGGTTGTTGTTTTTGTAGTTTCATTAAGGTGTACACAATATGTGCATCAATATGCAAAGTAGTACATTTACAATGTAATACTATAAGTGTACAAAATATGATGTTTACATACATACATACATACATACATACATACTTAAATCTACTTAAGTTCATAGAAGATAAATGAAAAAAAAACACTCAAAATCACAACCTAATGCTTTTATGTTGTATCTAAATATAGCATAATCACAATTAAAATATACTTAAGTTGCCATAAGTTGTTTCAAAACAGTACATTTAGTATATATTTAAGTATATAATACTTTCAATGCTAAAATAGTACTTTATCATGTTAAGTATACTTTTAAAAATATATACTTAAATGCACTTTCAGTTAACAGCTGTGCTGAACTCGTCAAGAGTTAATTACTTGAATTTCTTGTCTCTTAATAAAGTGTTTGAGAGCATCATTTGTAAAGTAGTGAAGAGGTAGAGTTACAGGTTCTAATCCAGATTATGAGAAGCAAGAACTTTAACAAGAACTAAAAACATCAAAGCACTGATGATACTGGCACTCATCAGGACTGCCCCAAGAAAAGTTCCCTCTGTTGTACAGGATAAGTTAATCAGAGTTCCCAGCCTCAGAAACCACAAGTTAACAAGTTAAACAAGTTAAAATGAGGTTTGTTTAACACTTTTAAGTTACTACATGATTCCTTATGTGTTCCTTCATAGTCTGGATCACTTTACTATTAATTTATCTTTTTGTTTCGGTAGATCTCCTTCTCCAAAACTCCCATCCAGACCAATCATCCCCATTACAAACCCCAACACACAAACAAACCAGACCCAAGAAACCCAGGGCAAAAGCAACGCCCTCAAATTTGTCCTTACAAGGATCAGACTGATCGGTTACTAAGATAATAAATATAAATATAAACCCAGTGGAAAAGAGATGGAAAATAGCTCACGGACACAAGCAACCCCAGCTGTTGTCGTTTATATGAGGAAAGCAGAAGTAATTGCTTGTATCTCCCAGTAGAAATCATTATCCAGCCGAGATCTGGCCTGGAGAGCAGAGGGAAGCTCCCAGTGTACATATACTCATCCACTTTCTCAGCTCATATAATAACAGCTAAACAGTGTAAAACACTGTAGACACTTGGACAGCCTGAAGCATCTGAGATGGGTTTCCTGCAGAACAGTCTAACATGGGCAATGAGAATTCATTACTGAAAACGATTATTTGATGAGTGTATGTCCTCTATTTGCTGCAGTAATACCTTATATTAATCTTATATTAATCTCAGACTGATAAATGGAGGAACATTTTTGTGATCTGGATTAATCGATTCTGAAGAAGCTTAATTTGTCACTCATTAGAGACCCATTGTAGAATTTCCCCTTGGGGATCAATGAAGTATCTATCTATCTATCTATCTATCTATCTATCTATCTATCTATCTATCTATCTATCTATCTATCTGTCTGTCTGTCTGTCTGTCTGTCTGTCTGTCTGTCTGTCTGTCTGTCTGTCTGTCTGTCTGTCTGTCTGTCGGTCTGTCTGTCTGTCTGTCGGTCTGTCTGTCTGTCTGTCTGTCTGTCTGTCTGTCTGTCTGCCCATTGGGATGTAGAGAATATGGACTGAATCCTCCATATTAGTAAACTTTCAATGGAAGTCAATGAAAAAAGAGATTTCAGGTTAATTTAAAGAGTTTCTATTGGTCCGTTCATCAGGAAATTTTGGCACAGTGTAAGAGACAGCTTGTCTGTTCAAATTAAGTAGTAAACTAAAAACCGACAAAAAATAGAGATAAGTGTTTTTTAATAGGACAGCAACATTATTCACACTTACAGGACTGTTGCAATGTCTTGGTGCCCAATGTTACATTAATGTGGTCCTGCAATCAGTGAAAAAGTCTCTTCCTTTTCAGAAAACATTTTTTTTCTAACAGGACTTTCTTTACATGCTGAGATGTCTGGTATGTTGCATCGTTACACATGCGTTGCACACTACTACTTCTGTATGTGTAGCTCAATAAATATTAAGGATGCAGTATGCAGCATTGCCGAGTAGCATCACAGTGCTAATGTTCGGAAGGAAGCGCAGAGACTCGGTTCTGATACATCAGCTCACAGACGCAGCCTTGTGCTGATCCACATCACCCTAAGGAGTGATAAGAGGAAAGAGCACCATCTACTCTACCCACCCAGAGAGAGCAAGGGCAATTGTGCTCTCTCAGGGCTTCGGCAGCTGATGGCAAGCTGCACGACCAGGATTCGAACCAGCGATCTCCTAAGGTAGAGTCACCTGGCGTCTTAAAGGAGTTCAACAATACTCCTAATGAAAGAACCTAATGAATTTGAAATATTATTAGTGCACTTCAGTTATCCACCAGCCGGCCTATAATGGGTTCATGGTCATGGGCTCAGTTCAGTAAGTGCTCTCCTATCAGCCCACTTGTGAGAGACACCATGTGAATGACCTACAATCCCCCTTCCAACAGCCAACCACAGTACAGCATTCAGCTGCAGAGGGTTGACGATACACAGCATCCAATAAACTTCAAATTCATCTTAAACTTCACCCAGGAACCCTGAGTGCCAGAGCTCAGGAACTGAAATCAAAGGTATTAAAAAAAAAGACTTTATCCACAGTTCCAGTGCTCCACAGCACAATGCTGGGGTTGCCAAAAATTGTGCCTAAACCATTGTGCCTTGAATGGTCTAAAGCTCTGCTACTATGATCAGTAGATTGCTGAGTCAAATCACAGTCGTGCAGCCCAGAGAGAGCACAATAGGTCTTGCTCATTGTTTTGGCTGACACTCCTTCCCCTCATCACTCCTAGGGTGATGTGGATCAGCACAAGGCTGCGTCTGTGAGCTGATGTATCAGAACCGAGTCGCTGCGCTTTCCTCCGAACGTTAGCACTGTGATGCTACTCGGAAATGCTGCATCAGCAGCAGTTAGAAAAGAGGCGGAGTCTGACTTTACCTGTGTCGGAGGAGGTGTGTGCTAGTCTTCACCCTCCTTATGTTTTGAGAGATATACAGCTGAGTAGCAGCTGAATGGGTGGGACAATTGGCCTAGCTAAAGTAGGGAAAAATGTGACATTTCCAGTTCTAATTCGGGTCACTGAAAAGACGTAAAAGACGTACTGGAAATTCATGCAACCTTGTCAATGACAGCTTGCAAAAAAAAAAAAAAAAAAAAAAAATATATATATATATATATATATATATATATATATATATATATATATATATATATATATATATATATATATATATATATATATTTGATTTTACCAAATTGAAAACCTCACTGAACTGCTCACATTTTTACACCAGGAGTAAAGCAGCATAAAGTTATCCAAAAGCAGTGTGTAAGAGTGGTGGAGAAGAACATGATGCCAAGATGCATGAAAAAAAAAAAAACTATGATTAAAAACCACCAGGGTTATTCCACCAAATATTGATTTCTGAACTCATAAATCTTTATGAATATGAATTTGTTTTTTTGCATTATTTGAGGTCTGAAAGCTCTGCATATTTTTGTTATTTCAGCCATTAAAATGCTCTAAATGTCAATATTTTTATTTGTAATTTGGGAGAAATGTTGTCTGTAGTTTATAGAATAAAGAAAAATCATTTTACCCAAACATAAACCTATAAATAGCAAAATCAGAGAAACTGATTCAGAAACTGAAGTGATCTCTTGATTTTATCCAGAGCTGTAGTGTGTTGATTTAACAATACTAAACATGCTGTCTACAACTGGGACACACAAACAAGACAGTGGAAGGAGGGATTGAATATGAATTCTAGCCAAGTTTTTAGAGAACACAAACAATTAGTTGAGAGAAAAAGAGTTTAAGCCCTTCACCCTCTGGTCAAGCTCTGATTGAATGAGGATACTGAGCCCCTTCATCAGGCATTCAGGTCAGATGTGAAGCTGATTTGGCATATCAGGCGTTCAGATTGCACGGACACTTTTAATTAGCTTTATTCAGGATGAGAGAGGACTGAGTGAGGTTTCTCCTGAAACAGTGAAGCTCTGAGCAGAGCACACTTCCTCCAACACCCACCAACAAAAGCAGTGAAAGATCCTGCAGAAAAGAAAGCTGCTCTATATCTCATGCTGGAGTGAATGGACAACCATGGCAACTCCAGCAGGACTCCAGCAGGCGGAGTCTGGGAATTAACTGCCCTCTGTACTGCCCCCCCACACCACCACCAGAAAACCAACACACAAACATAAATATATTGAGTGTGTTTCAAACTATTACACCAGCATATATCTACACTAGCATTGGTTGCAGGTCAGCCATTATTCCATATAGTGCATGAACTGTGTTAGCATGCCTTTCTGCTTCTTGGGAAATGGAGCGATTTAGTGTGAGCAATTACATCAACTATTTGAAGTGACATCAACTTTATCAAACACTTCACTAAATACTATCAAACATGGTGCTTCCTACCAAGCACCATTAAACCCAATGCTTCTCCCATCAAATGCCACCAACATCTCACTAAATACCATCAAACCCAATGCTTCCCATGAAACACCCCACTAAACACCATCAAACCCAATGTGTCCCATCAGACCCCTCACTAAATGCCACTAAATCCAATGCTTCCTTTCAAACACCTCACTAAACATTACCAAACCCAATGCTCCCCGTCGAGCACCTCACTAAATGTCACTAAACCCAACGATTCCCATCAAGCACCTCAATAAACATCACTAAACTCAATGCTTCCCATTAACCACTGCCAAAAACCTCACTAAACACTATGAAACTGATTGCTTCCCACCAAACCCAATGCTTCTCTCATCAAACGCCACCAAACACCTCACTAAACACCATCAATCCCATAGCGTCACACCAAACACCACCAAACTCAACGATTCCCATCAAACATTTCACTAAATGCCACCAAACCCACTGCTTCCCATCAAACACCCCACTAAACACTATCAAACTCAATGTTTGCCACCAAACATCTCAATAAACATCATCACACTATGCTTCCCATCAATTACCAAATTAACCCATTAACATTACCAAACTCACTATAATCCACTTAACCCAATCCTTTCCATCAAACACCTCAATAAACGTCACCAAACCCATTGCTTCCCAACAAACACCGCACTAAAAGTAATCAAACTCAATGCTTCCTGTCAAACACCTCACTAAAAGTAATCAAACCCAATGCTTACCACCAAACATCACCAAACCCAATGACCCCAATAAACTCAATGACCCAACCAAACATTATGAACACCTAACACCAATAACCCTAAAGCTCTTCACTAAATACCACCAAACATAATGTCCCTACACTCAGTAAACACTGAAGTCAATTAACCTAATGACCACAATAAACTCAGTGACTCCACCATACAACACAAAACCAAACACTTTCCAACAAACACTACTACTGAACCCATTGCTAATTAGCAAATATCAACAAACTAAACACTCCCACCAAACTCCAACACACCAGGAAACCCAACAAAGGTTTCAACAAATAAAAAACCTAAACACTCTACAATCCCCATCAAGCCCCAACACACGTTTAGATACTGTAGATTAATATTCATTGCAGGACACATAACACACAAATAGCAAATTTACTTTTCAAAAGTTTACAGGTACAGATATCTGTTATGGGTGTTAATGGAATCTGTTCATATCAACATGCTGTCCATTTCAACCACAAGCTATTACAGTCATATACAGTAATATAATAAAACAGAAATACAATATCATTAAATAAAAAGCTGTATCTATAGCCATACAATTCTTAATCTAAGTATTTGAGTCCTGTGGTGAGATAATAAAGGCCATGCGGCTGCAGGAGCAGAGCAGGAGATAATCACTGAGCTTCAGTCTGTGCATCTGAATCCCTGAGCAGGTGGTCTAATCCCCGACAGGTAAACACACACACACACACACACACACACACACACATTCAAATACACACTCAGATCTCACGCTGCAAATCTGCTCCCAGCAAAGCTGCTCAGACCCTCCTGCTGCGGCACGTCTGCTACCACCAACAACCCACACTCCCCACCAAACACCCACACCCCCCACCAAACACCCACACACCCCACCAAACACCCACACACCCCACCAAACACCCACACACCCCACCAAACACCCACACTCCCACCAAACACCCACACACCCCACCAAACACCCACACACCCCACCAAACACCCACACACCCCACCAAACACCCACACTCCCCACCAAACACCCACACTACCCACCAAACACCCACACCCCCCACCAAACACCCACACACCCCACCAAACACCCACACACCCCACCAAACACCCACACTACCCACCAAACACCCACACTCCCCACCAAACACTCACACTCCCCACCAAACACTCACACTCCCCACCAAACACCCACACTCACCTCCAAATACCCCCACCCTCACCAAACACTCCCACTCCCCACCAAACACCCACACTACACACCAAACTCCAACAAACCCAACCAAACACCCACACTCCCCACCAAACACTCACACTCCCCACCAAACACTCACACTCCCCACCAAACACTCACACTCACCTCCAAATACCCCCACCCCCACCAAACACTCCCACTCCCCACCAAACACTCACACTCCCCAACAAACACACATCCCACCAAACACTCACATTCCCCAGCAAACACCCACACTCACCTCCAAATACCCCCACCCCCACCAAACACTCCCACTCCCCACCAAACACCCACACTACACACCACACTCCAACAAACCCAACCAAACACCCACAATTCCCACCAAACACCCACACTTCCCACCAAACATTTACACTCCCCACCAAACAATCACACTCCCCACCAAACACCCACACTACCCACCAAACACCCACACTCCAGTAAACCCAATGACCCCAATAAACTCAACATATCTTCACCAAACAACCACACTACTCATCAAATGCCAACAAATTCCCACCAAACTCCAACAAACCCAATGACCCCAAAAACCCAATGTCTTTACCAAACACTACCCAACCCCATAATTCCCAGTATACACCAACAAACCCAGTGAACTCAATAAACCCAATGACCCCACCAAACCAAACGTACTCAATAGGGAGCAAACACCACCAAACCCAATGCTCCTCATCAAACATCACCAAACCCAATGATCCCCATCAAACACCACCAAACCCAATGATCCCCATCAAACACCACCACACCCAATGATTACCATCAAACATCTATAAGTCCAATGAGCCAAATCAACAGCAACAAACCTTAAACTCCCCACCAAACACCAGCAAATCTGAATCATTTTCACCAAATAAGAAACACCAGCAAACCCCATAAACCAACATACCTAATGCACCCACCAAATATTAACTAATCAAATGCTGCACACAAAACACCACCAATACATCGTATTCATTCCTGTGGTTTATTTACTGAATTGTGTTTCAGAAATTGTGCAAGTGTATTTGTACACTCTCCTCGCTCCCCACACAACACTGAACAAAGCTTTCAGTAACAGCTGTATCTTTTTATGGATCTGCTGAAATATTTAAAGTGAAATTAAAACTTCCAATAGGAAGCGTCTTCCAATGTTGTGTCAAAAATTGACCTCTGCTAAAAAGATGCTAATAAGGTCTTTAAACATTAGTATGGCCTACAGAAATCAGTCACGCAAACTGGCTGTAAATGATGAAAATGAATAGGCCATACACATTTCTAAAGGCAGTAAATTGTTATTCGCAAAAAACAAACAAACAAACAAAAAAAAAAGCCATAAAATTGATGATCATTAAACCCTTAATAAACAGCCTGTCTTCTCACTGTCCCAGATACCCAGAGCTTTTACACAGTACTGTATATTGTGCAGCCCTGGTGCAAATGAAAAAGGCTGAGTCACAGGAACACGAGGCCTTCCGTCTGAAAAGAGGCCTTGATTCAGAAACACAGAGAAACTCTAAAAAACCCACCATCTGTATCAGAGTCTAATATCATTAATAGTGCATGGGAGCAATGCCATAAAAGCACCACGTCTGCACGTAAAATGTGACTGCAACGTCAGACTAATTTAGTGTTGTTGATACTGGAGAGCAGCTCTTCACCTACAGACTGCTACAAGAAACATGCCTTGCTATCGTGGATTTTCCTGTGCATGCAAAACCAATAAATCTGAAGAACATTTAGATTTGTGCAAGGCTAAAAGCTAATGCTACCAACTCACCAACCCAAGCAAATCTCAACAAACACCACTTCTCTGTACTAAACACCATCAAGCCCAATACTTTCTACAAAACACCACCGAAGCAATGCTCTGCACTAACCTTTGTACTAACCACTAAGCACTCTGTACTAAACACCACCAAACCCATCTTTTACCAAATGTCAAACAAATGCTCTACACAAACACATTTTTTCAAACACCACCAAGCCCAAGGCTCTGCAAAAAAAAAATCAAACCCAACACTCTGTACTAAACACCACCAAAGCCATCTTTTACCAAATGTCAAACAAATGCTCTACACAAACACATTTTTTCAAACACCACCAAGCCCAAAGCTCTACAAAAGACAGTCAAACCCAACACTCTGTATGAAATACCACCAAACCCAACAATTTCTACCAAACACCAGCAAAGCAATAATCTGCACTAAACACCACCAGCTTAACGACTTTGTACCAAACATTACCAGACCTAGAGCTCTGTACTAAATACCACCAAGCCCAAAAAATTCTACCAAACACCAGCAAAGCAGTGCTCTGTACTAAACACCACCAAACCCAACACTTTGTACCAAACCCTAGGCTGCACACTAAACACCACCAAACCCAACATTCTGTACCGAACGCCACCAAAGCTCTGCAAAAGAACACTATCAAAACAAACATTTTGCAGTAATCACTACTAAACCCAACACTTTGTACTTTGTACCAAACAGAAACAAAACAATGCTCCACACAAAACACCACCAAACCCGGAGCTCTGCAATAAACACCACATAACTCAACACTTTGTAGCACACACTTCCAAACTTCAATGCAATACACTGAACACCATCAAAACCATCACTCAACAGCCAACACTAAGATCCTACCAAACCCAAACAAACACAACATCAACAAAGCACACGCTCTTACACACACACACACACACACACACACTGCAGGAGCTCTGCTTCACACCGGTGGGATCAGCATCGCAGCGACTGATTGGCTGAGAGATGGCTGTACAGGCGCTGGAGGAGGAAGAAGAAAAGAAGAAGAAGAGTCTTACCGTGAAGACGGCTCGGAGGAAGCACATGACACTGAGCATTCTGTCCGAGTCGTGGGAGAAAACTCTCTCTCTCTCTCTCTCTCTCTCTCATGTACTCTCCCTTGCCGGCATGGGACCCTGCTGCGGGACCCTGCTGCAGCACCCAGCTAGTCCACACACACACTCACACATACACTCGCGCATACACACACACGCACTTACACGCTCTCACAACCTGTTGCTATTTTAAACGGACTTAGTGGACAGCCCAGAGGGCAGCGGGGCAAGAAAGGGAGGGAGTAAGAGAGAGAGGGAGGGAGGGAGGGAGGGAAAGAAGGAGAGAGAGAGAGAGAGAGAGATGAGAGAGAGAGGGAGGGTGATTGTGATTGTGAGAGCTGGGCCGGGCCAGGCCTGTGGCTTAGGCTGAGGAGTTGCATAACAACGAGGGTTTAGCTGAAACTCTGAGTTAGCTGCTCTAAACACACATAAATCTAACAGCACTGAACCCTCTCTTACAAAATCACAACTGGCCACTTTATTAGAAACACCTACTGTAACCTTATACTTCCACTCACTGGCCACTTTATTAGAAACACCTACTGTAACCTAGCACTTTCACCCACTGACCACTTTATTAGAAACACCTACTGTAACTTAGTACTTTCACCCACTGGCCACTTTATTAGAAACAGCTACTGTAACCTAGTACTTTTTACTCACTGGCCACTTTATTAGAAACACCTACTGTAACTTAGTACTTTCACCCACTGGCCACTTTATTAGAAACACCTACTGTAGCCTTATACTTCCAGTCACTGGCCACTTTATTAGAAACACCTACTGTAACATAGTACTTTCACCCACTGGCCACTTTATTAGAAACACCTACTGTAACTTAGTACTTTCACCCACTGGCCACTTTATTAGAAACACCTACTGTAACTTAGTACTTTCACCCACTGGCCACTTTATTAGAAACACCTACTGTAACCTAGCACTTTCACCCACTGGCCACTTTATTAGAAACACCTACTGTAACCTAGTACTTTTTACTCACTGGCCACTTTATTAGAAACACCTACTGTAACCTAGTACTTTTTACTCACTGGCCACTTTATTAGAAACACCTACTGTAACCTAGTACTTTTTACTCACTGGCCACTTTATTAGAAACACCTACTGTAACCTAGTACTTTTTACTCACTGGCCACTTTATTAGAAACACCTGCTTCCTTGTGTTTCTACTCGATGGACACTTAAAATGATTAAAACACCTTAAAATCTACTTGCTGGCCACATTATTAGAAACACCTTTTTTTTAATTTCAATCACTGGCCACTGTCCCCGCTGCTGCATAAGACAGAAATTGCAATAGTATGGGCATCTCTACTTTTAACTAAATATCTATTTACTGAGTTCTGGGTGAGAAATAATAAAGAATTTAAATAAATATAAGTAGTGTAAGATGTTCTGGATGTGCTCTGCTCTGAAATGGTTACATTAAATATAAGACTTCTACCTCAGATATGAAAACTCTCAGGTCTTTATCTCTGAGACGCTGCCAATACTATAGTTAATTTAAATGTAACATTTTGGATAATAAATGTGTGAAGCTGATATGTGAACTCTATTATGCATTACTTATAGTACACATAAATACCAAAGAGGATAAATATCACCCTCTGCTGGAGAAGAGCAGAACTGACTCTTATACTTACACTCACTGGCCACTTTATTAGAAACACCTACTGTAACCCTGTACTTCCACTCACTGATGGCCATTTTATAAGAAACACCTACTGTAACCTCACTGGCCACTTTATTAGAAACACCTACTGTACCTTGTGCTTCCACTAACGGATGGCCACTTTATTAGAAACACAAACTCCTTTGTACTTTCACTCACTCACTATTTTTTAAAGCTTCATTTATTTTAAATAAATAAATAAAAAAATAGTTATCAAATGTCATTAAATATATCATTTCTAGCAATAAATTTTTTTAAGAACCATCCAATCTTTTTACAATCTTATATTTTTAAACAACAGTCAAAATATACATTTTGTCAATGTCATATTAATAATTTAATAAAGATTGCACTGAAAACTTGCACACACCAAAGTACCGAAAAAGTTCCAAACTTTCAGTATTTAAGTATGAGATGTAAATTAGTAAACTTCTCAAAGAACAGACATCTGAAGTTCTTAAAGAGAGTATTTAATAAACACATTTAACTACAACTAATCAATTAATCGGGAGATTTCACAGTGTTCTCTCCGGAGACTCTCAGATAATTCAGCTCCAGTCTGACCTCTGACTGCTGGTCTTCCCATCAAACCCCAAATCCCCTGTTTTCCTTCAGTGGTGGAAAGCTCTGGACCTGCTGAAGAACTGGACTGACCTCTGATTGGCTTGGCAGCAGCATCAATCGAGGAAGTGGGAAGTGAATCAGAATCTGTACAGACTGAACATCGTTCAACACGGCCTGAGAGTCTAATAATAACACCAGCACTTTCAACTCTGTTCATATTACTGCCATCACTTACTGTAAAGATAACACACACACACACACACCCTGCCCTGCCAGACCTCACCACAGCTCTTCTGGAGTGCTCAATCCTCCACCACTAGAATTTAAATGCTTGTGTTCTTCACATAGCCAACACAATATACAGCAAATTATTAAATTTACACATCCGCCCCCCATTCAGTCAGCTAGCATAGACATGAAACTGCTAGAGCTGCAGTTAGATGACCATTCAGTTACATTTCCTAATTGAAAAAAGTATTAAAGTTACAGGTTTCCACACCAAAAAATAAGTTTTTTTAACATTACTAGATTTTTCATGCTTGGTATGAACTTGAGTAGTCAGTGTACAACTTGCTGAGCAGTATAAATTTACTCTCCTCTGACTGGGAAAACAACTGCCCACACCCTACATACAACATGTCTACATTGTGCCACATGCTGGACACAATCTGAGCTCCATGCATAATGCTCTATCCAACACTTTTTGGATGAGATGGGGAGTTGGGGACGAGCATTTATCCAAAATCTAGTAGGAAGTCTTCTCTGGACAGTAGAGACAGTAACTCCAACAAAAGCAGGATCAACACTTTATAATATTTTGATTTCACCCAGACTTTAAACACTTCTCACAAAGTAAACGTAAAAAAACTCCACCCAGATTGGGACTTGAACCCAAGACCTCAGTGCTGAGAAGCTAACATTCTAACCACTAGGGGTGACACGATTCTCTAAAACCTCGATTCGATTTTATTTCCGATTTTAGGGTCATGATTCGATTCGATTCTCAATTTTCTTTCTTCTTTTTTTTTACAGCAGAGAGGCCTATGCCAGTTTTAGATTAGTCTATGGTCAGTCATTGGTTTAATTTATCAAATTTACAATATCTTATTTCAAAAGGTGCGCTTGATTTAAGTGATGCAAACTGATACAAGTGATCTGTAATACACCACATTAGGCACTAATGGTCAAATTTAAATAATATAATTAAGATATATATGTAATGCCATCTAGTGGTTTTTTTGGTAGCAGCAGTGTGCACTATTAAAACAGCAATGTGCAACATAACAAAATAAATAATAAAAAAATACAGGAACAGTCATGTACAAAATAATAGAACAATTAATAGAACTGTTAAACATGAAAAATAAGACTTTAAGACTTTTTCGGTCCCTGAGAATGACAAGTTTTTGTCTTTAATAAAGATATATTATTAACTTTATCTGAGAGAAAGATGCTCCTTAAGGTACCAAAACTATTAACATATTTGAGGCTAGACAAAACAACTGTTATTTTTTATATTTTCAAGTTTTTCTTTAAGAAGATGAGAACACATTCTCACCATCAGAGATCTGCAAAAAAAAAAAAAAAAAACACTATCGAACCCAACACTCTGTACTTAACACCACCAAACCCAACATTCTCTATCAAATGCCATCAGAGATCTACAAAAAAAAACACTATCAAACCCAACACTCTGCACTTAACACCACCAAACCCAACATTCTCTATCAAACGCCTTCAGAGTTCTGCAAAAAAAAAAAACACTATCGAACCCAACACTCTTTACTTAACACCACCAAACCCAACATTCTCTATCAAACGCCTTCAGAGTTCTGCAAAAAAAAAAAAAAACACTATCGAACCCAACACTGTGCACTTAACACCACCAAACCCAACATTCTCTATCAAACACCATCAGAGATCTGAAAAAAGAAAAAAAAACACTATCGAACCCAACACTGTGCACTTAACACCACCAAACCAAACATTATTTATCAAACGCCATCAGAGATCTGCCAAAAAAAAACCTATCGAACCCAACACTCTGCACTTAACACCACCAAACCCAACATTCTCTATGAAACACCATCAGAGATCTGAAAAAAAACACTATCGAACCAAACTATCGATAGTGTTTTTTTTTTTTCTTTTTTCAGATCTCTGATGGTGTTTGATAGAGAATGTTGGGTTTGGTGGTGTTAAGTGCAGAGAGTTTACTCTGCACTTAACACCACCAAACCCAACATTCTCTATCAAACACCATCATAGATCTGAAAAAAGAATAAAAGAACACTATCGAACCCAACACTGTGCACTTAACGCCACCAAACCCAACATTCTCTATCAAACACCATCAGAGATCTGCAAAAAAAACACTATCGAACCAAACACTCTGCACTTAACACCACCAAATCCAACATTCTCTATCAAACACCATCAGAGATCTGCAAAAAAAACACTATCGAACCAAACACTCTGCACTTAACACCACCAAACCCAACATTCTCTATCAAACACCATCAGAGATCTGCAAAAAAAAAAAAAAAAAACAATATCCAACCCAACACTGTGCACTAAACACCACCAAACCCAACAACTTGTACCAAACAAAACCAAGAGACCCAGAGCTTTGCAATAAACATCACAGGACTCAACACTTTGTACCAAACACCACCAAACCCAATGCCATACAAAAATAATGAACCACCAAGTTACTGTGTCACCCATATAATGTATAAAAGTTTCTATCATTCTATATCATAAAGATTACTCAGGATAGTAAAGTGAGCTATTAGCTGCAATAGCTTTATAACTGCAGTACACACACACACACACACACACACACACACACACTCACACACTCACACACACACCTGTAAATCTGAACTATAGTAACTGAAGTAAAGCCTAAAGCAGGATTCGAGTCTTCATCAGTGTAATAATTTTGATGGAGGTGAAGATTAACACGGACTGTAAATGTGTCCCCACAGGACGTCCTGCAGTACGAGTCAGGTCAGCTGTCTCCTGTACGCTGCAAAAAAGGTGTTTCCCTATTGGATAAAACCGGCTGCTATCAGTTCACTCATCACTGAGGCTATTTTAACAAACTTTAACAAACACAGCGGGGTAACTCTGGGTCACTACATGATTGTAGAGGAGGTCAATGAATCCCATTAAAATTACATAGACAAAACAATGCTGCCAACCATCTGAGCACCATGCAGCTTGATTTAGAGCATGTTAGAGTGTCTTTGCTATCGTAATGACGTGAAAAGTACTCCTTGTGTGGCTCAAAACATGGCCAAAGCATGTACTTGTAATTCTTTTAAATATTCATGGGTGTGTTTTGGGTTTAACGTGAAATAAGCCAATCTGTGTGTCACTTGCTCTCTTTTCCCTTTTAGAGCCAGGTTTACTCTGACTTTTGCGGATTGCTATTTTAGGGGCGCAGCTACCTGCATGTGTCCGACAGATGGAATTCATGCATTTTCACAAAATTAATTTTGCAATCTGCTCCCCTGTCCGTATCGTAACATAATATTAAGATGGAGGCACTTGGAGAACTACTTCATCAATGTACTGTGCTATGCCCATATCTCCTGTATTGTAAGCCTGTTGTGAGCATCGGCTAAAACGCTGTATTTTGGAATGCAAAGGGAAAATGGACGTAGACCATTCGTCAAAAGTTCTTACTTATTATCATATTTCACTACAACCCAAGTCCATTTCACACCAGATTTCTCCTTTAAGGCGATACAAAAAACTATGGGAAAATGCTAAAGCTAAACTTGTTTGCTAAATGAGTGAAATATAAATACATTTACAGACGCATCTTTTTTAACCTGTCTAGAAAAAATGGCTAATTTGAAAGATGTACTTCGAGTTTATAAAAAAAATCAATATTGGATTATTTAAATTTCAGATCGATTTGAATTTAATTTTTATTTTTTAAGAGCTCATAGCAGTCAGCAGGTTTTCAACACTGTGCTGGTATGATATGATATGGGGTTCCAACTTATTCTGATCTTAAGGTATGAAACGATGCTGTGTGTTTTGCTCAGACGTCCTCTGAGATAAAAAAATTACAGGCTGAATTATCTACCGTGTTTCTCTGAACTACGTGGTCCTCCGGTAATTTTAGTCCCGTCCGAGTTTCGTCTCCTCGTGTTTAATAAAATAGCTATTTGTCCACTGCCGCACACCATAGAGATCCACTTAAAAACACGACAGCGAGTGGAAATGGAGGAGCTACTGAACGCTGCGATGTCATGTGACCGAGAAAGACTAAAAACTCACTGGTCCTCCTGTTTTTTTTTTTTTTTAACAGTCCGTTCAAATAGGGCTTTAGATGCATCTCTAAACTCCAGTTAAACGTAATTTTACTTCATTTTAAATATGTTTAAATTTAATGAATGAAACAAGACTAATCACTGTACAGAGTGCATATTTTCAAGTTTTTCTTTAAGAAGATGAGAACACATTCTCACCATTAGAGATCTGCAAAAAAAAAAAAAAAAAAAAAAACACTATCAAACCCAACGTTCTGCACTAAACACCACCAAACCCAACATTCTCCATCAAACACCATCAGAGATCTGCAAAAAAAAAAAAAAAAAAAAAAAAAAACTATCCAACCCAACACTCTGCACTGTGAAACAAGACTGATCACTGTACAGAGTGCATTAACATTAACAGTAAAAGTAGTTCCCCCGGTTTCTCTCTGTAGGAGGGGGTGGGGGTGTATAACAAGGCTGAAGGGCAGGTGTCTTGTTTCGTGTGAGTGTGAGCAGTGGCACAGATTAACAGCCTTTATAAGAAAGTGCTTATAAACAACCAGCAGAGGCTGTACTGTGTCTGAGCTTGATCTCGAGGATGTGCAGGTCTGCAGGTTTGCCTCAGGAGCACAAAAGAAAGGAGGAATCTGTGCCGGCCGCTGCAGGGGAGGCTTCGTTGTGACGGACTGCTTCAGAACCGGCAGGTTTCAGAGCCGCTCTGAGCGGCGGCGGTTAGATTGTGTTTCCTGTGGGAAAGAGGAAGTTGCCAGCTCGATCGAGAAAGGAGGAATGCTTATCGGAAAATGATGATCAGAGGCTCTAGCTCCTCAGAGCTCAACATCCCAAAGTTAATATAAAATCAAACAGAGAGATTAACAGCCAAGATCTTCTTTACAAAACAGAAAATGCACTGCATTGTTTATTACACAGTTGCACTTTATACATACTAACTGCATATATTATGTTAAGTTTCCAATGCATATGCTAGTATTCCACCCCACTATATACAAAAGTGCTAAAAATATATATATATAATAGAATATCATTGAAAAGTTACTTTATTTCAGTAATACATTTCAAAATATAAAATTTATTTATATATATATATATATATATATATATATATATATATATATATATATATGTATATATATATATATATATAGAGAGAGAGAGAGAGAGAGAGAGAGAGAGAGAGAGATGTATTATAGTTTACAGCAAATGAAAATCCAGAAGTCAGTATCTCAGAAAATTAGAATATAATATGAGACCAGTTAGTACTTTTGTCAGTGTGGGCATGGTGCCAAGTCCTGCTGAAAAATAAAATCCGAATCTCCATAAAAGTTGTCAGTAGCAAAGAGAAGCATGAAGTGCTGTAAGATTTTGTGGGAAAACAAAACTGCACTGACTTTAGACTTGATAATAAAACACAGTGGACCAACACCAGCTCTCTAAATAAACAGCACTACATAATAAATCCACATTTTGCTGCAACTAGAGCTGCAAGTCTTTTGGGGTTACTCTCCACCAGCTTTGAACATCTAGAGACTGAGATATTTATCTAATTCTTCTTCATAAAACAGCTCAAGCTCAGCCAAGCTGGATGGAGAGCGTCTGTAAACAGCAGTTTGCACATCTCTCCACAGAAGCTCAATGGGATTTAGGTCAACCATTTTCGAGGGGTATCAATAATTTTGCAAGTATGCTGTAGGCTGTGCTTAAAGGGTAACTTACCTCCCTGATTTTTGCTGACTCCACCCAAAGCTCTAATTTGAAAAAAGGCTATAAAAAAATGTGAGGGGTAGGTTGGGAGGGACACTGGGTGATGTATGGGTTTAGAGGCGGGGCAGAAGGGAAGGCTGGGCTGCAGCAGCAGCAGAGTGTGCCTCTGATAGCAGTGAGACGCAGATGGTTGGACGTCAGGGGGTGGGGGCGCAATATTATTGATTGATTGATCTGCATATTGTGATATGCACACAGAAACATCATCCTCACCTACAGCACAGTCTTATAATCTGGTGCCTCTTATTTACGAAAGTTACCAGTCAGGTATTAGGGAGCAGTTAAGTCACTCCACTGAAGTACAGCATTATACAGGAGTTTCAGTAAAGTTTCTCCATCACTGAGACTGGAGCAGCATTAGCATTAGCCATTAGCCTTACTAAGCACTAGCTCTTTGGCTGTTTAGAAGTAAGTATTATCAGTCTGTAGCCTGCTCTTAACCCCAGATAGCAAAGCTGGAGCAGAATTAGAATTATCCGCTAACTGTGCTAAATGCTAGCACTTTCACCGCTCAGAGAGGAGTATATTGGACTGTAGTCTGCATGTTTACTGTGTTAAAACAAGCTACGTGGGACAAACCGCAAGCTAATATCACCCTGGGTAACCAGAACACTCAGGTTTCCTTGGTGTAGCTTTGTCACCATGTTTATTTGGGTGAGTAATGACCGCTAGCGCTAACCACAGCTAGCGGTCATTACTCACCCAAATAAACATGGTGACACCCCTGTTCCTTACTAGTGAACGCCTAATGCACCTTATAATCAGCTTATAATATGCTTTAGGGTTTAGTGGCTGCTGTTTAAGGCGTATAGTAGGCTGAATGTGTGAGTGAGACTCAGCTCCACACTGTTACAGTAATCTGACACCGGTCTTTTCTCCAGACCCATGCTACCAGTTCGTGCATTGTGTGTTGTATGATAGGCTGCATTTTTGGGAGGGGGGTTTCACTAAACACGCTGTGCCAAGAGAAATTACTCCAATGGTCCAGAACAGCCCCTGCAAATGAATGACCAGCATCTCTTGTTTCCCAAGCAGAGGACAATACCCCTGAGTTATTACCACAGGCCTGTGGAGAACACTGGCACCGGACCAGCTTGGCTAAACTTTCTCTCTCTAGCTTTCTCCACCCCTGGCTTTTCTTAGATCTCGATGACACCTCACTTTGAGTAGATGCTCAAAAAACTGCTAAACAACCAGCTTTGCCTTCCAGCAATTCCTTATTAAACCCTTAATATACTAAATTACAAAAGAGGCGCACACTATGCCTAAGCATTTATTGATAACCCTTTCAAATAAGTGCAATCCAGTTTCTGAATCAGTTTCTCTGATTTTGCTATTTATAGGTTTATGTTTAAGTAAAATGAACATTGTTGTTTTATTCTATAAACTACAGACAGCATTTCTCCCAAATTCCAAACAAAATATCGTCATTTAGAGCATTTATTTGCAGAAAATGAGAAATGACTGAAATGAATTCAGAAATCCATATTCGGTGGAATAACCCTGGTTTTAAATGTTTTCATGCATCTTGGCATCATGCTCTCCTCCACCAGTCTTACACACTGCTTTTGGATAACTTTATGCTGCTTTACTCCTGGTGCAAAAATTCAAGCAGTTCAGTTTGGTGGTTTGATGGCTTGTGATCATCCATCTTCCTCTTGATTATATTCCAGAGGTTTTTAATTTGGTAAAATCAAAGAAACTAAATTTTTAAGTGGCCTCTTATTTTTTTCCAGAGCCTGGGAAAATCTCTTATTTAATATGCTTTAAATAAAATTAATTTAAATATTGGTACCTCAAATATCAAAATGTCCTGCAGAATCAGTCTAGAGCCCTAAAGGTTTAGCTGTAAAGATGCAGTAAAATATTCATTGGATAGGGATCATCACGAATAGGAAACATAAATGGAGTTCATAACAGAAATAATCCTGACTAATTGACTAATAGAAAAAATATTCTTCAGATTAGTCGTCTAAACTAGTCATTAGTTGCCGCCCTAGTCAAAATCAGTCAAAACTACAATCTCGTACTGCCTCTACAGTGTAGTTCACAGACACAGTAGAGAAAAACGAGCTTTATCATGTTCAAAAAAGCCTTTTTATAACAAACCGTGCCCCTGATATAAATCTCACGCCTCGGAGGAGTGACTGCCAAATCAAACTCTAATGTCCCCTTTAACAAAGTGCAACGAAAACACAGCAAACTCTTCAGAGACCTAAAGACAACACACACGGCTCTCCTATACAGTTTTCAGACGTTCAGAAGAGATAAGAACAGCAGTTATTCTTGTATGTTGTACAAAAATGACAGATCATATTTTACGAGAGCTGCCAGGACAATGCGTCTGAGCGTCTGGACAAAGCGAGAGCCTGCATTCTCATCGGAACGGACACGTTCCTCAACATTAAGCAGGAAAATAATCGAGTCGATTATTTGACAGATGAGGACCAACATGCTCTCTGATACAATAATAACTACTGAAGGATTTAGGCTGGTGATATTCTCGCTGTTCCCAGCTGTGCCCTGAACACCGTGGATCACATACTTGCATTACAGTAATGCATGTCCTTTAGCAAACTTTGCAGGCTTTCTTGTGCATCATTTTCAGAAGAGGCCTTCTTCTAAGACAGTATGATCTGAGTATTGCCAGGATGACTCCTCCCACCGCTTTAAATATCTGCAGCAATGCTGGCAGCACCAATATATATATTTTCGAAAAGACAACCTCTGGATATTACACTGAGCATGTGCACTCAACTTCTATGGCCTTTTTTCTGAAAGGATCCTGTTCTGTTAATCTGTGATTGGTTTTGGCCATCATGCTGCAGCTCAATTTCAAGGTGTTGGCATTTTTTATTTTTTTTTAGACTAGGCCATCTTTATGTAGAGCAACACTTCTTTTTCCCAGATCCCCAGAGAGTTCTTTGCCATGAGGTGCCATGTGTAACTTCCAGTGACCAGTATAAAAGAGTGTGAGAGCGCGAACACCAAATTTAACATATTTGCTCCCCATTTACACCTTAGAGCTTGTAATACTAACAAGTAACATGACACTGGGGAGGGAAAATGGACAATTAGGCAAAATTAGGCACAAATTGGTGTACTCACTTTTGTTGCTAGTGGTTTAGACATTAATGGCTGTGTGTTGATTTATTTTGAGGGTACAGGAAATGTACACTCTTATACAAAAGCTGTACACTGACTGAGAGATGTTCTAGCATTACCAGTATTGCACTATAATGGCACTCTGACTGAAGCTCTTCAAGTATTACTCCACCAAAAGATGGGGAAAAGATGCTTCTTCTCACTGAGTGAAGGTAGATCAGGTGGTTCAGTCATCTAAAAAGGATGCTCCTGGTCACCTTCTGATGGAGTATACCCTATTCATTTAATTATAGCGCCACCATGTGGAATAATTAAGCAATAACTTTAGTAAGTTTAACTGGGGGGTGAGTCTTATGGAGGCTAAAGTGCTTATATTTCAACAAAAACATCCCTTTTTGACCACCATGTATCGATAATGTATCGCAAACTAAATGAAATATGATATATAATTTTTTTCGCACTATAAGGTGCACTTAAAACTCTTTAATTTTCCCAAAAATCATCAGTGCACCTTATAATCCGGTGCTCCTTGTATATGAATTTATGTATTATACAGTGAAGAGTTTCAGTTTAGTTTCTCCAGCACCAAGACTGGAGCAGTATTAGCATTAGCCACTTACCACGCTCTAAGCGCTAGCTCTTTCACCGTTCAGTGGTAAGTATATCAGACTATAATCTGCATGATACCATGTTAAAACAAGCTACATGGAACGAACCACTACCTAATATCAACCTGGCTTACTGGAACACTTACTCAGGGTTACTCAGTGTAGCGCTTTTGGGAGGCATTTATGTATCGCTAGTGCTAGCGGTTAGCTGTTAATGCTAATGCTGCTGCACTCAGCCTTAGTGGAAATCGGGAAATCTAAGCTTACTGTAAATAAACGGATTTACAGTAGATTAACATCCAGCACTCATTTGACTTTAATTCTTAAAATATATATTTTAAAGAATTACAGTTTTGTTCACTTAGCTTAACTTTACTTAATTTAGTTCTTCCCCACCACCAACCTAATTCTAATTTAGTGAGACATGCTGAAAAAGAAGGGAAACATGGCAGCACCCCTGTTCCTTACTAGTGTCGCATAATGAGCCTTATAATCCAGTCTATTAATCTATTATATGTGGAAATAGACCAAAAAATAGACGTTTATTGATAGTGTACCTATAATCCAGTGCTCCTTACAGTGCGAAAAGTACAGAATCGCAATATCAATATTTTTGTTCCACCCCTAGTATGCAGTGGTCAATATCTACCAAACGTGAGCCCACTTCTTAAACCATTAGCCAATGGCTGCCTCCCAAAAGACCTCCTGAAGACCACTCTTGGTCTTACAGCTTGAATGAGGAAAGTTCTCAGCTGGTAGCTGTGCAGAATCTTGGCAGTGGGTTTTTCTCTCACGAGAAGCGGGTCTGAGTCTGAGTCGGACACAAGAGCGTGAGAAAAATCCACTCCAGCACAGAAGACGGACCCTCACCAAAACACAGAGCAGCAGACTGTTCCACACCAGCAGAAAAAAAGCCTCCAGACCATCAGGAGATGGATAGACGGCTCAGTACGGCCAGCCTGTGACCTCCTCCACTTCCCCCGACCCTGACCTGCAGTCTGCACGCCTCACCAGTGTGCTAATGTGTGCCGTCACCACTTCAGAACATTCCAGCAGAAAAGCAGAGGTTTCCTCAGCTCAGGAGATCTGCACAGAGTTAACGTTAACCAGAGCCTGCACTGAACAGCTGCTGTGAATAACATAGGATTTATGAATTGGAGATAATATGAGTTTAACCCTTTGAACTCTAGGCTGTTTTGTTGTGTTTTTTCTCCGTTTTTGTTTTCAGTTCCTCTTTCAGGTCTTATAACACAGTAATTACATCAGACAGACACATGCCCTGATCTCTTTTACTCCAGAAGACATACGGCTGCTCAAAAATAGAATCATTTAAAATGTAAAAGGAAGCAGAATTGTTATATTTTCCTGGAACTGATCATGTTTTGGTCCAAATTTTTTATCTTTGAATGCATAAACTTTAAATATATTCATACCCAAGATATCTTTTCAAAAATGGTTAGACTAGATCAGGGGTGTCCAAACTTTTTTGTTGGGGGCCAGAAGGAGAAATATATTTGAAGTCACGGGCCAAAGACTCTGTAATAAAACAAATAATGAAATATACCACTTTAAATAATACATTTTCCTGATTATTTCATTTACACACCATTTTACTTGACTAACTATCTTTATCTTTGACAGTGTTGTGTAAACTAAGATTTTTCAAATTGATGTTTCATTTCATGATGTCTCTCAATATTAAACTCCTTAATTACGGCAACTTTTAGACTCTTTGGCCTGTTTTTCTGCGCTAGAAATGCGCACTCTCTCTGCTTTTAGACTCTTTTGCCCGTTTTTCTGTGCTAGAAATGTGCACTCTCTCCGCTTTTAGACTCTTTGGCCTGTTTTTCTGTGCTAGAAATGTGCACTCTCTCCGCTTTTAGACTCTTTGGCACGATTTTCTGTGCTAGAAATGCTCACTCTCTCCGCTTTTAGACTCTTTGGCCTGTTTCTGACACCTAGTGTTCAAACTTTGAATCTCACGTTATAAAAACCTGCTTAACAGCGGGCCAACTTTCATTCTATTTCTAAAATACCTCGCGGGAAACGGGCCGCAAATGGCCCGTGGGCCATAGTTTGGACACCCCTGGACTAGAGTGTTTATGAGTTAAAAAACATAAGAATATTGATGATAGAGATAATAGTTCATTACATGGTTTATTAATTATTACTTTGATAAAATACATGGAGAAACAGCATCAGGCAGAGTTATTTATTTTTCTTGATAATCAATAACCACACCTCTAGGATACATGTAGATACTAAAAACCTGACACTCAGAGCAGCCTATGCCTTTCAGTATTTTAATCAGAACACACAAAGAAAACTACAGTATATACAAAAATGTAAACTTTTTAGTCTAAACAGATAAAAATTTAGTTTAGTGCAAAATAACTACTTAGTAAAAATGTGCAAGTAAAATAAAAACTATATAAAGTAGTGCGCACATAATACCATAGCAGGTAGTTTCACACTGTTTTTTTTCTGTGAACACTTTTGAGTCTTTATTTACTGATATTATTTGGTTTATATGAAACATCATATAAATATGTTTGAAGCACTAAAGGTAAATAATATTGTTTGGGGAAAGAGATCTTTCACTTTTTTAGGTGTTTTTCTCAATGGGTTTCTTGTAGATTCAGCTTTACCACACTGAGATGTGATCACTATTTTTAGAAAGAATAAGTTCTGCCATTTTTAACCATATATGGATTATGTTTATGTGTGAAGGGATTCCTGAGTAATTAAGCTGAGAACACAAGGTGAGATTTTGGAGGGAAAATCCGTCCGTTAAGTTCAAAAGGTTAATATGATTTATAGAGTTGTACGATTCATTGTTTTACTTGCTTGTGCAATACTGATACCATACTAGATTGCACCTCTAATAATTAGGCTGTGATGTGAAAGAAACTGTGTTATTTGTAAGACAATTGCAGTCTTAGTGCATCTGCACCACCAGACTGTAGAACTGTAGATAACTGCTTTAAATCATGTCTTTTTTGGTAAGGTATTTTCTCCATATCTGTGAAATCCAGGTGTGTTTAACTGGTAATTGTCCATCTGTGTACACACTGCACCAAAACACTGTTTAAACCAGTATTGTTTATTATTATAAAGAAGTTAAAAGGCCATGAAAGTGGTTTAATAGGCTGGAAAGTGGACCGCGAGCTCTTATAATTGTTTACACATCAGTGCAGCTACCTTTCCAGAGAGAGGAGTTCACGTGTTTCCGTACATCTGACCCACTGCACTGCAGTAATTACTGTAAAAACTGTGCACTGAAAATAACCAAACAGCCAGAGCAATTTCTGACCAGGTGTAAAAACAGTCTGGCGTCCCTGAGTTTCTAGAAAGGCACTATGTAAGTCTACTAAAACTGCCTATAAATCAGTCCAATTTCAATCAAAACCACACATACAGTAGGGCTGTTTATTGGCGAGAACCTGGTTATATAATACATCTCAGAACACAGAGGTTTAAATTCAATGTATCTAGGGGTGAAACGATTACTTGAGTAATTGGAGTTACTCAATTTAAAAACCTGATCGAGTAAATAGAGAAGTTTCTGAAATACATTGTTTATTTAATTTTAAAAAAACTCAGTGCGCTGTAATTCACACTTTAAATGTGACAACGCGCTCAGAGTTACATCACCCGCCCACAGGAAGGTGGTCAGCGGAGGTTTTAGTTGAGAAGAGGGTATTTTAAAGCTCAGAGGGAAAAGAGCGACAACTTACGAGTAGAGCTAGGTGATATTGCCCAAAAAAAATTGATTTTTTTTGTTTTTAATCAGATTTAAATCGATTTTTCCCCCTACTAAAATCTCCTAAAAGTCACTAGAAGTCGCTAAATGACATCATCGCCTAATTTGCATAATACATGTTTTTGAACCTGTAAATGATTGACATTGTGAGAGAGAAAAAAGTGAGTAAAAACACTCTAAATATTTTAGAAATGATACAAATAAACTTCGACAAATGAACAACTTCTCAAAATAACTTTATTTTTGCGTAAATTACATAAATCAGTTTTTTGCTGTGTTGTTAAATGTTATTATAAGAGCAGTTTTTTATTTTATAAATTTTTTTTTTAGCTTTCTTAAGTTTTCTTTATTTTCAAACCTATTATAGACAAACTGTTGAATAGCTTTTTACAAAGAGGGAGACACTGTGGAGGAGGTGAGAGACAGGCTACGTGGTGAATGAGGTGAGTGACTGACTGAGACTGTGTGAGATAAATTCAGTCAGTTTTTTGTGAGGGAGGGAGAGAGGGGCGGGGCTAAGTTCAGGGGAGCGTCGGTGGTGAAAATTAAAACTCAGAGAAAATCGATTTTCATAAAAACACATCGCCCTTAACTGTAAATTCGAATAAATCGATAAAACTGATTAATCACCCAGCTCTACTTACGAGGAAAAAGGGCAAAAATAATGGAGCGTTTAAGGCTGGACAACGTTTATTTGCTCTTTCCTCCCACAACAGCACTTCTTTAATGCTGCACCGGTGTTAATATAACTTATAAACTTAATACAGGCTATGAGGCTTTATGTAAGTGAACACAGCGCTGAGGAGTTTATAAACAAATAAAACTGGCAACGTCTCTGCTGTTCAGAAGCTAAGATGCACGACACTAATGCAAAGTTCATGCCGTTTTTATTGATTAATTCCCTATAGTTTTGATACTTACAAGAAATCCTTGTTGAAAATAATTTAACTTAATTTATTAAAGCACTAATTATTAAATTATTATTATTCCTTTGTTTACTTCTATTTGTGTTTGCAGTTTGGAAATGTATGTTGTGAATTTAAAAATAGAACTAATCTAAAAAAGGAAATCAATTTGTCATTCATTATTTAGTGTTTTTTTTTTCTTGTGTATTTTTAATCACTCTTTAAGCAAACAAATATGTTTTATCCGATTACTCGATTAATTGAATCGATTACTAAAATAATCGATAGCTGCAGCCCTAAATGTATCACAAGTGTCCTAAAGCGTTGGTATGGTAATTCGCTGTATAAATTGGGTAGAAAATGGGATAAAAAAAATAAAAAAATTAAATAATGTTAGGTGAGCTAACTTAGAATCAGAACCTGTTTGTTTAGAAGTCTGAGCTGCCTTTATCTGTGGAAATATCAGTCCCATGTGACTTTCAGTTGCACTACTAGTTGAGTAAAACAACACTACTGAAGTAATTCAAATGCAAATGTCATATTGGTCAATTAAACGTTTGATTAGTTTCAATAAAATTAAGTTTTGCTTTAAGCCCAAAATCTCATCAAATGTTGGTCCACTTATTGAAGACTGAAATTAGATATTGGTCTATCTGTAGTTCTGAACCATCCTCTCTCTCCCTCTCTTTCTTTCTCTCTCTCTTTCTCTCTCTCTCTCTCGTTCTCTCTCTCTCTCTCTGAATGGTGCAGATGAAAGACAGCACTGTGCTTCACCTTGGCGGAGCGGTGGAGACGCCATCAGCGTGTGGGAGGTCCGGAGGAGAGGAGGCACGGCGAGAACTGTGAGAACAGCCTGCTCTCTTTCAGGTCCTATAAAAGGACCTCGTCTCCATGGAAACACGTCAACACGGGCGAATAATTAAGCATCCGCCGGCTGATTTGCATCTAAAGCGCAGTTTTCGGCGCGACAGCGCTGAACACGGGCGCTTATGCAAAGCGGCCTCGCTGCTTTCCAGGCGCTACTTAGCGCTGGGCTTTGTCTCTTTAGAGGGGAATGACTAATGAGGGGACATGTTACTTAACTGGGAGCTGGACTGGGAGAGAGCCACAGCAAGTGGTTTTCTGAAGGCCGATAACGACACCAAGCTTCTGGAGAACTGATACAAGTGCAGCTCTTACGTACGCAATATTTTTTGCAGTATAAGTCTCACTTAAAATCTTTTAATTTTCCCAAAAATCATCAGTGTATCTTGTAATCCAGTGCTGCTTACGTATAAATTCTTCCAGTCAGGTTTTAAGGAGCAGTAAAGCCACCCTACTGAAGTACAGCTTTATAAGGGTGAGTTTCAGTGAAGTTTCTCCATTAGCATTACCCACTTAACGCGCTAAGCACTAACTCTTTCGCCTTTCAGAGGTGAGTATATCAGCCTTAAACAAACTACAAGATGAACCGGTAGCTAATATCACCCTGACTTTCCAGAACACTCAGGGTTCTTCAGTGTAGCACTGTCAGGCAGCATTAGCCGCTAGCATTTAGAGGCTAATGCTAATGCTCTAGCCTTAGTACTGGAGACATTTGGGAATCTAAGCTTAATGTAAATAAACAGAAGCATTTTACTCACCCAAATAAATATTTCTTAGGATAGATATTTTTTTAAGAATTACAGTTTTATTTACCTAGCTTATTGTAACACCCCTGCCCCTTACTAGTGTCTCACCTTATAATCCTTATAGCCTTATAGCCCCAAAAATTCAGTAAATATGGACACTACAACTCATTGCTTCTTATTCCACTTAAAATAATTATTATAAGTATTATAAAGAGTTGATCCTGCTTTTGTTGGAGTAACTGTCTCTAATGTCCAGAGAAGACCTTCTACTAGGAGCTCCATCATCATTCTAGAGAACACAGTTCCACTACTGCTCCACAGCTCAATACTGGGGGGTTTATATCCCTCTATAGTCTACACCTGGCATTATGCATGGTTGCAATAGGTTTACCACATGCTGAGACATCTGGAATGACTTAATAAATATTGTATATATCAGTCTAAACATCTCATTATGTATTGTTTCCCATTTTTCTGCAACTATGTCCTTAGCAATGAGTGACTAATATTTAGCACAAACCACTTTCCAGGTTTCCACCATCCATCCTTCCCTTCTCCATCACCCAATAACTCCTGTCTGCTCCTGTGTGGTCTACTCCATGATCATCAGCTGAACATATTCAAACGCTCATTCAACACATCGTGGGATTGGCCGACATGACCCCAAAACCCCGCCCCTCCTCCCCCCTGTGCGTTCTGAATGGCTGTGTTGAAAACCAGCAGAGCACAACTTATTACAACCCATAACGACCATCTCCTCCAAAACAATGCAAATTACTCACATTCCTTCATTTCAGAGGGACGCAGCTGATTGGGGCTGATGTGAATGAAGAGCAGCTCAGCTCTAAATCAGGACACACAGAGCTTCTATACAGAGAAACTGCCTGAACCTGTTCCTTATCATTCATCTGAACTTCCTGCTGGAGCTCCTGATTTAGCATCACTGCATCCTATTATACCAACAGACAAACAAACAGACAGCAGAAAGGTCTGTAAGCTCTGTAATGGCAAGAACTTGGGGATAGGGTCTGTCTCACAATAGAGGAGATAAGATATATACAAGCTAAATACAAAAAAAATGGACACACCCTAAATTCATTCTTTGTTTTATCATTGTAAAATGTTCTACAATTTAGATTAATACTAAAGTCATCCAAACTATGAAGAAAAATATACTGTAATCGTTAAGTACACAAAAAAGTGTTAAACAAACCAGAATATGTTTTATAAGGGTCATCCCACCAAATGGGTGCCATTTAGGTCCCAATGAAATTGCATGTATAAATGTGCACTCAAAAAAACTTTAAAATATATTTTATTATTAAGCATAGTGTCTTGTACATTGACCTAATTGTAAAATTAAGATATGATATTAAAACATAAAAAAAAACTACTTAGAACACCTGTCCACACTCTAAACCTGTTACACGGGAGACGGAGGGATGGACGTAAGTGCAAATTATATATTTATTTATTAAACAAACAAGAAAAATAAAAACAATAAACAAAACGCGGGTAACGCAAAAAACTTACATAAAACAAGGCTAGGATAATATCAAACTAAGAAACACAGACTAAGAAACAAAGACTAGGAAACAAAGACTAGGAAACAAAGACTAAGAAACAAAGACTAAGAAACAAAAACCGACCTGACACATACACAGCAAAGGCTTGACTAGGATACATACGGACAGCAAGGATACAAAGATTACAAAAGACTCGACACTGAACATTCAAACAGAGGGGCTTAAATACAGGAGGAGAGTGAGAAACACCTGGGCTTGGATGACGAGGGGGGCGGGGTTACAGACAGGACACAGGTGAGAACACTAATAGCTAGGGCAGGGCTGGGGCGGAGCTATGGTGGAGACAGGTACAAAAACAACAACACAAGCACATGGCTGGGAACACTTGACAGGAAAACAGAGGAGCAGGAGCACAAGAGACCAAACGAGGGAGAAACAGAAGACAGACAAAGGCTAAGGTGTTACAAAACCAGTGGTTTTCAACCTGTGGGCCGCGGCCCCCCAGTGGGCCGCAGACATAGCGCAAGGGGGCCGTAGGCCAAAATTATTATTATTATTATTATTATTATTATTATTATTATTATTATTATTATTATTTGTTATTATTAAGTATTTTTTCTCCAAGAAATAGATTAGTTCAGCATATTTCAGCATATTTCAGATAGTTCAGCATATTTAGTTAGTTTATTTGCAAAACGTGTTTAGTTTGAGTTTTTTTTGGCGTAGTACAGTCACATGACACGCAGCGCTAGCTAGTGAATTGACTAGCTAGTTAGTTAGCTAATTCAGTCTGAGTGAAGCTGTTGTCTTGTGTACGCATCATGGATAAATGGTTAAAAACAGGGTCTCTGACAACAAAGGACCCTGAAGCTGGACCATCTACAAGTGAAGCAGCCACTGTATCTGTCCCTGAGAGAACCAAGCATAAACTGAAACGGAGAAAATACAGCAGTGAGTACCTAGTACTAGGCTTTACGTGCACAGGAACAGAAAACGAGCCGCTACCACTCTGCGTTGTGTGTTCGGAGGTCTTGGCGAATGAAGCGTTGAAGACAACCAAGTTACGTCGACATTTGGAGACTAAACACAGCGAGTATGCATCTAAACCTGTGGAATTTTTTGAGAACAAGCTTAAAGAATACCAAAGCAGGAAAAAGACCCTTGAATTGGCCTGCTCTGGAACCGATCATGCTAAAGCTGTTGAGGCGTCCTACCGTGTTGCGCAGCTTATAGCAAAGGCTGGAAAGCCACATACGATTGGGGAGAGTTTGATTTTACCTGCTGCGAAAGAGATGGTTAGCGTGATGTTGGGAGAAAAACCCTGCAAGCAACTGAATCTCATATCACTTTCTGACAACACAGTTGAACGACGAATAAATGAAATGGCACATGATGTAACCCAGCAGCTTATAAAGAGAGTTCGAGAGAGTCGCTTTTATGCAATACAACTGGATGAATCTACTGACATTGCAAATCTTTCCAACCTTCTTGCATTTGTGAGGTATGAGCATAACCGTGAAATATTTGAAGACATACTATTTTGTAAGCCTCTACCCACCAAGACAACTGCTGAAGCTATTTTTGATGTTTTGAATGCATTAATTGTGTCGAACGGAATTGAGTGGTCCAAATGTGTGGGAGTTAGCACTGACGGAGCAAGGGCAATGATGGGACAACGCAGCGGAGTCATTGCGAGCGTGAAAGCTGTAGCACCGCTGGCGACTTCTGTCCACTGCAGTTTACACAGAGAAGCATTAGCTGCCAAGAGAATGTCAAGAGACCTTAAAATTGTGCTGGATGAGGCAGTGAAGATAGTTAACTTCATTAAGAGTCGGCCACTCCAATCCCGTTTATTTCGTGTTCTATGCGAGGAAATGGCCAGCAGTCACGTTCAGCTTCTTTTACATACTGAGGTAAGGTGGCTTTCTCACGGCAAGGTGCTGGCTCGACTTTTTGAATTGAGGGATGAAGTAAGAATTTTTTTATTGGACTCAAACTTTGAACTTTCAGACCGCTTCACTGATTTTGAGTGGCTTGCTAAATTGAGTTACCTCTCAGACATTTTTACCCACTTGAATGGACTCAACCTTAGCCTTCAAGGCAAATCAGTGACAGCGTTTCACGTTCAAAACAAAATCGAAGCTACAATAAAGAAGCTGGACATGTGGACCAAGCGTGTGGAACAGTCAAACTACGAGTCATTTGACAATCTGTCAGATTTTCTGACAAAAGAAAATGCTTCTCTGCCGAATGCGGTTTCAAGACCGATTGTTGAGCACCTGCAAAGTTTGAAAATGCAGCTACGTGATTACTTTCCAGCTCTAGACGTTCATTTCAGCTGGATAGAAAATCCCTTTGTCGACATATGCCAAGGAGCCTTCGCAAGTCTGAGTGCATCTGAGGAGGACCGCCTTATTGATCTCTCTTGTGACAGTGCTTTAAAATTTATTTTTTCACAAAAGTCCTTGGTAAATTTTTGGCTTCATGCTAGGTCAGAGTACCCTGATCTTTCAGACAAGGCAGTGAGATTCCTGATGCCGTTTCCCACAACGTATCTCTGCGAAACTGGATTTTCTATGTTGGTGGTACTCAAGACCAAATACAGGAATAGGCTTAATGTTGAGCCAGACCTCCGTTTGCAACTTTCTGCACTTCAGCCTGACATCCACCACTTGGTAGCTGGCAAACAACATCAGCCATCTCATTAGGTGAGTGACAAAAAGTGCTGTAAATGGTTAGTTTCTTTTGTTTGTGTGATTATGCAGTCAGTTTCACAAGTCACGTGGATGGTTGCACTGTATTTGGTTTTAAACGGCAATAAAAATAATCTGGGGGGCCGTAGAAAGTTTTGGGCTGGGTTAAGTGGGCCTTGGGTTGCAAAAGGTTGGGAACCCCTGCTCTAAACTATAAACTTTACCATAAAATATAATTATTAAAATCCTTCAGAGACGTATTTTTTTGGCTACTTTTGTGACTCCAAATCACATCTATGCTTTAAAAAATATATATTTTTCCTTAATAAACCCATAATATTCAAGTTAAAACACACATTTTAGTCCTGTCCCTGAGTTTTACTCAGTCCTGTTACTGTAACACATTACCCTGATTATCTGAAACATCTGGAACATTCTACAAGTCACATCTACAACAGGAAGTGACATCAGCTGGTTCTTCTGAAGATTATGAGAAGAACAAAATTAAGTTCCATCATTAGTGTTTCTGTATATTTCTGTACATCTCAACACTCAGTCCTGTTACCTAAATTAATTCTTAGATCCTATTTGTTTATTTTAAAAATACTAAGTTTGGGAAAATCACTAGAATGTGTTCAGTGTGCTCCTGCTATTAGCATGTCTGCCATTTAGCTATTTTTCATATTTTTGCTAACTCTATGCTAAAAACTCATTACTGTTACTTTCATTCATGTTACTCAAAACATAAAAAGTTACAGGAATGAGAGCCAGTAACAGGAGTGGGTTCTAGTAACAGGAATGTGAGCCAGCAACAGGAGCGGGTTCTAATAATAGGAATGAGAGCCAGTAACAGGAGTGGGTTCTAGTAACAGGAATGTGAGCCAGCAACAGGAGCGGGTTCTAATAATAGGAATGAGAGCCAGTAACAGGAGTGGGTTCTAGTAACAGGAATGAGAGCCAGTAACAGGAGTGGGTTCTAGTAACAGGAATGAGAGCCAGTAACAGGAGTGGGTTCTAGTAACAGGAATGAGAGCCAGTAACAGGAGAGGGTTCTAGTAACAGGAATGAGAGCCAGTAACAGGAGTGGGTTCTAGTAACAGGAATGAGAGCCAGTAACAGGAGTGGGTTCTAGTAACAGGAATGAGAGCCAGTAACAGGCGTGGGTTCTAGTAACAGGAATGAGAGCCAGTAACAGGAGAGGGTTCTAGTAACAGGAATGAGAGCCAGTAACAGGAGTGGGTTCTAGTAACAGGAATGAGAGCCAGTAACAGGAGTGGGTTCTAGTAACAGGAATGAGAGCCAGTAACAGGAGTGGGTTCTAGTAACAGGAATAAGTGTAATTAGCAGGAGTCATAAATTATATATATATATATTTGTCATAAATATCATATTATTTGGACTTAGTCAACAATTTCTTTAAAATAAAGACTTTCTTGAGAGAAAATCAAAAGGAATTGCTTTTTAAATGTCGCATGAGAATTACAAGTGTAAATTATGTTTTAAATTACTTTGAAATGAGTTAAAAATTAGTTTTTTAATTAAATAAACGATTACTCGAGGCACAGAAAATTACTCGATCTATTTTTTTTAATCGAGTAACTCGAATTACTCGAGTAATCATTTCACCCCTACTTTTACTACATGATTCCTTATGTGTTCCTTCATAGTCTGGATCAATTCACTATTCATTTATAATGTAGGACAGCAAATAAAAAACATTAAATGACTGGTACTGTATATCGCAGAACAATAACATATTGTAATGTTATTTTTTTCCAATATCGTGCAGCTCTAACACACACTGCTCCTCTGACCGGTCCCTCTGGCCTCACAAAGAATGTTTCTACATCCTTAGCAAGGCCGGTCAGATCACAGGAGCTCCAGATAAACCACAGGAACATTTAGAAGAAGAGAACCGGTCATTACTGCCACTGCTCCACTTCTCCAGCCCTCTCCCACTGCAGCTGCTGTGAGGACTTTACCTGCCTCGGCCTGCAGGTGCTATCAGACCACCGCAGGGAAAAGTGAAGATTTAAGCATGTTGGACAGAATCCACCTCTTCCAGCTGATCCAGCTCTTCTGAGCACGCCTGATCTGAGCTCTGGAGGCGCATGTTTGGTCTGAAAATATGCAGAAAGCCTCTTTGTACCTGAGATTAAACACATACTTCACACTCAGCTTAGCTCCAGGACATGCAGTTAGGCAAGCGTTTATCTCTGCATGAGTTTACTGATGACCTGAGGTGATGATGAAATGAGGGCCAGCTCATACACGCCCTATATCTTATATACTCATTAGATCTTAACCAAATACTTTATTTCAGTAACTCAGTTCAAAATGTTAAACTCATATATTATATAGAGGTATTAAACACAGAGTGATCTATTTTAAGTGTTTATTTCTTTTATTGTTGATGATTATGGCTAGGGTTGCAACGGTATGAGATTTTCACGGTATGATAACTGTCTCAGAAAATACCGCGGTATCACGGTTATCACGGTATCACAGTTTGTTACATATATTATTAAACTGACCCTTAAAGAAATTACAACAAAGGTTTTTGTTCAATTAACTATTTATTGTAGAAACCTGGAACAAATATATATATATATATATATATATATATATATATATATATATACATACACACACACACACACACACACACACACACGTGTCACACATTACATGTACTCTAAAAAGTAAAGATCCTGTATTTAAAATATTCAGTACAATTATTATAAGTTTAAATTATTTAATATCTGATAAACTGAGCCTGGGTCAGTGTCTGATCAACAACTCTTGTAAACGTCCGTTTTACTGCCAAGTTGGTATATAACCAGATACTGCAGAAAGAGGGGATTTATTTCTGACATGATCCTCACAATAGAGATTTCCATTTTAAGGCTTTCACAGCGAGTCTGGTGTTAACACATGAAAAACAGGCACGTCAGAATGTGAAAATGAGCGCATGTAAATGAATGGCGTCTTTCACATCCAGTCCGGCCAGGACCTTTACACGGACACGTGAATCCATCGTAGCACGCACTTCACGCCTGTACCCAAGTACCCAAATTTCGGATAACTCAGCGCTTTTGCGGGCGCTTACCGCATGGGTTGTGCACGACTACAAAGAGATTTTATTTAGGTTCAGATTAAAATTATAAACTAAACACATACTTTGCGCTGCGGTGTTCTCGGAGATGGAAGAACAGGTTTGACGTATGTCCATCTTTAGCTGTGACTTTACAGCCACATTGATTACAAATCGGATAACCATCCTCGGGTGCGTTCGGCGGGTATCCGAAATAGTCCCACACTGCTGATTTTAGTTTAGCCTTTTTGTAGGCGGACGGAGATTTGTTTAGTCTGATGCACGTTCTGCCGTTCTCACCGCTGTGTGCTGAGCAGCTGAAGCGGAGCAGAGTTGCGCATGCGCGGGTTAGTTTCTCCGCTGGCTTGCCTTTTACCGGTAATAAGCAAACACACACGGTATGATAACCGTGCATTTTAATACCATGGTATACCGTGAAACCGGTTACCGCTGCAACCCTACTTATGGCTTACAGCCAATGAAACCCCAAAAGCAGTGTGGGCAGTGTGCCAAATCCTGCTGGAAAATGAAATCCACATCTCCATAAAAGTTGTCAGTAGCAGAGGGAAGCATGAAGTGCTGTAAGATTTTGTGGGGAAAACAAAACTGCACTGACTTTAGACTTGATAATAAAACACAGTGGATCAACACCAGCAGATGACAGACATGACTCTCCAAACCATCACTGATTGGTGGAAACTTCACACTAGATCTCGAGCAGTTTGGACTGTGTGTCTCTCCACTCTTCCTCCAGACTCTGCTCCCTTGATTTACAAATGAAATGTAAAATTTACTGATGATCAGTGATGGTTTGGAGAGACATGTCATCTGCTGGTGTTGAACCACTGTGTTTTATTATCAAGTCCAAACACTTGTTCAAAAAACCTTTTATGTAGATGCAGATTTCATTTTCCAGCAGGACTTGGCACACTGGCAAAAGTACCACCAGTTGGTGTTATATAATAGTCTAATTTTCTGAGACACTGATTTTTGGGTTTTCATTGGCTTTAAGCCATAATCATCAACAATAAAAGAAATAAACGCTTAAAATAGATCACTCTGTGTGTTTAATACATCTATATAATATATATAATTTTTTTGAGATGCACCTGTATGTACCTGTATCTATATATCTGCCTATTTTTGCAAAAGATGCACAGTATTTACAGCATCTCATACTGCTACTGATGTTCATTACAGGAAACTTTAAAATCTATACCAGTTACTTTCATTTATTTGCTCCTCAGCTAAAATTCAATAAATTGTACAGTTTAAAATACTTTGATGATGAATGTGATTAAACATAATTAATTAATCGCAGCAAATGTAATAAAGCTGATGTCCGTAAGTTTTGGGTGTTAGGGGCTAATTTAGGGCGCTATTTAACTACACACTCTGGTTTTACTACGGGTGAATGAGCGCTTCTGAAAAAACAGCGAGAGTGTACAGTTGTAGCACAGAAAACGAGCCAAAGAGTTGATAAGCGGCGAGAGTGTGCTCGCAGTAAAACTGAGCCGGATCCTCTTTTAGAGGCTGTAAGTGTGACGTAAGTACGTAAAGACGTGTGACGTGGCCAGAAAAAGAACCCGAAAAGCAAAAATTGACCCAACACCCCAGTTTTTAGAATGAATATACTGTATTAGGCTAAGCAGGGATGGTGGTTCAGAACACTGGTACCATTAAACAAGATGTTTTATCCATATTCTTCTCCATTTAGAAATGCTTCTGCTTTCAGATTAGAAACTAAATAATACAGATTGTCACTTTAAATGTATTAGTTTTTATTTGTTTGTATTATTTGTTTGTATTTTTTTGCCTGAAAAGAGCAAAAAACCTTGTTAAAAACCTGAAATAGAAAGAAAAAAAAAAGTAAAATGATTTCATAGAAATCTATAAACATTAGCTAAGTAATAGTAAAGATTAAGGCCTATTTTTTCCTTGAATCCATAAACTGTTAGCTACATTATCCTACATTAACTCTAACAGTGCAAAACTACAAAATCCAAACTCCAGACTGCAGATGAAGCTGAACAGTGGGAATGTACTGCTAGATTACTCAGACTGGACCTCGTCCAGCGTTTTTTGCACACTCCAGTGTAAAACAGGACAGCTGTTTTTACCCCACCGTCCTTGTTCTGTTGACCGATCTCCCGGACGACACTGTCATCGTCTGTTACGAGCTGCTCGGGCTGCAGACGTGCTCAGGGCTGGATCTGGATTTAGATCTGCTGCAGTTCCTCAGGGCTGAGAGGGAGGCCTGGCCTTGCACCTTGGCCTAAAGCAGCGTGGAGGAGGATACACTCTCCACAGGAAATAATACACTCACCCCTCCCACACACATTTATACAGGAAGTGGGGAAAATCCACTAAAGAAAAAAAAATCTATAATTTTTTACTCAAACGAACAGAAAACAGGATATTCAAAATAAAAAATAAAAAGAGAACCGAAAGATAAAAGATCTGGCCTGTGCTGAAGGTTTATTTGCCACTGCGTGAGAGGAATTTGCATCCTAAAGAAAGTCATAATGTTTATTTATTATAATACAAATCTTTACACTGACCAGCCATTACATTACCATCACTGGCATGTGAAGTAAAAAACATTAGATATTTTCATCTGCAGTGGCTCCTGTCAAAATACTGTATATAAGGCAGTAAGCCAAGTTTATGTTGAAGCAAGAAAAATAGAGTTTAAAGTTTCTTGTCTGAGATGCCAAGGACCAAACTGGAATTTTCTAGATGAGAACTAGTGATAGGCGATATGGCTTAAAAATACATTTTCGATTTTTTCACAATTTATTTATTTATTTTTTCTTTCAATTTTACGCGATTTTTTTACCCCTACTAAAAATCAAATTACAGATAACAAAGAAATGGTTCAAAACTAGGATTAGCTGAAAAAAAGAAAGAAAGTCCGTTTCTAAATCAGTATTTATAGGTTTATATTTGAGTAAAATAAACATTGTTGTTTTATTCTATAAACTACAGACAACATTTCTCCCAAATTCCAAATAAATATATTGTCAATTAGAGCATTTATTTACAGAAAATTGAAAAAAGATGCAAATCTTTCAGACCTCAAATAATGCAAAGAAAACAAGTTCGTATTCATAAAGTTTTAAGAGTTCAGAAATCAATATTTGGTGGAATAACCCTGGTTTTTAATCACAGTTTTCGTTTTTATGCATCTTGGCATCATGTCCTCCTCCACCAGTCTTACACACTGCTTTTGGATAACTTTATGCTGCTTTACTCCTGGTGCAGAAATTCAAGCAGTTCAGTTTGGTGGTTTGATGGCTTGTGATCATCCATCTTCCTCTTGATTATATTCCAGAGCTTTTCAGTTTGGTATATATATATATATAAACTATAAACCCACTGATATATTGTAAAATAATCATGACATCCGACGTTCAGATGCTTTGGACTGAGTCGACTCATTGAGTGAATCAATGATTCAAAACATTGTTTTCAAGCCCATGGGTTCATATCACGCGCAGACCTCGTATCTACACAGCCACGAAGAAACTCACGCACTGACACTGACTTTTTTCAGTACGAGCTCAGTCCTCAGAGGGGAATGTTTAGAAAATATGCGCATGTTAGTCTGTGATGTCTGTATGTAAAATCGTGATTACTCTATTTTGAAAATCGCATTAAACCTGTAATTTGAATTAACCTAAATAATCATGAAAATCACCCATCACTAGCGAGAACATCTCTAAAACATAAGAAAAGGGCCAGCAGTGATTAGAAACCAAAAGGCCACTGGTAAACAGATGACAGGATCATGGATGACAGTGATGAGTCACAGCAGCACATTTAGTGCAAAACTCAATCTACCACAATGCACTACAGACCGCCACAGGAGGTCTTTCCTACCTGTGGTGATAAAACTCTGTAACTCCTCCATTAATGTGCGACACTCTGGGCCTTATCATACACCCTGCACATTGCACGTCCTGGTGCTCATTGCTATCTTACACCCCATCAACAGTTCACAGCGTAAAGGTAAGCCAAGCTGATATGAAATAGGAGTAACGAGTAATGAAGCTGATATAAAGCTGAAATGAAATAGGATTATTGTGGCTATTTTTAAAATCTAAAGAGTAGAAAGTTCAGATAATTGTGTGAAAATGTATAGATAACCAACATTTCTACTTAAGTAAAATAATAAAGTATTTGTAATGTGGTCTGTAATGTGACTGTGGCCTCAGTTGCACTATGCAGCCTGAAAAATGAAACTTTTACATGCCATAAATAAAAATGACCATTATCATTCTATTGACACTATATTGTGACGCTTATCGTATAGTGAAGAATGGGCTGTGTTGGAAATCTGCTGGAAGTCCAGCTTTCTCCATCTGTTCCCTCTCTCCAGATCCTCCTGATTTACAGCCTGGAGATCCTGAAGATCCTGCAGGCTGAGATCTCACTGATAAACTTCAGCCTGTCTGATCCCTCACCTGCTGAACACTCTGACCTCTAAACAGATCAGAGCCGGGTCAAAGTTCACATCAGTTCACCTCAACCTGAGATCAAAGCATTCCCTCAACACCCTGTTTTAACATTTTAACCCTTCAGATACAATCTGTGCCATAATTTCCACTAGTGCTGGGTGATTAATTGTACAATTAATTTGGTTAATATGAACTACAGTTTTAATGCGATTCTTAAAATTGAGTAATCACGATTTTACACACTGTGACGTGCCGGTGGGATAAAGCATATATATTTATCTAGAAATAAATCCTACCATTTCTAAAAACTGCAGCCTCATCGCTCTCTGGTAAGGATCCGTAATTAACTATGGAAAACAATAATAATCTTGTTTTTTTACAGGTAAACCTAGTTTTGAACTATTTATTTGTCATCTGTAGTTTGATTTTTAGTAGGGGAAAAATATTATAATCAAAAATCTGATTTTTTGTTAAAAAAAATGTAAAGATTATGTTTTTTGGCCATAATTACCCAGCACTAATTTTGATTGCTGAATAGTACATTACATTTGTGAACAATTGATTTTTTGGGTAATTCCAGGAAATTGTATTGTATTGTATTACAAACTGACTCCAGCTTAGTCTTTACTTACAAAAAGACACTAGTGGCTTACTGACAACAAACTGTTATTAAATTACATATAAATACACACTCTGTTACAGTAAGGCCTGGGGATACTCTGTAAAAATTGGCATTTTCCTGCTGCAGCACCTCATTCAGCTAAATAAAGTGCTTGTAATGATGTATTGAGCTGAATTATGCTTGTCTGAACACAGACAGCAGTAAAGACTGCAGAGTAGCAGTTCTCCTACAACTGCAGGAAAAACTACAACTCTGCAAAACTGCGCATCCATAATAAATGCATGCTGCACTACTACAGCCCAGGTTACACACCTCATCATATTTCACACTCGACAAACTTCCCAAGGTTACACTGCAGAACCCCAGCAGCACTGAATCAGATCTCTGGACTCGACCATAGCTGAACAGATTCCGTCTAAATCCCACCCAATTCTGCCTGAACCTGATTAAAACCCATATAAAAAGTATCCATCCATCCTATATCTACTTATATCTACTTATAGGCCAATGCAACTCCATCCTATCCTTAAAGAATCCTCAGTGATTCTGACTGTACCGCAAAAAACATCTGAACTTCCATCTAAATCCAATTGTAGCCAACAAAATTTCATCCCGATTTGACTAAAGCCTAAAAACATTCGATGAGAACCAACGTAACACTCTCAGAGCCCAACAGTTTTTACTGGAGCACTTTGTTACAACTTGCACTATAAGTTTGTCTACTGGTTGTTGTTTCATATTGCACCATGGTTTTGTAGGAACGTAATTTCGTTACACTTTGTACCTGTACTCAGATATAATGACTTGATTTTGACCTTGAAAAAAGTTGTGTAAACTCAACTGTAGCCAAAAAAAATCCTGCTAACACTTTTCCAGCTAAATCTGACTATAGCCAATACAATTCCTTGAATATCTGAGTATGTCTTAACAAAAATCCACCTGGACCCAACAATACAATTTTAACTGACTGTAGTCCAACAAATTTCTATCTTAACTGACTGTAGTCCATCAAAATCACATCTAAACTGGCTGTACCCAACTGAATCACATCTAAACTGACTGTAGTCCAACAAAATCCTTTTTAACCTGACTGAATCCAATGAAATTCCATCTGTAACAACTATAGTCCCCCAAAAACCCATCTGAACTTGACTAGACCAAGCACACTCACATCTAAACTGACTGAACCCAACAAAATTACATCTGTAACAACTAGAGCCCCCAAAAATCCATGTGTACCTGATGGCAGCCAAAAAAAATCACATCTAAACTGACTGTAGTACAAAAAATCTATGTAACAACTATAGCCGCCCAACATTTAACCTAAACCTGACTATACTTAACAAAATCACACCTAAACTGTTGCATCTAACAAACGTGCATCTAAAACTGACCGCACCCAAACAAAATTCTATCTGTAACAACTATATCCCAACTATAGCCCAACAAAAAATCTTCCGAACCTAACTTAACCCAACAAAAATCCATCTGTACCTAACTAAACCCAACAAAAATCCATCTGAACCAGACTGCACCCAACACAAATCCATCTGTACCTAACTAAACCCAACAAAAATCCATCTGATCCAGACTGCACCCAACAAAAATCCATCTGATCCAGACTGCACCCAACAAAAATTCATCTGAACCAGACTGCACCCAACAAAAATCCATCTGAACCAGACTGCACCCAACAAAAATCCAACAACTATTGCCGAACTATGGCAAAACTTCATCTGCATGTGACTGTATTCAAACAAAATTCCATATGTAAAAACTATTGCTCAACTATAGCCCAACAAAATTCCATATAAATCTAATTACAACTCATCAAAAATGTTCAGAACCCAACAAAATTCCATCTGAACCCAAAACTATTCTGAAAACTCTTTCTTAACCCAACTACAGCCCAACTAAAGTTCTGCAGGACCAAATCTGCTCAGTGTGGGAGACGATGACAAATCCAAGTACAGAATCCAAATCCAAATACTTGAATTTGACCCGAATTCATCAAACAGGTTATTTGAGTAAAGCTATCTGAAGCTTGCCGAGTCCGCTGCCAGATCCGGTTGGGTTTGGAGCCGAGTTTCTCTGAAACCCGCTCTCTCGCTCGGCTGCTCTCGCGCCCCTCGCTCGCTCTGAGGCTGACAGATTTGCGATAGTGGCTGCCCTGGTGTGTGTGTGATGTCATTTTTGGCCTTGGTGTATTTGTGCCATGCCAGCTTTTTTCCGGGCTCGCGCAAAAAGGCCACACACACGCCCTTGTCTTTCCCTCTGTCTGTCTGTCTGTCTGTCTGTCTTCTCTCTCTCTTTCTCTCTCTCTGTCAGCTTTGTAGTTTATGTTGGACTCGTATTCCTGCTCTTAAAAAGGCTTCTGGAGCAGAAGGCCAGAAATCTGCGGTGATGTTTTGGGAGACTATTCTGAGAAACGTCAAGACCAAAAGCATGCACAAGTTTACACACACACAAACACACACACGGTTAAGCCTATTCCCAAAGCTTTAGCGTTGTCCAGGATCACACAGCGCAATTACACAGTAGAGGAATGAGGTTTTTCTCTCTAAAGACAGAACAAAAGATCAAAAGTCTTCTTGTGTCATGTCAGAGGCAGTCATGCTCTAAATAAACAGTACACACACACACACAAACACACACACACGCAAGAAAGTTTCAACAACATACCAGTTATCTTATTTTGACATTCAGAGAAAGACAAACTGCTAACGAGAGTCAAAAGCTTCCTTGAAGCTCCTGGAGCTGTGAAGAACTGTGTTCTCTGGAATGATGAAGCTTCATTCTGTACTTTTGGATTGAGTTGGGCATGAGGTGGGGTGGTGATTACCCAAAAACCTATAGCCTGACCTCACTAATACTCTTGTTGCTGAATACATGAGTACAGTTGCTGAATACTGAATACATTCAAATATCTAATAGAAAATCCTCCTCCCTGGACATTTTAAATTCTTTAGATTAACCCTGGCCTCTTTCCTACACTGCTATAAACACAAATCACGCTTTGAGCTCCCTCTTAATGGACAGCTGTACACATGCATTTCTGGACAAGCTGAGAGATCCAAAAGCAGTGTCTGAAGAAAGAAAATTAAGTGGACTAAAGTGGTAGAGTAATATTACAGGATTTTACACTAATATGACTATAATATGATAACAACAATAGTAAAATGTTGTAAGTTGTTTCCATTTCATTGGTTGTCCCTCCTTGAAAGTATTCCATTTGATAGGTACTCACCACTGCTTACTGTCCAAGAGTCACATCGCGGGACGTGCAACGTCACTTAAGGCAATTAAATCAAACACGTCATGTTGCACCGTTTTGATTTTTGACACAAGAAGTAGATGCACAGCGCTGTCTTTGTGTCTGTGTCTGTGTGAGTGACAGGCTGCTGCTGCCCGAGAAGCGTGCGGGGGAGCGCGAAGGGGATGCAGTAAATGAGTAAACATGAGCTAACCGCATGCATGGCCTCCATCCACATGGTTGGCCACGTGCTTGTAAACGTGAGCACGTGTGGAAAGCTGTGCACCTCAGTCCAGCACAGTTTTGCAGTGAATATATTTCCAGTTACAGCTGAATTCACGCTTTTAATCCCAAAAAAAACAGAAACATGCTCTTATTAACGTTTTAAAAAGTCATTTAAAGGCCTGATTAAAGGGCTGATTACTGTTGTTTTGCTGTTTTCCCCGGGTTTTGAGAGACTCAGCTCTTGATTGGTCTATAACGTGTAAAATTGGCACTGCTGTGCTGATTTTCGGCCTGCAGCTCTAAGGGAGTTTACCCTTGCCTCTGTGCTCACTGGGGGTTCTGTATTATATGTTCAGTGTTTTGTCTGATTCATTGTTCTGTAAAGCTGCTTTGTGACAACATCAGTTGTAAAAAGTGCTATATAAATAAATTTGATTTGATTTGATTTAATTTGATCAGTGATGGGTAAAGTGTGTAGTTGTGTCAGATGGTCTCTTTAAGGTTTGGGTCTGAAAGGGTTAATGTAGAGTCAGTGCTGTGAGGAGGAAGTGCCACCTCCTTCCCACTGCCTTCTGAAGCAAATATCAGCACTCACTGACTTAATGGTGAGACATTCTGTGCCATACGGCCAGACTGCACACACACACACACACACACACACACGGGGGCTGCCGAGGAGACGGCAATAACACAGCCTGGGAAACATGCACATATCTCACATATTTACATTCTTCCTGCCGTCCAGCTCTTCTGAGAGTCAGATGTGAAAGGACTGGATGAGTCTAATGTCAACAGAGCGTCGAGCGCTGGACGCTCGCCCTGCCTCCTGACCCTCTGTAGTGCCGGAGGAATGCGGCCGCTTCAGACTGATTTACTGACTAACTGACACTCACACACACTCATATGACACTAGGGGTGGGCGATATGGTCCTTCATGTTATTTTGTTGATAACGATATTCTTGGCGATATGACAAAACACAGAATTAAAACAAACAAAACATATTTAAGAATGCACTAGAAATTGGCCCTACTCCCTCCGGGTGGGTAGATGGCGCTCTCTCCCCACATCACTCCTATGATGATGTCTGCAGCACAGTGCGTCTGTGAGCTGATGTATCAGAACCGAGCAGCTGTGCTTTCCTCCAAGCGCGCTGGCTGCTCGGTAATGCTGCATCAGCAGCAGCTCGAAAAGAAGCGGTGGCTGGCTTCACATGTATCAGAGGAAGCATGTGTTAGTCTTCACCCTCCTGGTGTGTTGAGGTATCACTAGTGATAGGGGGAGTCCTAATGAATGGGTTGGGTAATTGGCCGTGTAAACTGGGGAGAAAATGGGAAAAATTAGAAATAAATTATAAAAAAAAAGAATGCACTACTGCAACAAAACGAAAATTTAATTTTATCATTGCATACGATGATATGACACACCTCTAACTGAGATATAAAAAAAATACAAGAATTTTATCAGATTTGTAACAGAATTCAATGATCCAGAATGTCATGATGCAAATAATATTTATAATGCACTCCCAATATCTCCATATATCCAGGATTAATAATAAAAAATAAATGATTCTGGACAAATATAATCTATAATATAGTCTCTAGTAGATATATAATGAGAAATGAGAACAGTGTGATTTTTTTTCTTTTGCTAAAAACAGCAACGAAAAAAAAGTAGTACCCTGATGTGATAATTAGGGGTGGGGACATGGCAATGTTATTATTGATATTATTATTATTGCGTACAATACGATATGGTACACCCCTATAGGACACAGAGTGTGTTTATATGCACAGCACTATTAAAGCGGTCATGTAAAAACATATTCAGATTTCTGATAAGAAAAGAATAAATGCAATCAGCTACTACAAAGCTAGTACAGAGTTTCTTTGATTTTACCAAATTAAAAACCTCTGGAATATAATCAAGAGGAAGATGGATGATCACAAACCATCAAACCACCAAACTGAACTGCTTGAATTTCTGCACCAGGAGTAAAGCAGCATAATTTTTTTCAAAAGCAGTGTGTAAGACTGGTGGAGAAGAACATGATGCCAAGATGCATGAAAAAAACTGATTAAAAACCACCAGGGTTACTCCACCAAATATTGATTTCTGAACTCTTAAATCTTTATGAATATGAACTTTTTGTTTTCTTTGCATTATTTGAGGTCTGAAAGCTCTGCATCTTTTTTGTTATTTCAGCCATTTCTCATTTTCTGTAAATAAATGCTCTAAATGAGAATATTTTTATTAGGAATTTGGGAGAAATGTTGTCTGTAGTTTATAGAATAAAACAACAATGTTCATTTTACTCAAACATAAACCTATAAATAGCAAAATCAGAGAAACTGATTCAGAAACTGAAGTGCTCTCTTCATTTTTACCCGTTTTTATGCATTCTGGCATGTTCTCCTCCACCAGTCTTACACACTGCTTTTGGATAACTTTATGCTGCTTTACTCCTAGTGCAAAAATTCAAGCAGTTCAGTTTGGTGGTTTGATGGTTTGTGATCATCCATCTTCCTCTTGATTATATTCCAGAGGTTTTCAATTTGGTAAAATCAAAGAAACTCATCATTTTTAAGTGTTCTTTTTTAGCTGTATATAGTGTCCCCAAACTTTTGAAGGTCAACATAAACACACACACGCATGCACACATTAAACACACACATGCACAGGCGCACACACACACACACACACACACACACACACACACACACACACACACACACGTGCACACACACACACTCCTGCCGGATATCCGAGTGACACCGTCCACCTTCAGCACAAGCATTTCAGGCATTCAGAGGAACTCAACAAATCCATATTAGGAGTCACTCAGATTCACGAGGAACACCAACATCTGCAGAGTTAACATTCCTGTAGACCTGAGATCCACAAACCAGCAGAACCAGAACCAGAACCTCCAAACCAGCAGAACCAGAACCTCCAAACCAGCAGAACCAGAACCTCCAAACCAGCAGAAACCAGAACCTTCAAACCAGCAGAACCTCCAAACCAGCAGAACCTGAACCTGAACCTCCAAACCAGCAGAACCTGAACCTGAACCTCCAAACCAGCAGAACCAGAAACTCCAAAACACCAAAACCAGAACCTCCAAACCACCAGAACCTCCAAACTACCAGAACCTCCAAACCAGCAGAACCAGAAACTCCAAAACACCAAAACCAGAACCTCCAAACCACCAGAACCTCCAAACCAGCAGAACCTCCAAACCAGCAGAACCTCCAAACCAGCAGAACCAGAACCTCCAAACCAGCAGAACCAGAACCTCCAAACCAGCAGAACTAAAACCTCCAAACCAGCAGAACCTCCAAAACACCAGAACCAGAACCTCCAAACCAGCAAGACCAGAACCTTCAAACCAGCAGAACCAGAACCTTTAAAAACACCAGAACCAGAAACTCCAAACCAGCAGAACCAGAACCTTTAAAAACACCAGAACCAGAAACTCCAAACCAGCAGAACCAGAACCTTTAAAAACACCAGAACAAGAAACTCGAAACCAGCAGAACCTCGAAACCAGCAGAACCAGAACCCCCAAACCAGCAAAACCTCAAAAACACCAGAACCTCCAAATCAGCAGAACCAGAAACTCAAAAACAGCAGAACCAGAACCTTCAAACTAGCAGAACCAGAACAGTCTCAGATCAGCTATAGAGAAAGATCAGACTCACCTGCGACATGATTACACACACACATCCTTCACCAACGATCTGCAGCGCTCACTGCTCCTCACACACTCCATACACACACTCACTCCATACACACACACACTCTCTCACACACACTCCATACACACACACACACACACACACACACACACACACTCACACACACTCAGCAAACTGAGTCGGATTCCCTACTGCCCTCAAACACTGCCAGAGGGAGCGATTCCAACCCCAACGCACTGAGAGAAAGAGAAAGAGAGAGAAAACTAGACAGAGTGAGAGAGAGAGAGAGAGAGAACTAGACAGAGTGAGAGAGAGAGAGAGAGAGAGAACTAGACAGAGTGAGAGAGAGAGAGAGAGAGAGAGAAAATAAGAGAAAGAAATTGAAAAAGTGAGGAAATAAGACAGAGAAAGAGACATGCACAGAACGAGAGCATGAGAGACAAAGTGAGAGACAGAGAAGGAGAAAGAGTGAGAGAGACAGAGGTAGAGCAAAAAAGAGAGAGATGTCTGTATCTGTATTTACTGGAGTATTATTTTCACTTCACTACTGTACTTAAGTATTAAAATACTGTATCTGTATCTACTGGAGTATTATTTTTAATTCACTACTGTACTTAAGTACTAAAATACTGTATCTGTATCTACTGGAGTATTATTTTTACTTCACTACTGTACTTAAGTACTAAAATACTGTATCTGTATCTACTGGAGTATTATTTTTACTTCACTACTGTACTTAAGTAGTGAAATACTGTATTTGTATCTACTGGAGTATTATTTTCACTTCACTACTGTACTTAAGTATTAAAATGCTGTATCTGTATCTACTGGAGTATTATTTTTACTTCACTACTGTACTTAAGTATTAAAATACTGTATCTGTATCTACTGGAGTATTATTTTTACTTCACTACTGTACTTAAGTACTAAAATACTGTATCTGTATCTACTGGAGTATTATTTTTACTTCACTACTGTACTTAAGTACTAAAATACTGTATCTGTATCTACTGGAGTATTATTTATACTTCACTACTGTACTTAAGTACTAAAATATTGTATCTGTATCTACTGGAGTATTATTTTTACTACACTACTGTACTTAAGTAGTGAAATACTGTATCTGTATCTACTGGAGTATTATTTTTACTTCACTACTGTACTTAAGTACTAAAATACTGTATCTGTATCTACTGGAGTATTATTTATACTTCACTACTGTACTTAAGTACTAAAATACTGTATCTGTATCTACTGGAGTATTATTTTTACTACACTACTGTACTTAAGTAGTGAAATACTGTATCTGTATCTACTGGAGTATTATTTTTCTTCACTACTGTACTTAAGTACTAAAATACTGTATTTTTTTTCCTACTACCACTTTTACTTCACTCCATATTTTGGATGAGTTTAATACTTTTGTGACTTTTACTTTCACTTAAATTTTCTATGCTATTAAAATATGTCAATACTTATTTCAATACTTATAATAATAGCATTATCAAATTACAATATTATTGATTATCACAAAAGGGGTTAAACTGTTGTTAAAACTGCATGGTGTAGAAAAGATTGGCATGGTCCAGGCAACAGATGCACTTTCACAGACTTCCGTTCACAGATCCTTCCAAGACGTTCATGTGTTTAACCGCTCTACAGCTCTACAGCTCTACAGCTGAACAATCCCAATCCGCCCGCTCTGTTCTGGGCAGAACCCAGAGAGAAACCACTAACTACACAACTGATGTGGCTGCAGAGAGGATTCTTTCAGGTCACAGTCGATCCAGAGTCAAACACAGGGTCCAGATCCCTGGAGAACAGAGTCATGTGTCTATGTTTACAAGGACAATTCTAGCCAGAAGCTGCCGGTCACCATCATGCCTAGGGGTTCGAATCTCTCAGTGTCTGGCGATTCGATTCGATTCAATTCCGATTTGAGCCCGATTTTTTGGGTTATGATTCAATCCAGAAACGAATTTCGATTCTGGAACAATTTTTTGACTCAAATGGTCTATAAATTATGTTTAAATAATGTGATTAAGAAGATAAAAAAAGACAATTTAAACAAATATAACATTTAAAACAATAATTTGAAGTTCCTTACTGTATCAAATCTTTTTGCAACATTTCATATTTCATTTTTTTGTAAATCTTTAAAACGTAACCTTAAAAATAAAAACCCAGACATAACATTCTCTTTTTAACTATATTGCATCATGGCTACATTTTCAAAAAACCTTAAATATTAAACATACTACTGGGATGTCCAGGAGTCTTTATTCTTTGTTTGACTTCATTTTACTTCTCAAATTTCAGTATGTTCGTCTGCTATATATTATACATCTCTGGAAAAAAATAAGAGATCACTTCTGTTTCTGAATCAGTTTCTCTGATTTTGCTATTTATAGGTTTATGTTTGAGTACAAGGAACAATGCTGTTTTATTCTACAAACTACGATCAACAATTCTTCCCAATTCCAAATAAATATATTTAAATACTGTCATTTAGAGCATTTATTTGCAGAAAATGAGAAATGGCGTAAATAACAAAAAAAAAGGTGCAGAGCTTTCAGACCTCAAACAATACAAAGAAAACAAGTTCATATTCATAAAGTTTTGTGGAATAACCCTGGTGGTCTTTAATCACAGTTCTCATGCATCTTGGCATCATGTTCTCCTCCACCAGTCTTACACACTGCTTTTGGATACATTTATGCCTTTACTCCTGGTGCAAACATTCAAGCAGTTTAGCTTGGTTTGATGGCTTGTGATTATTTTCAATTTGGTAAAATCAAAGAAACTGTCAAGTTATCTCAGGTTCGTTTCAGTTCTTGGCTTAACTTGAAAAAGCCTGTGTTGTGACTACAATTAGGGCGCTTGTATCCACTCCCAAACTCTGGATATTTTAGTAAATTTCCCCACAACAGATGAAACTTTGCCTCCTCTTAGGGATTTTTATTATTTCCAGGATTTAGTTAACAGGTTGATAACCTAAAATACACACAAAATACACACAATAAATTTACTGTTTCACTAACAATTGCAAATTATATCAATACTTAAACTTCTACATGTGCTAGGTGGCACGTTAGATCCTACCAGTGCCTCTCTGCAGTCAAACACGAGCTGAAACACCTCTCTGCACAACTCAGCTTCTCCTCTCTCCTCCGTGTGAGCGCCTGTCCAACAGTCTCCTTCTCCAATCCTGCACTGGTGTCTTAAACTACCTCAGAATGGAGGTTAAGAGTCATTTGCCTCTGGTGCACGTCTTAGACGGACCCGTTTTTCACCGCGGGGAAAACTCAGCCTGCTCACCTTTTTTTTTTTCCTGTCCAGCGCGATTTTAGCGCGATTTCAACGCGATCCCTCGCGAGAGCACCGCGAGTCCGCAGCGCGAGCAGCAGCGCGGTTCAGTCACATGTTTCAAAGAAGGCATTCCGTTTGCCGAACATCAACTTAATTTTTAACTAAACAGAACATAGTTAGTTACAGACACTGGCTCTTGGTACACTGCTAAGTTTCACTTTCACTCACACTTAGCTCCGCCCTCTCACTTTTTCCATTATTGTTATTTATTTATTTACATTTTGACTTGACACCTCCCACTTGAGCTCCTGGTGTCAACCCAAGGAGGTCACCTCACTATGGTTGCCTTTCTCTGGTAAAGTCACTGTCCATCTCCTGCTCCTCTGCAGCAAGTAGGACAATCAGACGCCTAACATCCCTATGAAGGATTGTGGCAGGGATCTTGGTGGAGGGTTGTCTGGTAGCCTTGTCACCTTTATTGGCGAATCCCTTCTTAGCTGGTTTTGCCATTGAGACTGGGTAGCTTGGGACTGTTCTAACCTTGACATCTCTCACAATGCCTTTACTGTCAGCATTTACACTGACTACCCTGGCTAACTTGTACTGTCCCCTTAAAGCATTCTGGTCAGCAAGCCAGACCAAATCTCCAACAGCCACATTTCGCTCTTTTATATGCCACTTGTTCCTCACAAACAAGTTCGGCCCAGCTAATTGGCACCATTTCTTCCAGAACCTGTTCACTTCCTCTTGAATAGCCTTTAGCCTTTTGTAAGGGTACCCTTGAAAACTAAAGTCACCTGGGTCTCCTCTGGGTCCGGTTCGTCCCAGCAGTAGTGAGTTGGGGCTGATGTACTCAACAGAGTCTTCTCTGCTTTGTATCCTGGCATCAATAGGTCTTTCGTTGGCCAAGTTGGCTGCCATGTAGAGGAAAGTCTGGAATTCTCCCCATGTCAAACTACCATCTCCTCCTAGGTTTTGCAGAGCTCGCTTTATTATCTGCACAGCTGCTTCAGCAGCTCCGTTTCTATGAGGAGAATCTGCAGGATGGATGTGCCAGTGCCATTCTGTTCCATTTTTAGCAGCCTCTCTCTCCAGTTCAGTTTTATTCAACTGATCAAGGTAGCAATAAAGCTCTCCAAGTGCAGGCTTTGCTCCCGTGAAATTTGTGCCTGGATCTGACCAAAGCTTTCTTGGGTGCCCTCTCAAAGCTGTAAATCTCTTGTAGGCTAACAGAAAACCTTCAGAAGACTGGTCACTGACAACATCAGCATGTATGGCTCGTGATGCCATGCAACACCAGACGATTCCCCACACTTTGAGCTTTACTCTCTTTTTCACCTCATCCCTCACCTCATAAGGGCCAAAGAGATCTAAAGTGGTGAACTCAAATGGGGTGGATGGTGTTGATCTTTCAGGTGGAAGGTCACCCATGATCTGCCGACACTTCCTGGCCCTGGTTTTTCTGCAGATAATACAGCTATCTACGATTCTCTTTGCAAGTCTTCTGCCTTTTATCACCCAAGCCTTCTTTCTCATTTTGAGGAGAGTTCCTGCTACTCCTTCATGGTTTGTTTTATGAGATTCCAAACACAGTAATGTGGATATCCATGCATTATGTGGTAGAACTGGTACAGCTGTTCTGTCTTCACTGAAGTTTTGGACTCTGCCTCCACACAGTAGCAGTCCAGAGCTCTCTTCTCTGTACACCACCAACCTGTTAAGGGTAGTGACAGAAAATGTTGCATTTTCTTGAGCAGACAGAACCAGATCCCGGAAAGCATCTTCACGCTCCCTCACGTTCAGCACTAGTTCTTTTGTCAAGTTTTTAGTCGCCTTCTTTTGAAGAGTAACCTCCCACTTTGCCTTTTCACCGGATTGATTTTTTAACTTTAGCCATTTCTTGGCAGCTTGCCAAACCCAGGCAACAGTAGAGACCAATCTATGCAAGTTACTGAACCTTGTAACGTCTAGTGTCTTGACCATCGAGGGAGCTGGTGCTCTTCCTCTAACTGTTCTCTCAGTGCTTGAGCTTTGGTTGTACTCTTCCAAACTATTTCCCTGTCTTGCCATGGTTTCTGGTGGTTTATTAGCTTGACTTCTTGTTATTGCAGCAGAGAATGATTTTCTCTGAAGCTTGCTGATATCCTCTCTGGCATCAACCGCAACCTCTTTTGCTGACTTTTTTGGCCATTCTTCTTCAGGCCTTCTCAGGAACTCTGGTCCCCTTTGCCATACAGAATGTTCATTTAGGTCTTCAGGAGAAATTCCTCTGGTGATGATGTCAGCGATATTGAAGTCTCCTGGAATCCACCACCAATCACTGATTGAGCTGTCCTTTTGAATTTCCCCAATCCTATTGGCAAAGAAGGTTTGGTATCCGTAGCTGTCCCGTTGAATTGCTCCCAGCACTGTCCGACTGTCCACTAGGTGGAGCCAGCGTTCTACTTCCATTCGGCTGTGCCTTTCAATATACTTCCGAAGTCGAGTTGCAAAGACTGCACCGCAGATCTCCGCTTTAACAGCCTCCCCCTTCTGATTCAGTGGTGTCAGTTTGGCTTTGGATTCAATCAGTCTGACCTCAATTCCTTGGTCAGTTTGCCACCTTAGGTATGCCACAGCCCCGTAAGCACTTTCGCTCCCACCTGAGAATGTGACTCCCCATAGCTTTCCTTTCCAACCAGCTGGTGTAAGACTCCTCTGAAATGTAATCTGGCCAAGTTGCACATATTCCACAAACAGTTTCACTGCATCCTCTCTAAGGCCCTCTGAAAGTGGATTATCCCATGTGTCACGTGTCAGATTTCGTGATCCCACCTCCTGGAAAGCCTTTCTCACCAGAACAGCACCTTTTTGTTTGGCTGGTGTGACAAGGCCGATTGGGTCCCTTCTTGTCAGGGGATTAGGAGTGTTTTCTCTCACCTCACCTTCATGGAGATCCCGACCTAACCTCATCTTCTTTTTCCTTTTTGAAAAGTTAATTGAGGTCATTAAATAAAGCTTGTCCTCCTCCACGAGGTATCCAACTCCTAGAGCTTTATCTTCCCCATCCTTCATTTGATTTGGAAGTATCAAGGCATTGCTCCCCTTAGCTGATCTTTCTGCATCAGTGGTCTCTGCAGCTGATGTCTCCTCACTTTGCCCTGACCGAACCCATGGCTTGAGATAGAATCCACCAGTATTGAGAATCTCCTCAACCTCACCAACTATCTTGTCCAGAATGTCTTTGCTGTTATGAGAGGTAAGAATGTCGTCTACATAGCTGTCCTCTTCAAGGACTCTCAGTCTGGCTGTCTCCCGTTTGCCTCTGGTGCACGTCTTAGACGGACCCGTTTTTCACCGCGGGGAAAACTCAGCCTGCTCACCTTTTTTTTTTTCCTGTCCAGCGCGATTTTAGCGCGATTTCAGCGCGATTTCAGCGCGATCCCTCGCGAGAGCACAGCGAGTCCGCAGCGCGAGCAGCAGCGCGGTTCAGTCACATGTTTCAAAGAAGGCATTCCGTTTGCCGAACATCAACTTAAATTTTAACTAAACAGAACATAGCTGTTACAGACACTGGCTCTTGGTACACTGCTAAGTTTCACTTTCACTCACACTTAGCTCCGCCCTCTCACTTTTTCCATTATTGTTATTTATTTATTTACATTTTGACTTGACAGAAACTCATCATTTTTAAGTGGTTTCTTATTATTTCCAGAGCTGTATTCTGTTTTTCTTTGCTTTCCCTACAGCTCTCTCTCTCTCTCTCTCTCTCTCTCTATTTTGCTCTGACTTTAAAACAAAAGCCTTGGCACATCAGGAGATGTCGAAAGTGGCGCTCTACAGTGAAGAAAAGAAGTGCGCTTGAAAGCGTGAAGCCCAGAGAAAGAGGGATTAAAGAAATAAAAGTGGGTGAGGAAACTCTATGGTGACTCCGGTCTTTGAGTGGGATGAATGAATGGTAAAGGGACACAAAGCAGTGAAAGCGGGGCCTGTGAGCGGCGGTTGTTGGAGTAAAGATCCACAAAGTTCAGAGCTGCACACTGAAATTCCCACAAGTGCTCGGACACAGGCGCTGGCAACCTCAACCGCAGGCTGCCGCGGAGAGGAAGCGCTGGTAGACCGTCTGTGTTTGGGTTTGGCCTCGAGGCAATTAGCCCCCCTAATTAGTTTTCCGTTTGACCTTTCCTTAATAGAAAGCACAAAGGAATAACCATAATTCCGCTCGGAGCTTGGCCACCGCCGCTCACTCAAAAGAGGTATAAAAAGAACAGCGTTCCGAGCTTTCTGCACTCCGTATTTTCGTCCGTGTGGTTCTGAGGCATCTCCACCCATCGGGCTGGAATTTAACCCGTCGGATTCCCTGCCGCTGGGTCACTGCTGCCTAATGTATTCCCATCCGGCACTGCCACTTTCCAGAACAGCCCTGTGAGAGCAGTGCAGTGCCTGCTCTGAGGTTTACGTTGGCAGGGAGAAATCCCGGTGCTGTAAAAACCGCTGGGTTCAGCCCGGGGTCACAAAGCCCTGGAGCCCGGAGCCCGGCTCCCCGGTTCTCATTAGTGTGCAGAGAGAAGAGGGAGGGCAGAGGGGATTTAGAGTGATTTAGGAAGCCCATGGCAGTGACCTCCATGCTCGTGTTCGATGGTCTGAGACCTCGATGCTCTGCTGCCTTCAGACTTCAGACCTCAGACAAGACCAACCCCATCGTAACACACACTGCACTGCATCAGAAGCTCTGAAGAAAAAGACTGGACTGAAGGTCAGTGCCAGAGAAACGTAAGAGAGATGTTAATCCTGTGGTTAGACCTCTTAGACCCAGTGTTAAATACATAAAATAAAACAGCAGCGTTTCATATTCTAAACTTCAAACTTCTAAAAGAAATTGACACCTTCAGGTAGGCCTGGACAATACTTTGATTGTCCAATAAAGGACAATAAAGGCTTCTTGTATTCTTTATCCTGGTTGAAACACTTTTGTTTTAATCTGTTAAATTTGTTTACAAAAGAATAGGTTTATATTTGACGGGGATGTCATGTTTTTATTTTGCTATATGCAAATGAAAGTGAGCATTGTTTTATTTTCACAATTTTTATTTTGAAAGTATTATACAGTTTTTGTGAGAGGAGGATTCAAAGACTTAAATTAAATTTTCAGTAGTAGGTACAGATTTCCAGTGGCCATAATGTCGAGCACTACCTTCAGGAGTACAACAAAGCATCCAGCTACTTGAAGTTTAAAGCGAGAGACTGTTGAAAAACTGAAATTCCATTGTGGAGGCCCTATTGTACACCCTGTGCAAGGCGCATCCTGCTGGAAAATGAAATCCGCATCTCCATAAAAGTTGTCAGTATCAGAGGGAAACATGAAGTGCTGTAAGATTTTGGGAAAACAAAACTGCACTGACTTTAGACTTGATAATAAAACACAGTGGATCAACACCAGCAGATGACAGACATGTCTCTCCAAACCATCACTAGACCTCAAGCAGCTTTGATCCCTTGATTTACAAATGAAATGTTAAATTTACTGATGGTCAGTGATGGTTTGGAGACTTCATGCTTCCCTGTGGTGACAACTTTTAAGGATTTCATTTTCCAGCAGGACTTGGCACACTGCCCACACTGCCAACAAAAGTACCAATTGGTCTTATATAATATTCAAATTCTCTGAGACACTGATTTTTGGGTTTTTCATTATCTGTACGCTTCATAATCATTAACAATAAAATACATAAACGCTTAAAATAGATCACTCTGTGTTTAATACACCTATATAATATATGACTTTCACATTTTCAACTGAATTACTGAAATAAAGTTACTTTTCAATCGTATTCTAATTTTTTGAGATGCACTAGTTAGAAAAGGTTTCCACCAATGATGTGCAAAGCATCCCAATGGTACTTTGAGTTGTTATGTCTGTATATGGAACCACAAAAAGTGGTTTCTAAAAAACCCAGTGGTCCACAGCTCTCTGCCTGCATACATCAACAACACAGCTAGCTACACAGCACAGCACAGCCGACTGACCAATAAGATGCTCAGCAGCTTAGCAACAGGCAGCCGGAAGCAGAGATCCAAAAACAAAGCGTGAATCCCAACGACAAAAGACCAGGCCTCTCAATTTCAGCCTTCAGAAAAAAAACACTCTGAGAGCCCCCTACTAAACGGTGGGAGGGCAAACAGGCACATATATGCAAATGTGTTGGTTTACATGACATCACAAATACAATGAATCCCAAAGAGGCTAGTTTAACAGCTTAGCTTCCAACAGTGGAGAACCCCAACTATTATAACTAATAATGATGAATACACTGAAACATTTCTGGACCTTTATAGATTAAACATGAACATTTTAAGTTTATGGATAACAGATTATATCTGGTTTAAAGCTGGAAACAGACATTGACATGTACCCCAATTACCAATAAAATAAAAACCCTTCACCCTAATTCTGTATAGATTTACATTTACATTAGGGCATTTACCCGTCGCTCTTATTCAGAGCAACATACAAGGCAATTCCTATTACAAAGGTAGTATTGTTAGAAGAAAGATGTATAATATTGATGTAGAAGTACTTCTCACTGTACTTAAGTACTAAAATACTGTATCTGTATCTACTGAAGTATTATTTTTACTTCACTACTGTACTTAAGTACTAAAATACTGTATCTGTATCTACTGAAGTATTATTTTTACTTCACTACTGTAATTAAGTACTAAAATACTGTATCTGTATCTACTGGAGTATTATTTTTACTTCACTACTGTAATTAAGTACTAAAATACTGTATCTGTATCTACTGGAGTATTATTTTTACTACACTACTGTACTTAAGTACTAAAATACTGTATCTGTATCTACTGAAGTATTATTTTTACTTCACTACTGTAATTAAGTACTAAAATACTGTATCTGTATCTACTGGAGTATTATGTTTACTTCACTACTGTACTTAAGTACTAAAATACTGTATCTGTATCTACTGGAGTATTATTTTTACTTCACTACTGTACTTAAGTACTAAAATACTGTATCTGTATCTACTGAAGTATTATTTTTACTTCACTACTGTAATTAAGTACTAAAATACTGTATCTGTATCTACTGGAGTATTATTTTTACTTCTCTACTGTACTTAAGTACTAAAATACTGTATCTGTATCTACTGGAGTATTATTTTTTACTTCACTACTGTACTTAAGTACTAAAGTACTGTATCTGTATCTACTGGAGTATTATTTTTACTTTAGTACTGTACTTAAGTACTAAAATGCTGTATCTGTATCTACTGGAGTATTATTTTTACTTTAGTACTGTACTTAAGTACTAAAATACTGTATCTGTATCTACTGGAGTATTATTTTACTTCTCTACTGTACTTAAGTACTAAAATACTGTAACTGTATCTACTGGAGTATTATTTTACTTCTCTACTGTACTTAAGTACTAAAATACTGTATCTGTACCTACTGCAGTATTATTTATACTACACTACTGTACTTAAGTACTAAAATACTGTATCTGTATCTACTGGAGTATTATTTTTACTTCACTACTGTACTTAAGTACTAAAATACTGTATCTGTATCTACTGGAGTATTATTTTCTATACAAATAAATTCTACTGTTTCTTAAAACTACAACATCATCTCTCACTGGTGAGAATCTGTGATTAATTGTGGAAAACACTCAATAATAATCTGTCCTTCTTTCACAGTATTTAACTTCCTGTGACTCGTTTACCGCTTTATTTCTTAGCTTTCAGTCTCAAACTCACATCCTGAAGCATAATTCAGTGTATATCTCTGAGTTTCTCTGCGGCTGTGTATACAAGAGGTCAGAGCGTGATATCAATGCATGGGTTTACAGACAATGTTTTAAATCAGAGGTCACTAATAGGCGGACCGTGGTCCGGGTCTGGACCCAAACCGATGAACTACTGAGAAGGATTTCATTGTATATGTGCTTTGCGGCGCAGTAAACTCACAGACCAATCATGTGTGGCATAAGATCACCAAACGCTCTCCTCTGCCAATCAGATCTGTGCAGACGCGGTAAAGAAAAAATAAATAAATAAAACATCGCTCCTCACGAACCCGGGATCGACCCCGTGTTGTCAGGGTCGCGGTCCCGCTATTGAAACACCACGCAGCGACACAAATGAATCCATGGAGGCAGACGAGAGAAGCGCGTTTTGTTTTTTCAGGAAATATTTCAACTTTAAATGTCTAGCGATACATTGTTGCTGTTAAAAATACATTTTCCAATAAAGGGAGTATTGGCAAAACTGGTTATAATGTTTATGTTAAGGCGGCGGGAGGTGGTGTCTGCAGCTGCTGAAAGTAACTAATAAAGTAACTTGTAAAGTAACTTAGTTATTTTTAAAATCAAGTAATCCATAAAGTAACTAAGTTACTTTTTAAGGAGTAATCAGTAATCGGATTACTTTTATAAAGTAACTATACCCTCACTGAACTGGACCATACTGAATTCTAATTAAATACCCCTGTTTTAAATCATTGATCACTGATTTGTGGAAAGATTCACTCAATGTGTCGACTCTAAACTCAAACTTCTTTTTTACTATTTACAATGATATGGGGTCTACCATCTCATCTACAAACTTGTTTCTGGTTGCATTTAAATATGAAATAAAGGTAAAAATAAAAGTAAACATAGTTTTGAAACATTTTTTTGTCATATGTAGTTCCATTTTTTAGTAGGAGAAAAACACAATATCACCATATCACCTAGCTCCAGTTCCTACAAAAAGAAACAGGAATCTACAGAACCCTGAGGGTCTCCACTGGTTTCCATATATGTAAAATTTGGATTAGACAGATAACAGCACATACTCTAATAAAACTTATGAAGTTATAAAGAAAATGTTCTTCTTCAGGCAGTTAAAGAACCATCCAGGAACACCTGAAAAACCCAGCTACCCAACAAACACTCAGGACAAAGCAGGACAAAGACCTGCTCCTGCCAATAATAAGAGACACAGGTGGTTTTAATACTGAACAAGAGGAAAAACCGGTAAGAAATGAACCCCAGAGAACAAACAAACCATTCTAATTCCTTATTCTGGTAAAGTTCACTCTCTATTTAAGCTCATTCAGGTGGAATACACACACACACACGCTGCCTCACACACTCACCCAGGCTGAAGATTAAACACGCTGAAACCTGCAGAGAAGCCCTCGGGACATTTCCACAGAGACGTCCTGCAGAACTAAAGCCTTCCTCTAACTGCCTGCCTAACCATTATTATACCATTATAGAGACACAGCCTGCGTACTATACACACCTATAATACCACTTTATACAGTTCATACATTTTTTACTGTGTGATCACTTTTTAGAATTTAAATAAATATATACATACAGTGCTGGAAAAAAATAAGAGAGCACTTAAAAATGAAGAGTTTCTTTGATTTTACCAAATTGAAAACTTCTGGAATATAATCAAGAGGAAGATGGATGATCACAAGCCATCAAACCACCAAACTGAACAGCTTGAATTTTTGCACCAGGAGTAAAGCAGCATAAAGTTATCCAAAAGCAGTGTGTAAGACTGGTGGAGGAGAACATGATGCCAAGATGCATAAAAAATTGGTTATTCCACCAAATATTGATTTCTGAACTCTTAAAACTTTATGAATATGAACTTGTTTTCTTTGCATTATTTGAGGTCTGAAAGCTCTGCATCTTTTTTTCTTATTTCAGTCATTTCTCATTTTCTGTAAATAAATGCTCCAAATAACAATATTTTTATTTAGAATTTAGGAGAAATATTTTCTGTAGTTTCTAGAATAAAACAACAGTTTTCATTTTACTCAAATATATACATATAAATAGCAAAATCAGAGAAACTGATTCAGAAACTGGAGTGCTCTCTTCATTTTTTTGCAGAGCTGAAAGTTAACATTATTCAAACAGCATTTCTGAGGTGCTCCACTAATTTCAAGCCAGAACAAAATCCAGGACTAGAAACTAGATTTAAGATCCAGATTTAAAGGAGTTGTAAAAATGGGGCTGAAGTTCAGCACAGTTATTCAACTGATACAAGACTCAAATCAGTCACATAACAGGTATTGATGGCAATTTGTCCTCTTTTGAACTCTGGTATGTCACCCATAATGTTGTGTGCATTGTAATATTTAGAGCAGAACTGTGCTCTTACCCAGCTAACTGAACCTTTACACTCTGCTCTTACTGGTGCAATGTGCAATTAATGAAGATTGGACACCAGGCTGCTCCAATTTAGCCATGAATCCTCCCACACTAAAATGATGACAGGTGTTTCAGTTTCATTGTCCAACCCCTGTACATGCAAGTGATGGAAAAATATGAGAATGCTGTTTTCTGTCTGTATGTCACATAAAATAAGACACTACTATCCTAATATATAATGTATATTAAAATGAATCCAATTAACTAAAATATATGTTCCTAAACATGATAAAAAATGTATTAAATCTTAGAATTAGTAAAAAATAAGCTTGTTTTACATTGCCTCATTTGTTCTGTAGTGCTAACATGCCCTATTGTCGCAGTTGCTGATTTTTATTTATTTATTTTTTGTCCAGTGCAGTGGGTGGGGATGAGTTACTGTTTCATTGGCTGGTTTATAATCTTTCCTGATGGATAAGAGTGTTCTGCGCAGCAAAACATTTAAAATAAGAAACTGCATGTTGTTTATTGTAGTTGATACAGGGTTTGAAAGGGTTAAGTTGTCTAGGAGGAATGTAATTTTGTACTCAGATGTAATGACAATTAAAGCTTCCTGACTTGACTCTTGACTAAAATATAAGGCACACCCTTATATTTGCTCAACCCATTTCATTGAAACGACTCGGACCACTGCAGTCAGCGTAACTCAACTAAACCAATTTACCTTTACTCAAAATAAGCCAAAAAGTTGATCTTAGTATCAAAAAGTTGATATTTTCAAAGACTTAGGTGGCAAACAAGTGCACATCAATTTCTCATCCCAAATCAGAGATATGATAAGCAGCACAGCACTCACCTGTGGTCCGGGCATGCTGCTCCTCAGCCTCTGTGAAAAGAGAAAGAGAGAGAGAGAGAAAGAGAGAGAGAGAGAGAGGAATGGAGTGAGAAGGTTGAGGATGGTGGAGGAGGTCAGGGTGGTTTTCTTTTGTTAAGAGTGGTCCCTTTTCCATGCAAATTAGCGTAACGAACAGAGTGTGTCTGGCATTTTCCACAAGCTCTCAGAGCTGCTTTATACATTCAAATGAGTCTTTTCTCATCAGAACCGCAGAACCAGAGTCTGCTCACCAAGGCCAAAGCAAACGCTGCCTAATCAAATATTATTTATATAAACACTCGCATGGAGAACAGCCTCTTAACCCTCAGGAGAAAACCAGCTCAGCTTTCAGCCACAACAACAACAAAAAAAAAATTCAGATCAATTTGTGATCAAAGTGTAAAACTCATATATAATATAGATGTATTACACACAGAATGATCTATTTTAAGCATTTATTTCTTCTATTGTTGATAATTATGGCTCACAGCCAATGAAAATGAAGATGTGGCTTTCATTTTCCAGCAGGACTTGGCAAAATGCCCACACTGGCAAAAGTAGCAATTGGTCTTATTTAATATATAATATACTAATTTCCTCCCATACTGATTTTTGGGTTTTCATTGGTTGTAAGCCATAATAATCAACAATAAAAGAAACAAACATTTTTAATAGATCACTCTGTGTTTAATGCATCTATATAATATATAATATATGTCACTTCTGAATGTTGTCAGGGTTTTAATCAGTCAGTTGCGCACCTGTATTTCCTGCCACCAAGATAGAAACACTCCAAAAATTTACCTGAACACATCTCACTTCCAGACCACCACACCCATCAGTGTAGATTTATTCCTAAACCCTGACGCTATTTTAACAGTGCATGGGCAAGGCGTGAAAATAGGCTGTTGATGGGGCGTAAGATATCAAAGAGCAGAGCAATATGCCTTGCACAGGGTCTACGTTAGGGCCCAAATTCTCTTTAATTCCTTATTGTGACAGACCCAACCTTAAATATAAAGAAATACAGCTTTTGAAAAAAATAAGAAATCACTTAAAAATGATTTTACCAAATTCAAAAACCTCTGGAATATAATCAAGAGGAAGATGGATGATCACAAGCCATCAAACCACCAAACTGAACTGCTTGAATTTCTGCACCAGGAGTAAAGCAGCATAAAGTTATCCAAAAGCACTGTGTAAGACTGGTGGAGGAGAACATGATGCCAAGATGCACGAAAACTGTGATTAAAAACCACCAGGTTTATTCCACCAAATATTGATTTCTGAACTCTTAAAACTTTATGAATATGAACTTGTTTTCTTTGCATTATTTAAGGTCTGCAAATAAATGCTCTTAAATTACAATATTTTTATTTGGAATTCAGGAGAAATGTTGTCTGTAGTTTATAGAATAAAACAACAATGTTCATTTTACTCAAACATAAACCTATTAATATCAAAATCAGAGAAACTAATTCATAAAAAGGTGAACATGAATATATCTGTGAACTCTTAGACGTCAGTAGGATGATGTGAGGAGATTTATTGTTAGGGTTGATTTTAAACAGGTAAGTTTATCTGTCTCGTTCTGATCTCTATCAGCTCTTCACCTCCTCTCTCCTCTCAGAGACCCGATCTCTCAGACAGCGTTAATAAGACCAAGGTTAACACACCTGACCTTCAGCCCTCAGGGGTCACAGAAGGGGGGCGTTAAGGCACTGGAGTGATTGGTCCGGGGGTCAGCGGCGGCCCCTGATGTCGGGGCTTTATCACATGGTGGCTGTGTAAAGTGTAAGCCCTCAATAAACACCACATTCCACAGCCATCTGGACCTGCCTACCCACCAGCCACTCGGCTGCAGGTTTACACTGTATAGTAGGGGTCTCAAACCTGCAGCCTGCAGAATGAAATTTCGTGGCCTGCTACTAGTGCTGGGTAGAATGGCCAAAAAAATGCATTTCACTGTATTTTTCAAGATTCTGACTGTTTCATGGTATACACTTGTGGTAGTGTGGGTGGTGTGGTCAGGAGGTACCGCTGTCGAATAGCGACGTAAAGGCAAAGGAGGCGCTTTGGGCAGTTGTAAACTGTTCAGCTGACTTACGTTTATTGACAAAAAAAAAAAAAAAACAATACAATACACTATATACACTTATTTTTAGGAGTAGGCAGAGATAAGTGGATAATGCTACCACTAGTTAAGACTTAAGGGTAAGAACGCTAACCCAGTCCTTAATAGAGTTCTTAAGCTTTTTAGCTCCAGCAAACATGTCCGTCTCAGAGAACTCAATCTACCTCTCCTCCCGTGATGCTCACCCTATACCCCTTAAATACCCCCCGGGCTAAACCAAAAGAGTACATGGGTGAAACAGCTACCAACAATTACACATATAACAAATATACACATAACCGGTTATCTTCACTCATACGACATACTAGGACTTATAGGACAGGTAAGTATAATACACACACACATATACATACACATTTAATTAACGATTTGGCTTTTTCCCCCACAGGTAATCTGGAACCCCCCCGGCACCAAAGGTTTCTTCCCACCCCATTAAGGGTATAAAAGCTGGGTGACCCGCGCGCTGCCACTCCATAAGGAAGCCAGTAAGTAGCAGGGGTAACCTGCCTAATTAAATATTAAAAATTGTCTTTCAGGATAGTTGGTGATTGGTGTGGGGACCCACCATATCACAACACTGTATTTTTATTATTATGGTTTATAGGGGTGAGCAATGTTATATCGTATACAATATATCGTGACACAGAAATATGGTGATATTAAAAATCCATATCGTTATAATAGAGATGTTCTGTCTTAAAAGTAGTCTATTATTTACTGTGAAGCTTTAGGTGTATTTATTGTATAATTGTTTTAGTTTGCAGTTTATACGCATGCACTAAATATTCTGCAATATTTTTTGCTGCATTATATTATTTTATGCTATATTATTTATTTTGCCACATTATGATTATACTGTTATACTATTATACTATATTCCTGAAATTAATTAATTATTTTTCTGTTTTTCTATATCGCCAAGTATATAGTTATCGCAAAAATACCCTGAAATATCATGATATTATTTTAGAGCCATATCGCCCACCCCTAATGGTTTATTATTATTTTTTGCATAACTGGGCTTTAATCAGTGTTGGGCACGTTACTTTGAAAAAGTAATTAGTTATAGTTACTAGTTACTTCTCCAAAAAAGTAACTGAGTTACTAACTCCACTACTCCACTATAAAAGTAACTAGTTACCAGTAAAAGTAACTTTTGTGTTACTCGCCCTCCCATAACCAACACCCCCCCACCCCCCACCTTCTCAGAGTGTGTTTCATAAGCCAGATGTATAGAGTGCACGACAGCAAAGACAACAATCATTGCTTAGGTGCATACATCCTCCCCTCCCTTGTGACTCACACACACAACGCACGCACACACGCACACACACACACACACTTGCGCCTTTGTCTGTATGCGCGAAGTTTTTAAAAAGTTCATTGAGCGACTAAAGTAACGTGCAGTAACGGGGTGTTGGAAATGGTAACGGCGTTATAGTTACAGTCAGAGTAATTAGTTAGATTACTACTTACTGAAAAAAGTAACTTTCAACGTCCTTATTATTATTCCTATCACTGGTTTTAATATAGGTTTGAGAGTTACTGTACTGTGAGGAGTACATATAGTATTAAACACTAAGGCTTTAAATTAAGGCTTTAATTAGTATTGGGTAGGCCTGTCACAATAATCGCAATATCGATTTATCGTACAATAAATGAACATGACCTCAATCATTATTTGTATGTTTGTTCACATATTTAACAGTAAACAGTATTTTTGCCAGTATTTTATGCTTTAATAACTCCATAGACACAGTGTGGACCAAAGTAGGTGAAGAAATAAGTATATAATTCGCAAACTAATTATAGTAAATGATTAATTAACTCAAAATATGTCTTTGAATGTTGTCTTTAAAAAGTGTAGAATTGCTTTTTATGCTATTCCGTTATCATTATGTCAGTGACATTTATTAGTCTTAACATTACAAAAATATCATGTATCGCAATAATTTCTGGGACGATATATCATCCACAAAAAATCCTTATCGTGACAGGCCTGGTATTGGGTTTACTTTGTCCCACAAAATATTTATATACACAATATATGAAGAAATCAGACTTTATTATCAGAAAAATAGCTCAAGAATGTAAACAATAGTGCTTATAAAATAGATACACTAACACATTTAACACAGCTCCCTTTACAAAAATAAATAGTTTTATAAATAGTTCAATAAACACTATAATAAACAAACCTAAAATACTCAATGTTTAAGCATTTAAAGAGATATTTCTCAAAAGCTCTATTGCACAAGTTAGATACACGTTTATCATATATCATATTTACTATATGTTATTTCTAAAGCCATTAGAGGCATTACAGTATTTAAATTAGCTACAATTCCCTTCTTTCTCCAGTTAACAAATACATTTAAATCATCCTTTAATCTACAGTATTAATATATTTAAAAGAGTTTGGTGTCAGAAATCATTTAATTCTATTAGCCAATTGGATGCTGCTATCTTATCGTGACATCATAATAAGCTAAGAAACCTGCATAGAACCACCCTGGCACCACCCCTCACCCGTCAACCCCATTCAACGCCATTCAGTACACAGCAGGATTAGTCAGTAGACTTCGTCTGAGGGAGGGATCTGTGACTACTGTCCATGATAACCCCAACCAATGCCATTTCAGTCAGTCTGGTTGAAAACCTCAGACAGAACACAGCAGAATTAGCCAGTAGAGTTTGTCTGAGGGAGGGATCTGTAACTATTGTCTGTAGCAGGTCAGTAGATGAGGGTGATGGGAGAGTTTCGTGCTTCTATCACAGTTCTATCACTAGCTTGTTCGTGTTTTGCATTTAGCACAAGCTAACACTAATAGTGGTAAATGTTCAGCATAAGTATGGGGCGTGGCCAGCAACAGCTTATTTGCATTTAAAAGCGCAGCCTACACTGTGGAATTCAGCTATTGTGTGCAAAATAATATGGTACACCCCTACTGTACAGCACTTTTACAGCAAAAATGCTGTAAATCATCCTTTAATCTAAAGTATTAATATATTTAAAAGAGTTTGGTGTCAGAAACCATTTAATTCTATTAGCCAATTGGATGCTCCCATCTTATTGTGACATCATAATAAGCTAAGAAACCTGCATAGAACCACCCTGGCACCACCCTTCACCGGTCAACCCCATTCAACGCCATTACAGTACACAGCAGGATTCGTCAGTAGACTTCGTCTGAGAGAGGGATCTGTAACTACTGTCCATGATAACCCCAACAAATGCCATTTCGGTCAGTCTGGTTGAAAACCTCAGACAGAACACAGCAGGATTAGCCAGCAGACTTTGTCTGAGGGAGGGATCTCTACCTACTGTCTGTGGCAAGTCAGCAAGTCTGTGTCTAATATTATACCTGTGTTCCAAACTATAGACTGCATTCTAGACTGGCTGCATTTCTCAGCTGCTATGATATTAAAGCTGTTTAAAACTAAAGAATCCTTCATGTACAGCACAGAAATGCAGCCAATGTTCAGAGTGTTTTGAAGGACGCAACTGATGTATCCTTCCTTCACAGCCAAAAGTGGCGGGAAATAAAGACTCTACTTTAGAGTTAATTTTTAAATGTTTTACAATTATTTATAAAGGACTTCTATAAAGGACTCCTCATAGGACAATCTTACTGAGGACCCAGCCTATCTCGGCTGCAATCCACACTTTGAAATACAGCTATTGTGTGCAAAATAATATGGCAAAAGAGGACTTGAGGCCTGTAAGTCTGAGGTTTAGGTTCTTCCAGCCATTCCAAAATAATTTAATGAGTTTAAATGAATCCATGTTGTGGTTAAACCTTATAAAGACTCTTATAAAAAACTCTGCAATTACTTTATAGTCTGTTTAAAGAATGAAAATGAGATCTGGATTATGCCTGTCATTACAGACGATGATGAACAGAGCCTCTGGCGACGGCTTAGACAAGACACTGCTCGCTAGATTACCATGACTTTATAAAAATCTCGGTCATTACTGGCATGTCTGTCATTTCACCTTAAGTATAATAACAAAGAGCTACTGGAGTGTAGATAATAAAACTGTAATAACTGATAGTAGGGGTCAAAATAATGTGATATTGTGATATTTTCTTGTTCTACAACTAGATTATTTAAAGCCTCAATGATTTAGCATATTATGACAATATTAATGGTTAGTCAGACTTTTATGTTGAAATCAGTTTAAAGACAGGAAGTTGCAGCAAGCAAGTTTGTAACTCCCTCTCAAATTTGATAAAAAAATAACCTTCTTAATGACCTCAGAAAAGAATGAATATTAAGTTATTTCTACAAATAGATACAGATATTTCTTGATCCCTTATCTTGTTAATTGTACTATGCCCAATTGTACTATGAAAAATGAAGATGCATTACTTTAATGGGGCAAATAATAAAAACAATTGTTATAAACAGTTGTTATAAAAACCTGTTGTACAGTGTGTTTCTTTAAATCTTTTTTTTTATGCCGTGTATTAACACCTACAGAAATTAATACTACAATAAATAAAATATTTGTATTTGAATTTTAAAATTATTACTATTACTATTAATAAAAGAATAAAAGCCACGGGAAAATGTGGGGCTAAAATACACTGACACACTGAGTAAAATCTAATTGAATAAAGGGTTTGCAAAGTAACATTTACTGAAATATATGTAGTTAAATACACAGAGAATTTTGAGTAAATTGCTTTTTTTTACGTGAAAAAACTTCCCTATGTTTTTTTTTTTCAAGTAAATCCTACTCCACATTTTTTTTCAGTGTAGTAATACTAATAAGTATAAGTAAATACTAATAAATAGACAAATATCATAAATATTAAAAATAAATTTTATTTTTTACTTTTTTATTGTTATTAAGCACAATTTTATATGAATATTCCCAGCCAATATAAGTATTACAAAAAAAAATCCTCACAAAAGAGCAGATTAATTCAAATTATGATTAAAAAACAAATGGACAGTCATACTTAATTTCTCCTCAAACTGTCCTGAATTTGAGCAAATACGAATCATATAAAACAGGAAATGAGAAATCAGCTGTTATAATCCTCTGTTGTGTTCAGAACCGTTTATTCAAATGTTCACAGAGTGATTGGTCAGAAGAATGATCAGTTTGGCCAATGGGTGCACAATGCCGCTTTACTATGTCATAATTAATTTGCATAAAGCTGAGAATCCCGTTTGTCTCTATGTCGCTTTGTTGCGGCTAAAAATCACATTTTCTCATAGGAAATCATAGGAAATTTCCCATAGGAAGTCTGTCTTCTGCCAGTGTAAACGCAGGGTTAAGTGGTTGCTATGGTGTGGAAGTTGGTTGCTGTGGTGTTCTGTCCATATTCATCTTCATTACTAATGTTCATCATTAATAAACCTTAATGAAAACTGAAAATCAAAATACACTGATAGAGAAAGTGAATTATAATCTGGTTCAGTCTGCGCACATTTAGAAAAATAAAGAAAAATCAGATTTAGCTTGTTTATGCTGTGAATAAAATAATTACTGAGTGTAAATCCAGGTCAGAATTTCAGGAAATCCTTTAATTGCTTTAATCGGATCTAAGAAATCAAAGAGTACACTGTTTATGTGAAGCAGGCCTGGTGCCCTGAGAGGATTTTGAGATTGTACACCTGAACTTTTACTCCTATTTTGTGCAGAAACACAATAAATTTCTCACATTTGGAAACAAGGTTTTTAAAGCTCTCAATACCTCATTTTAAAAGTCATGGCCCTCTAAACCCTACCAATAAATTTGGAGCTACTTTGAGTTTGTTAATGGTGTACAAATAACAATTTCTTTGCCTGGGCAAATTATTGCTATGCCCCTATTGCTAGTAGTGTAGTTAAGAGCATTGTAGCCTGTTGAGAGCATTGTCTAAAAGTGCTGTATTTCGGATTGCTGGGGATTTTTGACAAAAGTTTGTACCCTTTATCATGTTTCAATACAACCCAAGTCCATCTCACACCAGATTTCTTCTTTAAATCATGTACATGTTGATTTAAATACTTAATTTAATACAAGATTGAGAGAGCACTTCAGTTTCTGAATCAGTTTCTCTGATTTTACTATTTATAAGTTTATGTTTAAGTAAAAATGAACATTGTTGTTTTATTCTATAAACTACTGTAACAAAAAATAACAAAAAAAGATGCAGAGCTTTCAGACCCCAAATAATGCAAAGAAAACAAGTTCATATTTTTAAGAGTTTTAAAAGTTCTGAAATATACAATATTTGGTGGAATAACCTTGTTTTTTAATCACATTTTTTTCATGCATCTTGGCATCATGTTCTCCTCCACCAGTCTTACACACTGCTTTTGGATAACCTTATGTTGCTTTACTCCTGGTGCAAAAATTCAAGCAGTTCAGTTTGGTGGTTTGATGGCTTGTGATCATCCATCTTCCTCTTGATTATATTCCAGAGGTTTTTAATTTGGTAAAATCAAAGAAACTCATCATTTTTAAGTTGTCTCTTATTAGTTTTTTCAGAGCTTTATATAAATATGTATAAATTCACCATAGGTTAGCTATAGTTGTTTGTAAAACAGACTGTTCTGTTTGTACTGAGTGTTTAAAGTTGATATAATATATTATTAAAGTTATTTTATCTTTAAGAACATTGTAAATGTGTGTGTGGACTGACCTGCAGCAGTGTGAGGAGGGTCCAGCAGATCAGATAAGCCGCCAGGCTGAACTTGGACACTATGTAAAGCTCGGGGGAGCGGTGCACGCGCTGCAGCTGCTCTTCATCCCCACTGTCCTCCTCCTCCTCTTCCTCAGCGTCCTTCCTCTTCTCCATCTCCTTCCACACACTCCTCTCCTCCTGCAGAACCTCACACCTGCAGCACGCTCACAGCCCGGCTCGCGCTGCGGACCCGCGCCTCGCGCTGCACGGAAACTTCGGGCTCCTCGGGGGAGCGCGCGCTGTCTCCGCCCTCCGGTTGCCAGGTGCGCGTGCAGCCTCGCTGCTAAATGCGCGTCAGCTGTGAGGATCCAATCACCACCACGCATTCAGCACGCGCAGCCAAACGACTCTTTAGAACAGCGCTTTTTAATGGGGAATCGATTCACTGATTCACGAGCCGCTTCAGCTTTACTGAGGCTGTGTCCCAATTGCGTACCACGCACTACACACTCTAAAGTATACACAATATTCTAATATTATTAGTGTGAGTTTGGGAGGTAAGTACACTAAATATTTACATAGGCTGTGTCCCAATTGCATAGTACACACTATACACTTTAAACTATATACCATATTTTAATATTATTAAAGCAGGTTTGGCAGGCTAGTACACTAAATATTTACATAGGCTGTGTCCCAAATTCACAGTACACACTATACACTTTAAACTATATACCATATTCTAATATTAATAATGCAGCAGGTTTGGCAGGCTAGTACACTAAATATGAGCATGGGCTGTGTCCCAATTGCATAGTACACACTAATTTTAAACTATATACCATATTTTAATATTAATAATGCAGGTTTGGCAGGCTAGAACACTAAATATTTACATAGAATGTGTTCCATTTGCATAGAATACACTAACATTAAACTATATACCATATTCTAATAATAATAATAATGCAGGTTTGGCAGGCTAGTACACTAAATATTAGCATAGGCTGTGTCCCAATTGCATAGTACACACTAACATTAAACTATATACCATATTCTAATAATAATAATAATGCAGGTTTGGCAGGCTAGTACACTAAATATGAGCATGGACTGTGTCCCAATTGCATAGTACACACTATACACTTTAAACTATATACCATATTCTAATATTAATAATGCAGGTTTGGCAGGCTAGTACACTAAATATGAGCATGGACTGTGTCCCAATTGCATAGTACACACTATACACTTTAAACTATATACCATATTCTAATATTAATAATGCAGGTTTGGCAGGCTAGTCCACTAAATATGAGCATAGGCTGTGTCCCAATTGCTTACTATATATTAACATAAGTTATATAATATTAACTTTTTTTATATTAATATTATGATTCCCATTAATGCATGTTTTTGGCAGGTTAGTACACTAAATATTACAATAGGTTGTGTCCCAATTGCATACTTAACACTACTACTATAAGGTTTAAAATATAAAGTAATTTTAAAAGTGTGGGTTTTGCAAGTTAAGACACTAAATATTAGCATAGGCTGTGTCCCAAATGCGTACTAAACACTAATACTATGTACTAAATTTAATAGTGTGGGTTTGGGAGAATAGTACATTAAATATCAGCGTAGGATGTGTCCCAATTGTGTATATATACTGTATATTATTCTTAATATTGTGGGTTTGGCAAGTTAGTACACTAGATACAGTACACTTATTATTAGCGTGTGTCCCAATTGCATACTAAACACTAATAATATTAAGTATATACTGTATAATAATATTAATAGTGCAGGTCTGGCAGGTAAGTACACCTAATAACAGCAAAGGCCATGCCCAATTGCATAGTAAACACTAATACTATACACTAACCTTAATAGTGTGGGTTTGGCAGGACATTACACTAAATAACAGCATAGGCTGTGTCTCAATTGCAAACTGCACACTTTAAAGTATATACCATACTTTAATATTAATAGTGTGGGTTTGGCTGGTTAGTACACTAAATAACAGCAGAGGCTGTGTCTCAATTGTACACTAAACACTAATACTATAAGGTATATACGGTAAACTAATATAAATAGTGCGAGTTAGGGAGGTTAGTACACTAAATATCAGCATATACTACTATACATCTTGGAATATGGCCATTCCATTAATAGAATAAGCTGGTCTGTATTCAGTATATTCAGGTAGTCAGCTGACCTCATTCTTTCAGCACATACTGTTGCTGAACCTAAACCTGCAGACCAACTGCAGCATCAACGTCACATCACTTACTTACTTAAATCCAGGTGGAGACTTTTATTATGACACTTATTATAAAGAGTTACCTCATTTTGCACCCAGTAGAAAATCGTAAGTGGATCTACACACATACAGCTCTGGTAAAAATTAAGAAACTACTTCACTTTTTTGCTATTTATAGGTTTATGTTTGAGTAAAATGAACATTGTTGTTTTATTTTATAAACTACAGACAACATTTCTCCCATAATCCAAATACAAATATTAGAGTCATTTAGAGCGTTTATTTGCAGAAAATGAGAAATGGCTGAAATAACAAAAAAGTTAAAGTTCATATTCATAAAGTTTTAAGAGTTCAGAAATCAATATTTGGTGGAATAAACCTGGTTTTTAATCATCTTGGCACGTTCTCCTCCACCAGTCTTACACACTGATTTTGGATAACTCTTTGCCACTCCTGTTGATGGCTTGTGATCATCCATCTTCCTCCTGCTCTCTTATTCTTTTCCAGGGCTGTATTTAAACATTAGACAATTTAAACAATAGCACCTGTATTATTAAGGACACAATAAAGGAAACACAACGAGCTCATAAAAAGATGATTTTTATTTCCAGTGTCTTTTTTTTTTCTGTTTTGCATTTGGTTTTTGTGAAACAGGCGAGATGGATCCTGCTTCAAGAACATGTTCAGCATGGCGTCATGCACACTCTGTCCCAGCCTGTCTCTGCACTGGTCAATCACTTCAGCTTTGGACCGAAAAGGGATTAAACGAACAAGATGAACTAAAAACAAACTAAAAAAAAGGACAGAAAACAACTGAAAAAATATATTTACACTTAATTTATCGTTTCTGTAGGTTCAGGAAGTCTGTAAAGAGTGTAAAAACATGAAATACAAATCTGACCCACTGAACGTCGAGGGATTTACTGTAAGACTGGAAGGCTTGAGTAGTGATGGAAGCACGGTTTCTGGGTTGCATTGTCTTTTGTTTGTTTTTCGGTTTGTTTTATGTATAAAAATGGTATATTTTATAATAAAAAAATGTAATGGAGGCTCAATGATGAGATCCGGTCCTTCAGTCCTTTTTTTTCGAACATATTGACATATTTTTCCCCTCTTCCTCAATCCATTTCCAGTTTTCCAAGATCGGCTGAACGACGAGGCACTTCATATAAGCAAATACGGCTCCATATGTGAACAATGATGAAGATAAACGTCTCTAATCACAGCCATGCTGTACTCTCCAGTTACGCAGAATATGACGTTTTGACAGTTTTAATTTTTTTTTATTTTACTTTTAATCGTGGTACCGACATCTTCACGATCATGATTCTGTATAATAGAAATATAAACCGACTTCAGACTTTATTATTCTCGATTTGTACGATTTTTTAACGTTTTTTTTGTAAGGTCTGGCTGTTGGGACGCACTGCGAAAAAGAGATTCCCACAGCACACAGCGCAGAACAACGAGCCCGAGAACGGACTTCACTTCGGAATAACCGTAAAAAAAAAAAAAAAAAAAAACACATACAGAAACTTGAATAAAAACTAAAATATGTACATTTTTCGTATGTATTATTTTTCTCTTGTTTGACGAGCATCTACCTGTATGTTAGTACGACAGCACAGCAAGCATATAGTACATTCTTCATATAAGAGTAGCGGGAAGAAGAGTCTTTTCTTAGTTTCTTTGTTTTTTCCTCGTAAAAGTTAGTGTTCTTCAGTAAGTCCGTTATTCATCACGTCATTCGGAAGCTGCAGCCGAAGTCCGAGACAGGAGAGAGCTCCGCCCTCCCGCCAGTCGAGAGAAGTGAAGGTAAACATCATCAGATAATAAACACACACTGGAGTGCCTTCATATTACTGGGGTATCGATATCACTGTATCTGTATATTCCAGTACTGTCTGTTAAAAAAAAAAAAAAAAAACACTCTCACACAGACACACTCTCGATACACACACTCATCTCCATGTATAACTCCAGTTTTCAATTTTACTCTGTACGAGCCTATACACATATAAAGATATATACATATTTATATCATATATTTCCATTTATATATTTATACATGTATGTATATATTTATGTATATATATTTATATTTATACATTTATACTTTGTTTTAAAAAAGGGAGGGCGGGGGGGAGGGGGAAATGAATTAAAAGAAAAAAAGAATACCAAAAAAATATATAATAAAATAAAAGAAATATTGTGCAGTAACTGTAGCTCTAACATTCATTCAATTCTTAACTGTTTTTCTCATTCAATTAGGGGTGGGAAATATGGCAATATTTTCCGTAATAAATTGTAATAAATTAATTATTACTTTGATACACAATGTATACTGGCGCTGTTCAACATGTGAAAAACTTGTGCAGTATCTGCAAAACAGCAACTTTGCATGAAAAAGAGATTAAACCTTCTGAACTTTTTTAATGGAAGTCAATTAAAAAATTGAGTGAGTTAATTTTAGGTCATTTTAAACAATTTCTATTGGTCCATTCATTAAGAAATTCTGATACAGAGTAAGACACAGCTTGTTTGTTAAAAGTATGTTAAAAAAACTAAAAATCGATAGTTTTTCACTGGACAGCGACAATATTATTATTTTATTTTAGTATTTTTTAGTATTTCTTTTAGTATTTCTCAACCGCTCATTTTTTTTGCACATTTTATTGCTTCCCCTGCGTTAACACACCCACTTGTTAATGCTGCCTTCAAGTTCACTTTTTCTTCACGTTCACCTTTTACACTACAATATACTATATGTATAAATTACAATGTATATCATGAGTTTCTTACTTTTTTTTAAACAAAGAGCCAATTCTGTTTTTATTCTGTTAAATCTATTGGTAGAATTTATGTGTACTTATGTGTCTTTTATTTTTTTATTAACCCACTAAAAATAGACAACTGCAGTGTTTATGCTGTTATAAATAACTAAAATTCAACCATTTAAAGTAAAAATATATATAATTTATACAGTTTTTAGATTTGGTGTTGATGCCCTCAGGCAACAAAACACATTTGGAATTATTACACTGTCCTTTAATGTTTATTTATTTATTTATTTATTAACATTTGTCATATTTGGCTATTTTTTTGTCTTTTATTTACTAAAACAGTGATTTCTTTGTAATGTCTTGCCTCAGGGCAACAATATGCAGTTAGACCCAACATATATAAATACATGCTATAGAGTGTTAATAACTTAACAATAGTTGGGGCTCATAAAAAATGTAATCAATTCAATAATCATAACTCATAATCATAAGTTTATGATGCAGTTTGGGCAGCATGTCTCAATAATGGGCTGATAAGGAGCTAATTACCTGGATCAGGTGTTTGGGGAGCAAAGAATGCACTAAAAGGTGCAGAACTCTAGTTAAATAACTGTACCCAATTGCATATTTTATTTAAAAAGAGTATTATTAATCCTGTTTGAGAATCTGCCACTACTAGAGCATTGTGTATAGTCAGAATATCTTCTTTTAATATTGTGATATATCATTTTTTAACATATCACCCACCCCTACATCCATTACTCTTACACATGATCCATCCATTATATGTACACATACAAACTTTCACAACTGTACTTTCTCTACAGCAAGGGGTTCTGAACCCCAGTCCTGGGATATAGGGACATAGGACATAGAGCGGGACACAACCTAACCCAAACATGTTCAGAATTCACTTCTATATTATCTGAATCTCCACTTAGTGGCATATTAGAGCACAGTTTGGAAGCAGATGAGAGCTAGACAGGCTGAAGTACAGCCTTTTACACATGGTGGTGGTAGTTACATACACACTGTTACTGTAACTAATGGTGCATTTCTAAGTACAGAGACCAGTTGTGAAGGTAGCATTGAGTTGAAATCAATATTTATCAATAAATAATTAGAATTTTGGATGTTTTTTTCACACGTTTAACAGGAATGTACCATAGATTATATTAATAATAATAAAATCTAATTGAGTGTGACTGATATTGATACTGGTATTGGCTGTTCTTCTTTTTATTAATTACATTTAACTTGACACAAGAATTTGGATAACTGGCCTGCTTGGAAAGACTGCTTTGGGCTGAATTGTTTTTGAATAATATTAGTAGCTAGAAACATTAAAAGCTTTTAAACATGGTGGTGGTAGTATTATGCACACTGTTACTGTAACTAATGGTGCATTTCCAAGTAGAGACCTGTAGGGCACATAGCATGCAGTGGAAATCAATAAATTAACTGAATTACAATGAATTAATAAATAAATAATAATTGTTTAGATGTTTGTCCTCACAGGCTTAACAGATATTGTCTGTTTTTTCCTAAATCATTTTTTGCGGTGTAAAATAGCAGTCTCTTTTCACTTTCCATGTCACTTTTCCATGTTTAAAAAACTGGCCTGAATTAAACACTTTAGAACTGTATTGAATTAATTAATTAATTAATTACTGTCTGTATGGATTTAACAGACTGTTGCAGTGACTATTATAGCGCCCCCTCAAGTTTGGTACAGTAAATTGCGACGATGGGAAAGGCTATAAATGTTAGTAGCTGGAAATTTGTTTGAATTATTTGTATAAAACGATTTTTAATCTGTTTTTTGACATCCAATATGTTTTAGGTTGTGCCCCGCTCTAAGCTAACACTATCCTTTGTGATTTTCCTGCTTGGACACGCCCACTTCTCCTCAGGAAGGGGTTGATAATGAGCAAATTATCTGGATCGGGTGTTTTAGAGCAAGGAAAAATGCTAAAAACTTACAGAATTCCATTCATAAACCATTCCATTCACTCACATCCACTCACACACTGACAGGCAGATAGGTAACTGCTGTCGTTTCATAGACACTGGTAGAATCGGGAACGGACCACTTGAGCTCCGGAGAGTTTGTGCGGATGCGAGTCAGCGCCGGAGTTCAGGCTGGCTTTGCTCTTGCCCTGTGGTCCTCCCCCGTTCACCTGCTCTGTGCTGGACTGTGGACTCTGGGGACTCGGACTGGAAACCAGAAGAACCGAGCTAGAACCGTGATGACTTAACTCCTCTCCAGCCCCGGACCTGATGACCTCAGGACCTGATGACACCACAAGCCGCTCTGCTTCTTTGCTAGCCCTGCGGGAACCCCCAGCCTTCCAGCGCTCACCAGCTAACCAGTCTCGAAAAGAGACTTCCTGTGGTTTAAGCCGGTCGCTGACGGGCAGTTCCGCACCCTGGTCGCCCCCACCCTGCTCCCTCCAGTCATTAATAACCGCCAACTCTCCAAAATCCCTCTGCCCACCCATGGTGTGCCGTCGGCGGATGTTCTTCTTCTTGGACTCCTCCGGCGTGCGGTTCTTTCGATCCCCGATTCCGAACATGTCGTCGGCGGAAAGGCGTAGTCTGCACTTGAGCCTCTCTGTGATCTTGAGACGTCTGGGCGTCGTCTCAGTTCGATCTGATTCGCTGCGTGACGAGGACGAGCTCAGGCTTCCAGTAGAGCGACCTTTCTTCATGGCTTCCAAGACACGAGACAAACGGTTTGGTTCACTTCGGGTAACTCCTTGAGTGCTGGTTCCAGCACTGGTTCCAGCTCCAGCTCCGGCACCTTCCACGGACGACTCGCTGTCTGTCTTTTGCCTCAAGGACCGTCTCCTAGAGAGTGAGTCGCACTCAATCAGCCTATGAGATGGCAGCAGCCGGCGACAGTCTGGTTTCTCCCTGGCTGTAGAAGGGTCTGTTTTGCAAGGCGTGGTAAATAAGGCATGCGACAATTCCAAACCAGAAGGGGTCGCTCCATCTCGACTGGTGTAAACAGGGAAGTCGCTCTCGCTGTCGGTCTCCATCGGTCGCCCCTCGCTGATCAGCTCGCTTCGTTCGTCGTCGGCTTCGTCTCCAGCCCGGCTCTCGGTCATCGACTGCACTTCTGGACTGAGTGCGCTCGACTCTGCTCCCGTCAGGAAGGTGTTGGAGGACGTAGTGGAGTAATCCGACGTGATGGAGCTCACTTCTGCAGTGGCTGAAGCTCCTGTAGGCCCTGCTGGAGAAAGCTCCATAGCTGAGGGCGTTGCTGTACCCCATCTCCTAGGCCTGCTTCTGGGGACCGAGGCTCCAGAGCTCATGGTACCCAAGTCTGAGGTAGCCTCGTCGACCTGGGAGGGCGTGTCGGACAGGGAGCCTTTAGGAAGAGACACCGTTCGGCAGGTGAGGTTGGGCGAGGTGGAGGAGGAGTATTTCGAAGAGGTTGACAAAGACTTGTCTCTCATGAAGAAAGAGTTCCTGTACTCTTTTTGGCTCTTGGGTGTCGTCGTCGTCGCTGCTTCTTCGTTCCCACGGTGCTTTGCTCCAGCCGGTACGGGACTGCCGTCTCCTTCGGCAGCTTCCTGACCCTGGACAGGTAGCTCTTTCTTAGAAAAGACGGCATCCAGGTCATCGTCAGAGCTGCTAGGCTGCAGTTTTTCCTTGTGCTTCTTTCGTTTGCGATTGGCCGCAGCAAAGATGGAGGAGACCAGCTCTCGACTGCATGGATCCTTGCCCGACCCCAAGGAGCCCTGCTGAGAGGAAGAACAAGAGAGAGAAAGAGAGAAAGAGAAAGAAATGGGAGAAATGGAGAGAGAGAAATATAGAGAACAAAAATAAAAACCAGTTAATTCACAATACTGTTTCGCAGTACTGAGCGCTACACTATCAGTAAGAGCAGTAAACCGAAAGCCTAACCGCCGGCCAGGCAGGTGGAACTGCAGCCCCACGCCTGCTGCTCTGAAATCAGACAGAGTCAAGAAGAAAAAGAGCCTCAGAGATGGAGGCACAGCTCATAAAGCACACTGCCAACACCTCCACCACCAGCAGAAGCAAGAGCAGCAGCAAGGAGCAGGGGCAGAAGGAGCAAAGGGGTAAAGCTGGCGAGGCTGAAGATGATAGCGGTATACAGTAGATACAGTAGGCTGGTGCAGGGACGACAATGCATCACTTGCATGTTTTGCAAGCAGCTCAGAATAATAATACTGTCTACTAAAAAATAAATAATAATAAATGCACAGAATATTCTGCCCTTTGCGCTGATTTGATTGGTCAAAAAAAATGGTTCTCCAGTTTTTAGAATAGGGGACATTATAATGTCATTTAATGTTATTTATTGAGCATTCTTGAGTAAATAGGTATTTTTTAACACCTGCTTATGTATAACCGTCTCCTTGAAATCTAGGTTTTTACTTCTGATTCGTTGTTTGTCGTTTAGACACTATTAAATATAATTTATTATTGATAAAAAAATGTTAACCCTGTACTTCTTTTTGCGATCACAGTTGTACACTTGCAAGAACACTGTAACCAACTGTTAAGCATGGTGGTGGCAGCATGGCTTGAGACTGTACATTACACAAATTGGATAGAATAATGAAGAAGGAGGATCTCAAACCATCAGCTTAAGAGTTAACGCTTGGACTTACACCTCGCATGACTAGACTCCTAATTAATCATGGGTGTGTTTTGGACATAACATGAAATAAACCAATCTGTGTGTCAGTTGTCATTCCCTTTAAGAATCAGGTGAGCTCTGACTTTGGCGCGTTCGTTTCTTAACAGCGCGGCGCTTTGTGCGTACCAGCAGCTCATTTAAGGGAACAGTAATGTTATTTTATTCTTTATTCTGTTTATTGCTGAGCTAAAAGACAGTGTGTCTATGTGCACCTATAGGAATGGACTCTGACTGTTGACTGTTGTCAGGATTTTAATCAGTCAGTGGAACTCCTGTGTTTTCCAACACCAAAATATATAGAAACACGCCAGCAATGTATCTGAACACACCTCTCTTCCAGACCACCACACCCATCAGTGTAGATATATTACTAAACTCTAAACGATGCTATTTTAACGGCACGGGCACAAGGCGAGAAAATAGGCTGTTGTCGGGGTGTAAGATAGCAAATGCTATCATTTTAATGATATTTATTGTTAAACGCTATACAATATGTCGCTTTAGAGGGCATTTTAATGTCCCCCTACACCAAAAATCACCATCTCATGGTACCAGTGCATGTTTGGCATATGAACACAGGATAAATCAGGGCGAAGCTCAGCACACATGCTGGATTATTACCAAACATGACAAAAAGAAGCATCTTCAGTATTTAAATATACAGTACAGGCCAAAAGTTTGGACACACCTTCTCTTTTTCAATGCGTTTTCTTCATTTTACATTGTAGATTCTCACTGAAGCATCAAAACTATGAATGAACACATGTGGAGTTTTATGTACTTAACAATAAATGAGCTGAACCTCCACAGTCACCGGACCTGAACCCAATCCAGATGGTTTGGGGTGAGCTGGAGCACAGAGTGAAGAAGGCAAAGGAGCAACAAGTGCTAATAAACACCTCTGGGAACTCCTTCCTTCAAGACTGCTGGAAAACTTTTCATTTCAGGTGACCACCTCTTTGGGAAGCTCATTGAGAGAATGATGCCAAGAGTGTGCAAAGCAGTAATCAGAGCAAAGGGGGGCTATTTTGAAGAAACTAGAATATAAAACATGTTTTTTTTTTTAGTTATTTCACTTTTTTTTTGTTAAGTACATAAAACTCCACATGTCCTGTAGGCCTGTCACAATAACTACATTATCGACGTATCGTTCAACAAATGGACATGACCTCAATCATTATAATAATTGTGATATCGCCCTTTGTGTTTGCACTTACAAAATGCACATACATATATTGTGACTGTGGGCATGGCTACACATTTATTAGGAACAATGCCCTTTATTAACACCCAAAACAAACTTAAAGAAACATTTAAACGATCCAGTGCGCCTCTAGTTTTTTTGTTTTAGTTTCTCTTAGGCTCTTAGTTATTGCCTCAGTCTTCCTCTCACCATCATCGTATCTCTCGAGTAAAGGCTGAGGCAGGGTCTTTATGCTGGTCCAACGCGTGCCAGCTGGGACAGACCGGGGCTGCAAGTCCCCTGCCTCCACACTTTGTGCTAAAAACGTGCAAAAGGCATGTACTAATTCTCTTAATTAATCATGGGTGTGGTTAATTTTGGGCATAACTTGAAATAAACCAATCAGCGTGTCAGTTGCCATCCCCTTTAAGAGGTAGGTGTGCTCTGACGCGCTTTGGCATCAAAACAAACTTAAAAAAACATAGTAACGGCCCAGTGCGCCTCTAGTTGCTTAACTTTAGTGTCTCTTAGGTTCGTATTGCCTCAGTCTTCCTCTCACCATCAGCGTTTCTCTCGAGTAAAGGTTGAGGCAGGGTCTTTATGCTGGTTCAACGCGTGCCAGCTGGGACAGACCGGGGCTGCAGGTCCTCTACCTCCACACTTTGCAATGTGTTTGTATACATAGTCCACTAGGAGTGTCACGATTCTCTAAATCCTAAAAAATAAATTTTATTTCCGATATTAGGGATTCGATTCGACTCTCGATTTTCTTTTTTCTTTTTTTTTTACAGCAGAGAGGCCTATGCCAGTTTTAGATTAGTCTATGGTCAGTCATTGGTTTGATTAATCAAATTTACAATATCTTATTTCAAAAGGTGGGCTTGATATAAGTGATGCAAAGTGATACAAGTGATCTGTAATACACCACATTAGGCACTAATGGTCACATTTAAATAGTTTAATTAAGATATATATGTAATGCTATCTAGTGGCTTTTTTGGGTAGCAGCAGTGTGCACTATTAAAACAGCAATGTGCAACATAACAAAATAAATAATAAAAAAATACAGGAACAGTCATGTACAAAACAATAGAACAATTAGAGCCTTAACAAACTGAACTCTATCCTACTCTAACAGTTAAACATGAAAAATAAGACTCGGTCCCTGAGAATGAGAAGTTTTTTTCTTTAATAAAGATATATTATTAACTTTATCTGAGAGAAAGATGCTCCTTAAGGTACCAAAACTATTAACATATTTGAGGCTAGACAAAACAACTGTTATTTTTTATATTTTAAAGTTTTTATTTAAGAAGATGAGAATTTCCACATTCTCTGGAGAAAGAGCTGCTCTTTCAGCTACAGTGTGCTGAACCATTTGCACCATTAGCTAAGCAGGAGAGATCATCGATCATCTTTTTAACTTCGAGGCTCGAGACCATGACATCATTTCGATCGATTTCGATAAAATATTGAAATTGTGACACCCCTATAGTACACACTAAAGAACCTACTATAAATGACTTTTCATCAAGCTGGAACTTTTCAGTTTCAAAAATAGGGTTCATTCATTTGTTACAATATTATGTTACTCTTTTATTAGTGCCAAATTAGAGGTCTAAAAATGAACAACAATATCGTTGATCGCAATAATTTCTGGGACAAAATATCATATATATATATGTTTGCAAAAAATTTTTATCATGACAGGCCTATCCACATGTGTTCATTCATAGTTCTGACGCCTTCCGTGAGAATCTACAATGTAAACAGTCATGAAAATTAAGAAAACGCAATGAAAAAGAGAAGGTGTGTCCAAACTTTTGGCCTGTAGTGTCCTCTGATCCTTCTGTCTAAGCTGCTGCAGACTGGTGGGAGGGATAGATCAGGGTGGGGGAGGGTGGGCTCAGTGTTGTCTAACTCACCCCACTGTGGGTCACTAGAGTCAGAGAGAGCTTCTGGTCCAGACTGGAACTCACCTTAGACTTAGCTGAATCACTAGTGGGTGAATCTGTGGAGAAAAAGAGAGAGAAAGAGAGCGTGAGGAAGTGAACAAAACCAACAGCAGATTAAAAATTAGATATTTATTCTTCACACAGAGAGTCGAGACATGTTCATGAGTAGAGACAGCGATGGAGAGATAAATACCACCATGAGGATGCACTGTGCATGACGAGTTTGGCGAACAGCAGAAGAAGAAAAGAGATGGAGAGAAAACGCATGCAGATGAATGAGTGAGCGCTACAGCACAGCGTGTTACACTCAGGTCCACATCCACCAGCAGGTGGCGACCTTTCCTCCCCCCCAAACTATGACATATACTGTAGTTGAAATACAGAGCAGAGCAGAGGTCAAGAGAAACCTTCATTTATATGATTTCCAGTCAAAACAGACCTAAAATACAAGTAATACAAGTTTACCTTTACCTCATCAACTTAGCATCTGTTAAACATGGTGGTGGACGTGTCATGAAATCTGCAGGTTCTGCAAATCTCACCTCTTTTGTTGCAATGTTCATATTTTTATGAAATATCTACCAGACTTGAATCATATCAGCCCAATATTGTTTATTTTACTTTTTTATATACTGAAAGGACATTAATAATATTATAACAGTCATTGATTTCTGGAGACATGTACTCAATTTTTGCTATTCTAATTATACATTTAACTCAGCAGTGCAATTATAGTCAGAAATGTACCTCATTATTGCTATTCTCATCATAAATTTACTTCAGCAGTGAAGTATTCAAATTTTATTAATTTGTATTATTATTTTATTATAGCGGTCACTGATTTCTGGAGAACTGTACTCTTTTATTGCTATTCCTATCATACATTTACTTCAGCAGTGCAATTTTAGTCAAAATTGTAACTCATTGTTGCTATTCTCATCATAAATGTACTTCAGCAGTGCAATTTTAGTAAAAAATGTACCTCATTATTGCTATTCTTATCATAAATTTACTTCAGCAGTGCAATTTTAGTAAAAAATTTACCTCATTATTGCTATTCTAATCATACATTTACTTCAGCAGTGCAATTTTAGTCAAAATTGTAACTCATTGTTGCTATTCTCATCATAAATGTACTTCAGCAGTGCAATTTTAGTAAAAAATGTACCTCATTATTGCTATTCTAATCATACATTTACTTCAGCAGTGCAATTTTAGTCAAATTGTAACTCATTGTTGTTATTCTCATCATAAATTTACTTCAGCTGTGCCATTTTAGTCAAAAAATGTACCTCACTATTGCTATTCTAATCATACATTTACTTCAGCTGTGCCATTTTAGTCAAGCTGTGCCAAGAATTTCCCCCCGGGGATCAATAAAGTATCTATCTATCTAAAAATGTACCTCATTATCGCTATTCTTATCATAAATTTACTTCAGCAGTGCAATTTTAGTAAAAAATGTACCTCATTATTGCTATTCTCATCATAAAGTGCAATTTTAGTCAAACATTTCACTTATTGTTGATATACTAATCATAAACTTACTTCACCAATGCAATTCTAGTAAAAAAAAAAATGTAGTTCCAATTACCATCGCAATTGGAGCTGAACTGAAATCAACAATCCATTACCTACTTTTACAATTACAATATTTTAAACTTAAAAATGTATTGAACACTAAGCGTGTTAAAACCTCAGCAGAAAAAAAAAACATAAAATATTGTTTTGTAAACATGTATTGATCCTTTTACATATCCAGACAAACACAAACAGTGTTTATTTGCCTTTTTTGACAAAATTCCTGCAGGTATGTAACAGTATTAGACATTATTTTGATGTAACATTTTTGTCATCTGACATCATGACCAACATTTACCCTAAAATTAATGTCTATTGAAAGTATTGCTAATTGTAGTCTATATAACTGAACAGCAAAATAAGACAATAGAGAACTTTATGGCTGTTTTGACTAGAAACTACACATATGAAGGATCATTTCTGACATTGGCAACATATTTATCTCAATATTGCTACTCTAATCATAAATTTACTTCAGCTGTACAATTTTAAAAATCTACCTTCATATTGCTATTCAAATCTAACATTTACATTAGCAGTGCTATTTTAGTCATACATTTATCTCTGTATAAGCTATTCTTATCATAAATTTACTTCAGCAGTGCAATTGTAGTCATACATTTATCTCCGTATAAGCTATTCTAATCATAGACTTACTTCAGCAGTTCAATTTTAGTCAGAAATGTACCTCTGTGTTGCTATTTTAATCTTATATATTTACTTCAGCAGTGCAATATTAGTCTCTTCTGTCCACTAATAGAATTCTACATGGACTAGATAGAGTTTTAGGTTTCTTTACCAGCTTCTGTATGGTTGTCCTTTTTTTCTCTGCATCTTTGAAATATTGTTTTGAACTTACTTTTAACTTACTATTTTTGACACTTAATTACTGACTTACTTCTTCACTATTGAAGTGGATCATCTTCTATCTAATCTCCTGAACAATAAGGAGCTTTATGGCTGTTTTGACCAGAAACTACACAAATGAAGGATCATCTCTGACTTTAGCAATAGAACTGTATATTCAGACAGAAATGAACAGAAACAAAGAAACAGGTTATAGTAAGAAATTGAGCCAGTCTTTCATGCTAGAGCCTGGAAGCTCTGATGAAAGCAGAGGAGGTTAAATCATGGTACTGAGTGTAGCTGTAGAGACAAACGACACGTCACAACACACAGTGAGAACCAATGAGATGGAGCTGATCATGCAGTGTCACTGTGGGATTCACTACATATCGCCGGAACATGTAGTCTAAGTTAGAACCAGAATAAAAGCACTAAATTACCTCAAAAAGAAAATAATAAGGAACATATGGAATAAAAAATAATAATTCACTTTAAGAGAAAGAAAACCTGACAAAAATCCAGAAAAAAAACTGTAGCGAGACTTCGGGTTTAGTCACATGAGGTGAGTAATTAAATAAATTGCAATTTTAGTCATACATTTATCTCAGTATATGCTATTCTAATTTTAGATTTACTTCAGAAGTGCAGTTTAATCAGACATTTACCTCCCTACTGCTATTCTGTTTTTAGTAAATGTACCTCCCTAATGGTATTCTAATTATACACTTTCTTCAGAAGTGCAATTTTAGTCAGAAACCCAACTCCACATTGCTATTCTAATCATAAATCTACTTCAGCAGAGCAATTTTAGTCAGAAATCTACCTCCACATTGCTATTCTAATCATTAATTCACTTCACCAGAGCAATTTTAGTCATAAATCTACCTCCACATTGCTATTCTAATCATTAATTCACTTCACCAGAGCAATTTTAGTCAGAAATCTACCTCCACATTGCTATTCTAATCATTAATTCACTTCACCAGAGCAATTTTAGTCAGAAATCTACCTCCACATTGCTATTCTAATCATTAATTCACTTCACCAGAGCAATTTTAGTCATAAATGTACCTCTATATTGCTATTCTAATCTTATATTTTCTTCAGCAGAGCAATTTTAGTCAGAAATGTATATCTGGATTGCTATTCTAATCATACATTTACATCAGCAGTGCAAACAAGCTAAATTAGCAAGCTAACTTAAACATGCCGTTGGTCAGCTCTTCCTACCGGCTCTCTCCTGCATTGTAAACAGCAGCTATCAGATATGCAACTATTTACTTTATTTCAGTAATTGAGTTAAAAATGTGAAACTCATATATTATATAAAGATGTATTAAACACAGAGTGATCTATTTTAAGCATTTATTTCTTTTATTGTTGATTATATGATTATGACTTACAGACAATAAAAACCCAAAAATGAGTGTCTCAGAAAATGTAAATATTATATAAGACCAGTTGGTACTTTTGGCAGTGTGGGCAGTGTGCCAAATCCTGCTGGAAAATGAAATATGCATCTACAAAAACGTCTAAAAAAGAAAACACTGCAGTGTTTTTTTCCGCAAATACTTACAGAACTTCATGCTTCCCTCATCTTAAAACTTTTATGGAGATGTGGATTTCATTTTCCAGCAGGACTTGGCACACACTGCTAAAAGTACCAATTGGTCTTATATAATATTTTCATTTTCTGAGATGTGGATTTTTAGGTTTTCATCAACAATCATCAACAATAAAGGAAATAAACGTATAGTAACTTTTCAATGATATTGTAATATTTTGAGATGTACTAGTATATTATAAGCTTTGCGGCTGTTTTTACGGCTGTTTTTACGATATTTTACAGTATTTAAAAGCACCGGTTCTCCTCTACACTGCAGTCTCGTTTAAGTGTGGTGTAATGTGCATTCCTGACGACAGTGGGACAGTAAGACAGACAGAGATGAGCAGATTGTGGAGTGTGGAGAGTGATGAGTGAACCGAGAGAAGACATGGCAGGGTGTTGAGAGTGGTGGGGGTCAGAGAGGGGCTATAGCTACCGAAGAAAAAAAAATAATAATAATAATAATAAAAAATAAAAAAAAAACAGCACTAAACTCTACAGAGAGATAGAACAGAAAAAAAAAATACTAATAAATAAATAAATAAATAAATAAAACGGCAGCAAGGAAAAGCCCAGGAAACTTAACCCACTGCTGTCCTTTTTATTAACCGTCTCTAATTTAGACTTAAATTCTTTAATTTATTCAGTGCTGAGCCGAGCCCCCCTGCACACCCCTCCAGTTCTTTTTTTATTTTGTTTTATTTTTTTTATATCGTGGTGACGGAGATGGCATGAGCGGGTGAAGCCGGTCCAGAGCCGGTTGGCATTACCATGCTGTCTCTCCATCAGGCCAGCGTTCAGAGAGAGAAAGAGAGAGAGAGAGAGAGAGAGAGAGAGAGAAAGAGAGAAAGAGGAGGAAGGAAGGGGCGAGAGACAGCGGGACAGCCTTTGAGACAGCAGCACTGCCCTGTGAGTGAGGTCGGCTCACAAAACCACCCCGTCTCGTCCCCCCGCACTCGTTTTTTTCACGTCTTTCTGTCCCCTTTTTTGCCTCTTGTTTTCTCCCCCTCACAGAAAGCGAGGGTTCCTGCAGATTAGACAGCTACAGTGCGGGCAACAGTCCTCTTTCTTCCTACAGCTCCAGCTGTCCATCACAGACACTATAGAGTCCATCAGTGACATCACGGTGTGATAGACTCCGCCCACCTGGCCTGTGGTCAAGATCAGTATGTGTGAATGCTGGGAAAGGCCTTAGGAGACGCGACACACGGGGGCTAGAGACAGAGGGATCAGAGTTTGGCAAGCTTGCTCTTCACTTTGGCTCAAATCCTGAAGTTTTAATGACGTTCTGTTTATTTTATATTTCCATTTATGGAGCAAATTTTAAATCAAATTAAAGGTCATGCCCAGATATTGCGACAGAGACAGCCCAGCGGAGTTTGGACACAGAGAAAGCAAGAGAAAGACGTGCACTAGGGGACTGGACGGAAGAGACAAAGAGGAAAAAACAAGGAGAGACTACCAAAAGATAACCAAAAAAAAAAAAAAACGACGGGACTAACGCTACGTTCACACAGCAGGTAAAAGAGGCCAAAAACCTGATTTTTGCACCAGATCTGATGTTTATTTTTTATCTTTTCAATGTGACCTATATCTGTCATTTGTCTGAACAGTCCGTGCTGTGTAACTGACAAAAAGCTTCACATGAAGTTTCAGTTTCATCCTTTCCAGAATCATCAATCATAGTAAATTAATAGTGAAGTGATCCAGACTATGAAGAAACACATAAAAAATCATGTAGTAACTTAAAAAAACACTGTTAAACAAACCAACTCTGTAGGCTTGTAGTTTCTGAGGCTGGTATCTCTGATGAGTGCGGTCCTGATGAGTGCCAGTTTCACCATCATAACGTTTTTTTTGATGTTTTTTGCAACTGCACTTGAGGATACTTTCAAAGTTTCTTCTCATAATCTGGATTAGAACATTACTCAAATATTCACTATTCACTGTATACCTGTAACTCTACCTCTTCACTACTTTACTTTAACTGATGCTCTCAAACACTTTATTAAGAGACAAGAAATTCAAGTAATTAACTCTTGATGAGTTCAGCACAGCTGTTAACTGAAATTAGCCTGAATTATAATGTGTATGTATCTGTCATTATCAGTACAGTGATGGGGGCACTCGGAGCTGAACCTAGCATTATGGGATGTAAACAGTGTTTTTTAATAAGCTTCTTGTGCACTTTTTAAGTTATTAATGCCTCGTTTTAAATGTCAGGGCTCTCCGGATTCTAGCAAGGAGGTGTGGAGCTACTTTGAGCTGGATAACGGTGGAAAAAGTGATTTATCAGGGTAAATTATGCCCTGTGTCACCCAGTCTGAAGGGTGTTTGGACAAACTGTTAAAATTTCTGGATCTCTGAACGCTGTGGGAGAACGGAGGTGTGCTATTCATCAAAGATAAGAACTTTTTATCATGTTTTACTTCAACAAAAGTCCATTTTACACCAGAGTTCTCCTTTAAGTCTGAACAGCCAGAACATAATTCATGTGACGTTTACATCAAGAAGGAAAAAAGGCTGTGTGAATAGGAGAAAATGGACAACAGCAGTGAGTGAGGGGTTCAGTGGAACTGATGTCTCTGTTCCAATAATATCAGAAGGCCACTTTAAAGGCAAATAAAATAAAAAGCTTAAAAGTCATTTTAGAATGCAAACCGAAGACATAGGCATGGCAGAATAACTTCTCACAATGATAAGCCCATCAGCAGCCACTAGAACTGCTTGATAGCTCCTGTGATGCTGGAGAAGATGAAACCAAAACTTCACGTGAAGCTCTACTCTTTAGTGCATGAGCATCTAGTTTAGGAAGGTGATCTGTTCAGACTAATATCAGATATGGGTGATATTAAAAAATAGTGGCAAAAATAAACATCTGATTTGAAGTGAAATTTTAATTTGTGCCACTTTTACCTGCTATGTGTGAACACAACATAAAAAGCTAAAACTAAAAGCAAAGGAAAGACAGCAAAATAAAATAAAACACTGAAATAAATCAGCCAGGCAAATTATTTCTGATACAATAGTTTGCCTTTCAAACTCACACAGGCCTCCTGATCGAGCCATAGCACTTTATCTGCTACTCATGGTTAAGAAAATGGTGGGAGAAGCAATCAATCATGTAGTTAAATTAAATTAAATTAATGCATTTAGAAGCTTCTGTACTGCATGTTTTTTATGCTAAGCTACATGCTATACACAGAATTCAAAATGATTAAACTGCTTTTATTAAAAATGCAGATATTAACCCCCGACCCACAGAAGCTCCATCCCAGAGCAGAGGTTACCTGACACTTCCCCTGGAGATGTTCCCGTGCGGCCGATGTTGGTCAGCAGGTGATCAATATTAGGCACAGGCTGAGTCTCCACTGCACTGTCCTGCTGCACGGTGGTCTGAGGGGAAGATGTGAGGAGATTGGGTCAGTATTAATAAGAGAAACAGCAGCAAACAAAATGCACTAAATGACAAAACTGAATCAGGAGTAGAGTGTTTGTGTAGTCTGTGCATGACAGCCTACTTTTAAGGTGGTTATTTTAAATATTACTGTTGTTTCGTAATGCATTAAAATATAGTATTAAAAAATAATTATTATAATAAAAAATCACATTTATTTATTTTCTGGGTTTCCATTAGCTGTAAGCCATAATCATCAGCAATAAAACAAATAAACACGATATTTAATTTTTTGAATATTGCAATTCTGCAACACTGATTTTTGAATTTTCATTGATTTAAATTCAGATCAGCCTAAAAAACTCTGTAGCTTCGCATACTTTTATTCTAATTAATTTTCTTAATTTTCCTTCATATATACATATATATATATATATTTTTTTTTTTAATCATGTTTAAATCAGGTTTTATTCATGCTTTATTCTTATTTTATTTTTTATTTCCAATTAATTGATGTTCTTTTACATGTTTTTAATTTGACTGCTCTTTGTTCTAATCATGTCATTAATCATGGTGATTATTTTCCATTAATCCATTAATGCTTTATTCTTATTTATTTATTTTTTTTTATTGTCATTCTTTTACATGTTTTTTTTTTTTTTTTTTTTTTTTTTACAAATTTTTCATTTGACTTGCCTTTGTATTATAGAATTTGTAAAGCACTTTGAATGACCGTTGTGTATGAAAGGAAGAAAAATGAAAGGGTTGCATAGTGTGCCTTTAAAGTGGAAAACTGTATATGATTTATTATTTATCTATTAGCAACTTCTTTTTCCAACTACACATATAAAAACACATTTAACTTGATTTAAATAAAATACAGCTTCTATATTGTTTCGAGGTTGATTTCGTTTAACAATATGTAAGTTATTAGTTAAAAAGAGGCGGAACAGAACAAAGGCACAAATAAAAAGAAAGAGAGATGGAATAACAGGAAGAAAGAGAGGTGGCAGAGTAAGTTTAATACCCACCACTGGCTCCTCGTCGCCCTCTTCAGTGAAGAACCAATCATACTGTGATACAAACAGCAAAGCAGAGGAGTTACTAGCAATATCAATAATCAATACAGCACTCAGTCAGTCAGTCAGTTATATCAATAAAGCATTATTATAGTCTATATTTAACTATATTTATCATTAGTAGACCATTAAAACCAGGGAAGAAATGTAGAGAAGAGCACAGCTTGTAAATCTTCACCCTCTATCAAATTATCATGCAAATTAAGCTTTAAACTCTATTATATTTCTAGGATTATTACTTTATTAACCCTCCTGTTATGTTATGGGTCAAATTGACCTGTTTTAAAGTTTGAAGATCTAGAAAAAATAGTTTTTCAATATTTTTTTTCACTGAAACTTCTTCCGCTTGCCTTAATTAGTGTAATCAACATATGAATAATATAATAATAAACTTAATTGCAATGTTATGTTTTGATATTATGTAAAACTGTTTGGTTTTATATGTTGTTGTTTTTTTAAGTAATAAAAGAGTGAAACATTAAAAAAAAGTTTAAAGATATGTTTTTTTTTTGTTTGTTTTGAGTGAATTATCCTAATTGACCCATTACCTGTTAGAGGTAAGGAACACCACTGCACTAAGACAAAATAAAATAATTGATAAAATTGATAAAATAATACATTTTATCAATCATAAAATATATAATTTTGATAATATAATAGCAAAGGAGTTAGTAATAAAATATTCACACTGCTTTTTAGTTTTTTTTTTTGTTTTAGACATATTTTGGTTACTTCAGTTTGCATTAGCTATGTAATTAAAAAGTACATTACAATAAAATGCAATCTAAAACAATTTAATTTAAGCAACTATTTATTTTACTGCATGTTTATCAGAGTAACGGATGAAACTGAATCTGATCGTACGTGCTGAATGAGGGTCTCCACTATCTTGTACTGGTCAGGCATGTGTGTGACCATGTGCGTCATGTTGTCGTCAGACGTTCGCACCAGCGTGGGTCCAAACACGATGGCCAGGTTCCTCGGCTCCATCTGAACAGAACAAAACACCCAGAGTGTAAAAACCCACAGTGAAACAGAGCAGAGAGTAACAGCAGTACCAAAACCTTCTTACCTTATTCTTCTCAGAGTTCTCAGCCACGGTCTTCAGATGAGCGGAGAGGAATTTGAGGGTCTCATAGTGGTGGTCCGGCAACTCATGAAGCTGAAACAAAAGAGCAATTCATATTTAAATTAACGAACAAAAACACACTATATGTAGTGCACATTAATACGTTAAAATATAGTTCAATTTGATATAAAAATAATAATTATAGAATTAATTGTTGTTATAAAGCACCTTTCAATTATTCCTTTTTTTCCTAAATTAAAAAATGAATAAATAAAGCTAGTTTAACTTTGGTTTAACTAAAACCAGATTTATTAATGCTTCCTTTTATACATTAAAATTAGTTTGAATATAAAAAACTAAATAAAGAAAGAATATATATATAAAAAAAATGTATGGTGTCTTTTCTTCTTTCTTGTGTATTCTTTCACTTCACACAGATTGAGATCTATTATTCATCAGAACCGACATTTATTAGCCAATCAAACAGCATATTAGCCCCGCCCACTGCACTGGAAAATTTTAAATCTGCACACTGAACTAAAGCATGGTACCATCCCAGCTAACGTGGCAGAGAAAACCCCTTTTCCCATCATGTTATGAGTTTTTTTTTACTGATTAGAAATAATTAGTGAATTTATAGATATATATATGTAAATATACAGCTCTGGAAAAAAATAAGAGAGCACTTAAAAATGATGAGTTTCTTTGATTTTACCAAATTGAAAACCTCTGGAATATAATCAAGAGGAAGATGGATGATCACAAGCCATCAAACCACCAAACTGAACTTCTTGCATTTCTGCACCAGGAGTAAAGCAGCATAAAGTTATCCAAAAGCAGTGTGTAAGACTGGTGGAGGAGAACATGATGCCAAGATGCATGATGAAAACTGTGATTAAAAACCACCAGGGTTATTCCAACAAATATTGATTTCTGACCTCTTAAAACTCTTTATGAATATGAACTTGTTTTCTTTGCATTATTTGAGGTCTGAAAGCTCTGCATCTTTTTTGTTATTTCAGTCATTTCTCATTTTCTGTAAATAAATGCTCTAAATAACAATATTTTTATTTGGAATTTGGGAGAAATGTTGTCTGTAGTTTAAAGAATAAAACAACAATGTTCATTTTACTCAAACATAAACCTATAAATAGCAAAATCAGAGAAACTGATTCAGAAACTGAAGTGCTCTCTACATTTTTTCAATGCTGTATATTAAAATGTGTATAGAATAATAATTAAAAAAACGATAGAAGTTGAGTTATATGAAATAAAAATAAGACAAAATACAAATACAAATGTTTGATTTTTATATATTAATTTATGAATTAATGTATTGTTATTTTTTATTTAATTCTATTTTTGAATGCATTACAGGCAGAAAATAGCATTATTATATTTTTTTCACTACAACATTTCAAGCAGCCTAAATCACCTATTATATATATGTAATATTTTACTACAATTTTTTTATTATATTATTTATGAAATTTAACAGAGTATTAAAATGCCCTGACTGATATTGCAGTGTTTTTACTCACCAGCCTCTTCAGCACCTTCAGTCGCTCCACTGGATCCTCGGTTCTGTTGGCGTCAATGAAGTCGGAGTACTTTTCTACAGAGTAACAGAACACACACCCAATCAGAGACTGATTCAGAGTAACTGCAGGTAAAGACCAGTAGGTGGCAGACTAAACCCACTGTACTCACAGCTCCTTCAGGCCTTTATTACACTATACTACCAAACAACAGTGACCTACAGTTCACTACAGTATCTGTGAATAATAAGAGTATAGTGTGATGAAGGTTTTTAGGTGAAGAATTCACATCTTTATCAATCTTCACTGTATTTTCACAGTTTGTATATTAACAGAAAAAAGACAAAAAGAAGGCATTATTAATGTCTTGCTCTTTGTTTAATTAAGTCTGAATTATTTACTCACTACACTTTAAGATTTATTGATTACCTTGTTTATTAGAATATCCCATTACGTTTTCAAAATGCAAAAAATCATTATAATTATATAATTATGAGGGATGAATCCGTACCAAATGTATTCAACCTTACAAGTATGTGTATTTTTGTATTTGCCAATACCATAACTATTTAAAATGAAGCATTTAGGAGCATTATTTATTAGTGTAAAAGTATAGTTATTAGTGTAAAGTAGTATATCATCACTGTCCAATGAAAAACAGTAGGGGTGTGACGAGACACTAATATCCCGAGAAGAGACGAGACACGATATTGGGTTCACGAAAACGAGACGAGACGAGATTTAAAAATAATATTTTAAAGAAAACGTCAAAAATGAAAAATGGCTTGAAAACTAGAGTTTAATTTGACAAAATTAAAAAATCAAAATCAAAACACAAACTTAACAGACTGGTTTCTCTCACACATTGATTCTATAAGAAATAGAAATAAGAATAAAAAATAAAAAATACAAATAAAACTTTTCTATGTCTTATATAGTGCAAACAATAAGTGCAAACTACAACCAGTCATATTAAGACTATGGTTTGTGTTTTTTCTCCTAAATCTCTTGTAATTTAACTATTCATAACCATAACCAGTCATATTAAGACTATGCTTGAAGTGAAACAGAGACAGAACATGTTTTTAAATACAGTACAGAGTTAAGGGATTAGTACAGCTGCCTATGAAACAGTCAGGTGTAGGATTTACTTACAGTATTTATATATGGTTTGTATCTTGTTGGTCACTCTGTTACCGTTTATTGTTTCCACTGGAGCCAAAATGCAGCCAGACTTACAACTTAAAAGTAGCAGAAGCATCTTCTATACAAATACCCGAATTTTCCTCTTCTGCTGAGAGCTGCTCTCACTGCTCAGCCACCACACACTATCGCTATCGCTACTGGGTTGCCAGATCCCTCTTAAAAAGTCCACACTTAACTGTTTTTTTGCCCCGCGAGACTAAAAAACAGGTATCTCCAGAACAGCAACTTTACATGAGAGAGATAAAACCTTCTTAACTTATAAAAAAATGATTGGTCCCATCTTCAAGAAATGTTGACACAGTGTGATTTATTTTTACTTAACTTTTTCAAACCAGCATATTTTTAAGAAATTAGGAAAAATAGACTAACTGTGGTCTCTCTCAGACTCCGGCTGCTGATGCTAAAGCAGTATATGTAACTGGTGATTTTCAGGTTTACTGACGCTTACCGTTGGTGAAGAGTGGCTCTGGAAGCTTCCGGAAGAAGGACTTCAGTAAGCTGCTGATCACATTCAGATCCTTCCATTTCTGTTAAAGAAAATAGAAATGGGGTCATAACTCAAGATCGATATTGGATAAGAGCTGTCCAATCATAATCCTTGCTAAATTAATCAAGAAGATCAATTTCAACCCATTATTTTAATCATACTCATAATCTCCAAAAAAACAGCTGCAGCCAGAAGACAGTGTTAGATTGCAATGATTTTCAAAAGGAAGTTTTTTTTACACAGTTCCTGCAGATTCCATTTTTGCATTTCATTTGTAAATCAAGGGATCAGAGTCTGGAGGAAGAGTGGAGAGACACACAGTCCAAACTGCTCGAGGTCTAGTGTGAAGTTTCCACCAATCAGTGATGGTTTGGAGAGACATGTCATCTGCTGGTGTTGATCCACTGTGTTTTATTATCAAGTCTAAAGTCAAAATCTTACAGCACTTCATGCTTCTTCCCTCTGCCACTGACAACTTTTATGTAGATGCAGATTTCATTTTCCAGCAGGACTGGAACACACTGCCAAAAGTACCAATTGGTATTATTATTCAATAATATTCTCTTTTTTTGAGACACTGCTTTTTGGGTTTTCAATGGCTGTAAGCCATTATTATCAACAATAAAAGAAATAAACGATGATAAAAATAGATCACTTTGTGTTTAATACATCTATATAATATATGAGCTTCACATTTTGAACTGAATTAATGAGTAGGGCAACTAAACCCCCTGTTTTTTTTTGAGCTGACTCCATCCTCAGCTCAAATTTGAAAAAGGCTATAAAAATGTGTGAGGGGTAGTTTAGGGGGGGGGCACTGGGTGATGTATGGGTTTAGAGGCGGGGCAGGAGGGAGAGCTGATTGCGGAAGTTACCACAGTAAAAGTGTTTTTTAAAGGTTAGGAAATGTTTATACATTTATAAAGCAGGACTGGTATATTTCATTACTTTAAAGGAACACATTTCAGCTATTATTCCTTATTATTGAGCTCAGTGTGTGTTATTATGAGTGTTTATGAGATCACTCACGTCCTCCTCCACATCGATGTCTCCCACGCCCTTATTCAGCTCCTCCTGCATGCTGGAGATGGCTGCGTTGTTTCCCGGCACTCTGTAGATACCTGTGTACTCCAGCCCCCTCTCCTCCACCAGCTTACAGCACACCTCCACGATCAGAGGAACAAACTAACACACACACACACACACACACACACACAGTCATATATACATGAACAGTAAACAGCTGCTGCACTTTACACAGACAAATATAAACCCATAATCAGCAATAAGGAAAAGAGAACTATTAGGCTTTTATCTAAACTACACACACACACACACACACACACACACACACTGTATAGGCTCTCTGTGTGTTATCAGTGTTCAAACACAACGAGCAAACACACTTTCACCAAACAGCCGGTGAGAGAATGCCTTATTAAATAAAACAGAGAGGAATCCGTCAGCTATAGCTTTAGAACTACTCTTAATGAATGAGCCCATTCATCACAGGCTGAACTACAGTACCTGCAGCCCATGACCACTAGGTGGCAGACTAGACAACTAAGGGTATTGTTTTGTGTTCTTTATTTTATTTTTATTTTTTTTAATTATATTAACCATACCATTAAAAAGTTTGGACAGGACACACCTCTTCTCATTTAATGTGTTTTTCTGTTTATAATTTTTTTTTACATTGTAAATTTAATATTGAAGACTATATTAAAGATATACAGGAACACATGTTTAATTATTTTGTTAAACACACCAGAATATATTTTATACTTTAAATTCGTCTAAGTAGCACACTTATCTTTGAGGACAGATCTGCACACTCTTGGTATTTTAATCTCAGTGTCACCTGGAATAGGGGGGTAGTGCACTAGAGTAATCCTATAAATTTTGTTCTTAATGGCTTAATTTTCCCCCCTTATATTACTTTTACTTTTATACTTTAAGTAGTTTTGAAAGCAGTACTTTTACACCACTTTTACTTAAAGAGTAGAAAGCTTGAGTTGATACTTATTTAACTTCTATTGAAGTATTGATTTAAAATTGTATTATTTTAGTATCTATACTTCTACCTATAGAGTAATGCATGGATACACTTTTTTTTACTACTTATAATTGTCCATGTGAACAGATTATCAATGTGTGTGGCATGTAAGTGTACAAAATTGTGTTATAAACCTGTCATTTTACACAGTGCAGATTAAGTTATCTAGAGAGTTTCTTAATGAAATCTTAAGAAAACACTATAGTTAACTTTTAGGTACTGGAAACCACGTCTAAATTAATTAAAAATATATACAAATAAGAAAAATAGCTGAATTGCATGGTAAATTTGACACCATTATTTTAATATAGCCAATATACCAATAATATACCAATATAGCGTATCACATATCTATCATCGTCTAATGCCTGTAATATATGTCACGCAGCCTTGTTCTCCTTCCACACTACCGGACTCCATTTCTCAGAATTCCGCTGGTTATGACATCAATAATAACCTTTCACCTTCACCCAATCGCGTTACGCTCCGACGCTCTGATTCACCTGTATTCTGAATTACTTCCGGTTCATTCTTGTCTAGCTCCTGTATTTAAGGCATCCGTTTGTAAACAAACACCGCGAGGTATTGTCGACTCATGTTGCGTACTAAGCGTTTTCCTATGTTCTGTTTTTGCTTTCTCGTTACGACCCTGTTTTCGGATTATCGGTTTATGTCTTTTGTTTTGCCCTTATTGGATTTGTTGTAAGGTTGGACTGTTTCTCGGTTTCAAACTCGGACAGTGTTTTTGACTACATCTTCTGGTATCGGTGAGACCGCTGTTTGCCTGGCTTTTCTGTTAGCAGTATCTGTTAGCTTGCCTGCTAATAAACCTGTTTGTACTTTTAACTCGGCTCGCGTCACTCCTCTCTACCTGGCGTCACAATATATAAATGTTACCAATGTAAAAAAAATAATGAAAAGAACAGGTCAGTTGTCTCTGCATTAATGGCAGCAGCAGCAGCAGCAGCAGGTAAAGTTGTTTTCTGTGGTCTTACTCTGTTGGTATGAGCAGGAGGGCAGTCATCCAGTCTGACTCCGAACGTTACACCAGGAGAGGCCTTCTTCTCAAACGGCTTCCTCATCAGCCCCGGGATCCCCTTCCTCCTCTTATCCTTGGGTGGGCTAGACTCATCTAAACACAAACGCCACCATTTAACAACAGAATAATGAATTAATGCATTAATGATACAGGTTGCAATATAAAATAAGTGTTGCCACTGTAAGATGGGACATGATACAATAAGAAAATTGAATTTTTTGCACTTTAACCCCTTAACGCCTGTTGTTGCAAATATGCGACTAACCGTTTGATTCAATCAACCTGCCAAGATAGCGCCTGCATTCCCCCAATGCCTGTTAGTGCATATTCGCCACGGACCTAGGAACCTTTGACAATTTACAATTCAAATGAATCTAGAATTCAAATTAATGAAATGTTTCCTGTAATATTTGTGTATATTGTGTCGGTGACAGTAATTGGTGTTATTTATTATTGAATGCCTGCTGTTGGGTGCATAAATAAAACATTGATTTTTCACTGTTATATTACTCTGTTATTGTTATCTTAGTATGGACCATTATGTCTGCTGTAGCAAATTTGCAACATACCAAAATTTCTATTTATTTTTGTGCAAAAGTGAAATTAATAATCTCAACAATATTTACTATCTACTTAAAGGTAAAACACACATGAAACATTTTTTCATATACAGCTACATTAATTCAGGCGTTAAGGGGTTAAGGCACACTTAAAATCCTTTAATTTTCCCAAAAATTAATATTGCGCCTTATGAATGAATTTTACTACAGTTACTACATTACAGTTTGTAAGGTTCAGTGAAGTTTCTCCAGCACCAAGGCTGGAGCAGTATTAGCATTAGCTGGTAACCGCAGCGCTAGCTCTTTCACCATTCAGAGGTAGGTAAAACGGACTGTAGTCTGCATGTTTTTCAAGCTACATGAGAAAAAAAAACTAGCTGATAACTGATAGCCTAACAAAACACTCAGGGTTCTCAAGTTTACTAGAACTAAGTGCTGCTAACTATAGTTTTTCAAAAATATTGGAAATGTAAGTTTACTATAAAATAACGGAAGATCTTTACGCACCCAAATAAACAGTTTTCATGAAAGAGATGTGTAGATTAACATCCAGCAATCGTTTGACTTTAAAAGAAAATGTTATTTATTTTTTTTTTTTATAAGAATTACAGTTTTGTTTACTTGGTGTACCAAGGCTGGAGCAGTATTAACATTAGCTGCTAACTAACTGCAGTGCTAGCTCTTTTGTGGTACAGAGGAGAGTAAATTGGACTGTAGTCTGTGCGTTTACCACAAACTGCTAGTTGATAGCGCCCTGGGATACCGGAACACTCAGGGTTCCTCAGTGTAGCGCTGTCAGGCAGCATTTACAAGATAGTTCCTCTGATTTTGCTATTTATAGGTTTATGTTTGAGTAAAATGAACATTGTTGTTTTATTCGGACAACATTTCTCCCAAATTCCATACAAAAATATTCTCATTTAGAGCTTTCAGACCTCAAATAATGCAAAGAATTATAGTTGTAACAACATTATCAGAGTATTGAACATATTTTTTGGAAACCTGGTCCAGTGGTGGGTGTTTAGATGTTGGTGTAGAAGGTTCATTTGATACCTTTGTGTATGGTCTTCCTGTCGTACTCTTTGTTGGGGGAGTGGGGGCTCTGGGATTTACTCTCTCCTTTTCCTCCCAGCAGAGTGTGTCTGATACTCAGAGACTGGCGAGAGGCCTTCGGGGACTGCTCCGTCTTACTGCTGGGTGGACTACAACAAAAATACACGTCAAATACACTAAAAAAACAACATTACTCAGGTAAAACCATTTACTCTTAATAAAAGCATGGATAGTGTAACATCTCCTAAAGTGAAGCCACCACAATTCTATCGCTAAAGCTTGCATTTCATGTATGTTCTGATCTGGGCTGAGTCCAAATCCCATTTAAAACATTATTTTTCAGAGCAACAGAGTAAATTGCGCTCTTCTTCTGGTCTTTCGACTGGCTATTAACTGACTATTAACTCAATGAAGGCAGTCTGAGACACTGAGGTTGATCTGGGAGAAGGGGGCGGGGCTATAAAAAAAAACTACTTAACTCTGGTTGCAAAATTGACAACATGGTGAAAAATTTATATGGTGATTTTATTTCTACAGAACCAAATGGAATAGAAGCATGGTGTCCATAGTTACTAGTGCATCTAAAAAAATAGAATATCATTTAAAATTCACTTTATTTTAGTAACTTAAAAATGTAAAAAAAAAAAAGGAAGTTTAAAATGTTTTATAAGATTTTTTTAGGGGTCATTTTTGGATAATCATCAACAATAAAAGAAATAAACGCTTAAAATAGATCACTCTGTGTTTAATACATCTATATAATATATGAGTTTCACTCATTACTGAAATAAAGTAACTTTTCAATGATATTCAAATTTTTCGAGATGCACTAATACATAGTAAACATAGTAAACACTAGTAAACCAGTATAATAACTCTTTTAATAGCCAAGTATAGAAGATAAATTTACAACATCAATCTAATTGCACTTACCTCATCATGGTGTTGTACTCCTTTATCTTGCGATTGATGAGGTCTGTACTTGTGATCAGTGCATTCTGACAGAAAATCAATACAAAAGAGAGAAAACAGGATTTTAGGGAGAGAAACTGTCAATTCTTGGACTTTACCTTGACAGTGAGTGATGCACTGGAATGCAATGATGTTCCAGATGAACGTAAGGAAGTGTCAATAATCCTATTCTTCTTCATGGGCCCAGAGTAAAGAGTAAAAAAGGAGAATTTTACTGACTAATTTAGAGCAGAATGAGTTTAGCTTTTACATTTTATCTCACCCTAACAAACAGCTGTACACATGCATTTCTGGACAAGCTGAGAGAGACACAAGCAGTATCTGATGCAGGGGTGAGCAATATGGCTCTAAAATAATATTAGAATATTTCAGGGTATTTTTGTGATAATGATATTCTTGTCGATATTTTGCAACCAAATAATATATTTAAGCTTTTTTATTCTTTATATAAAACAGCCTCATACATTCAGAAGTAACAAAAAATATATAAATGTCCATAAACAGCAACAAAGCACAATAAAGTAACAAAAATCTATCACCAAACTAAAATACAGCTTTTAAAAGTAGTGCATGCATACAAACTGTAATAAAAAAAAATACAAAAAAAAACAAAAGTAAATGCAGTGGATTCTAAGCAGTATTTAATGCCATCACGTATATTTTCTATCAAAACAAAGTAATAATAATAATAATAATAATAATAATAATAATAATAATAATAATAATAATAATAAAAAGAATTAGAACACATTTAATGGAAATACGGAGAAAGTATATTTAATGTGTATTTTCATTGAGTATATTAAATAGTAAATGTACTTTAGTAATACTTTTAATGTTCTTAGTTACACTTCCTTTTCACAAGGGCGGACACAACAATTTCTAAAGCATTTCTAAAACCTCCAAATTTCCATAAAGATCATCCCACAGGAACATCAGGCTGCTCCCACACAAACCAGAAGCAAACAGATCATGCAATTAAGCTTTAAATGCAAACTAGTATCAATATACAAATATCATAAAAAGTAAAGCTGGTAGTCACTGTTGGTAGAACATCTATATACATACATATACACATATATATATATATATATATATATATATATATATATATATAAGCCAAACAGGAAATATATAATAAAAGCTGATATATATATATATATATATATATATATATATATATATATATATATATATATATATATATATATATATATATATATAATGAAAGCCGATATATATATATATATATAAAATAAACTCTGATATATATATATATATATATATATATATATATATATATATATATATATATAATGAACTCTGATATATATATATATATATACATATATATATATATATATATATATAATGAAAGCCGATATATATATAATGAAAGCGATATATATATAATGAATGTGATATATATATATATATATATATATAATGAAAGCGATATATATATATAATGAAAGTGATATATATAATGAAAGCGATATATATATAATGAAAGTGATATATATATATATAATGAAAGTGATATATATAATGAAAGCGATATATATATATAATGAAAGTGATATATATATATAATGAAAGTGATATATATATAATGACAGTGATATATATAATGAAAGTGATATATATATATAATGAAAGCGATATATATATATAATGAAAGTGATATATATACATAATAAAAGCGATATATATATATATATATATATATAATGAACTCTGATATATTTATAATGAAAGTGATATATATATAATGAAAGTGATATATATATATATAATGAAAGTGATATATATATATAATGAAAGTGATATATATATAATGAACTCTGATATATATATATATATATATATATATATATATATATATATATATATATATATAATAAAAGCTGATATATATATAATAAAAGCTGACTGAAGGTGACTGAAGACTGAAGGTGGCGTTGTGGTTCAGCCGGCCGCAGCTCCTCGCGTAGGGGAGGCCGACCACCGGCAGGCAGCGCGGCTCATTCTCTCCACGGAGGTGCAGCGCGACCGGCCTCGGACTGGCTTTAAAGTGTCAGGGGGCGAAGGTGGCAAAAAAGCTCCGGCCCGCGAGCTGCTTTCCCCGAGCCGGGGACGGTCTACCAGCGTTCATTATATATATATATATCAGCTTTCATTATATATATATGGAACCACACAGACAATAACCAAGCTGTTGTTTGGCCACACAACTGGGTCAGAGCATAAGTAAGTTACTATAAGTTTAAATGGGATCTCCGGTTGATCCTGTGTTTTACCGAATCCTTAAATAAACACTAGGAAAGCACGGTTTGACATGGCAGCTCAACTCTACGGATTTTATGATACAAAGCAAACTATGGGGTTTCGACGTGGTGATCCTGCCCAGGCATCCAATCGAGTCGAAGTCTGAGGTAAGACTTTTGTAGCGTTAGTTTAGCTGAAAGAAACGGAGATGCTGAGAGTTGAGTCTGACGTAGTTTAATGTAGACTAGTGGTAGACTGGGGAAAACCTGTAACACTGTGTCAGCTGCTCAAAATGCATTAACTATTCCACAATAACCGTCACCTATGATCTTATAGCATCACCACAGCAACCACCTTAAATACCAAGCCACAGCAACAACTGTCCCCTCTTTCAGATAATGAATTAACTTTATATACTGATCATTAATATGTTAAAATGTGAAAAATAATCAATCAGACCTCCTCGTCCAGGTTGCCGTTCTCCTGGATGGCTCGGATCCAGGACAGCATGTCCTCCCGGTCCTCGGCCTGGAACAGGTACTCGCAGTCGGAGGTGGTGAGGCGCAGGACGTTCTTGCGCTTGGTGTCGCTGTAGGAGATGTCGATCAGACAGGCTCTGATGCTGATGGGCAGCGGCTCGTCCTCGGTCTGAGAGCTGGCGTGAGTCTGAGCCTCTTTCTTATCCTTGTATAAAAACAGAGAGTGTCCCTGCAGCACGGCGTACATCTGCTTCCACGGCTTACTGCCCACACGCTGCGGACCACACACATATACATATTAATACATATCAGTTTTTAGAAAAAATAATAATCCGCAGAAATTGATAATATACTACTCTGAAATAAATTAAGAGACTACTTCAGTTTCTGAATCAGTTTCTCTGATTTTGCTATTTATAGGTACAGTACAGGCCAAAAGTTTGGACACACCTTCTCTTTTTCAATACATTTTCTTTATTTCCATGACTATTTACATTGTAGATTCTCACTGAAAGCATCAAAACTATGAATGAACACATGTGGAGTTTTATGTACTTAACAAAAAATGAGCTGAACCTCCACAGTCACCGGACCTGAACCCAATCCAGATTTAAGGTTTGGGGTGAGCTGGAGCACAGAGTGAAGAAGGCAAAGGAGCAACGAGTAATAAACACCTCTGGGAACTCCTTCCTTCCTTCAAGACTGTTGGAAAACCTTTCATTTCAGGTGACCACCTCTTTGGGAAGCTCATTGAGAGAATGATGCCAAGAGTGTGCAAAGCAGTAATCAGAGAAAAGGGTGGCTATTTTGAAGAAACTAGAATATAAAACATGTTTTTTTTAGTTATTTTACCTTTTTTTGTTAAGTACATAAAACTCCACATGTGTTCATTCATAGTTTTGATGCTTCAGTGAGAATCTACAATGTAAATAATCATGAAAATAAAGAAAACACAATGAAAAAGAGAAGGTGTGTCCAAACTTCTGGCCTGTGTTGTATTTGTTTGAGTAAAATGAACATTGTTGTTTTATTCTATAAAGTACAGACAGCATTTCTCCCAAATTCCAAATAAAAATATTGTCATTGTCATAACAAAAAAAAAGATGCAGAGCTTTCAGACCTCAAACAATGCAAAGAAAACAAATTTATATTCATAAAGTTTTAATTTAATAGTTCAGAAATCAATATTTGGTGGAATAACCCTTTTTTTATCACAGTTTTTGTGCATCTTGGCATCATGTTCTCCTCCTCCACCAGTCTTACACACTGCTTTTGGATAACTTTATGCTGCTTTACTACTGGTGCAAATGCAGTTCAAGCAGTTCAGTTTGGTGGTTTGATGGTTTGTGATCATCCATCTTCCTCTTGATTATATTCCAGAGGTTTTCAATTTGGTAAAATCAAAGAAACTCATCATTTTAAATGGACTTTATTTTTTTTCAGACCTGTATAACTTTACATGATCCGTAGCAGCTTCAATATGAACAAATCTTCCAATATGGCGCTCTACTTCAGGACTTCACAGCCTAGTGCAGCCTGGTCCTGTCTGTAATCGCCTTAAGAGTCTCTACTGTAGAGTGAAGGATTTCTGCTAGATTTATGAATCCCAGTGTGAGGATTTGATCCTACAGCTGGAGTGATGTTTCTGTACCTTGCCCTTGTCTGAGTTGAGCTGGCGGAAATGCAGCAGTCCCTCTTTAGTAGCATCGCTGAAGACGTCTGATGAAGAGTCTCTTCTGGAGCCGGAGTCTTCTGATGATCTGTCCACAGCCTGCAACACATCACACACAGATACAGCATCACTGTGTACGACTCCTAGACACTGCCTTCATTTCAGACTTTTCTAGAATGCTTTTCTACCCGCCAGAAGGACCTAGCTATTAACACTGTTAAAAAAAACTTAAAATTCACTCTCCGTTCTAGAATAATTTAGAATTCAGACTGTTCTAGAGTCACTCAAAATTTAGACTGTGTTATTCAATCTGTTCTAGAATGGTCTCTCAAACTTCATTATTTTACAAACATTTCCCCTATTCAGACTGTTATAGAATTTGTTCAGAATGAGAACCAGAAGAGAAGCCATTTCTTATTATGCAAAATATATATTCTTATTCTCAGCAAGATGATGCTGCAGCTCTTTGGAGGTGGTCTGTGGATTGTCCTCGACTGTTCTCACCATTCTTCTTCTCTGCCTTTCTGATATTTTTCTTGGCCTGCCACTTCTGGGCTTAACAAGAACTGTCCCTGTGGTCTTCCATTTCCTTACTATGTTCCTCACAGTGGAAACTGACAGGTTCAATCTATGAGACAACTTTTTGTATCCTTCCCCTGAACAACTATGTTGAACAATCTTTGTTTTTAGATCATTTGAGAGTCGTTCTGATGAGCCCATGATGCCACTCTTCAGAGGAGATTCAAATAGGAGAACAACTTGCAATTGGCCACCTTAAAAACCTTTTCTCATGATTGGATACACCTGGCTATGAAGTTCAAAGCTCAATGAGGTTACCAAACCAATTTTGTGCTTCAGTAAGTCAGTAAAAAGTAGTTAGGAGTATTCAAATCAATAAAATGATAAGGGTGCCCATACTTTTGCATATTGCACATTTTCTGTTAGTACAATAAACCTCATTTCAATCCTGAAATATTACTGTGTCCATCAGTTATTAGATATATCAAACTGAAATGGCTGTTGCAAACACCCAAATATTTAGAACTAAAAATTATTAAGATTAATAGGGGTGCCCAAACTTTTTCATATAACTGTATTTGCTCATACATAGTTTCGAATATAAAATCCTATGAGTTTTTTTTTCTTTTCTTTCCCATGTTTCTGTCTGGACTGGCTGTAGAAACTTTTGACTGGGATTCCGGACATCTTGTTTTCAATCACTTAACTATAATGTTGTCATGTGACCACTAGATAGTACAGACGGTGTCTCATATAGGCTCATATGAAGCTAAAAAAATAAGTATAATGGTGTATAGAAGCAGAAATGTAATGTCCTCATATGAGGACACTGGGTCTCAAGAGGATATGTATATATATTGTTTTTCTTTCTTTTTTTTTTAGAATTCAGACTCTTACCCTGTTCTAAAATGTGTGTAGTGTGTAGAAGTAACACAGTGTTTGTAATAGCTGTGCTCACCTTCCGTAACCCTCTCAGACCAGGGAGGTGCTTCAGTGATCTCCTGTAAATGCAGACAGAACATACGACATTACTTTAACATCACATGCATGCGTGACTGGTGTGATTTATTAACCATAACAACGCAAATAAATGACCATCAAATATATTTCCCTAAATACATTCTGCATAAATGCACTACGCCTGGCATTAAGCATGGAGCCAACAGGTTAATTCCAGTGCTATACTGGAATTATTTAGCAACCATAAAGTAACCAAAACGTGTTTTAGATTTTACATTCTTCAAAGCAGCACCTCTTGCTTAGATTAGACAGTTTTACACGTCTTGGCTTGATTTCTCAGTCAGTTTTATAAAGTAGAGTCACCTGGAATTCAGGCTTTCAGTTAACAGCTGTGCTGAACTCATCAAGAGTTAATTACTTGAATTTCTTGTCTCTTAATAAAGTGTTTGAGAGCATCAGTTAAAGTAAAGTAGTGAAGAGGTAGAGTTACAGGGATACAGTGAATAGTGAATATTTACATAATGTTCTATAATCCAGGTTATGAGAAGCAAAAACTACTCAAATAAGTAAATAAAAAAATAAAGTGTAGTCACTGGAACTGGCACTTATCAGTACTGCTTCAGGAAAGGAAGAGCCAGAGTTTCCTCTGTTGTACAGGATTAGTTCATCAGAGTTACCAGCTTTACCAGTACCAGTATTTTGCAGGATTCATACACTTTTTAAACAATACATTTCCATGATTTTTTATGACTTTAAGACAAATTTTCATGACCAAACGATCTTTATAACACTAGTGCAGACATGGACAAACTGTAATAAACTAAAATCAAAATTTATACCAGGTCTAAAATTAATTTGATTAAAAATATATATATTTAAGCAATGTTGACACATAACATTTAATAAAATGTGTCTAAATTACTTAACTAACTGATCTGGTGTATTTGTTACCTTTAAATAGCTTCTCTGTCAATAAATGAAAACCATTTGTAGAGCAAATTTCTATGACTTTTCCAAAACTTTCTAGGTATTTTTATTTTCCAAAACTTATCCAAGCCTGGAAATAGCTTTTTTTGAAATTTCATGACTTTTCCAGGTTTTTCATGACCGTATGAACCCTGATTTTGGTTTGTTTAACACTTTTAAGTTCCTCCATAATTCCTTATGTGTTCCTTCATAGTCTGAATCACTTCAGTACTAATTTACAGTGTAGGGAAAAAATAAATAAAACATTGAATGAGAAAGTGTGTTTGACTGGTATTGTACACAGTAGTGTATAATAAGCTCGCAATCTGCCTCTTAAAAAATCAGTTATTTAGATGTAAAAAGATGAACTGGGAGCTTACCCGCGTCCTTCCTCCCGGAAGTTATCCAATCCCTCGTCACAGGACTTGGATCGCTCTGTTTTGGTACCAGAATCTGATTCTAGAATCGTGAGTCGCAAAGAGTCTAAAATAATAAAAGAAAGCTTAATTAGTTAAAGTTTAACTGCAGGTTCAGTACTAGTCATATTCAGTTACTATGGCAGATTTATACTGGATTTAATACACTCTATAATTCTTACTATGAGACTGTATGGAGTATATTCACTATAAATTCATACTGGACTTAAAAAAAAAAAAAATATATATATATATATATATACTGTGTAATTCTTACCTTGGTCGTGGGAGAGCTGGCGGCGGATGATGGCGGTTGGGGAGGTGGGGCTCGGGGGGATGGTGGTGATGACCGGAGTGCTACAGATGACCGCAGACGCAGGAATGTGGGTGTTATCATGGTCAACACTGGGACTGGATGGCTCATCTGCGGAGACAGAGAGTTATTTTATAGTAATTATTACTTAAATATTACACATTTTTCCTATTAATGCTAAGTCTACAGGTCCAGGTGTACAGATTAATTGAGATCAGTTAATGTTTATAATACCACAGTTAGTTCCGACCCGGTAATGCACTGTAACCAAAGCTCTCCATGTACACATACAGGTAACCTAGCAACGATGCAGCGCTTACAAACCAAATACAAACCAAATGCGATATCATTGAACACCACTTTGAGACGCTGGATCCCATAGAGGCACAGTGCAGAAACGCCATGTCTCCAATAGGCGGCGCAGACAAAGACATGGTCCCACAAATAAATAAGCCCAGTGATTTGAAAGTACGCATTATTACACACATTATCAGCCACCAATATCAAGTTAACAGTTGTTATTAATAAAATAGAAGCTTAAGTGTATAAATTTCCAGATAGCAAAGAGTATTTTAAGCTGAATGTAAGGTGGACTCTTGTAATTCCCCAGGTCTTGCCGCTGGGGGGCGCCGAAGTGAACAAAACTTTAATTCTTAAAAAAAACATTTTCTTTCAGTCAAACGAGCGCTGGGCTTTAATCTACACAGATTTCTCTCCTAAAAACAGTTTATTTGGGTGAGTAAAGTGCTTCTGTTTATTTACAGTAAGCTTAGATTTCCACAATGTTTACTGAAATAGCAGATAATACAGAGCAGCTACAAACAGAGCAGCTATGGAACTATTTTAAATGGCGGAGAGTTTATAACCAAACAGATCAAATTTTCTCGTCCTCTTTAACTCAAAATCTGTTAATAAACAGTGATAATTAAAGTGTGGTATAATCACAATAATACACTCGAGGTTTGTGCTATAATGTGTAATATCGGCACTGCTGTGCTGATCTACTCTTTACTAAGCCTGTGGCCTAGTGCCTACGACCGCATCACAGCAGTGCCAATATTACACATTATAGCACGAACCTCAAGTGTATTATTGTGTATTATTAAGTGTAGGCAACATTCACACTGATACTGACATCAGTTCAATCGAAAGAATAAAACGTATTCTGGTTTATTTAACAGATTAATTCTGCATGTGTTTCTGTATAGTATAATGTAGTCTTCAATATTAATATTAATATAATTTACAATCTAAAAAATCATAAAAAGAAAGAAAACACTTGGAATGAGAAAAGGTGTGTCCAAATTTTTGACCGGTTTTGTATATGAAATAGAAAAATTAAAGCTGGGCAATAGGGCAATATTTTATTGTATTGTGATTATATTTATACATTTATGCCATTTAGCCATTGATGCTTTTATCCAGAGTGACTTACAAGGTTATTTCTGTTACAACGCAGTGTTATTGGAGTTTTGCCCATGGACTCTTATTGGTGCAGCACAGCATCCAGTCACCCATACTGGGAATTGAACCCCTGTCTCTTACATCTCTGAGTTTCTTCACCTCGTGTTTAATAAAATAGCTTTTTGTCCACTGCTGCGCACCGTAATTGCAATTTGGGTGTGTGTTTCCATGGAGATCCATGTTAAAAACACAACAGCGAGTGGAAATGGAGGAGCTACTGAACGCTGCGATGTCATGTGAACCAGAAAGCCTCGAAAAAACTCACTGATCCTCCTGTTTTTTCAATTGCAGTGCGGATGCAAGAGTTTTATCACTAAGTAGAAATGTGAAATAGTTTTCACAGACGTCCCTCTGAAAAACTAATCCCCTAAAACCATTTTATGCCACTGAATTGCAATCCAACATTTAACAACAGCCAACCAACCAATATTAAACAAACTAACAACCCCATTAACCACATTCCATTCAACCATAATGCAATAATACCTGGTTTAGTGGTTAGTCTGCTCCTGCACGTCTTTCCATCACCAGTAACTAATAAATAAAAGCCACGTCTCCTCAGCAGCCTCATACTGATCCCCCACAGTGCAGCCAGCATCTCCTCTTTAGATACACTCACTGCTGTATTTTATAGTCCTAATGAAGCAGGAGGACCAACAGCAGCACTGAACTCCTGTGTGGAGGAGTTAACCCAACACCAGCGCACTGACCACTGACTACTGAGCACTGACCGCCAGTCATTTACACATACAACACCACCCACTCTCATATACAGGTGCATCGTATAAACGTATACTTTACTATATATGTATTACACACAGAGTGATCTATTTTAAGCGTTTATTTCTTTTATTGTTGATGATTATGAAGCTTACAGCCAATGAAACTCAAAAATTAGTGTCTCAGAAAATTTCAATTATATATAAAACCAATTGGTACTTTTGGCAGTGCGGGCAGTGTGCCAAGTCCTGCTGGAAAATGAAGTCCTGCTGCATCTCTATAAAAGTTGTCAGTAGCAGAGGGAAGCATGAAGTGCTGTAAGATTTTGTGGGGAAAACAAAACTGCACTGACTTTAGACTTGATAATAAAACACAGTGGATCAACACCAACAGATGACAGACATGTCTCTCCAAACCATCACTGATTTGAAACCAGTACTTTTGCACTTTTTACTCAAAGAGTAAAAAGCTTGAGTTGATACTTCTTCAACTTCTACAGAAGTAATTTAAACCCTAGTACTGTATCTATACTTCTACCTTCAGAGTAATGAATGCAGACACTTTCCTCTAATGTTCTCACAGGAAGGCTCCTCTACAATCTAGTAGAAAATCTGTAGTAGAGACAGTTACTCCAACAAGAGAAGAATACATTTTTTTATTATCCTTGATTACAGAATTAATGGCATCAGACTATCATACATAGACTAGGAAATACTCAGAGAATGAGCCACAGACAGACAAATAAACTGAATGAAATGATGAACATGCCCTGGCTGGCTCTGAACCACAGTCTAGTCTACATCCTCTTATACTGGAACTGTACACACACACACACACACACACATTTAAAATACTTATAATTTATACTGCATTTAGGCATGAATAATTGTTATAGATAGTGTATACTTTAAAAGTACAATAATCTATGTATAGTAGGGCTGGGATATCACAATAAAAATCACAATATTTCAAGGTAATTCTGTGATAACAATATTTTTGGCAAAATAAATACATCGACATTTAAAGAAAACAATTTAAAGAATATATTACTGCATAAATACACTGCCTGGCCAAATAAAAGGTCATTACCTGGATTTAACTAAGCAAATAGGTAAAATATTCCCATTGTCTCTCCAAACCATTACTGACCATCAGTAAATTTAGCAGATTTTACATTTTTTACACAATTTTACATTTTATTTGTAAATGAAGGGATCAGATTCTGGAGGAAGAGTGGAGAGACACACAGTCCAAACTGCTTGAGGTCTAGTGTGAAGTTTCCACCAATCAGTGATGGTTTGGAGAGTCATGTCTGTCATCTGCTGCTGTTGATCCACTGTGTTTTATTATCAAGTCTAAAGTCAGTGCAGTTTTGTTTTCCCACAAAATCTTACATCATTTAATGCTTCCCTCTGCTACTGACAACTTTTATGGAGGTGAGGATTTCATTTTCCAGCAGGACAGTAGGCACACTGCCCTCACTGCCAAAAATACCAATTTTCAAATTTTCTCAGACACTGATTTTTGGGTTTTTATTGTCTGTAAGCAATAATAATTAATCAACAATAAAATAAATAAACACTTAAAATAGATCACTCTGTGTTTAATACATCTATATAAAATATGAGTTTCACATTTTGAACTGAATTACTGAAGAAAAGTATATTTTCAATGATATTCAATATATATATTTTTTGGATGCACTAGTATATGCATTTACTTTACAGTACAATGCAATTCAACACAGCCAGTGCTTCTTATCTAAAGCCACTTAATTACAGCTGTCAAACTGATTTCATGACCAAGTTCTTCTAAACTGAATGTGGTCAAAAGAACAGTACTGTCTCATCTGACTCAAACAGCAGTCTGGATAAGAGTCTGGGTGTAAGTAGTGTAAGTAGTGTAAGTAGGCTACAGCTCACACAGACAATACACCGCACTCTGCATTGTTTGAGAACAGGAGGAAGTGATTATTAATATTCAGACTTTTCCTGGATTTCACATCATGAATACCGTCAGTAGGTAGTAAGGGATTACCAAGAAAAGAGAGAGAGAGTGTAGTTCAGTCCTGACACGCCCTGCCTTTCAATTTACTGCCCTCAGTTCTGGCACAGTCTAACAACAACACAAACCAGCAGCACCAAAACACAGAGTTCTACAGTTTCCAGAACCTGTATCAGCCCAGATTGCTTTTCTATCAGACACAACACTATTATCCCCATTCATGCAGTTCTGCTCTCTTCCATTCAGGTTGTTCTAGACTATCCTCAGATCCAGACTGGTCTACAATGGTTCAAGAACACAGAAGAGGTCATTCTAGAATATAAGAGAACATGGAATAGCTCACTTCCATTCAGGCAGTTCTAGAATGGTCTCGCCCATTCGCAATGCTGCAGAATGGTTCTAGAACAATCTAGAACACAGAAGAGAAAATTCTACACCATTAAATAGTTCACTTCCATTCAGGCAGTTTTAGAATGGTCTCGTCCATTCACAATTCTGCAGAATGGTTCTAGAACAGTTTAGAACACAATCGAGACAATTCTAGACCATGAAATAGATCTCTTCCATTCAGACTGTTCTACAATGGTTCAAGAACACAGAAGAGGTCATTCAAGAATATAAGAGAACATGGAATAGCTCACTTCCATTCAGGCAGTTCTAGAATGGTCTCGCCCATTCGCAATGCTGCAGAATGGTTCTAGAACAATCTAGTACACAGGAGAGACGATTCTAGACCATGAAATAGTTCTCTTCCATTCAGACTGTTCTACAATGGTTCAAGAACACAGAAGAGGTCATTCAAGAATATAAGAGAACATGGAATAGCTCACTTCCATTCAGGCAGTTCTAGAATGGTCTCGCCCATTCGCAATGCTGCAGAATGGTTCTAGAACAATCTAGTACACAGGAGAGACGATTCTAGACCATGAAATAGTTCTCTTCCATTCAGACTGTTCTACAATGGTTCCAGAACACAGAAGAGGTCATTCTAGAATATAAGAGAATATGGAATATCTCTCTTACATTCAGGCAGTTCTAGAATGATCTTGCCCTTTTTACAATGTTACAGAATGGTTCTAGAACAATCTAGAACACAGAACAGACTATTCTTGACCATGAAATAGATCTCTTCCATTCAGACTGTTCTACAATGGTTCAAGAACACAGAAGAGGCCATTCAAGAATATAAGAGAACATGGAATAGTTCACTTCCATTCAGGCAGTTTTAGAATGGTCTCGTCCATTCACAATCCTGCAGAATTGTTTTAGAACAGTTTAGAACACAATTGAGACAATTCTAGACTATGAAATTGATCTCTTCCATTCTGACTGGTCTACAATGGTTCAAGAACACAGAAGAGGTCATTCTAGAATATAAGAGAATATGGAATATCTCTCTTACATTCAGGCAGTTCTAGAATGATCTTGCCCTTTTTACAATGCTACAGAATGGTTCTAGAACAATCTAGAACACAGAAGAGACTATTCTTGACCATGAAATAGATCTCTTCAATTCAGACTGTTCTACAATGGTTCAAGAACACAGAAGAGGCCATTCAAGAATATAAGAGAACATGGAATAGTTCACTTCCATTCAGGCAGTTTTAGAATGGTCTCGCCCATTCACAATGCTGCAGAATGGTTCTAGAACAATCTAGAACACAGACGAGACAATTCTAGACCATGAAATAGATCTCTTCCATTCTGACTGTTCTGCAATTGTCTCTTTCACTCAGGAATTTTAAGAATATTCTTCCATTCATGTTGGTCTAGAAATGTCCTGCTTCAGAGTTCAGAGTTCTCTACTGTTCAGACTGTTCTAGAATGGTCTCCTCCACTTTTCACCACGTTTCTAGATATTCTAGAATATTTCTAGAGTATTATTTCTATTCAGGCAGTTTTATAATGGTCTCCTCCACTTAGGCATTTCTAGATGTTCTAGAATATGTCTACAGTATTATTTCTATTCATGCAGTTTTAGAATGGTCTCCTCCACTTAGACGTTTCTAGATATTCTAGAATATTTCTAGAGTATTATTTCTGTACAGACAGTTTTAGAATGGTCTCCTCTACTCCTCCTCCACGTTTCTAGATATTCTAGAATATTTCTAGAGTATTATTTCTATACAGACAGTTTTAGAATGGTCTCCTCCACTCCTCCTCCATGTTTCTAGATATTCTAGAATATTTCTAGAGTATTATTTCTATACAGACAGTTTTAGAATGGTCTCCTCCACGTTTCTAGATATTCTAGAATATTTCTAGGGTATTATTTCTATACAGACAGTTTTAGAATGGTCTCCTCCACTCCTCCTCCACATTTCTAGATATTCTAGAATATTTCTAGAGTATTATTTCTATTCAGGCAGTTTTAGAATGGTCTTTTCCAATTAGGTGTTTCTAGAATGTTCTCCATATTCATGCTAAAATTGTCTCTTCTATTAATGATGTTGTAGAGTGGTTCTAGTACAGTCTAGAACATGGAAGAGAACAAGTAAGAAATCTCTTCAGTTCAGGGTTTTCTTTTCCACTCTTTCCCATTCATGCTGTACTAGAATGGTCTCTTCCATTCACAATGCGGCAGAATGGGTCTAGAACAGACTGGAACACAGAAAAGACCATTCTCCAAACCCAAAACCACTGATTTTAGAAACTTCACACTAGATCTTAAGCAGTTTGGACTATGTGTCTCTCCACTCTTCCTCCAGACTCTGCTCCCTTGATTTACAAATTAAATTATAAAAATAAAATTTTTGCAGTTTTGTGGAGATGTGGATTTCATTTTCCAGCAGGATTTAGCACACTGCCCACACTGCTAAAAGTACCAATTGGTCTTATATAATATAGTTTTCATTAGCTGTAAGCCATAATAATCAACAATTAAATAAATAAATGCTTAAAATAGATCACTCTGTGTAATACAGCTATATAATATTTGAGTTTCACCTTTTTTTTTTTATTACTGAAATAAAAAACTTTTCAATGATTATTTATTTTTTTGAGATTCACTAGTACATTGCTCTACAATGCTGTTCTCCATTGTCATTACTGATAAATGGAAGAACACGGACACGGACACAAAATATAATTTTTACTGACTAAAACACAGTATTACAGAGAATATACAAATTGTATTCAACTTTTTTTTATAAAACACCACATTTAATTCATGTTACTCACAGTGCTTACAGCTCAAATTATGCAGTTTGTGATCTCGATTCAATAAGTTAAAAAATCTAAAATATTTCATCTTAAAACACAGGACACTTTGCTATAACTGTGATTGAAGGGTTAAACGGTGTAACTAAACAGAGCGCAGTGTGCTAATGTTTGGTTATGCTGAATCACCTGAGGCCTGTCCTACCTGTTCCAGGTGCTGGGTGCTGAAAGAGCAGGAATCTGAGCTGAGAGCTTTAGCATTTCAGGGGGGAGAAAAAGAGAGGGTGGGGGGTAACAGGGGGCTTCCTCCTTCCTGCAGCCAGAGGCCGAATCTGTCACTAACGTCACAGTATCTGTTCCATGCTCTGCTGCATTATTATGTAATGTCTCATCAGCGAGAAGCTGACGGTCCCTGGAGCTGACATACAGTTTAGAGACGCTCCCTAAAGCATGTGCACTGTAACCCCTCATCAAACAGCCCGCAGAAGCCCCGTCACGCAGCATGACGTGAGCTCACACGCGGTGCGTTTGCTTATTTGAGGCATTCTGGTTCTTGTGAAAGTCACGGCGGGGGATTAAACCACTCCATTTCCTTGTGTCAACAGAGGTCACTTCATTTCCATCTGCAACAACAAAACCTGACCACAAGCATCACTATCACACAGCTCATCTCACCCTCCCTGAGAGACAGGAGCATCATAAAAAAGTGTTTTTACCTGTTAACACAGGGTTAAACAAACACTATACAGACCAATGTGCTGAGAAACATTCTGCAGCTACAGGAGCTTTTTATAACACCCCAATCTAAACCCATATGCATTAGTGTAGAGTCGAGAGTCTTCGAGCTCCAACACTGCACACTTTTAAATCCAGGCTAAAAACCTTCATGTTTGATCAGGCCTTCAGCTCCACCCACTTTTATTCCAATTCATTTTGTTAATTTTCCTTTTATATATATATATATATATATATATATATATGAACGTTTGAGTTATATATAAATGTTGTGTATCAAAAGTGCTATATAAATAAACTTGCCATCCATCCATCCATCCATCCTTTTCATTAAACCCCATTCTAAACCCATATGCATTAGTGTGGAGTCGGATCTGTCTGTCTGTCTGTCAGTCTGTTTTTATTACACCCCATTCTAAACAGTCTACCTTTCTGTCTTTTTGTCTGTCTGTCTGTCTGTCTTTATTACACCCCATTTTAAACCAAGTCTATCTATCTGTCTTTTTGTCCGTCTGTCGTTTTGTCTGTCTGTCTGTCTGTTTTTATTGCACCCCATTCTAAACAGTCTACCTATCTGTCTTTTTGTCTGTCTGGCTATCTGTCTGTTTGTTCGTCCGTCCATGCATCCTTTTTTATTACACCCCATTTTAAACCAAGTCTATGTTCTTGTCTGTCTGTCTGTCTATCTATCTTTTTGTATGTCTGTCTGTCTATCTGTCTGTCTGTCTGTCTGTCTATCTGTCTATCTGTCTGTCTGTGTGTCTATCCAAACATCCATTTATACATTCATCCATCCATCCTTTTTTATTACACCCCATTCTAAACCAAGTCTATCTATCTATCCGTCTGTCTGTCTGTCTGTCTGTCTATCCATCCATGTATCCATACATCCATCTATCTTTGTAGTTATATGGACATATGTACACATATGTATTACACCCACAGGATCTTTTATTACATTCTGTTCTAAACCCATAGTAACTATATAATTTGCATATATATATATTGAATCACATGCCTCATTTATGCTGCGGAAAAACGCATTAAAAAGAGAGACTAGATACGACTGGACAAACTGCTGTCCATTTTGGATGAAGATGGACACCCACCAGAGTAACCAAATGTCACAGAGTTGCTCCACATACAGAGTGAGAAGATTCTGTGTTCCGACATCTGTCCATATATATGTCTGTCTGTCCATATATATGTCTGTCTGTCTGTCTGTCTGTCTGTCTATCTGTCTATCTATCTATCTATCTATCTATCTATCTATCTATCTATCTATCTATCTATCTGCCTAAACCTCATCAACACAACGGCAACATAATGATGAGAAAAACACAGTCTCAGCTTTCAAAAACAGTTATTTTTAAAACAGCTCCAGTAATGATGATATAAAATACCCAGAGCCCTGACAGACTTTCCACAAACTCCCATTCCCACACTTCCTCAAACTGATACAGAAACATACACACACTCTTACACTAACTGCCTGAGGAGAGACTCTAAAGCTCTGTTTTCTGGAAAACACCATCACTCATACACCTTTAAAACACTCACAGAGACTTCACAGAGCAGAAGCAGTGATTCCTGCAGTATAATCACTGAAGGGAATGATATACCTGGCAAAGAAATACAGTGCGCATTAAAAGTTTCCCTTCCCATTCAGTGCAGTACCGGTCAAACACCCTTTCTCATTCAGTGTTTTTAATTATTGTAGATTAATATTAAAGGCATTAAACAATTAAGGGACACATATGGAATTATGTAGTAAATCAGCAACCATTGTTCAGCACCTCCAGGAACTCCTTCCTTCAAGACTCTGAGAAAACTATTTCAGGTGACTCTCCCTCATGAAGACACTGAGAGGTTTATGGGGTGGTCCTGATGAGAGCCAGTTTTATCATAATGTTTTTGACTGAAGTTCTTGAAAATTTCTGGATTGACTGAACTTCAAGTATTTATCTCTTGATGAGTTCAGCACAGCTGTTAACTGAAAGCCTGAATTCCAGGTGATTCTACCTCATAAAGATGACTGAGAAAATCCAGCAGAGATGTGAAAAAGTGTCAAATCTAAGCAAGAGGTGCTACTTATATTTTACTAAGAATGTAAAATATAAAACACTTTTTTTCTGCCTGGTAAAACACTTTATTTTGTTTACCAAATAATTGTTTTTTTTTTCATAGTTTAGATGATTTTAATATTAATCTACAATGCAGAACATTTTTTAAATAATGAAAAACCACTGAATTTAAGTGTCCAAACTTTGGCGTGGTACTGTACTTACATTCAGCAACTACTTGCATTATTTTGTAATTTTTATCTTTAAGGGTTTATGATTTTGATGACAAATCAAGTTTAAACCAACTAATATTATAGATATTACACTAATAACAACAGAAGGTGAAGTAGATTAGCTCTTACCGATGAAGGGAATGGAGTCCAGCGAGTCTCCGAGCTCCGCTGAGCCCTGGTGCTGATCCCCGAGCCGCTGTATGCTCATGTCTCGCCGGGCGTCGTTGGGCAGCCAGCAGGTGGGCGTGTCTCCGCCCCTCTCTCCATCATTTACGGCCTGGATGTAGGACGGGTGTCGGAGGGGCGGGGGTCCGGATTTGTCCCGCCTTAGCACCACCACCGTAGCGTCCGCTCCCTCTATCCCCACCCCCTCCCTCCCGCCGGCCCGGCACTGCTGCCTGCGGATCACCGGCCGCTGCAGGACCGAGGCGTCGAAGCTCCGGCACATGGGCAGGTCTCTGGACTGCTGCGTCCACTGGGTCTTCTGGGGTCGGACCCCGAGCCCCCCGCTGCCGGCGGGCTCCTGCAGGCTCTCGGTGCGAGCCCGGGTGATGGTGGAGGGGTGTGCGCCGGGGGGGACGTGGTTAGGCACTGGGGCGGCGGCTCTTTGGTCTTTGGACAGCTCTGGGAAGGCGCCTCTGCTGCTGCCGCTGATGCTGCCGGTGGCGGCGGCGGCGTGTAAGGAGGCGAGAGCAGAGGAGACGTAGGACGCAGGTGAGGTATCTGCAGGTACGGAGGATGGGGTGGAGAGGGGAGATGGCTTTGGAGTGGCAGTGTTCCCCAGACTCTCTGCTCTGGAGCTCAGCACTGAATAACGATAAAAATAATAATTATTATTTTACTTCTGTTCATTCATTTATTGTTTGTTCTTAAATTCTTAAAGAGTATTAAAGAGAGTTCATTCTGCTTTTGTTGGACCATTTTTTTTATAACCCACTCATTAGGACTGCCCCTTATCACTAGTGATACCCCAACACACCAGGAAGTCAGACTCCACCTCTTTTTGAGCTGCTGCTGATAGCTTTAGCATTGCCGAGTAGCATCACAGCGCTAACACTCGGAGGAAAGCACAGCGACGCAGCCTTGTGCTGATCCACATCACCCTAGGAGTGATGAGGGGAAAGAGAGAGTGCCATCTACTGTACCCACCCAGAGAGAGCAAGGACAATTGTGCTCTCTCAGGGCTCTGGCAGCTGATGGCAAGCTGCATGATCGGGATTCGAACCAGCAATCTCAGCACAGCACAGTGACGGCACCTTAGCCTGAGCACATTCTACTAGATTCTACAGGAGCATGGCTGCGAGGATTTGATTGCATTCAGCCACAAGCGTACACAGTTCCACCGTATAACCAATAGTGCTTAAACTACATTGATATTTTTCCTATTGAATTTCTTGAGCATTAGTAGGTGGAGCAGAATGTATGCAGATCCAGTAGATCCAATAGACGGTTTTGGTTTTATGGCATTCCAAAGAGGTTGTTTCTTCAATAGAAAAAAAACAAGAAAAATAACAAAACTTTTTTCACGTTTCCCATTTCTTATCTTCAATTGTTTGGTTTATTTGTATAATTTTTTACTCTATTTTATTGATTTATGATTTTTTTATGCTTTTGTTTGTTTGATCGATTGTTGTGTTACACAAAGTAGCTTTACAGCAAATTAATAATAAGACAATAAATCTAAACTAAAATAAAAATACTAAATAAACAGAGGATTTGTATAAAAAGAATAAATGCAAATAAATAACATTCATATAAAAAGCAGTGTTTTTCCATTACTGTGTTTAATATCAAACATCTCCAAATCTAAAATATACAGAGACCAATTCAGTTTCTGAATTGAGAGTCCAGAAATCAATATTTGGTGGAATAATCCTGGTGGTTTTTAATCACAGTTTTTTTTCATGCATCTTGGCCTCATGTTTTCCTCCACCAGTCTTACACACTGATTTTGGATAACTTTATGCTGCTTTACTCCTGGTGCAAAAATTCAGTTTGGTTTGATGGTTTGTGATCATCCATCTTCCTCTTGATTATATTCCAGAGGTTTTTAATTTGGTAAAATAAAAGAAACTCATCATTTTTAAGTGCTCTCTTATTTTTTTCCAGAGCTGTATTTCTTATGGAGTTTAGTACAGTGTAGTGTGGTGTAGTTACTTTGTAATAAATAACGAGATGTAAGTATAAGATGAGGACACAGATCAACACAATGTACAGTAAAATGTGAAATAATGGATAAATGAGTGAATAAATAAATAAATGAACGCAGTAAATAAACAGCTGTACCTTTAGAGAGGAGAGGAGTGACGGACAGTCCCGGGTAGCTGCCCCCGTACCCGGTGCTGGGGGGCCGGTGTGGGTGGGACACTGTGCGTAAAGAGCCGGACTGCCTGCTGCCCCGTGCGTCCGTGTCCCCGGAGCAGCCCCGTCCCCTGTCCTCCGTCTCCGTCCGGCCGTACGTCCGTCTGTCCTGCAGCAGCCTGTCCGTCCCGCTGTCTCCGTGCCGGCTGAGGTAATCGCAGGACCGCGCCCGCGGCTTATTCACGCCCACCGGCACCAAGGGCAGGGCGTCCTGCGACACGCTGCGGGGCCAGTCTCTTGAACTTGTCCCCCGCTCACCCCCACCCAGCTTCTCCTGAGACACGCTGCGCAACGGCAGCGGGACCCTGCAACCGGGGGCGGAGCAAAATCACAGATTATTAAGTGTTCAATAAATTATGTAAAAATACATATTCAAATTTCTTATTACATTATTAATTCAATTACTTAAAGAAACTGTCTAAAAAACTACAATACCTAAAATCAAAAATGCTATTACAGTTATTAATTCAATTATTAAAGGAAATAAAGCTTGTAAAATGAAAAAAAAAAAAAAAGACAAATTATGAAATATTTATGATTATACTGCTGGAGCAGTATTAGTATTACCCGCTAAGCGCTGACTTTTTGGCCGTTCAGAGGTGAGCATTATCGGCATGTAGTCAGCTGCTAACCCCGGCTAGCACTGCTGGAGCGGAAGTGCTTTACTCACCCAAATATACAGTTTTCAGGAGTGAAATCTGTGTAGATTAACATCCAGCTCTTGTTTGACTTGTCTGACATGTCTACATTTTTTTTGTTTTTTAAGAATTACAGTTTTGTTTACTTAGCTTAGTTTAGGCGAGACCTGCTGAATTTGAAGGGAAACATGACGACACCCCTGTTCCTTACTAGTGTTGCATAAAGTGCCTTATAATCCGTCGTGCCTTGTGTATGAAAATAGACCAGAAAATAGAGATTTATTGATAGTGCGCCTTAGGGGTGTGCCATATCGTATCGTACCCAATGATATCACCAACATTTTTGAATATGGTGAACGATATTATACCCTTAAATATGGTGCCATATCACCCACCCCTAGTTATCACATCAGGGTTCTACATTTTTTTTTTTGTTTTTTTTTACTGTTTTTAGCAAAATAAAAAATTCACACTGTTCTCATTTCCCATTATATATCTACTAGAGACAGATTATATCTGTCCAATATCATTTATTTTACTTTAATCCTGAATATATGGAGATATTTGGAGTGCATTATTATTATCAGAATCATGAGATTCTGGATCATTGACTTCTGTTACAAATCTGATAGATTCTTGTTTTTTTTTTTTTTTTTTTTTTTTTTTAATATCTCAGTTATCGTATGCAATAATAAAATGTAATTTTCCTTTTTGTTGCGGTAGTGTATTCTTAAAATCATTTTTTAATTCAGTGTTTTTTCATATCACCAAGATTATCGTTACAACCCCAACGACAATACCAAGAAATATCATGATATTAATTTAGGGCCATATCGCCCACCCCTTGTGCACCTTATAATTGTACTGTATGTTAGCTCTACCTTGTACCGATGTGACTGCGCTCGTGAGATGCGCTTCTCCTCCGGATCTGAGCTCCGTTAGCACCTTTCCCCGGCTCCTCCTCCTCCTGCTGCTGCTCCCGCTGCTGCTGCTGCTGCTTGCTGTACTCCCCCGCCGCCGCCCTCAGGCTGTCCAGACGCTCCTGGATGGTGCGGCAGCCGTACATGTAGAGGCGCTTGTTATCGATGTACTCCTTATAGGTGGTGTAGTTCCTCCAGTCGATGTTCTGGTGGGGGGAGCAGGGGGAGGTGGTGGAGGAGGGAGGGGAGGGGGTGTAGGGGCTGGAGGCGGGGGTGGAGGTCGCTGGGGGTCTGAGGGACTGGGTGAGTACTGGAGCTGAACCGGCGTAGACGGCAGGCACTGAGACTCGGCCGGGGGTGTGGTGGAGCTGAGATCCTCCAGCAGTAGAAGCAGAAGCAGTGGTGTGAGCTCTCGGACGCTCGGACGCTGATTCAGTCGTAGCCGGGGTGAGGGGGGCGTACCTTAAACATAATATTATATAGAGTTAATTACAGGTAGACATTCTCTAAATAAGCATTACCCGCTAAGCACTAGCCATTCGGCCATTCAGAGGTGAGTATTATCGGTCTGTAGTCTTATTCTTTATGTTTATTTGGGTTTAGTATTCTAATGTTATATAGAGTTAATTACAGGTAGACACTCTCACTGATCACTGACTTTATTATTAATGTTTATTTGGGTGTAGTATCCTAATGTTATATAGAGTTAATTACAGGTAGACACTCTCACTGATCACTGACTTTATTAATGTTTATTTGGGTTTAGTATTCTAATGTTATATAGAGTTAATTACAGGTAGACACTCTCACTGAACACTGACTTTATTAATGTTTATTTGGGTTTAGTATTCTAATGTTATATAGAGTTAATTACAGGTAGACACTCTCACTGACAGATCACTGACTTTATTCTTTACGTTTTTTTTGGGTTTAGTATTCTTATGTTATATAGAGTTAATTACAGATAAACACTCTCACTGATCACTGACTTTATTCTTAATGTTAGTTTAAATTTAGTATTCTAATGTTATATAGAGTTAATTACAGGTAGATACTCTCACTGACAGATCACTGACTTTATTAATGCTTATTTGGGTTTAGTATTCTTATGTTATATAGAGGGAATTACAGATAGACACTCACTGATCACTAACTTTATTCTTTATGTTTATTTGGGTTTAGTATTCTAATGTTATATAGAGTTAATTACAGGTAGGCACTCTCACTGATCACTGACTTTATTCTTTATTAATGTTTATTTGGGTTTAGGATTCTAATGTTATATAGAGTTAATTACAGGTAGACACTCTCACTGATCACTGGCTTTATTAATGTTTATTTGTGTTTAGTATTCTATTGTTATACAGAGTTAATTACAGGTAGGCACTCTCACTGATCACTGACTTTATTCTTTATGTTTATTTGGGTTTAGGATTCTAATGTTATATAGAGTTAATTACAGGTAGGCACTCTCACTGATCACTGACTTTATTCTTTATGTTTATTTGGGTTTAGGATTCTAATGTTATATAGAGTTAATTACAGGTAGGCACTCTCACTGATCACTGACTTTATTCTTTATGTTTATTTGGGTTTAGGATTCTAATGTTATATAGAGTTAATTACAGGTAGGCACTCTCACTGATCACTGACTTTATTCTTTATTAATGTTTATTTGGGTGTAGTATTCTAATGTTATATAGAGTTAATTACAGGTAGACACTCTCACTGAACACTGACTTTATTCTTTATTAATGTTTATTAGGGTTTAGTATTTTAATGTTATATAGAGTTAATTACAGGTAGACACTCTCACTGAACACTGACTATTAATGTTTATTTGGGTTTAGTATTTTAATGTTATATAGAGTTAATTACAGGTAGACACTCTCACTGATCACTGACTTTATTATTAATGTTTATTTGGGTTTAGTATTCTAATGTTATATAGAGTTAATTACAGGTAGACTTTGTGTATATGTGTTTATTTTAATGTTATACATTATTTTATGAATAATTACCTGTCCTCCTCTGTTCTGTGGCTGGGAGTAGATCGAGCTGAAGGTTCCACTGGTTCCACCGTGGTCCTCCCCGTCTCATTATACACACAGACCACAGTCTTGGAGACCTGCCATTAGGGAAACACATATATTTACAGGTTTACTACAACATTTAAAATATAAACTCATCATCAAAGAAAGAGTTATAAATAGTTAAACCCAGAAGGAAGTGTTTGATTGCAGTGCTATTCGCAAGAAAGATAAAAGTTAGCAGGAACAATAAATTATTAATCATTTACATTGGTGTGGGAAGTCTTGGACATGTTTATTGAGCTTTACAAAAAGACAGATGTCTTAGCATTAAGTTGTAGAGGTTCCTAATGGAGTCATGTGATAATTCATGAATAGATCTTATTAATACTAAAGCCATACAAACTATAAAAAAACATATAGAATTATTTAGCAAAGAAAAAAGTGTTAAACAAACCAGAATATGTTTTAGATTTACTAAAGCACATTTAGTTTTAAGGACAGATCTTCACACTCTTGGCTGGATTTTCTCAGTCAGTTTTATGATTTAGAGTCACCTGGAATTCAGGCTTTCAGTTAACAGCTGTGCTGCTGTACTCATCAAGAGTTAATTACTTGAATTTCTTGTCTCTTAATAAAGTGTTTGAGAGCATCAGTTAAAGTAAAGTAGTGAAGAGGTAGAGTTACAGGTATACAGTGAATAGTGAATATTTGAGTAATGTTCTAATCCAGATTATGTGATCGCTGATTTGAATTCTGTTCATGCAGCTTGCCATCAGCTGATGAAGCCCTGAGAGAGCACAGTAGGGCTTTCTCTCTCTGGGTGGGTACAGTAGATGGCACTCTTTACTCTCATCACTTTTAGGGTGATGTGGATCAGCACAAGGCTGTATCTGTGAGCTGCTGTATCAGAACCGAGTCGCTGCGCTATCCTCCAAGTGTTAGCGCTGTGATGCTACTTGGCAATACTAGTGTTGGGGCATCACTAGTGATAGGGGGAGTCCTAATAAGTGAGTTGGGTAATTGACTGTGTAAATTGGGGAGAAATTAGAGAAAAAATAAAAAATAAAATAAAGAAAAATGATGAAACTGGCTCTCATCAGGACCGCCCCAGGAAAGGAAAAGCGAGAGTTTCCTCTGTTGCATACAATAAGTTTATCAGACTTACCAGCCTCAGAAACGGCAAATTAAAAGCTCCCCAGATAAGAACCACTATAGTATTTAGGTTTGTTTAACACTTTTAAGTTACTACATGATTCCTTATGTGTTTCTTCATAATCTGGATCACTTCAGTATTAATTTACAATGTAGGAAAAAAAACATTGAATACAGAACTGCTGGAGCTTATATACAGATCTTAAAAATTAATATTGAGTGTATAATCAGTCCAGTAAAATCAGTATTAAGGGTGTATCACTACATGTGAGGGGGATGGAGGTGAAGGGGGGACGGGGATCTGTACCTGTGAGGAGGATGGAGGTGAAGGGGGGACGGGGATCTGTACCTGTGAGGAGGATGGAGGTGAGGGGGGGACGGGGATCTCCACTCTGTAGTTTATCTCAGGATTAGAGCGTCGTCCCGCGGTGAGGGAGGTCTCAGGGTGGGCAGGGGGGTCTGACGTCTGGGCCTGGGTCATCCCCGAGACCTTACACTCTATCCGCGGGTAGCAGATGGGCGGAGGCTCGGGGATGTTCCGAGCGTTCCCGCTGTACGCTTCATTTCCTTTGAGGTACGCATCTTGGGAATACGCCTGCAGAAGAAAAATAGTTTACAGTATATATATATATATATATTCTTATTTGTAAGTCGCGTTGGACAAAAGCATTCGCTGAATGAAATGTAATGTAAAACAGATACAAATCCTACCACTCAAACCACTTTAGGAGGTGGCCTGAAACATGTTTAAAAAATATATGAATACCACCACTCAGATCACTTCAGGAGGTGGTCTGAGACGCATTTTAAACTCTTATTTGTAAGTCGCTTTGGATAAAAGTGTCCAATGAATGAAATATAATGTAAAAAAAAATACGGGGCGCCGAGTGGTCCAGCGGTCTAAAGCTCTGCCACTATGAGCTGGAGGTCGCAGGTTCGAACCCCCACTCATGCAGCTTTGCCATCAAGCTGCCGGTGCTCAGAGGGAGCACAATTGGCTCTGCTCCCTCTGGGGTGGGTAGATGGCGCTCTCTCCCCATCACACTTAAGGTGGCGCCGGGCGGCACGAGGCGTCTGTGAGCGGACGAATCGGAACCTAGCCGCTGTGCGAACCTAGCCGCTCCGAGCGCGCTAGCTGCTCAGGCAGTGATTCATCAGCAGCAGCTCAAAAAAAGGGGTGATTGACTTCACACGTGTCAGAGGAGGTGTGTGCTCATCCGCATCCTCCAAGGGTCACGGGCGTCACCGGTGATGGGGACGCACAAAGGGGTGGGATATCCAAAATTGGGAGAAAATGGGGAAAATCAGAAATAAAATTATATATATATATAAAAAAAAAAAATTCAAATCCCACCGTTCTAATCACTTCAGGAGATGGCCTGAGACAAATTTAAAACAGATACTAATCAGACCACTTAACCAATTTCAGAAAAGACGGTCTGAGACACATTTAAAACAGATACAAATCTGATCACTCAAACCACTTCAGGAAATGGGCTGAGATGCATTTAAAAAAAAGATACAAATCTATTTACACAAACCACTTCAGGAGGTGGTCTGAGACACATTTTAAAAAGTTTAAATCTGATCATTCAAACGAATAAAGAAGGTGGTCTGAGATGCATTTAAAACAGATACAAATCCAAATTCTCAAACCACTTCAGGAGGTGGTCTGAGACACATTTGAAAAGGATACAAATCCCATAACTCAAACTAATTCAAGATGTTGTCTGAGACACATTTAAAACAGATACAAATCTGTTCACTCAAACAATTTCAGGAGATGGGCTGAGAAGCATTTAAAACTGATACAGATCCGTTAACTCAAACCAATTAAAAAGGTGGTCTGAGATAGAGGTGAAACGATTACTCGAGTAAATCGAGTAACTCGATGCACAAAATTGATCGATTCATTTTCTGTGCCTCGAGTAATCGTTTATTTAATTAATAAACTCAGCGCGAGGTATTTTCGCGACTTTTATTTTGACAACACGCTCAGCGTTACATCACCCTCACCAGGGAACAAGGAGGCGGAGGTTTGAGCAGCGGCAAAAATGGAAGCGGCGAGAGAAAACAGCGATTTTAAAGGAATAAAAGCATTTTATGTTCGAACTGTGACCTGTACTCGGTGCAGTGCCAAAACAGCGCGTTTTAATGCTGCACCATCTGAGCCGAGGACACCCGAGATGCGAGGACGCAGAGAGAGCAGATAAAATATAACTTATAAAAAAAAATCTATAAGATTAACATTAATGTGAATTAATAACAAAACGACAGCGCTTTGCAGTGTGAATTAATAGAAGCACTGTCTATAATGTGTGGTTAGTTTATTAGAACAGAGACAAGTTCATACGTGCTTTATGTAAACAGTAAACACAGCGCTGTGGAGTTCTGAATATAAACAATAAAAATTTTAAAAGTTAGCGAAACTGAAGTTACTTTGGCTGGAAACTAAATGCTTGATTTCTTCATCTAAGAGTACATTTGGCCGGTGAGACAAAAACTCTATGAACACTGTGTTGTTCATATAAGGAAGTGTGTCTCTTATTTATTGGATAAAATATTAATTACCACTAGTGTCTAATGTGCCCCAATGTAATAGGTGTCAATCTTAGTGTTCATAAATGCACGGCCATGAACTTATTATTAGAGTTATTAGTCTTAGTGATGTAATTAGACCCAAGTAGTCCAACATATAAATAAGCAACATTTGTAATACTTGTGTATCACAATTATTCCACAGGTCCTGATATATTTTGGAGAAGCGGCTTGGTGGTAAAAGAATGCAGCACACTGATCCAACTCTGGCAGAACTGTCAACATCTCTGCTGTTCAGAAGCTAAGATGCACAACACAAAGACAATGTTTATGCCTTTTTTATTGATTTATACCCTATATTTATACCCTATAAATGTATTTTTTTATTGTGGTATTTATTTATTTATTTATTTATTGTGTTTTATTTATTTGTATTTGCAATTTGGAAATGTATGTTGTGAATTTAAAAATATAACATCTAAAAAAGGAAACCAATTGGTCATTCATTATCGAGTAAAATGCCTTTTTAATTGCTCTTTAACAAAAAAAATGTTTTATCCGATTACTCGATTAATCTAATTGTTTTTTCAGTAGAGTACCCGATTACAAAAATAATCGATAGCTGCAGCCCTAGTCTGAGACATATTTAAGACAAATATTAATCTGATTTCTAAACCCGCTTCATGAGACAGTCTAAGACGCCTTTAAAACTGATACAAATCCCACCACTCAAACCAATTAAGAAGGCGGTCTGAGACACATTTAAAGCAGATTTAAATCCATTCACTTAAACTACTTTAGGAGGGGGTCTGAGACACATTCAATCCCATCACTTACACCATTCCAGGAGGTGGTCTGAGGCTAGTTTAAAACAGATACAAATTAATCTACTTTCAAATCAGTGTTTTTAAAAAAAAAATTTTTTTATTGTATCCTAAGTTAATAAAAAGTAATCGTAATTACATTCAGATAAATTACATTCTGAGTATAAATTAATAATATTCTTATTTTTTTTCTGAGAAAAATGGTGTCCACGTATGAGGACTTTAGTTTTATATTTAGATAGAACACAATAAAGTCGCAAGTAGTAATGATGAGCAAAATATTTATTCTGTGCAAAACAAGCGTAGAAACAATAATTGTGCCTCTTTGATCAATAGGGCTCACTTGAAGTGCTGCTTCAACACGAAGACATACCAGTAAAAGTTATGAGTAAAGTAAAAAAAACAAAAAAAAAAAAACATTTACCGTATTTATTGTTCATTTGAATTGATTTAATTTAACTGAATTGACAGTATAATGGCCTCATAAAAGGGCACCAGGCCCTTGTAGAGCAAAATGTAGTGTTGTTTTAGTCTAGACAACCCAAATTGTGATGTCCACATATGTGGACGCCAGGTCTTAGTATGTTAAAATATTTATTTTCTACCATGTAAGCTTGATTGGTCTACAGCACCCTGTTAAAGGTCTATTTTAATTCAACTTAACTGCTTTAGTGTACAAACCTAAATAATTGAAGGCACACACATTTCTAGTAAAGTCAATTACTCTGGGTTAAGAGTGTAGACAGACAGGAGAGAAAGGAAAGAAAGAAAAGTGAGAGATAAACAGAGAGAGAGAGAGATAAAGTTATAGATAGATAGATAGATAGATAGAGAGAGGGCAGGTTGCCAGGCTCAGAATAAAGGCAGTGACCCGGCAGAGGGATTATGAGGCGGAGGCTTTACGCACCTTCAGCTGTGGAGAGAGAGCCGCACGCAGGCAGGGCGGCAGAGCCAGAGGAGAGCAGCGATTCGCCGGGGCGCTAATGCTAATGCTAACGCTAACGCTAGCTAACGGTATCTCTGCCAGCATTGTGACCCTCAACACTTCAGCTGACTATAACATCAGCTCAGTTTAAGAGTAGAGTCAGCATAGGGCTGCAGGTGTGTGTGTGTGTGAGAGGGTGTGTGTGAGAGTGTGTGTGTGTAAGAGTGTGTGTGTGTGTTTGCAGAACTGTAGCTCAGTCAAAAGTGAGAGTGTGTGAGCAGGAGAAGGGACTTTCACCAGTGTATTTACCTGAGGTGTCAGGTTACACCTGCAGTGCACCTTTCTCCTCTTGCCCGCCTTCCTGCACCACGCCCACCTCCCTCATGCTCTCTTCTCTCTCTCTCTCTTTCTCTCTCTCTCTCTCTCTTTTTACAAATATTTATTTTTTCCTACATTATAAATGAATACTGAAGTGATTCAAACTATGAAGGAACACATAAGGAATTATGTAGTAACTTAAAAGTGTTAAACAAACCAAAATACTCTGATGAACTTATCCTGTGCAACAATGGAAACTCTCGCTCTTTCCTTCCTCAGGCGGTCCTGATGAGTGCCAGTTCCATCATAACGTTTTTGAATTGTTTTTGGATTGACCTTCATTTGTTAAATTCAGTTAAATTGAGTTCTAAACAGCTAAGGAGTGTATTTTTAACTCATTCATATTTAAATGGTGTTTTTTGAATAGTGTAAACCAAAATAAACCTAATAAATACAGCCCAACTCCACAGAGATTTATTAGACTCCTCCCAATTAAACTCATAATTTGCATAATTTCTTAATCCTAATTTACTATCAATGTGAAGTACTGTCTTGCCCACCAGGGTTAGGTTTTCCATTAGGTTTTCCATTATATTTTATACAGTATATTGGTTGTTTGCCTAGCCAACTTATTGTCGGCTATAAGAGCAAGTTACCCTCTTCTGTACTGTAAATTGTGACAAAGTGCTGGCAATGCACTGAAAACTGGAATGCAGGATTAAAGTTCCCATGCAACAGAAAAACACACTGTTTTATCCTGTATTAGGAACCAAAAAACACAAGCTACCCTGCCCTGAACAATAATTCAACAATAAACAGTCATAGCAATTAACTAATCTCTTTCTAATTCATTTATTATACTCTTTTCCGTGTTTGCACAACAATTTAGGGAGTTAAACAGTAACCTTAACTCTAAGGTGTTAAATTTTTCACTATTTTAAAAGGGTGTGGAAGTTATATGAACCCAGGGAAATAGTTTAAATCAATTCTGTGGGAGTTCTGTGTAGTTCTTAGAACATTACTCAAATATTCACTATTCACTGTATACCTGTAACTCTACCTCTTCACTACTTTACTTTAACTGATGCTCTCAAACACTTTATTAAGAGACAAGAAATTCAAGTAATTAACTCTTGATGAGTTCAGCACAGCTGTTAACTTAAAGCCTGAATTCCAGGTGACTCTACCTTATAAAGCTGACTGAGAAAATCCAGCAGAGATGTGCAAAACTGTCTAATCTAAACCAGAGGTGCTACTTTAAAGAAAATAAAATATAAAACATATTCTGGTTTGTTAAAAAAATAAATAATTTAATACGTTTTTATATTTATAGTTTGGATGACTTTAGTATTAATCTACAATGTAAATCTTAAAATAATGAAAAATTAATGAATTTAAGGTATGTCCAAACTTTTGACTGGCACTGTATATATAAAGTATATATGGTCTATACAGACAGTGTACCTCATTTATATATATATATATATATATATATATATATATATATATATATATATATGGGTATGTATTATATATATATATATATATATATATATATATATATATATATATATATATATATGGGTATGTATGTATTATGTATGTATTATATATATATATATGTATTATATACATATATATATATAATACATACCCAAATAATTATTGTACTTGTTAGAACTCTTAAAAAATTATCTGGTTCTTTACTTTAACTTTAAAAAGCTTCAGTCCCAGTTCATAATGAGTACCTGTAATAACTGTGTAGTTACACATTACCAATCCATGTAATAACTGTGTAACAACTGGTGAAGTACGCATTGTTACACATTAATTACCATTGTACAAGTTATGTAATTGTACTTGTCAGCACTTATTTTGACTTGTGTTTACTAGACCATAGAGTGTGTGTGAATTTGCAGATGTGAAAGTGTGTATTATATTATAAATATACAGGCGTTTATTGAGTACCGTTATCAGACGGTAATGCACTGTAACCGAAGCTCTCCATGTATTACCACATTACCACATACAGATAACCTATCAATGATGCAGCGCTTACAAGCCAAACAACACAGCTACAAACAGAGCAGCAATAGAACTATTTTAACTCACAGAGTTTTTATAACCAAACAGATCCTATTTTTTCAGCTTCTTTAACTTTTCTCTTTAATTTTTTTAATTAACAGCGACCAAAGCTACTTCTTACTTGCGAAGTGCAATTAAAACACGGTTCTTTAAAGCACATTCCAAAACTGCATGCCAGAGAACCCAGAGAAGATGCAGGTAAACAAACAGTAAGAGGAGAGAAGCTCCTTACCAGAGCAGTGATGTCCCTGGAGAACTGGAGGCAGAGCGGAGCGAGAGAAAGAGAGAAAGAGAGAGAGAGAGAGAGAGAGGAAAGAGAAGGAGAGAGGCAGAGAGAGGAGTGGTGAGAGAGGACAGGAGGAAGAGATCAGCACACACACACACACACACACACACACACTCAAACTGCTTCCATTCTAGTGCAGGATAAGGCAGGTTATAAATACACACCTCTGCTGAGTCTGTACGTACCTGTGTGTGTGTGTGTGTGTGTGTGTGTGTTTGTGAGACACAGAGAGAGAGAGAGAGTTTATCATCCTCTGCTGCAGTAACAGCCTCTACTCTTCTAAGAAAGCTTCAAACTAGATGCGGAAACATTGCTGTGAGAAAGATTTGATGGTATTCAGCCACAGAAGAGCATCAGTCAGAGCTTTTCTATGAAGAAGATTATACAAGATGTTTGTGTATAACTGAACACCTGTGTCACCTTAACGCGGTTACACTCAATTACAAAATAATAATCTTATGAGTTATCAGTAGTATTATTATATTATATTATATTATATTATATTAGTTGAAGGAGGAGGATGAGGAGTAGTAATAACACCAGGAGTAGTTGTGGTAGAAGTACAGGCAGTGTAAGTAGGTATAGGCACAGTAGCAGTAGTAGTAATAGTAGTAGTAGCAGCATAGCAATTGTACTAGCAGTGTAATTAAAAGTAGAGACAGTATCAGCAGAAAGAAAACAGAGTAGCAGTAGCAGTAATTAAAGTAGAATAGTAGCATAGTAGTAGTTCTAGTTGTGTAAGTAGGGGTAAGAAAAGTAGCAGTAGTAGTAGCAATGGCAGTAGGAGTATTAGTATTATTAGTCATAGCATAGTAGTATCATTAGCATAGTAGTAGTAGTAGTAGAAGCAGCAGCATAATAGTAGTACTAGCAGTGAAAGTAGGAGTAGGCAAAGTAGCATTAGAAAGAGTATTATTATTAGTAGTAGCAGCAGTAGCAGTACAAGCAGTAGTAGCAGTACTCATAATAGTAGTAATAGCAGCATTGTAGTACTAGTAGCATAATAGTAGTACTAGCAGTGTATGTAAGAGTACACACATTAGCAGTATTAGAGTATTATCAAGAGTATTATTTTTAGTAACTAGGAGTAGTAGCAGTGGTAGCAAATGAAGTAGACAACAGAGAATAAGTAGGAGAGGTAATAGTAGTACTAGCAGATAAAGTAGAAGTAGGCACAATAGAAGTATAAAAAGTATTATTATTATTATTATTATTATTATTAGTAGTAGTAGTAGTAGTAGTAGTAGTAGTAGTAGTAGTAGTATTTGATGCTCGCATCAAATGCAAAACTCTTACAATCGCCTACAAGGTGATGACAGAACAGGCTCCTTCCTACCTGCACTCACTTCTGAAGGCTTACGCTACCTCCCGGCCGCTGCGCTCCTCCAATGAACGTCGCCTCGCTTTACCAAACAAACATTCACACAAAGCAATCCAGACTGTTCTCATACAGAGTTCCCCAATGGTGGAACAAACTACCTTCTACTACCAGATCAGGAGAATCTCTCGCTATCTTTAAGAGACTCCTGAAGACAGAGCTCTTCAAAGAGCTCTTACTCTCCTAACACCTCTAACTAACTACATTCTACTACCAGATCAGGAGAATCTCTCACTATCTTTAATAAACTCCTGAAGACAGAGCTCTTCAAAGAGCACTTACTCTCCTAACACCTCTAACTAACTACCTTCTACTACCAGATCAGGAGAATCTCTCACTATCTTTAATAAACTCCTGAAGACAGAGCTCTTCAAAGAGCACTTACTCTCCTAACACCTCTTATACACTAACTACTTCTAACCTCATTTCCTTCTTCCCCTCCTTCACTTCTCTATCCCTTTATTTCCCTTCGACCTCCTTTGAGCCCTATCTAAAATGGTTTATCTTAATTCCTATTACTTTTGTACTTCATTATTGTAAGTCGCTTTGGACAAAAGCGTCTGCCAAATGTAATGTAATGTAATGTAATGTAGTAGTAGTAGTAGTAGTAGTAGTAGTAACAATAGTAGGAATAGTAGTAATAGCAGCACAGCAGTTGTACTAGCAGTGTAATTAAAAGTAAGGACAGTAGAAGTAGAAGGAAAACAGAGTAGTAGTAGGAGTAATAGTAGTAGTAGCGTAGTAGTAATTCTACTGGTGTAAGTATGGGTAGGCGCAGCAGCATCAGCAGCAGTAGTAGCAGCAGCAGCAGTAGCATAGCACAATAATACTAATAGTATTAATAGTAGTAGCAATATTACTAAGAAGAGTAGTAGCACTGGTAGGAAGTGAAGTAGAAAACAGAGTATAAGGAGGAGCAGTAGTAGTGGTACTAGCAGTGTAAGTAGGAGTAGGCACAGTAGCAGGAGGAGTATTAAGATTATTATTAGTTGTAGCATAGGTGTATTAGTAGCATTGTAGTACAAGTAGTTTAATAGTAGTACTAGCAGTGAAAAGTAAGAGTAGGCACATTAGCAGTAGAAGGAACATTAGTAGTAGTAACATCATTACTAAGAGGAGTAGTAGCAGTGGTAGGAAGTAAAAAACAGTAGTAGTTAGAGTGGAAGTAGTAGCATAGTAGTTCTAGCGGTGAAAAGTAGGAGTAGGCACAGTAGCAGCAGGATAATTAATATTATTACTAGACATAGCATAGTAGTATTAGTAGCATAGTAGTATTAAAAGTAATATCAGTACTATTGTAGTATGTACAACTAGGCAAAGTGCACTCCATGGAACTAGGAGTATTATTATTATTATTAATCATAGCATATTAATATTAGTAGCATAGTAATAGTAATAGTAGCAGCATAGTAGCAGCACTAGCAGTAAAAGAAGGAGTAGGCACAGTAGCATTAGAAAGAGTATTATTATTATTAGTAATAGTTGTAGTAGCATAGTAGTAATTCTAGTGGTGTAAGTAGGAGTAGGCACAGCAGCAGCAGCAGTAGTAGTAGTAGTAGTAGCAGCAGCAGCAGCAGCACTGTAGCACCTGTAGCTACTAGTAGCACAGTAATACTAATAGTATTATTAGTACTAGCAATATTACTAAGAAGAGTAGTAGCATCGGTAGGAAGTGAAGTAGAATACAAAGTATAAGTAGGAGCAGTAGCAGTAGTAATAGTAGTAGTAGCGTTAGAAGTATTAAGATTTTTATAGCAGTAGTTTGAGTAGCCTAATAGTAGTACAAGCAGTGAAAAGTAAGAGTAGGCACATTAGCAGTAGAAGGAGCATTAGTAGTAGTAGTAGTAGTAGCAACATTACTAAGAGGAGTAGTAGCAGTGGTAGGAAGTGAAGTAAAAGTAGTAGTTAGAGTAGAAGTAGTAGCATAGTAGTACTAGCAGTGAAAAGTAGGAGTAGGCACAGTAGCAGCAGGAGAATTAATAGTATAGATGTACTAGATGTAGCATAGCAGCATTAGTAGTAATGTACAAGTAGGCAAAGTGGTACTAGGAGTATTGATATTCATCATAGCATGTTATTATTAGTAGCATAGTAATAGTAGTAATAGTAGCAGCATAACAGTAGCACTAGCAATAAAAGATAGGAGTAGGCACAGTAGCATTAGAAAGAGTATTAGTAGTAGTAGCAGCAGTAGTAGTAGTACAAGAAGTAGTAACAGTAGTAGGAATACGTGCATCAAGTAATAGCAGTAAGAATAGCAGTAGTATCAGAAGAAAGCAGTAGCAGTAGTTTTTTTTTTTTTACTATTACTATACTGTTACTATTATTAGTAGCAGTAATATTAGTAAGAATAGCAAATTAAATAGAATAAATAGAATAAAATGAAAGGTTTCTCCTGAAATAATCTTTTTACAGCTTTAAACCTTCTTTTATTAAATTAATATGTTAAATAAAACAATACTATCTAATAAAAAAGTAAAATAATATATATATATATAATAAAAATGAGCTTAAATCAATTAATTTTAACGTAGCATGGCCAGTGTAGGCCAGCTGTAGTAGAACGGCCCACATTGCACAGTCCTTTTCCAGCATACAATAAATACATTAGTAAGAATTGGCTTGAAATATCGGCCAAATCAGCCAATAAAGATGATTCTATTAAAAAAAAAATATATATTATTATTATTATTAATAAAAGAAAACACACAGAATGGATTGAAAGCAGGAGGGAAACTAAAGCTGAGAAAAGTAAAGGAAACCCACCAGCTGTAAAATGTCTTCATCTTTTGGCATCACACACAGCTCCAGAGACGCATCACTAAAACACATAAAAAACATATAAAAAATGTTATATACATTCATAATACACACACACACACAATTTTATTACTCAAATAAATCTATTCACTGTATACCTGTAACTCTACCTCTTCACTACTTTACTTTAACTGATGCTCTCAAACACTTTTTATTAAGAGACAAGAAATTCAAGTGATTAACTCTTGATGAGTTCAGCAGCACAGCTGTTAACTGAAAGCCTGAATTCCAGGTGACTCTACCTCATAAAGCTGACTGAGAAAATCCAGCAGAGAAGAGCAAAACTGTCTAATCTAGTCTATTTCCTCCAAAATAAAAGGCAAGAATAGGAAGTTTCTCCAACTTTTTTCTTATAATCTATTATAAAATATTATGTGATTTCTCTCCAATTAGAAGGCCAATTACCCCAACCACAGTGAGAAGGGAAAGCACGGCACCTAGAGCATGACCAACTCTGCTCTCTCGGACTCTGGCTGCTGATGGAGAAGCAGCATGCCCCTCGTATCAGGCCCTTATTTGTCCCACTTTGTTCTGTCTACTAATCTGTCTACAAATCATTCCAATGATAATCATTCCACTTTTATGCAATCGGATTTGCTAAAAAGAAGAGGTGTCCATAAACACTTTGACAGAGGCATAAGGTTATCCAAAAGCAGTGTGTAAGACTGGTGGAGGAGAACATGCATGAAAACTGTGATTAAAAACCAGGGTTATTCCACCAAATATTGATTTCTGAACTCTTAAAACTTGTTGAGGTTTGAAAGCTCTACATCTTTTTTATTTGTTATTTCAGCCATTCTTTATTTTTTCTTGCAAATAAATGCTTTAAATGACAATATTTTATTTGGAATTTGGGAAAAATGTTGTCCGTAGTTTATAGAATAAATCAATGTTCAATTTACTCAAACATAAACCCATAAATAGCAAAATCCAGAGCTGTATTTGATGGACTGGGTTGGAATCCAATTTCATAAACATGTTTTTTAACTTTTAATCAGTCTCGCTTCATAATGAAACTTTTAGCAGCTCCACAGAAGACTGCAGCTTTAAACACAAATGTAAACTCTCTCCGGGTAAACGGACCCAGTCCCAGCACTGCTTATTATGTATTTGATAAGAAGATAAGAGAGATTAGAGAGATATGAGAGATATGAGAGGTCCAGCATCCTGTCGTCTGATAAATTTAGCTCGAGTTTTGGGGAAGTGGAGATAAGATTCAGGGTTAAGGACCCACATCTTCCACTTCACTCCAGTTCTGTGATTATTTACCCTGATAACATTAAACACTCTATACAGGTGATTCATACTGATAACAGCTACATTACTGCTGAGAAATAGAGCACAGAGAGAGAGATAAAGAGAATGGGGGCAGACAGCATGAAAGAAATGAAGAATAAAAGAAAGAAAGAAGTTTCAGAAAGTTTAAATTTTTTTATGTACCTGTTCTGGATCAAGGCGATCACTTGGGAATAGGTCTTTCCTATGATACTCTCTCCATTCACTTTCACTATCCGGTCCCCTGAGGAAGAGGAGGAGAGACAGGAGACAGAGGGGTCAGGTGAGGTAATGAAACTTAAAAACAGCAAATAGCTGCACTTTTCTGTCCAAAATTACAATAGAAAACATTTTAACCCTGATTTCCAGTTGTAGTGAGTCTATGTTGGTTGGTTCTAGGCTGCAGACTCTGGAGCAGTTAAAGCTGAGAGTCGGAGTGAAAGTTGTGTAGCGCATGATGAGCAGAGACTCGACTTTTACCCTAAAACAATGTATTAGAAACACAAAATTTTACATATTTAACTTTTTAAACACTATTTTCCATCAGCAACCAATGAAAACAGACCTTAAAAAGTAATTACAGCCTTTTTCCCCCAAATTTTAATTACAGACCAATAGAAATTCTTCAAAATTACCTAAAATAAACTCTTCTTAAGCCCTATCCGGGCAGAATTAGTTTCTCTTCTGTGATTTTATTCCCATCCAGAATGACCATGTATGTGTTTTTTTTTTTTTCTCAGATGTCCTCTGAGAAAATTACAGGCTGAATTATCTACTGTTTTTCTCTGAACTCTTTTCGTGGTCCTCCGGTAATTTTAGTCCGGTCTGGATCCACATCTCTGAGTTTCATCACCTCATGATTAATAAAATAGATATTTGTCCACTGCTGTGCACTGTAATTACACTTTGGGCGCGCGTTTCCACAGAGATCCACGTAAAACACAACAGCGAGTGGAAATGGAGGAGCTACTGAACGCCGTGATGGCATGTGACAGAGAAAGCCTAAAAACTCGCTGCTCCTCCTGTTTTGTTTTGTTTTTTGCACTGGAACTTACATAAGTATGTGGACACCTATTCTTTCAATTTTCATACAAAATGAAATGTATTTATTGGGAGTTTTTCCCACTTTTTAATATAGTTTATTTCATATAGTTACCCTGCCCACTCCCCAACAGCAGCGAATTAAAACAGACCTTAAAAAGTAATTACAAGTGTACAAGAAGGGTGCACAAACTTCTGCTTTCCATTCATTCCTATGGAAATAATCTTGTAACTCACAATCAAACTGAACAACCTGAAGCTGCAACAGCAGTCATTGGTTTTAATGTTATGGCTAATTGGTGCTATTACAGTAGCAGAACTCCCTATTCTAATTCTTAATGTTTTATTCCATATTTGTAATATGTACTGTTAAGTGTCATCATCTTAACTAATATAATATTATTAACTTTCTCTTCATAAAACAACTTTAAAAATTGAAAGAAACATTTAGAAATAAGTTATTCCATCTTCTACCATTTGTTTAATCATATTAAAATAATAAATAAGATTTTTTCTTTCCTACATTGTCTCATTTTTAAGATAACCCAGCACTAATGGTATCTAGTAAATCTTTATCCTCTGTCCACGCCACTGTAAACACCATACCAGCAGCAGCTTTGATGCTCATTATACCCATCTGCTTTACTTTTTGTCCAGTATTGCAGTATCTGTCCTCCATCTAGACATAGGTGTGCAGATTTACCTGTGCAGAGTCCAGCTCCGTGGGCGGGGCCTCCCTCCTTCACCTGCTTCACAAAGATGGTGTCCATCGGCTCTAGCCGGTTCCGCTGCCTCCCTGAAGAACACAGAGAACAGAGAACAGGGTCAGTCTCAGAACTGAATCTGTTTAAATCGTTCATTTATATCTATATTTATATATAGCAGCTATCGTAACGACGGGAAAAGTACACTTTATGCATCTAAAAACACGCAAAAAGGCATGTACTAATTTTCTTAATTAATCATGGAAAGAGAAACAGATACAGAACTACAATCTCTATTTATTATAGAACTACAGCGTGTCCGATATGATCAGTGGAGCTGATGTAACTGAAAGACAGGTGTAAGGAGAGTTGATTTGAGGCTTGTGCTCTCAATTGGCTAATTAGCTTTAGTATTCTCACCTAATGACTGTAAACACTCACTGCACACACACACACACACACACACAGCTCTTGTCTAATAGAATGACAACACTCAGTAAGTGCAGTAATGCTGTGTGCTGTGTGTGTCTCCCTCTGTTGGAAAGTTAAAGCACTGCAGTGTATTCGGTCCTGTTTGTGTACAGGATGATGTAACACTACTAATCACAGTCACACAAACACTGTCTGGCCAAAAAAAAAAGTCTTCACCTGTATTTAAATAAGTAAATGAAAAAGAATTACTGAGGTCATGCCTATTGTACAATTATTACCATTAAAAAAAAAACATATACACACTATGTACCAGATAACGTTTCGACCAAGGACCAATATGTTTAAAAAAACATATTTTAGCCTACCAGAAAAAAAAGTCAAAAGTGTAAAGTGATAACATTTTAAGAGAAAAGTAGATTATTAACTTGGGCAGCTAGTTTCAGATGCTCGGAGGGAAAGGAGCATTTCTGCTCATGATCTGTTACAGGGCTGCTGTGATTATCATCAGTTATCTACATTTATAACATGCTGCTTATTAATGCTTTAGTGTTACAGTTAGATAATACAAAAGTGCAGATTTTGCGAGGCCTAGCCTATATAGTGCTTCAGCACCCCTGCTGGTTTGCAGAAGTTTTCCGCTGCTCTATGTTTAGGAACGTAAATACAAACTATTTCAGTCATAAATAAAGGAAATAAACATTTTACTGATGCAGGATGACTGTCTCTGTGTTATATAAACCATATCAATAACAAATATACTGTGAAGCATGATATGCATGTAAAAGTTATGATCCAATGTGGAATTGTGTTTACTGACTTAGTTCCAACAGTACATTGTACAAATTAGGAAAGAGGAAATGAGAAAAAAAATGCCATAAAAATGTAAAATGAGGAAATAAAGATGAGTCCTGCTTTAAATGGCTCATATGAGTCCTGCTTTAACTCTCTAGCACTATATAAAATTTAAACAGCTGGTCTAAAATAATATTAAAACAATGTTTTAAGATGTTTATTTTAGTGGACAGTTTATAGTATAATTTTGATCAATGTGTTCATTTATTTCAATACTTTATTTATGTTTATGTAACATGTAGGACTTTAATATCATGTTATTACACTAAAAAGAGTTAACCTTTTCATAGAATTCTATAATTATACAGTATATATAACATACATAATTTGTAAGCCTAATTTACATTTATGGTAGAGTAAAAAGGCTGTTTGAACTACAAAATACTGTATTAATTAGGCTATTTCAAATATTTAAGTATTAAATATTATTATTTTAAATATTAACCACCCCAGTTTAGACCATAAAGTACATTAAAACAATTCGATCGACATAATCGTAAGGAGTAATGCTTTAATAGTCTCTTAGGACGGGGCTAGATGTTTTAGTACAGCTACTAGATCACATTTATAAAGAGCAAAATCTGATTACTACTGACATTCACTGCAGCTCTCGGCTGCTGCCGCTGCTCCCTGTGGTCTGATCTGATGTCGGGCTAATGGAGATGTACCGGTGAAGAGAGGAAATGGACGAATGGCTTATATTGTATTATCTATATGATTGAGTTACTCAGTAAAAAGCTTTGATCACACTTACTACTGAATATCCATTACACTGTTCATCTCACCACCTCAATACTACTCTAATTACATGGATTTCTCCTGTCTAGACTAAGCGTAAGGGAGCAGTTTTTGGATTTTAGGACATAACAGTACATTTTACTGCAATAACTTCTAAAATAATTGATAACAATTATTTTTTTTTAGAAAATAAATAGTAATTATTGGATTTAAATAGCAATAACAAGCAAATAAAATTCAAAACTTGATAAAAACCAATATTAAGAACCTCTAATCGACTTTATATTGCCAATGTCAATTATTTAGATCATTACTTTTCTTTAAATTACATTAGTACTTTCCTAAAAACATATTTTTCACATCTCTAGTCATGTAACAGCTCTGGAAAAAATAAAAAATAAAAACTTGAGTTTCTAAATCAGTTTCTTTGATTTTGCTATTTATAGGTTTATGTTTGAATAAAATTAAGATTGTTGTTTTATTCTATAAACTACAGACAACATTTCGCTCAAACTCTCAATAAAAATGTTGTCATTTACAGCATTTATTTGCAGAAAATGAGAAATCGCTGAAATAAAGATGAAAAAAAAAAGATGCAAAGCTTTCAGACCTCAAATAATGCAAAGAAAACAAGAACAGTTCATATTCATAAAGTTTAAAGAGTTCAGAAATCAATATTTGGTGGAATAAGCCTGGTGGTTTTTTAATCACATTGTTTTCATGTATCTTGGCATCATGTTCTCCTCCACCAGTCTTACACACTGCTTTTGGAAACTTTCAAGCAGTTCAGTTTGGTGGTTTGATGGCTTGTGATCATCAATCTTCCTCTTGATTATATTCTAGAGGTTTTCTACTTGGTAAAATCAAAGAAACTCATCATTTTTAAAGTGGTCTCTTATTTTTTCCAAAGCTGTACATGAACACTGATATGCCAAAAATCACAGGACAGCAAGGAATAACATGACCATGACTTTGTGACGCTGAAACAGCAGATTTCTACCAATAGATGTTTAGCAGGCATCACCAGCAGAGGGCGGACAGTGCATTACTCCAGCTCTGGATCAGGAAAAGCAGGTGAACATGCTTGGACTAAAAATCCCAGACATATAAACAATACAACCAATTATCTCTATCTACATGCATTTCTAGTGAAGGGAGAGTGCCAAAATAATAGAACACACTTACCACTCTCCAACATAAAAAGGAATCTGCCACCACCACAGCTACAGACAAACACTGTGCTCACTTAACTGTGTTCACCTACAGTCATATGAAAAATTTGGGCACCCCTATTTGCAAAAAGCATACCTCAGGCGACTCTGTTTGTGGCGTGCTTACAGAAATGGCTTCTTTCGTATCACTCTCCCATACAGCTTCTCCTTGTGCAAAGTGCGCTGTATTGTTAACCGATGCACAGTGACTCCATCTGCAGCAAGATGATGCTGCAGCTCTTTGGAGGTGGTCTGTGGATTGTCCTTGACTGTTCTCACCATTCTTCTTCTCTGCCTTTCTGATATTTTTCTTGGCCTGCCACTTCTGGGCTTAACAAGAACTGTCCCTGTGCTCTTCCATTTCCTTACTATGTTCCTCACAGTGGAAACTGACAGGTTAAATCTCTGAGACAACTTTTTGTATCCTTCCCCTGAACAACTATGTTGAACAGTCTTTGTTTTTAGATCATTTGAGAGTTGTTTTGATGAGCTCATGATGCCACTCTTCAGAGGAGATTCAAATAGGAGAACAACTTGCAATTGACCACCTTAAATACCTTTTCTCATGATTGGATACACCTGGCTATGAAGTTCAAAGCTCAATGAGGTTACCAAACCAATTTTGTGCTTCAGTGAGTCAGTAAAAAGTGGTTAGGAGTATTCAAATCAATAAAATGATAAGGGTCTAATTTTGGTTTAATGCATATTGCACATTTTCTGTTAGTACAATAAACCTCATTTCAATCCTGAAATATTACTGTGTCCATCAGTTATTATATATATCAAACTGAAATGGCTGTTGCAAACACCCAAATATTTACAACTAAACATTATTAAGATTAATAGGGGTGCCCAAACTTTTTCATATGACTGTAAATATCGCCATCTGCTGCTTTTAGGGTTGTCACGATACCAGAATTTTGACTTTGATACCGATACAAAATAGCATAACGATTCTCAATACCAAAACGATAATTCGAAGAAGAAGAAAAAAAACAATAAAATTGTCTGAACATGAAGTAATTTCTGCCAGGTAGGTTATACTGCTGTATCAGATTCTAAATCCAGATTTCTCATCTGTATATACAGGCACTTGGTCCATTCAGATGTATTGAGCTACAGATTGATCATATTTTCTGTGTGTCTGTGCAGCACAGATTTAATGGTAGCCTGACGGTTTGAACTTTAAGAGGTGGCAGTTAAGTTAAGTTCTAAATAAGGAAAATAAAGAGTGAGAAGAACATTTAGTAATGTTATGTTAATTCAAATATATATATATATCATTCTTTTCCATATTTAAATTCCTTTTAAATCTCATGTTCAGCTGTTTCTATCGTTTTTAAAGATGGAGGGCATGGCAGAAATAATCATCGACTAATCGGAAAAAAAAAATCATCTAACTAATGACTAGTCTACTACTAAAATAATCACTAAGTGCGGACCTAATACTTAAGCACACGTAAGTACAAATCGTGAGTACTTTTACTCAAGTCTGGATCTCTAGTACTTTATACATGTCTGATATCACAGTATGCCAAAACCAGAGGTGGAAAGTAATTAATTACTTTTACTCAAGTTACTGTAATTGAGTAAATTTGATGAGTAATTTGTAATTTTTAAAGTAGTTTTTAAAATAGGTAATTTTACTTTTACTCAAGTACATTTTGACACAAGTAATTTACTTTGCTACATTGGAAAACTCCCCGTTACTGAGTAAAAAATTAAATGCTGGGGAAAAAAAAACAATTGTCAGAATAAAAAATAAACAAATTGGGCGGATACGCCGGCGCACGGATGCTTGCGCGTGAAATAATGAGGCAATAAAGTCCTCACGCAATACAAAATCTGCCCAATCGGACAGAGCTGTCAGCTTTCAAAACTTCCACATCAAACCTGTGAAAGCATGTGGTGGTGAGTATTTTTATCATTAAACAATCTGCTTAAATGTTAAAAAAAAAAATGTAAATATCAGTTAAATCACAGCAATGGCAAGTTAAAGAATAATAATGAACTGTAAAACTATAAAAATACAGTTTATGGTCGCCTATATGACCAAAACTTTTTAACAGTAAATAAAAAAAAAATGGATCATAGAAACCTATACCACTAAAAATGTTTTATGGGGTGGTCTGAACAAATACTGCCTGAAAGATCCAAAATATTATGTGGAATAATAGTTAATTAAAAACTATTTAATTTATTATTTGTTTTTACTTTTTTGCATCAAATAAATAAAATGAACTATTTTTCCTCAAAGTACATTTTAAATTGAGTACTTTTTTTTACTTTTACTTGAGTAGAATTTTAGCAACGTAAAGGTACTTTTACTTAATTACAATTTTTCTGGCCAAAACTGGGCTTTACTTATAACTTTATGTAATAGTAGGGATTTAATTTATTGTTCTTTTATTATGTAAAAGTGATGGTTTGAGTTTGAAAAAGAAAAAAAGTCTGAATCATCCATCACAGATAACTCTATTCCAGCCTAACACAGGAACACAGATGTCCTGACTGACCCTCTCTCTCTCTATCTCTTTCTTTCTTTCTTTCTCTCTCTCTCTCTCTCTCTCTCTCTCTTTCTCACACACACACACAGCTGGCTGAGGTACAGTGGGCTGGGTCGGCTAGCTGTGAGTGTTTTGTGTTGGATAATGTTATTCTGCAGGGACTGGGTGGACACCCATTCTCTTTATTAGCCAGACAATTACACAACACCCAGGAATTCTCTCTGTCTCTCAAACACACACACACACACACACACACACACACACACACACACAGAAACACACACACACACACACACACACAGAAACACACAGAAACACACACACACACACACACACACAGTCACAAAACAACAGGCAGAAAGCTGAATGTAGACTCACACTCAGCACAAACTCATTTAGAGCCTATTTACAACTCACAGGATACGTCAATCAAACCAAGCACTCCAAGCTCCATCATGAGGAGACACAGCCAGCCGTTCATGTTTATCTGCTCCAGAGAGTCCTATTCTATTGGCAGTACCTCTCTACAAGGACTACCTCTCTAAGGGGCAAGCTGTGTGTGCATGCATTTGCAAATCTGTGTTGGCAATTAATGCAAGTTAAAGCAGCTGAATTCATCATGAAAAGGGAAGTCCACCAAAAAGAGTAAAAATTATATACCATATTTTTTACACTTTTTGGCGCTTTTTTACAGCTCTTTGGCTGTTCAGAAGTGAGTAATGTCAGCCTGTAGCCTGCTGCTAACCCAGGCTAGCACTGCTGGAGCAGCATTAGCATTAGCCGCTAACCACAGTGCTAGCTCTTTTGCTGGTCAGAGGTGAGTAGAGAGGCTACGTGGGACATCCCACTAGCTAATATCGTCCTGTCTTACCTGAACACTCAGGGTTCCTATCCAGTCATTGTTTTTAACATCACAGTTTGGTTCTTTTCAAAGATTCTTATGACTATTCTTCCATTTATTGTCCCTGCTTCAACACATCAACTTTTAAAAAGACTAAGAAATGGGACAACCATTCAAGAAGCTGATTCACCAAACATTCCTTGGCTATTCGCTAGCTTCCTGTCTACATTTGCTCAAACCATTTGCATCAAGGTATGCAAACAAACCAGAGTCTGTTTTAAACCAGAGCAAATAGTGCTAAGATAATGCAATGTAGGTCTGCATGATATTGGAAAAAATTGACAATGCAATATGTCCTTTTTAACGATATATATCGTGATATTAAACAATGCAGGGCATCCATGATGTCACCAGCCCAGCCCCCACCCCACCCGCGCTCTGTCTCGCCTCCTGACCGATCAAGAGCTGAGTCAGTGCCGAGCTCAACTCAAAACCCGAGGAAAACAGCAAAACAACAGTAATTTTCTAGGATTAAAAGTGTGAATTCAGCTGTAACTGGAAATATCTGCACTGCAAAACTGTGCTGGACTGAGGTGCACAGCTTTCCACACGTGCTCACATTTACAAGCACGTGCCCAACCATGTGGATGGAGGCCATGCGGTTACCTCGTGTTTACTGCTGCCCCTTCCCCTCGTGCTTCTCAGGCAGCAGCAGCCTGTCACTCACACAGACACAGAGACAGCGCTGTGTATCTACTTCTTGTGTCAAGAATCAAAACATTGCAACATGACAATGCTTAAAAGGTATATCGTGCAGCCCTAAAGCAATGGATATTATACTTTGTTTCTTTGGCTGCTTGTGCTGCCATCTTGTCAGTAATTCTAATAACCTTGATTTTGGAATGTACCTATAAAAAGTCTCAGTTCCTGCGCCTCTATCTCAGCAAGAATCAGATCACCCTACCCCGAGGCTTTAACACACAAAACAGAGGGTTAGGGCTAAGTGGTAGTGGCAAGGGGTTAAATGGGACTGAGCCAAAGGCATGGCGGCTGAACCATTACAGTACTGTGTGTTCCTCAGCCAACACAGAAACTCCGCCATGCTACGCTGCTCTCCGCTGACTGGCCTTCATCCTGCTTGTTGCCTAGCAACCACCAGACTTCCCTCCATTACCCGCATGTCCAATGACTGAGCAGCGTAACCCGCTGACTGTCATTAAAGGAACCGTTCACCCAGAACATTAATGGACCCAACAGTGGTACGGACATCGCTAGAGGTCACTGTCCACACTACGGATGGGGGGAATCACAGAGCGTCTCACGATACTATACTGTGGTTGGTGTGGTGCAGTGGATAACATCACAACATGCTAGTGAGCTATCACATCATGTGGAAGACTGGGGTTCAATTCCCAATCGCCCAGTCCTTGGGCAAGACTCCTAACACTACATATCATAAGATAATCCTCTATACAGCATCTGTGTTACTGAAGAGGATAAAATACCCCTAAATAAATATGCAAATTACAGGAATTATGGATTTATTGGTGTCAGTTTCACCGAATTTCACAAGCGATATTCTACACTGCCTGTTTACCCTATTTATCAAACAGACCCGGAGAGCGGGTTGTTTAGACATTAGCATAGCTAGTTAGCTAACTCTCCTGCTGTCCATTTTTCTCCGCCCTTCTTCGGCTCTTGGAGGTAGGCGGTCCCTCACAAACCCTGGAGATATCAGCCAATAGCATTCGCTGAGGGAGGTAACCGAGACCCCACCCTCAAACTGTCAAACTACCCCTTTCAACACTTGTGCGCAAAAGCCACACTCAAGCAAATAGAACAGCCGCAGGCAATACGCATAGCGCACGAGGATAACTGTGAATTCGAGGAAAAAAAAACAAAACACCCATAAGGTAGAAAAATGAAACACAACTGCGATTCACTATTTTTTTATGTTAAAACACGCAATGTGACACCATAAATGTCGATATTTAAAGCCACATATCGATAATGTAAGGAAAACTAAAACGATACAATATATTGCAATATCGAAATTTTATCCCACCCCTACTCTGGGAAGGACATAACCTAGATTTTACAACATTTCTGTGAAAATTTGGTTGCATACAGCCACACTACAGCATCATTAAGGCCACATTCTGACGTCTTATGCTGCATTTACACTGCTCCATCAACGTTTATGTTCTTACTCTAAAGGTGCTGGATGGAGCTCCATGAATCCACTGCTCCACAGCTCAACATCTGAAGGATTTATAATCCTCTAGTCCACATTTGGCCTTGGGCACGTTGACCTTAGGCCCAAAAGCAGCTGCTCCAGATCATTATATTGACATGGAGAAATGCTATTGGACAGCAGCGCATTAAAATGTTCTGCATTGTAGATTAATACTAAAGCAATTTAAACTATGAAGAAAAAATTCAAAGTAGCTCCTCTTGCTTAGATTAGTTTTATGAGGTAGAATCACCTGGAATTCAGGCTTTCAGTTAACAGCTGTGCTAGTGAAGAGGTAGAGTTACAGGTATACAGTGAATAGTGAATATTTGAATAATGTTCTAATCCATAATATAAGGTCAGTCAATCTGAAACATTTCAAGAACTTTAAAAGCATCCTCAAGGGCAGTCACCACAAAGACCGACAAAAATGTTATGATGGAACTGGCACTCATCAGGACCACCCCAGGAAAGGAAGAGTAAGAGTATCCTGTTGTACAGGATAAGTTCATCAGAGTTACCTGCCTTAGAATCTGCAATATCCCACATCTTATTTTAGTGTTCTTTAGCGTCAATGGGAAATGGCAAAAGTCATGGGACAGAGAGTACAAGCTGTGTCTGCATGAGTATACTGCAAAGAAGCCCAATCTATTAGTTATAAGGAGCGTTTGGATACTTTTGGACACACTGTGTGTGTGTGTGTGTGTGTGTGAGTAACCCTGTGTGTTCATGTGTATAATATAAATATAAAGATTTCTGCTTTGGATGACCTCCAACAATGACACACTCGCTCTGCCCTCTGTCATCTTTATCACGTTCATCATCATCATCGCCATCATTCTCACACAGAACGGTCACACACTGGCTCCAGATCAGAGAGAAACACGACCACGACCGCCCCATAGAGAGAGAGAGAGGATAGCAACAGAGGGATAGATTGTGGTGGAGGGGAAGTGACTCCTCTGCGGTGTGTGTGAGTGAGGAGTGTGTGTGAGGAGTGTGTTCCCGCTAAAGTGGTTTCTGCATCTGGCCAGTTATATACGTGTATATATATATAAATACACACACAATAGCAGATTAGCCACAATGGCTAATGGCTAACTCGCAATGCTAACTTTGCATCTGAGCTGAATTAATCACTTTTTTTAAATAACAGATGGATGTGTTTATGCTGGCTAGATTAGTAGGTTCTGATGTTTGAATGATATGTGAATTATAGCTATAGTTTACTTGGGTCCATAGTTATCACCCTATCATCCATGCAAAAAATGTTATTTTGACAAGCCTAACAATAACAGTAAAATACTTTTTCACACACATATAGGACAATAATCAATATTCAAAATATTTACCAAAATTAAATCCTCTGGAATATAAACAAGAGGAAGATGGATGATCACAAGCCATCAAACCACCAAACTGAACTGCTTGAATTTTTGCACCAGGAGTAAAGCAGCATAAAGTTATCCAAAAGCAGTGTGTAAGACTGGTGAAGGAGAACACGTCAAGATGCATAGAAAAAACTGTGATTAAAAACCAGGGTTATTCCACCAAATATTGTTTTCTGATCTCTTAAAAGTTTATGAATATAAACTTGTTTTCTTTGCATTATTTGAGGTCTGAAAGCTCTGCATCTTTTTTGTTATTTCATCCATTTTTCATTTTCTGTGAAAAATGCTCTAAATGAGAATATTTTTATTTGGAATTTGGGAGAAATGTTTTCTGTAGTTTATAGAATAAAACAACAATGTTCATTTTACTCAAACATAAACCTATAAATAGCAAAATCAGAGTAACTGATTCAGAAACTGAAGTGATCTCTTCATTTTTTCCAAAGTTGTCTATCATCCACAAATACAGGTTATGGTGACAGGCCTAGAAAGCTTTATAATTGTTATCAACTCCACACGGTGATTAACTGAGTGATTTATTATTTAGAGCACCTCAGGCCTGTCAATACTCTCCTTATCGAGCTGGTGAGGAGCTCAGATGAGCGTCTGTGTGTAAATCTGCCCAGTCTCGACCCTGAATCAACACAGAGTCAATATCCTGTGCTGGAGGAGAAGGATCTAGAGCTTTAACCTCATCAGAACGGGTCAGATCAGGACATGCTGCTCTGTTTTACCCTGTATTACAGCTCTGTGTGCTGTCTGACATACGACTGTGAGGAATATCAGACCAGTAAGACTCAGCTAAGCTACGTAAACAAAACGGTGATTTAAAAAAAAAAACATTTTCTTTTAAAGTCAAATGAGCACTGGATGTTAATCTACACAGATTTCTCTACTGAAAACTGTTTATTTGAGTGAGTAAAGCACTTCCGTTTGTTTACAGTAAGCTTAGATTTCCAGATTTCCACTAAGGCTGGGTGCAGCAGCATTAGCATTAGCAGCTAACCACTAAAAAAAGCAGCAGTTAGTGGCTAATGCCACCCGACAGCTCTACACTAAGGAACCCTGAGTGTTCCAGTTAGCCAGGGTGATATTAGCTAGCGTTTTTTTCCTACATAGCTTGTTTTAACAAGGTAAAAACGCAGGCTGTAGGCCAATAATTCTCACCTCTGAATGGCGAAAGACCTAGCACTTAGCGTGGTTAGCAGGTAATGCTAATGCTGCTCCAACAGTGCTAGCCAGGGTTAGCAGCAGACTACAGGCCGATAAGACTCACCTCTGAATGGCGAAAGACCTAGCGCTTAGCAGGCAATGCTAATGCTTGTCCAGCAGTGCTAGCCAGGGTTAGCAGCAGGCTACAGGCCGATAAGACTCACCTCTGAAAGGCCAAAGAGCTAGTGCTTAGCAGCTAATGCTAATGATGCTCCAGCAATGCTAGCCAGGGTTAGCAGCAGGCTGTAGGCCAATAATTCTCACCTTTGAATGGCGAAAGTACTAGCGCTAAGTGTGGTTAGCAGGTAATGCTAATGCTGCTCCAGCAGTGGTAGCAGGGGTTAGCAGCAGGCCAATAAGACTCACCTCTGAAAGGCAAAAGAGTTAGTGCTTAGCAGTTAATGCTAATGCTGCTCCGGCAATGCTAGCCAGGGTTAGAAGAAGGCTACCGTCTGATAATACTCACCTCTGAATGGCAAAAGAGCTAGCACTTAGGGTGGATAGTGGCTAATGCTAGTGTTTCAGCAGTGCTAGCCGGAGTTAGCAGCAGTCACTCACTTCTGAATGATTATAGAGCTAGCGATTGGCACAGTTAGCGTCTAATGCTAATGCTGCTGCAGTGTCAGTGCTGAAGAAATTAAAGAATTTTAAGTGTGCCTTATAGTGTTAAAATTACAGTAATTTGTGGTGTAGCAGAGCTAAACTATGTCTGCTTTAGAGAGGACAGGACAGACAGATTGCACATGTCTGGGTAAAAAAAAAAAGTCAGTAAATCACAAGCACAAGCCGGCCAAGCATCCTATTACACAACCACATTTAACACACAAACCGTGTAATTCACTTGGAAAGTAGCATAATGCTAATTGGTGGGATGTAGGCTTCTATTACTTTCCAGCTACATTAGAATTAGAGCTGCTCAGTGCGAAACTAAAAGATAAAACTTGGATTATATATGCTATGAATTATATTGCTAACTTTACAAAGCAGTATATTTTAAAGTAATGAAAAAAAACTGGTACTGTATATACAGTGAAAGATATCAAAACCTCAACAGACAGAGCAATAAAGCTACTAGAGGTGACATGCATCTAAAAGTAAACAGTAAACAAAACTGTAATTCTTAAAAATATTTTCTTTCAAATTTAAACGAGTGCTGGATGTTAATCTACACAGATTTCTTTACTAAAAACTGTTTATTTGGGTGAGTAAAGAGCTTCCGTTTATTTACAGTAAGCTTAGATGTCCAGATTTACACTAAGGCTGGGTGCAGCAGCATTAGCATTAGCACTAGCCATGGTTAGCAGCTAACCGCTGCATGTCAGCACTACACTAAGGAACCCTGAATGTTTTTATAAGCCAGGGCGCTATCAGCTAGCAGTGCATCCCACGTAGCTTGTTTTAACATGATAAACAAGCAGAATACAGTCCAATATACTCGTTTCTAAACGGTAGTTAGCGGCTAATGCTAATGCTGCTGCACCTAGCCTTAGTGCTGGAGAAACCTTACTGAAACTCCTGTATAATGCTGTACTTTACAGGAGTGGCTTTACTGCTCCTTAATACCTGACTGATAGAATTTCTACATAAGGTACACCAGAATAAAAGGCACACTGACTGATTTTTGGAAAAAAATAAAGGATTTTAAGTGCAACTTATAGTGTGAAAATTGCATTTTAAAAAACAAGACAACATATTATTTTGTACATTATAATATGGCACACTCTCAACAGCTACAATATGATATTTTGTCCATATTATCCAGCCCTACTTCCCTCCCCATCATCACTATTATTTTTATCTCCCCCTCCACCGAAACCCAAAACCAGCCCAGGACTGGACCCCAGCCAGAGATGTCACGCTGCACGGCCTGCTGGGAGTTTGCAGCAGCAGCCAAATCCAGCCACGCAAAGAGCACAAGGTCAAATACAGGCCACCGAATACCACACAGCAGCCCAGTCGTGCCTAACCGAGGCAGAGCGGCACAGTTACACACACTGACAGCGGCACAGCCAACCGCTCAACAGCACAGATACACACTACTGAATAAACCCAGTACCAGCTCGGTGAAGCTCTGAACAACAACACCTGACTGTTCTCACTAGTGACTGAAATGTTTAATCAAATGTAAATAAGACGTTTCTTTAATGTCTATTAATAATGGTAATTATCAGAGCCGCTCAATTGGTTGGATTTTATTTGTTTTTGGAGTGACTATTAAAAGGTTTGTTAAGTTTTATCTGTCTGTATTTACTTTCTTTTAAAACTTTTTTATCTGCTTTATGTTTCTATTTTTATTTTTATTTAATATCTGATTAAAACTGAAGAATTAATCAACCTCAATCTTATTAAAAATAAAAGTAAATTGATTGACTGATGGCTGGCTGGCTGGCTGGATTGATTGATTGATTGATTGATTGATTGATTGATTGATTGATCGATTGATTGACTGATCGACTGATTAATGGTTGGATAGTTGAATAGATGTTTGGATTGATGGGTGGGTTTATGGATTGATTGATTAACTGATGCATGGATTCATTAACTGATTGATGGTTGGATTGATGGATAAATTGATGGAAGGATTAATGGATGGATTAATGGATGAATTGATGGTTGGCTGGATCGATGGACTGATGGATGGATGGTTGGATAGATGGTTGGATTGATGGATAGGTTGATGGATTTACTGATTAATTGATGCATGGATTAATGGATTGATGGCTGAATGGATGGTTGCATTAAATGGAAACATATTGAATAAGAAGATGTGTGTCCAAACTTTTGATTGGTACTGTAATTTTGAGGAAAAAAAAATTAACAAATAAGAGGGGTTTGACAGCAGTGCATAAATCGAGTAGCTACTCCCATCTGAGCCATATATGCATTTATGCTTATCCTAAGCAAATCCGTCAAATATTTTCATAGTTATAATATGAAAAAATCCAGTTATTTTCATCAGATTCACTGATCAGTGGTGCCCAAACCTTTGCATACAAACTGATTTTCTATATTCACAGACACGGTTTGGAGCAGTCTCATGATTAAAGCTCCTGCTGTGGGAATTAGTGATCATCACTGCTGTTATTATCAGTGTGTTTAGCCGTAGCCCCGCCCTCCCCCGGGCACTGCCCTCATGATGGACCACAGAGATATGAAGCTCTTCTCACTATGAATGAGTCTATTATCGTTACTCATTCCAGCCAAACCCACAACTGGGTTACACAGCTCTGAGCAGAGCCAGACAGTACACACAGAGTACACACAGTGTGTTAGTGTGTGTTTGTGTGTGTGTGTGTGTGTGTGTGTGTGTGTGTGTGTGAGAGAGAGAGTAACACTCACCTCGGCTGCCATTGTCTTCGTCCTGTAAAAGAAAAAGAGACAAAGGTCTTTAGAGGACAAGAACAACAAGGACAACCACAGCAGGTTGAATGAAACCCTTTGAAACTAAACTAAACTAAACTTCAGCACATAAAACCTCAGATTATGAACTTAATGCATTTATTTAACGGAATAACTGTGTGAATTTGGACCATGTCAAACAGATCACATCATTTTACAAGTTCTTTTAAATCAGTAACTGTCTCTGATTTACAGTGAATGTATTCCACTACAGTTTGAAGCATTTCTGTGAGGATTTGTTTGCATTCAGTAGCATTATTGAGGTCAGGTTATTGGATAATCACCACCCCAACTCATCCCCAACTCATCCCCAACTCATTCTCAACTCATTCTCAACTCATCTCAAACCCATCCCCAACTCATCCTCAACTCATCTCAAACCCATCCCCAACTCATCCTCAAATCATTCTCAACTCATCTCAAACCCATCCCCAACTCATCCTCAAATCATTCTCAACTCATCTCAAACCCATCCCCAACTCATCCTCAACTCATCCCCAACTCATTCTCAACTCATCTCCAACTCATTCCCAACTCATCTCCAACTCATCAACTCATCCGCAACATATACACAACTAATCTCCAACTCATTCCCAAAACACATTTCAAGCCCCCTAACTCAACCCTAACTCTCCAAACATCTCTAACTCATCCCAAAATTATTTCCATATTAATTTTCAACTCATTCCCAACTCATCCTCAACGCATCCCCAACTAACCTCAAACATATTCCCAAAACATATCAAACATATTCCAACCCCCCAAGTTAACCCTCTAACTCATCCCCAACTCATCTCTCACTAATTTCCCACACATTTCCAACTAATCTACAACTTATCCCTAATGCATCCCCAACTCATCTTCAACTCATTCCCAACCCATCTCCAACTCATTTCAACTCCTTTCAACTCATCCCAAACTATCCCACTTATTCACAAGTCATCTCCAACTTAACCTCAACTTATCTGCAGCCCATTACGAAAAACATATCAAATGCATCCCAACCCCCCAACTCATAACAAATCTCTAACTAATTTCAAAACATCCCTAACTCACCTCCAACTCATTTTAACTCATCTTCAACTCATCTTCCACTCATCCCAAACCCTCCAACTCAACCACAACTCATACTCAACTCATACCAAACTCCTTAACCTATCTCAAACTCATCTCCAACTCATTTGAACTCATTTCAACTCACCTTCAACTCATCCACCCTCATCCACCCTCCAACTCATCCACAAGTCATCTCCAACTCAACCACAACTCATACTCAACTCATCCCAAACTCCTTAACTTATCTCAAACTCATCTCCAACTCCCCAACTACTCCTCAACTCATCCCCAACATCCCAACTCATCTCCATCACTTCACAGAACACAGTTCCATTGCTCCGCAGCTCAATGCTGGGGCATGGTGCCAACAGGTTAGCTTAAAGCTAACATCAGTACAGATCCAGGCTGAATGCAGCGTGTGTTTGTATACTGAGGACACTGAGGGGAAGTCCGGGCTGTAGATTGGGAACAGCTTGGCTGAAGGATACAGGATCTAGGTTAAAGCAGATTCACACAGCAGGGTCTGACCACAGCCATCTTCAGCCCAGCAGAACTGCTGACTACCACATTTCTGACTGTCAGCTTTACTCATCTCTCATCTCTGAGGATCTCCTGCCCTGTACTGAATACACTTCTCTCTGCAGGGGGGGAGTTACGGGATTATAGAGGTCTGTTTACAATCAAATACACCACAGACACTAACGTCCTGTTTTATAGTGTTTCTCAACCAAGCCTGCTGAGAAATCACTGCACCCAGGCTTTAACTGCTCCACAGAATACAACATATGTCCAAATATTTATGGACAATGAGGTCAAGGTCAGGACTCCATTGAAAAAATCCATTGATGGAATAACCTGGTCTATATTCAGTATATTCAGGTAGAGTCAGCTGACCTCATTCTTTCAGCACATACTGTTGCTGAACCTAAACCTGCAGACCAACTGCAGCATCAACCAACCAACCCCACATCATTTACTCAGTTATAGGTGTCACTTGAACCAGATGTTCAATGTTGTTCACTTAAACTGTAAGTGGTTGTAATGTTATGGCTGTTCAGAGCAATGTGTAATGTAATATAATGTATAAAAGGGCTGATTGCCACCAATTTGTACAAAAAAAATGAAGGACTTAAAAAGAAACTGCAGTAAATATTCAGTTTTTCAGAGGTTTATTGGACCTGTGTTGATGTTAAAGCACTGCAGATCTCTGGGTCCTGTTTTATTGCAGCTGATTCAGATCATCAGTTAATTAGCGAGAGCTATGAGAGCTGAAGGCAGGTGGAAAGTGCTGATGTGTGCAGTGCTGTGGCCTATATTACAACAGTGAAATATTACTAGCATCTGTGCACACTTTTATATACGGAGACAATAAAACCCTGCATATACTAAATATATACTGAGACCTAGCAGGTGTATACCTGTTTAAAATGTATTACTGGTGCACGTTAAAATATTCCAACTTAAAAAGTATTTAAAGCTACCCTGAGATATTATAAAACAGTAAAAAAGAGGTATTTGATGTACTCTATTATTTAGTTATCCCTTCCAAAATACAGGGGAATGCCAAAGTTTTAGCTTTTATATTCATGATCAGCTCAAGACCAAACCTACCAATCTTACCATCCAATGCTAGTAAAAATGAGAACAGCGCTTTATCTGAGGAGCTCCTGCTGCTGTTCCTCACTGTATAAGAGTTTTTATCTGAGTAAAAAAGTTCCTCTCGTCGCCCAAAAGAGCTCAAACTCAGTCCCGATTAAAGAATAATTTATTCAGCAAAAGTGAAAAAACTCCCTAAAACTGCCTAAAACTCTGGATATGAAGTGCAAAAAAACTTTAAGAACCCTTTTAAATATATTAATACTGTAGCTTGAAGGATCATTTTAATGCACATTAAATGAACGTATTTGTTAACTGGCTGATTTTAATACTATAATGCCTCCATTGGCTTCAAAAATAACATATTGTTATTTGATATTAAACATGTGTCTAACTTGTGCAATAGAGTTTTTGAGAAATATATCTTTGAATACACACACTTTACGTATTGAGTATTTTAGGACAATTTATTGTGCTTATGGAACTATTTAAAATATTTAGTTTTGTAAAGGAAGCCGTGTTAAAGTTGTTAAGGCCTATTGTTTACATTCTTCAGCTGTTTTTCTGATCATGAAGTCTGATTTCTTCATATATTGTGTAATTTTGTGGGATAAAGTAAACCCAATAGCAATCAAAGCCTTAATTTAAAGCCTTAGTGTTTTATATTATATGTACTCCTTATTATCAGTTACAAACCTATATTAAAAGGGATGTAAACAAAAATTATAATAATAATTAATTAATAAAACAAATAAAATACTGTGATATACTGTGAAACTGTGCAAATCTTGATCTTGAATCTTGGTCATACCACCCAGCTCTAAGTAAAATCATGAAATGATATTGATAAGAAATACAGCACCTGCTCTATGTGTGTATCTATGTTATTTCCCAAACCCCACAGCTGCCTCTGGCTTCTCCTGCTGTATCTGCAGTAGCTGAGCTGAGAGGAATCCTCCCTGATTATCTCATTAGTCTGAGTGGACGTGTCTTGTGGCTCTGAGGGCAGGAGTAATGCTGCTGACCACAAGAACCACCTACTGCCATCAGCACAGATAAACCAGTTAACTGCACTCTGACAGTGAAGAGCACGATGGAGGATAATGTGGTTAAAAAACACTCAGGAACACTCAGACTCCAGCTGAACTTAAAAACACACTGTGTACCGTAAGCCTAATGATTAAAAAACAGTTTTTTTTTTATAGTAAGTTACCATAGAAATTGTCTTATTACAATACACTTATTAACTGCTTTAAAGGGAACATATTATATCTCTTTTTACTCAAGTTAGAATATAAGGTCTACAAAACTGATTATTTAAAAGTACTTGGATCTCTCTCATCTGCTGACTGACCACAAGAAGTAGGTACAGATCCCTCCCTCAGACAAAGTCTACTGGCTAAATCTGCTGTGTACTGTCTGAGATTCTTAAATCAGTCTACCTTTGTCATTGGCATCTTAAAGCCAAAATGTTCGAAATGGCGTTGCTTCAACTGATCTAGTGAGGTTCATTGCACCATTTTAAAAGTTAAATTTAATGCTTTTTAAGATCTTTTTAGTCATAATTTCTTTGGTAACCATAGTTCTTTCCCCGCTAATTTTAGTTAACTTGCCGCTAATGTTAGTTCTCTCCTCTGTAACATTAGCTAGCTCTCCGCTAACCTTAGTTTTCTTCCCAGTAACATTAGTTTGCTCTCCGCTAACCTTAGTTCTCTCGCCAGTAACATTAGCTAGCTCACCGCTAATATAAGCTAGCTCTCCGGTAATGTTAGCTAGCGCTCCACTAACCTTAGTTCTCTCTCCAGTAACGTTACCTAACTTGCCGCTAATGTTAATATGTGCTTTCCCACCGGCATTATACAGACCATCTGAAAATGTCTTACATTACAAAATACTTACAGCAAATTTTCGACAATTTAATAGACCTTAATAACTCAGATTTTAAGAGATTTTAAGACTTTTAAGGACCAGTGAGAACCTTGCTAGTCATAATTTCTTTGGTAAACTTAGTTCTTTGCCCACTAATTTTAGCTAGTTCTCCGCTAACCTTAGTTCTCTCCCCAGTAACATTAGCTAGCTCTCCACTAATGTTAGCTGGCTCTTCGCTAGCATCAACTAAAGACTCTGTGAAACTTTTTCATTCCGGCCACTCTGGCCACACCATGGACACACCCCCAGCTATGGACACACTCTCAGACTTGCTGATGCCTAGAACACTTTTTATAGTTCTACCATATTTTGCACTAGTAGTTCATTCACTAGTTAATTCATCTACTGTTTACGTATCTTTTGCACTGTTTACGTATCTTTTGCACTGCTTAATTTAATTTAAATTATTATATAACTGTGTATTTGCACTTTCTGTTTGGCTGACATCAGTTATCCTCACATTATGCACATCAACTGGTGTTCACTGTCTATTGTGTTCAACTGCACTACCTCCATTCTCCATCTCCATTACACACACACACACACGAAGACTGTACATTTACACTGTATATTCTATTTCTTATTTGATTGTATTTATATGTATCTTTATATTTTATCTTTTTTAACTTTGTGTATTGTGTAACCTGCTGCTGGATGCCAAGAATTTCCCCCCGGGGATCAATGCAGTAAGTATCTGTCTATCTGTCTATCTGTCTATCTATCTATCTATCTATCTGTCTGTCTGTCTGTCTGTCTGTCTGTCTGTCTGTCTGTCTGTCTGTCTATCTATCTATCTATCTATCTATCTATCTATCTATCTATCTATCTATCTATCTATCTATCTATCTATCTATCTATCTATCTATCTATCTATCTATCTATCAGTTCTCTCCCCAGTAACGTTAGCTAGCTCTCCGCTAACCTTATTTCTCTCACTGGTAACATTAGCTAACTTGCTGCTAATGCTAATATGTGCTTTTTCACCGGCATTAAACAAACCCTCTGAAAACCCTACAGCAAATTTACATTAATTTAAGACAATTTAAGACCTTAGTAACCCAGATTTTAATTTAAGACATTTTAAGACTTTTTAAGGACCAGTGGGAACTTTGCTAGTGGGTGGGGTGTGGATTGACAGGTGGGGGGTGGAGCCAGGGTGGTTCTATGCGGGTTTCTTAGCTTATAGTGATGTCGCAACAAGGGAGGAGCATCCAAACTTCTTTATCTGATTCACAGAAAACTTTTTTTTGAGACTGGAGTTTGAATAAATCTATAATTTAAAGAAATCCTAAAATATTTCATGCTAAACAGACAGTTTGTTGACAGTGTGTATATGATTCTGAATGCTAAAAACAGCTCTGTATTGTAGAGTCTGGATTATAATAATAGAAATCCCACAGCAGGTCTGCTGACTGTTTTCTTTGTAGTACTGAGAGAAGCTGAAAAGCTGATTTCATGGTTCCCTGAGTTGTTTTGTTTCAGGGATTTGATTTGAGTAGTGATTTTCTACAATTCAGATCCTGCTTTACAGCTTAACTGAGCTCACATATGACTGGGTTTATCTCTGAATTACTGAGGTACTGGCTTCTAACAGAACATATTATCACTGTGAGGATTCATTATCACATATGATTGTTTAGAATGTGTATTAATAACTAGTTAAGATGGTTAATTACAGGTGATATTGAAATGTGGATATAAGATTTTTTTGTGGAATGATATTATTGTAATTTTAAGACCATTAAATTCCACAGACATAATGATAATAAGACAGAATAACAAAACAAATATACTCGTATAAAGACAACTAGATTATAATTAATCATATTTTGGGAAATATTTACTTTTTTCTTTGCCTACTGCAGTTCTTACTGTATGTATGGAGCCACAGTTATTAAATAATTGATCATTTTTGCATGACTGACTAGACCCTCACTACAACTCCCATAAATCACCTGCGCCCACAATTATCAGCCCTCACTACAACTCCCATAATTCACCTGCACCCACTATTATCAGTCCTCACTACAACTCCCATAAATCACCTGCGCCCACAATTATCAGCCCTCACTACAACTCCCATAATTCACCTGCACCCACTATTATCAGCCCTCACTACAACTCCCATAATTCACCTTCACCCACTATTATCAGCCCTCACTACAACTCCCACAATTCACCTGCACCTACTATTATCAGCCCTCACTACAACTCCCATAATTCACCTGCACCTACTATTATCAGACCCTCACTACAACTCCCATAATTCCCCTGCACCCACTATTATCAGGCCTCACTACAACTCCCATAATTCACCTGCACCCACTATTATCAGCCCTCACTACAACTCCCATAATTCACCTGCACCTACTATTATCAGACCCTCACTACAACTCCCATAATTCCCCTGCACCCACTATTATCAACCCCCTTACTACAATTCCCATAATTCACCTGCACCCACTATTATCAGCTCTCACTACTACAACTCCCATAATTCACCTGCACCGACTATTATCAGCCCTCATTACAACTCCCATAATTCACCTGCACCCACTATTATCAGCCCTCACTACAACTCCCATAATTCACCTGCACCCACTATTATCAGCTCTCACTACTACAACTCCCATAATTCACCTGCACCTACTATTATCAGCCCTCACTACAACTCCCATAATTCCCCTGCACCCACTATTATCAGCCCTCACTACAACTCCCATAATTCACCTTCACCCACTATTATCAGTCCTCACTACAACTCCCATAATTCACCTGCACCTACTATTATCAGCCCTCACTACAACTCCCATAATTCACCTGCACCCACTATTATCAGCCCTCACTACAACTCCCATAATTCACCTTCACCCACTATTATCAGCCCTCACTACAACTCCCATAATTCACCTGCACCCACTATCAGACCCTCACTACAACCCCTATAAATTTGTCAATGTGAGCATGAGTGTGAGTGCAGACCCTGACCTTGAGTGAGTAGTGCACGGCGGACTCCGGTGGGTAGACGATGAAGTGACGGAGGGTGAAGCCGAAGCCCTGAGAGTTCCGGCGCAGGCGGAGGGTTTTGGGTCCCGGCCAGGAGAAAGGCTCCTCCGTCCCCGGAGAGACGAGACAGCTCTCCGTGTGATCACACCCATCCTTCTGCTTACCCTGAACACAGAGAGAGAGAGAGAGAGAGAGAGTCAGTACACAAGCACAGTCCACACACTTCTTCCAAGGCTCTACACTAACGTTTTGCATTTTTTCTTAGGTGCACCTGTACAAATGTTCGGTGCACCCAAAGTTTTGACTCTATTCGACTGTCCATCTAGGCAATACTGACTTATATAATTAAATAACAATTAGTGAGCATAAAGTTCTTTATTTGAAGCACAATTTTACAAGAAAGGTAACATACTGAAGATGTGTTGGGGTTTAAAGTGCTTTACTGATTGATCTTAAATATAAGCTTAAATCTCTCGAGATAAATTAAATAAAAATAAAATGAGAAAAAAAGAGCTTCAAACCGAACATCTAATAACTCAATATCCCATAGATTATCCTCCATGACCCAAGACCAATTTTTTATAGTCTGATGCACCTTTTTTCACCAAAATTACAAAGCATTTTTAGGAGGAAAAAAAATCACACATGCCAGCATGCCAGTTACTCAAATACATCTTAAAGAGTAACTACACTCTAAGACATTTTTATATTATTAGTTGAAATGTTTTGCACTGTAGTGATAATCTATACAAGCCCTGCTTAAAACGCTTAAAATTAAGAGAATTTAGATATTCGACCATATTTTGGTCAAATCAAAAATTTACTTAGTAAAGTCAAAATAAAATACAATTGATTTTCTTTATTGTTCTTGGTTTACAAGTGTAAGTCTACAAGCTGATCTGATGACTTTTATTATGACATGTAGCGGATAGTGGATTAGCTGCAAAGGCTAACGGCTAGTTCACTTGATTACTTGGTTTCATTATTACATTCACAATACCAGAATGCAACTGTCAGTCCAATGCTAGCTAGGCTAACAGACTGCAGATTTGTCTGAAGATGGCTAACCGCTAACGGCTAACTGGCATGCTAACTGTATTTCCGAGCTAAATGAATCACTGTTTTCTTAAATAACAGTTGCTCTGCTTGGTTAAGACAAGGATATGAGCCTTAAACCACACGGAGAAGGCTGGTCGCACTTTAATAAATATTTTTTTTATTATTATTAAAGTAGGAAATCTTTTATTTAATCTATTATTTTTCCTACATTATTGTAAATGATTACTAAAGTCATTCCGATTATAAAGAAACACATAAGGAATCATGTAGTAATTCTGTGCTGAGTTGATGTTGTGGACATTTCTGTCACCTGAAGCAGAACGGCCCCCTAGACAACAGCATTCAGAGCACAATATAACAGATCAGATTACCCTCCACTTCCCGTTTGTGTGACATGAACTATTATCTGCCAGTAAAAGCAGTAATTATAAACTGTCATGCAGAGAGAGAGAGTGTGTGTGTGTGTGTGTGTTTATAAATGCTTTCCACTTTAGAGTACAGAGTGAAGTGTAGTATCCTGTTTCTAACACACAGCCTTTATTCTGAATGTGTCCAGAACCTGCCATGACAACAGCAGCTGTACAAAACACACCCTGAGTCAGATTAGCCAGATTTACAGACCCGAAATCACGGAAAACTTATTTTCAATCTTAATTCACGTAGTGCTTCCTCTAAATCCAATAAAACCGACACCACTTGAATGCAGCATCAATGTAAATTACTCAATAATTGGGCGATATGGTCCTAAAATAATAACACAATATTTTAGGGTATTTTTGCAATAATTATATTCTTGGTGAAATTACAAAATATTGAATTAAAAAATATATATTTTCAAAAATACAATACAAAAATCTTTAATTATATTACATTTTATTTTGCAATATTATTGCATTGATATTTAAAATGGCATGCCCTTAATTGAGATTTTCACCAGATTGTAACAGAAGTCAATGATCTAACATGTCATGATATTAATAATGCACTCCAGATATCCAGAACTGAAGTAAGATAAATGATACTGGGCAGATCTAATATGTTTCTAGTAGATACAGGGTTCTTGCACAATTCAAAAAGTCAAATTTAATGCTTTTTAAGGCCTCAATAAATATAATTTAAGACCCGAAAATGTATAATTCTGCTTTGTAATGTTAGCTAACTCGTTGCTAATGTTAGCTAGCTCTTTGCTAACCTTATTTCTCTGCCCGGTAACGTTAGCTAACTAGCTGCTAAAGTTAATATATCGGCTATACTCACCGTTAATGTTAGCTAGCTAAAGTTAGAATGTTAGCTAGCTCGCCGCTAATGTTACCAGGCTTAAGTTAGCAAGCTAAAGTAGGAATGTTAGCTAGCTCACTGCTAATGCTTACTAGCTCTCCATTAATCTTAGTTCTCTTCCTGCTAATGTTAGCTAGCTCTCCGCTAAAGTTAGTGTTTAATGAAATTAAGAATATTGTGAATTTCCTTTTTGCTACATTCATTCCTATTCTCCCACCCACTAGCTTGGACCCATACAGTAGCAGTGGAGGCCTCAGAGTCACAAGAACTTATCCAGATCTTCTCAAACTGCCTCTAAATGAAGCTCAACACGCTTGCAGGAGAGTTATCCTCATGGCTGCAGAAAGGCATTTAAATCCTACTGTACCACAAGCCATGTGTCTCACACCACCAATCTGCTCTGGAGGTCAGAACCACTGACACACACACTCCACCACCACACACACACACACATGCACACGCAGACACACACACATGCACACACACACACACACACATACATATAGTCCAGGAGTAAGGGTTGTAGGGGTCTCTGGAGAGTGGGCTTGGTTTCTCAGAGTTTATGGCTTTTATAAAAGAGCCAGATGAGCTCATACAGAAAGAGAAAGAGAGAGAGATGGAGAGTGGGAGAGAAAGAGAGAGACGCACAAATAGAATAAGAGAGAGGGGGATGGAGGGAGTGAGAGAGAGCTACAGAGAGAGAGAGACTTAGAATACGAGAAAGAGGGATGGATAGAAAGAGACAGAAAGATAGAATGAGAGCTAGAGACACAATTAGAATGACAGAGAGGGATGAATAGCGAGAAAGACAGAAAAATCGAATGAGAGATACAATTAGACACAATTAGTATGAAACAGACAGGGATAGAGAGAGAAAGAAAAAAGAATATGAATGAGAGAGAGAGATATGAATTTAGAGGAAGACGGAGACAGAATGAGGGATTAAGATACAACTAGAATGAGAGAGAGAGAGAAGGATGGAGAGAGTGAGAGAGACATTTAGAACTAGAGAGAAGTATGGCTAGCGAGAGACAGAAAGATAGAATGTGAGCTAGAGACATGAATATAGAGGGATGAATATAGAGAAAGACAGAAAAATAGAATGAGAGATAGACACAATTAGAATGAGAGAGAAGGGGCTAGAGAAAGAGAGAAAGACTATGAATGAGAGAGAGATGAATTTAGAGGAAGACAGAGACTAAATGAGGGATTAAAATACAATTAGAATGAGAGAGAGAGGGATGGAGAGAGTGAGAGAGAGCTACAGAGAGAGAGACATTTATAATGAAAGAGAGCAGGATGGATAGAGAGACAGAGATAGAATGAGAGATAGAGACACAATTAAAATGAAAGACAGGGGGATAGAGAAAGAGGGAAAGACTATGAATGAGAGAGAGATGAATTTAGAAGAAGACAGAGACCGAATGAGGGATTAAGATACAATTAGAATGAGAGAGAGAGGGATGGACAGAGTAAGAGAGATACAGAGAGAGAGACATTTATAATGAAAGAGAGCCGGATAGATAGAGAGAGACAGAGATATAGAATGAGAGATAGAGACACAATAACAATAGGAAAGAGATATGAAGAGAGTGAGAGGGAGATACAGGAAGAAACATTTAAAATGAGAGATAGTCAGCAGGCACACACATAGCTTTGCTCTTTTAAAGGTAAATTTATGGTGTTAAATTATAGATTAGGAGGAACAACAAACTGCAAAGAGAGAAATAGAGAGAGAAATAGAGAGAGAGAGAGAGAGAGAGAGAGAGAGTGTAATATTTACATGCATATTTAATACGGATTAAATCTCATAACTAACACTCTCACACAGACACACCGCTGCTGCTTTAGTTTTGTCATGTTTTCTCTCGTACCTGTTTAAACTAACAGAACTACATCAAGAGAAAACATCAAGCTTGGCTGATCCAGCTTTCATCTACTGCTCTAAACACACTCATCCTTCATCTAGCGTCACATGACCCAAATACACCCAATCAAATCCAAGAACACAACTTCCAGAATGCAGATTCCATCCAAATGCCATCAAAACATCACGAGAGCCAGTGAAGGTATTTATGAGGTACAGACAGTGTTACACTGAGTGTGTGTTAGTGTGTGTGTGTGTGTGTGTGTGTGAGTGAGTGTATGAAGGCCAGTGCTGAGAGACAGATGACAGTAATTACTGTGTGTTTTCAACTGGTAGAGGCAAAATGCCAGCAGCAGGGATGGCCGAGCAGCACGTGTGTGTGTGTGTGTGTGTGTGTGTGTGTGTGTGTGGGACAGTTCCAAGAAACACTTCTAGAGACACTGGAAAAGAAATCCAGTGACGCAGGTCAAAGGTCAATGTCGTGATATGAATAAACAGAGAACAATTTTACACACAGTCAGCACAGTAGATACAGTGGCTTGCAAAAGTATTCATACCCCTTGAACTTTTCCAAATTTTGTCATTTTAAGTGATAGACAAACACAAAGTATTGCATATTTCAAAATTTTTATCAAAAAAAAAAAACTGAAAAGTGTGACATGCAAAAGTATTCAGCCCCATTTACTCTGAAACCCCAAAATAAAATCCAGTGCAATCAACTGCCATTCGCCTAAAATGACAGATCTAGCAAAGGAGAGCAAGGTTTTGTGGTCAGATGAGAGCAATGTTGAACTTTCTGGCCTAAATGCAAAGCGCTATACGGGAAGGAAAAGGTAAATTCCAAACCACACTTTTCACTTCTTAAGTGTATACCTCTTTGTGTTGGCTTTTCAGATTAAATATATTTATGTTTGTAATGTGGCAAAATATGGAGAGGTGTTTAAGGTGTAAGGAGACAAAATATGGAAATGTTCAAGAGGTATAAATATTTTCAATGTCAACAGAGAGATTACTGGATTTATAATGACACTTTTTCTATTTCTTTTTTTTCTTTCATTTTGATTTTTGTTTCTTCTGACTTATGACCTATGTTTATTTCTTTTCTTTCATATACATTGGGAATGTACTTTATGGAAACGTATGTTTTCTTTTGATTTTTGTGTGTATGTATAATGTGTGTGTTTGTGTGTTTTATGTTGTCTGATGGACCCCAGGAAGAATAGCTGCTATCATTATAGGAACTAATGGGGATCCCAATAAAATAACAAAAAAAATAATAACAAGAGTATGTATACTTTTGCAAGCCACTGTATATGCACATGTATTTTAATGTATGTATCAAATGTGGAGTAAGACATAGTCATGATTAATTGTCTTTGTGTGTGTGTGTGTGTGTGTGTGTGTGTGTGTGTGTGTGTGTGTGTGTGTGTGTGTGTGTGTGTGGGTGTGTTTGTACAAGAGTGTGTTTCTCCAGCATCAGCGAAGTTAAGGCAGGTTTGAGTCATTCTTCAAGCACACAGAGGAAAACGTGCCAGCAGCCGGCACCAGCCCCACACACTTCCCAGCACTATCCTCAGCCCTCTGCATTATTCATACTCACACACACACACACACACACACACACACAGGGATCTAGCACCATTGGAAAGTCAAATTTAATGCTTTTCAAGACCTTTTTATACCCTTTAGACCCCAAAATTTGTTGGAAATTAAAACTTAGTGTAGCTAACTAGCTACTAATGTTACTATGTTTTCTAGCTCTGCGCTAATGTTAGTTAGCTTGCCGCTAACCTTAGTTCTCTCCCCGGTAACGTAGCTAACTGGCCACTAATGTTATTATGTTAGCATGTTAGCTAGCTCGCCACCAATGTTAATATGTTAGCTAGCTCTCCGCTAACCTTAATTCTCTCCCTGGTAATGTAGCTAACTGGCCACTAATGCTAAATTTCCTTCGGGATCTATCTATCTATCTATCTATCTATCTATCTATCTATCTATCTATCTATCTATCTATCTATCATCTATCTATCTATCTATCTATCTATCTATCTATCATCTATCTATCTATCTATCTATCTATCTATCTATCTATCTATCTATCTATCTATCTCGTCACCAATGTTACTACGTTAGCTAACTCACCGCTTAAGTTAGCATGTGCTATGAAAATGCATATGAATGCAAAATGTAATACCTACAGCAAATTTACAGTAAATTTAAGACAATTTAAGAACTTAATTGCCCGAATTTTAATTTAAGACATTTTAAGACTTTTAAAGGACCTGCAGGAACCCTGACACACACACACACACACACATACAGGGTTCTTGCACCATTTGAAAAGTCACATTTAATGCTTTTTAAAACCTTTTTTAGACCACAAAAAATAAAGTTTAAGACCCAAAATGTGGTCATATTTTATTTGGTAAAAATAATTTGTTGTAACGTTACTGGAAATCAAAACTTAACGTAGCTAACTGGCTGCTAACGTTACTATGTTATCTAGCTTGGTGCTAATGTTAGCTAGCTTGCCACCAATGTTACTATGTTAGCTAGCTCTCCGCTAACCTTAGTTCTCTCCCCTGTAATGTAGCTAGATAAGTCACTGCTATCATTAGTATGTTAGCTAGCTCGCTCCCAATGTTAGCTAGCTCTCCGTTAACCTTTGTTCTCTGTCTGGTAACATTAGCTAACTCACTGCTTAATTAGCATGTGCTTTCCCACTATCTGAAAATGTAATACCTACAGCACATTTACAGTCAATTTAAGACAATTTAAGGAAACTTAATTATCCGAATTTTAATTTAAGACATTTTAAGACTTTTTTTTATTTTTTTTAAGTAGATGCAGGAACCCTGACACACACACACACACACACACACCTCAGATCCCAATTTGTGTAATCTGATGGCAGCTCTGTTCCTCTGCTCAGTTCTTCTTTCTGTTCTGTTCATTGATTTCTCTGCATTTATAAGCTTCTCTGAGTCAGTTCTGATGAATATGAGGTCAGGAGTGTGTGAACCAGTCCGATATAGACCCTCACACATACACACACCACCACACACAGTCTGTACAGAACACACACGCACCCACACGCATGCAGAGATAAGTGTTGAGAGAGGTTAAGAAGCGTAGCGGCACTCAGGCGCGTGTGTGGGGGAATTTCTCTGGAATTTCAGAGCAGCTGTTCTGGGAGATAAGCATCTTTAAAGCGGCGCTGGATAAAAACTTTCAGTTATTGTTCCTCTTTGAGGCTTTAAATGACATGGGAACAATCGGCCAAACAGAAAACAAGGACACACACACATACAGATTAACGTTATAAAGCATTATTACAGGCCATTAGTCAGACTGCCACCCAGGATCCGAACACAATCAGCTGGCCACTAGAATGTCTAAAATCATGGGACAAGAACTTCAAGGAGAACTCTGGTGTAAAATGGACTTTTTTTGATAAATCTGTACAACATCCAAAGAATTTGACCGTTTCTCTCTCAGGAAGCCACTCAGGTGCTCCTGCAGTCTCTTTCATCTCAAGACTTGACTTTACTGCAACTCTCTACTGACTGGTCTTCCACTGTGAGCCACCAAAACCCTGCAACTAGTTTAGAATTAGCGGCAAATGTAAATAAATCACTTTTTACACCGTTATCCAGGCACAAAGTAGCTCCACACCTCATTGGTACAATCTGGAGAGCCCTGTTAAAGAGCATAATACTAAAAAAGTATTTCAGTATGAAAGCACGTATTTGTAACATGTGAGAGCATCCTGTATCATTACTACATCTCTGCTGTTTGTAACAAACCAAACCGTGTGAAAATCAGGTAAAAATGGCAGTTGTTGAGTTTTGATTATTATAGGTGTATTAAACACCTTCCTCAGTGTAAATAAATAAATAAATGCACTGCTGGAAGCTACGCCAGGAGGCAGGCTATGCGGAGTCTATGTATATATATATATATATGTCTGTCATTATCAGTACAGTGATGGCGGCGCTTTTGATAAGCTACTTGTGCACTTTTTAGGTTATCAATGCCTCGTTTTAAATGTCAGGGCTCTTCGGATTCTAGCAAGGAGGTGTGGAGCTACTTTGAGCTGGATAACGGTGGAAAAAGCATTTTATTTAAGCAAATTATGCCCTGAAGTAGCCGTTGTAAAAAGTGCTGAGCAAAAAGCACAAAATAACTGGATCTCTGAACGCTGTGGGAGAGCGGAGGTGGGCTATTCAACAAAGATCAATTTTACACCACAGTTCTGCGTTAAGTCATGTCCCATGGGAGCTAAAGGATGCTGCACTGAGGTGCCTTCTAATCAAAGGTGGGAAAAAAGTATCTCCATTCATTACTCTGTAGGTAGAAGTATAGATACTAGGGTTTAAAATATTTAGTTTTTTTTATGTTTTTTAGTTGTATGAATTATCAGTTCAAGCTTTTTACTCTTTAAGTAAAAGTGGTGTAAAAGTACTGTTTTTAAAACTACTTAAAATATAAAAGTAAAAGTAATATAAGCTTAGGCCGAACCACAGAGTCCTATAGTGCGCTACCCCACTTTTCCAAAACACATTTTACTAAAAGCTATATAATTTGGGATGCACTAGGCTGGTCCCTGTTTTAGCTGCATATATGCTTATTGTAAACCAATAGGGAGTGGGAATGGTATATGTTAATACTTCTCTACATCCAATCACAATCAGATTCACTCACTCTCTATCTGGATGGAGAGATTTGTCTGGATAGGGGTTTTATTGAATGATGAGAAGCCGGAATAAAAACCAGCTTAAAATGAAATAGGAGTAACAAAGCTATTTTTATTAAAATGTAAGGAGTAGAAAGTTCAGATAATTGTGTGAAAATGTAAAATTAATTACTTTAGTAAAGTATAGATAAACTACATTTCTACTTAAGTAAAGTAATTAAGTATTTGTGCTTTACATTACTTGAAACTTCTGCTTCTAATGAATGCATCTAGTCCAGAAGAGCAATACTGCCAATAGAATAGGACTATAAAGCACTAATAAAGCACTAATAAAGCACTATAGGCTGAATGCAATCAAATCCTCACAGCAATACTCCAGAATCAAGTAGAATGTCCAAGTTGGACCATAGAGACAGTTACTCAGTGTGAATAGGGTTATGATCTCACCATGCTAAAATATATGGAGTGTACAAACACACATGATGCAACACACTCCACCCACCTCCCAGCTCTCGCATCATCAGCAGATTATGTAACAGCATGGACACGACAATCATTCAGCCTTATATTATAAAATATTAATGAAAATATATATGTATATGTAGTGGATCTGAGCTCATCATTACACCCCTCTATACTACACTCTTATTAATGAAGTAAAGGCAATGGTGCTGCATAGAACCAGTAATTTCTTAAAGAACCTAAGATTTAAATGCTTAAGCAAATCTCTGGATGCCTTAAGGGTCCTCAGATTGCAGGAAAAACATGTTTTAATGAGGGTTCTTCAAATATGTACCATCCTGTGTCTGAACAATGCACAAACAAAGCCGAACAATAACCAAAAGCCTATTGTTTCCCATTGTTAAGGTTTCTGAACAATGCCCCTCACACTCTTATAAATAACGGTCAGTGAAAATGTTTATCCGTTCAATTTTCTGACCATTTGAAGCTAAAAAGAGGTGAAAATGCAAAGAAAATTGAGTGTATTTTTGTATAGCTTTAGAATTTCACACATTTAGAATTTCTCTTGCTTTTGTAACAAATTCTATACCATCATGTTTTTGTTACAAGATGCGAAAAATGGAAAAATCAGAAAATTCAGAAAAAAGAGAGAAGATAAATCATCAATTAATCAAGTTTAGCCCCAACCTCATCTTGTAATTCACTCATTTTACTGGTTTTACATGGTGACGTATTATAATCATTTTTAGTGGCGTAAACACTAAAGCATGGTTTACTACTTTAGTAAGTTGTAAAATTTTGAACAAAACATGATCAGTTCCAGGAAAATATAACAATTCTGCTTCTTTTAACATTTTAAATTATTCTATTTTTGAGCAGCTGTATGTCTTCTGGAGTAAAAGAGATCAGGGCATGTGTCTGTCTGATATAATTACTGTGTTATAAGAACTGAAAGAACTGAAGAACTGAAAACAAAAACGGAGAAAAAACACAACAAAACAGCCTAGAGTTCAAAGGGTTAAACTGTCATCCTTAATTTGGTGAAGAGCCATTTAAAGAGTGTAGCACACAGACCTCAACTAAGCGCTGACTAAACACCTGAAACACAGCTATATTTACCCTGATCTGTTCGCAGCTCCTCCGGGACGAGCCCCTCAGGGTATTCCAGTGGACCCCCCCCTCGCACCCCCAGTGTGCCGCAGTCAGCAGCTGGAGCCACACGCAGCTCACGCAGCCGTCCGCCCCGGACACACATACCCACGGACACTCTCCCACAGACCGGTCACTGTCCGGCTTCAGACAGCGCTCCGAATGGGACAGAACACAGGCAGGCGACGCCCCGCTCATCCTCACCCCCTCAGCATCGTCCCGTCCCACCAACGGACTGACTGACTGACTGTGTTCAGAGCTGCTGCTGTACTGGATCACACTGCGCACTCTCTCTCTCTCTCTCTCTCTCTCTCTCTCTCTCTTTCTCTCTGAGCCACACACACTTTCACTTGGAGTTCAGGGTGGGACGGCAAGACTGCTCAGAAAATCCTGCTACACACACACACACACACACACACACTCACACACACTCACGCAGCATGATGTTATGATGTTTCCACAGAGAGGCTGTCAGAGAGAGAGAGGAGGGGCGGGACAGAGAGAGAGAGAAAGAGAGAGAGAGAGGTGGGAGGAGAAAGGAAGAGAGAAATGAGAAACAGAGTGAGAGGGGAAATGAGAGAGAAAGAGAAGGAGAAAGAAAAGAATAAAGGAAGAGACGAAAGAGAGAGAGAGAGTGAACAAGAGGAAAAAGGGAAAATGAAAAGAGAGGGAGAGAGAGCGAGATGGGGAGGATGTAAGGAATGAGAGAGAGAGAGATAGAAGAAATGAAGAGAGAGATAAGGAGATGGAGAGAGTGACAGGGACAGATACTCAGAGAGGAGGAGAAAGGAAAGATGGATGTAAAGGGAGTAAAGGGCATTATAGGGTAGTATATGGTGTACAGGGTTGGAAAGGTTAAAATAAGGAGTATAGGCTAGTATATAGTGGGTATAGTGTAGTATAGGGTAGTATACTGTATATTGAGTATAGGTTAGTAAAGGGAATACAGGATTGTAAAGGTTAGTATCGCTATACTAACCTTTACAACCCTGTATTCCCTTTACTACTTAGTATAGGGTAGTGTATAGGAGTACAGGGTTGTAAAGGTTAGAATAGGGTAGTATATACTGAGTATAGTATAGTATAGTATAGTATAAGGTAGTGTATAGGGGTATAGGGCAGTATATAGGAGTACAGGGTTATAGGGTTAGTATAGGGTAGTATATATTGAGAATAGTATAGTATAGGGTAATATATAGGCGTATAGGGTAGTATAGGGAGTACAGGGTTGTAAAGGTTAGTATTGGGAGTATAGAGTAGTATATATTGAGTATAGTGTAGTATACAGGAGTATAGGATAGCATAGGAAAGAATATGGAGTATAGAGTAGTTTATATTGAGTATAGTGTAGTATACAGGAGTATAGGATAGCATAGGAAAGAATATGGAGTATAGAGTAGTTTATATTGAGTATAGTGTAGTATACAGGAGTATAGGATAGCATAGGAAAGAATATGGAGTATAGAGTAGTTTATATTGAGTATAGTGTAGTATACAGGAGTATAGGATAGCATAGGAAAGAATATGGAGTATAGAGTAGTATAGGGAGTACAGAAGAGTATGGGATGGTTAAGGGAGTGTAGGGTAGTATATAGTGAGTATAGTGTAGTATAGGGTAGTTTATAGGAGGACAGGGTAGTATAAGGAGTACGGGAGAGTAAAGAAAGTGTAGTAAAGACAAAAAAAAGAGAGAACTGAAAGAGAAACAAAACATTTAAAAACATTTAAAAATAATAATACTTATACATATCATATTTTATTTAGACTAACATGCAGGACACTACTTTTGCAATTTTAAAATGCAAAACAATTAAAATCCAAATTCAAATTTCTTCAAATATTCAACAAAACATCAATAAAACTGATGTAAAAACAAACGTGTAAACAGTTTAACTCTCACCCCGGTGCAGTCCTCTGACCCCCCCCCCCCCCCCCCCCTCCCCTGCTGGATTATGTAATGTGAGAGCTGCTACCATGTGAACAGCTCATTAATGGCTAACAGTAAATAAAAGCCCGGGGGGACGGCTGCAGCAGCCCTGGCTTTAAACACCACTTTCCCCCAAACCGGAGCGAGCCTCTGCCCGGGCACCTCGTACTCCAAACTTCAATATTTCATCATTCTGAGCTCCACCGGCGCTGCTGCTGCTGCTGCTATAAATAAGTGCTTTATACTGGAGTAAAGTGCGGCCCAGAGCAACAGTGATTCACACAGTGAATACAACACACAGTAACTGCACCAGTACAGCCGCTCTCTGATCCTGATCCTGAGCCCCTGTTCACTTTTCCTGGCTTTAACATTGCTTTCCCTTAAACTCACAGATCATTTCAGTCAAACCTCTGTTTCTAAATAAAATGTGCACATGATGAATGAACTGACAGAAATCTCCAAATGTCTAAATAACTGGCTGACTAATTTCAAACCGACAGAAAATTCCATAATTCCAACAAACTGACTGACAGAAATGTCCTAATTCACACACAAAAAAAATAACCAACAGGCATTTTACAAAATGTAAAAAATGAGACAGAATAGTCCTTAAAACTGGCTAAGAGAAATGCCCTGTTTTCCTTAAAAAAAAACAGACAGAAAGAAATTTACAAACTGTCAAAAAAATGTTCCCCTTAAATGTCAAAAAATCTCAAACTTTACATATTGTCAAACTTTACCAAAAATCGTCTACAAATGTCCCATGACAAAATAATTTGTAAAGACTTTATTACACTGTAGTTTTAAATCCTTAACCTTAAACACTGATGTTCTTTCTTTTAAACAGTCTCAACTGAAAAAAAAATCCATTCATTTTTTCTGAATCAGCTAAAAAATTTGGTGTCAGGAATCGCATGCTTCTTTGGCGTCACAATAAGGGGAAACCGCATAGAACCACTACAGCACCACCTACTAGATCAGTTAAATAAACACCACTTCGGTCCTTTTGTTTAAGAACCTCACACGATAAACAGAAGGATCAGCCAGCAGACTTCGTCTGAGGGAGGGATCTGTATCTACTGTCCATGGCAGGTCAGCAGATGACATGTACATGAATATATATATATATTATGTCCCATTTAACTTGTTGTTTTATGCAATACATTCAGTTTTTAGATATAAAGCTCTGGAAAAGAATGAGACTACTTAAAAATTACCAAATTTGGAAACCTCTCGAATATAATCAAGAGGAAGATGGATGATCACAAGCCATCAAACCAAACTGAACTGCTTGAAGTTTTGCAATAGGAGTAAAGCAGCGTAAAGTTATCCAAAAGCAGTGTGTAAGACTGGTGAAGGAGAACATGATGCCAAGATGCATGAAAAAAAAACTGTGATTAAAAACCAGGATTATTGCACCAAATATTGATTTCTGAACTCTTAAAACTTTATGAATATGAACTTGTTTTCTTTACATTATTTGAGGTCTGAAAGCTCTGCATCTTTTTTTATTATTTGAGCCATTTCTCATTTTCTGCAAATATATTCTTTAAATGACAATATTTTATTTGGAATTTGGGAGAAATGTTGTCTGTAGTTTATAGAATAAAACAACAATGTTCATTGTCCAGACAATGTGACAATGTGATGCTATCACATTAGCTAATGAGCTGAATCAGGTGTGCTGGAGCAGGGCATTGTGGGAATCCCTCAGGACCCTGACTCAGAGCTGCTGCTTTACAGGGCAGCCCGTCCAACTGCAGCGCGTCCAGCCTGGGCCTGGAGCCGCCAAGAGAACCAGCAGTAAAGAGAAAACAGGAAGCCAAGGGGATGACGACATGTTCCCTCCATTCCTCCACTGGCAAACAGCATCTCATTACCACACACACACACACACACACACACACACTCGCACATTCCTCTGCATATAGGCAGCATATGGAACGCGGGGCAGAAATAGCCGCTGTAAGGCCTCGTTGTTGTTGAGCGGCGGCGGCGCTGCGGCCCTCACTGAAAGCCCTCAGTGTAACGGAGGCCCGCGGGCCACCGCAATAAAATACCAGCCTAAAATAAGCCCAGCAGAACCAGCAGGACGTGTGATGGGGCTTGATCTGGTCTCCTAGTGGACCTCAGCAAGGATCAAAACATTCCACCCTCACATCAACTGCTCCAAAAACACACAACCTTACAGAAATACAGAAAAATAAAAAAATGCAGAAAAAAAGCAAGAGAGAAGAAAAAGAAAGAAAGAAAGAGCAAGAATTCAACACAGACAGAGAGAGAGTAAAAGTGAAATAAAAAACTGGAGAGTAAAAGTGAAATAAAAAAAATAAATGAAAGTAACAGCAACAGAAAGAATTAAACAATAGGTAAAAAGGTAAAACAAGATCAAAAGAGACAAATGGTGAGAGAAATAGCTAAAGAAAGAAACAACAAAACAAAGTAAAATAACATACAAAAAAAGAAAGAAACAAAAAAACAAACAAACGAAAACAAAATAGCGAAAAAAGACAGTATGAAAAAGTAAAACAAAGACAAAAAACAAGGATAAAAAAATCTAAAGAATAAAAAAGTAAAGTAAAATTAAAAAACAAACAAAAAGTAAGGAAGAAGAATGAAGGAACAAAATAAAATAATGACAAAGATAAAGGGTAAAAAACATGAAAAAAGAAACAAAGGAGCAGAAATAGACAGCATGAAAAAGAGCATAAGGAATTATCAGAGTAAAACAGAAAAAACAAGATTAAAGAAGCTAAAGAATAAAAAAGAAAGTAAAATTGACAGAACAAATAAAAAGTAAGAAAGAAGAACGAATGAAAGAATGTGTGTAAGAATGAAAAAGAAAGAATAACAGGAAAATCAAATGCAAGAAAGAGAAAAAAAAATCAAAATCTGGATGGGATTAGTTTCTCAGGGAGACGTCTGTGAAAAATATTTCACACTTCTACTCAGTGATAAAACTCCTGCATCCGGACTGCAACTGAAAAAACAGGAGGAGCAGTGAGTTTTTAGGCTTTCTCGGTCACATGACATCGCGGCGTTCAGTAGCTCCTCCATTTCCACTCGCTGTTGTTGTGTTTATGCGAATCTCTGTGGAAACACGCGCCCAAAATGTAATTACGGTCCGCTGCAGTGGACAAATAGCTATTTAATTAAACGCGAGGAGACGAAACACAGAGATGTGCGTCCGGACGGAACTAAAATTACTGGAGGACCACTGGAAGAGTTCAGAGAAAAACAGTAGATAATTCAGCCCGTAATTTTCTCAGAGGACGTCTGAGAAACTAATCCTGTCCCGATAGGACAGTATAACGCTGTGGTAACTTTAGTAGAATATGGTGTTGTTGATACTGGAGAGCAGCTCATCTCCTCCAGACTTTAATATATATATAAGAACATGGACTGATACTGGATCCATACTTCAGGAGTGCAACAAACAATCACAACCTAATTACAGTTTCAAAACCACAGTGTCAGAAAGCCAACTTACTGACAACCAGATAGTCCAAACTATTATCTAAATGCAGAGTTTTACAGCAGTGTGGAGCAGCTGAATGACTGAATGCGAGCTGTAGAGCAGGTCTGGATGCTGTGGTGAGACAGGAGGTTGCTTCTCATTCATAAAATAAAATAATACCCAGAAGTCAAAGGTGTATCAAACACTCCTGCTTCAAAGCATCTGCAGTAAACACATGCTCTTTTGAAGAGCACAGTGCTGAAGACCTGAAGTGCAGGTGTCTACTTCACCTGTTTAACCTCACTCACCTGCTCACTTTCCCAACAACACCTGACTGACTGATAACCTGCAGAGATTCAGTGCTATATTATGTATTTATGTATTTAATAAATATGAGTACCAGCAAGTGACAAATATATGGACAAAAGTATTCAGACAGCTGCTCATTTATTAATTCTTCTAATATAAAGGGTATTAAAAAATGAGTTTATCTTGCTTTTGTTGGAGTAACTGTCTCTACTGCCTAGAGAAGACCTTCTACTAGATTCTGGAGAAGCCAAAACCACCATCAAACCTCATTTTCAACTCCCCAACTCATCCCAAAAGTTAACGGATGAGTCCAATAATTCTGTCAGTAAAAAAAAAATAAATAAAAAAATAAATAAGTAAAAATACTTAGAATGGAAGTCAATGTCAAATTGAGGACCACAATTCCACTAATGCACAGTTTAAAACTATGGGAATTCACATTTGAGCTTAGATCAGGCCCCAAAAAAAAAACAGCTTAACCTGGCTCGAGCCAGTGCAAGTTCTTCCTGAGCCCGACCCGACCCATTTTAAACCCAACATTTTTTTAGTAAATATAGTGTTAAAAATGAGCTTTTTAAAAACATTTTGGGGCTGTTTGAAAGAAATAGCGAAATCCTTTCAGAATAATGTTAATTGACACTGCAACACTGAAGAAGCATAGACCTATTATTTAAGATCTCCAAAAGATTAAAAAGGAAAACATAAAAAAGCGAACAATAATCCACAGGCCTAAAAATCTGTAAATTAGGCCACAAGAATGACGTCTGAATGACATTCCTATTCTAACATAGTTTTAGAATATAAAACACTCTCTAAACTAACAAACATTTTTATATTGCGCCTTTATATAGCCTTTATATGCAAAAACACACAAAAAACTGTAATAAAGCTATACACTGCACAATCATTAAACCCAAATAGATCAACAACATTAATATAATTTACAAAGACTTTCATATAATCTAATATAATTTACAATGTTTAAGAATATAAAACACTTTCTAAACAAATTCCTTTTTTTGTGAAAACACATACTTCACAGACCTGTTTGACATGATGCATATAGGGTCATGTTTGTTTATTAGCCCCAGAAAGTCATATTCTATTGGCAATATAGGATATGGTGTCACTTAATCATTTTAAACGATTTTTTAAAATAATTTTATGATCTTTGGTATGTTTTAAGTTTCTTTCTTTCTTTCTTTCTTTATTTATTTTATTATTTTTTTTTTAGTTAACTTTTTAGTTTTTTATGTTGGTTTGTTTTAGCAAGTTTTATTTATTTTTAGTTTCTTACTTTTTATTTTATTATTAGTTATTGCTTGTTTATATTTTACTATTTTATGTATTTAGTTTTTTTTTTATTTATTTATCTGTAGTTGAATTTTTATTAGTTCTATTACCAGCAGCAAGACAACGGTGTTGCATTTCATTCTGACCACAAAACCCTTGTAAATTCACACCTGTTGTGCTAAAGCTGACAAATGAAGCAGATTTGTGTTTGCTTTAAAGGCGATCACACATTCAAGAGCTCTAGAATCACAGATATTACATTATGCTTTCATGTTACACTGTATAATTTAATTTTACCACCATCTGAGAAACCTCCTCTCTGATGCAGACTGGGTATAATATCTGTTAATGCATAGAGTCTTAGAGTTTTTACAGTGTTAAAAACAAAGGATCGGGGCAAGTGGTTACTAACGCTGTACCATCTTAAGGGAAAGATAAAGATGGTGCCGAGTGGTCCAGCGGTCTAAAGCGCTGCCACTATTAGCAGCTTTGCCATCAAGCTGCCGGCACTCAGTGGGAGCAAATTGGCCCTGCTCCCTCCGGGTGGGTAGATGGCGCTCTCTCCCCACATCACTTCTAGGGTGATGTGGATCAGCACAAGGCTGCGTCTGTGAGCTGATGTATCAGAACCGAGTCGCTGCGCTTTCCTCCGAGCGTTAGTACTGTGATGCTACTCGGCAATGCTACAGCTATCAGCAGCAGTTCAAAAAGAGACGGAGTCTGGCTTCACATGTATCGGAGGAAGTGTGTGCCTACTGCAAACTGTGGAGAACCAGATGTAAAATGGTCATAAACCAGATTTAAATTCCTGCTAGTGTGTTTTTAAGCAAATTAAATTCGAATCAAAAAGATTAAGATTCATTAAAAAGAGGACAATAGATCAAAAAACAAATAAAAAATATCCCTGGTCAATTTTAACACTTTAAATTTGAAATGGTAATGTATGCTTTATAACAAATATTGTATGTTAATGATGAAATGTTGTTTGTTTAGAATATGTGTTTTGTACATGAATAATTGTAATTTTCAATAAAGCTATTTTAAAAAGGCAAAATATGCATCATATCACCCATTCTAAAGCATGTTTGGAGAAACTGCAAAAAAAGTACTGGATCTCTGAAAGCTGTGGGAGAGCGGAGGTGTGCTATTCAACATTTTATCATGTTTTACTATACCCAAATTCAATTTTACACAAGAGTTCTCCTTTAAGATGAAACTGGCACTCATCAGGTCCGCCCCAGCAAAGGAAGCGCATCCAATGCCAAACTGCTCCAGTGAAAAAACGTACGTTAGAATGCTATTTGAATGCTATAGGTCAAAGGAAGCCTTGGGATAAACTAAAAGATCTTAATATTTCATGTCCAATCAATACAAAAACTGTAGTCTTTGGTATTTCAAATAATAATCTCTCTGATTCAGAAAAATAAATTGTATGGTTAACCTTATGCATTGTAAAATTAAAACTGACTATTGATCAACAGTATGTATCAAGCGACTGTGTTTTAAAACAAATTATCACTGAACTAAAGCGCAGAAGAACTCTGGACTTTAAACCTCAAAAAGGTCAATTTTAAGGAAATTTTGATAACTTATATATTGATACATTGATGTAATTGTTGATAGTTGTATGTCTGATTGTAATATTTTGAAATTATTAATAAAGTTTCTTTGAGAAAAAAAAAGAAAGGAAGAGCAAGAGTTAGCTCTGTTGCACTGGATAAGTTAATCAGAGTTAGCAGCCTCAGAAACTGCTTAGTTTAATAGTAATAAAATATAGTATTTTGGTTCGGTTACCACTTTCAAGTTGCTACATGATTCCTTATGTGTTTCTTTATAGTCTGGATGAAACATTAAAACTTTTTCCCTTTTTCACTTTGTTCTCACACTGTTTTCTCACGGTGAATCGCTCAGCCCCTACCACAGCTGAGCCACATTCCCACCTCCACCAGTAAGTCCAGCTGCAAGCGGCCCAGTGGAGAAACCCCTGGCAGAACTCTGCAGCTCTCTAACAGTAACCCGGACAGAAGTGAAGGGGGATTTTAGGAAGCTGCTCTGGGTTTTCCTCCACACTCCGGGCACGTAAACCAAAACCAGATCAGGGGTGAACTGGAGCGCAGGGCGGGGAGTCTGTGGATCTGAACGTTTCGAGAACAGACATACCGCTCACCCAGTCTATCAGTTTCACTTCTGCTCACCCTGCCGATGAGGAAACGGCGTCTAGACGGCTCAGACGCGTCAGAATAACTCAGTCAATACAGACTAACGCACAGGAGCAGGGCTGTGTGATAACACAGCAGATCAAATTACCTCCTACCAGCAGCTCCAGAGTGAGTGAGGTAATCACACCAGCAGGGTGAGAGTGATACGAGGAGTGATGCGTGATTTATTATGCCAGGCTACTTACTGTCTCTACCGTCCAGCTACTCTGTTATACAGCCACTGACATCCTTTACACCACACCCTACCTGTGTAACTGCATTCACATGTAATATAATCTGAATCGGGATGCTGCAAATGTGTACGGACACATACATACAGCTCTGGAAAAAAATAAATAATAAATAAAAATAAGAGACCACCCTTGTAAAAAAGAAGTATACTAAAGTTATGTTATTGTGGAACCAATAATTTGTACTTAATTACTACTTATTTGTAATTAAAATGATATAAATTTGCACTAAATTCATACTAAGTATACTAGTCGTATGTTATCTTCGCCACTATTTAATATAATTTAAGTATGAATCCTCAAAACGAATGTGATGTTAAATCTATATTTTATTCAGATTTTTAATGTTCAGTCAGACAGCTCACACAAATATACTTAAATTATATTAAATAGTGGTGAAAATAACATACGACTAGTATACTCAGATGCAAATGTATATCATTATAATTACAAATAAGTAGTAATTAAGTGCAAATTATTGGTTCCAAAATAACATAACTTAAGTATACTTCATTTTTACAAGGGCACTTCAGTTTCTGAATTAGTTTCTCTGATTTTGCTATTTATAGGTTTATGTTTGAGTAAAACAATCATTGCTGTTTTATTCTATAAACAACAGACAATATTTCTCCCAAATTCCAGTTAAAAATTTAAAAATATTGTGATTTACAGCATTTATTTGCAGAAAATAAAAAATGGCTAAAATAACAAAAAAAAAAAAGGATGCAGAGCCTTCAGATTGCAAACAATGCAAAGAAATCAAGTTTAAACTATTTAATCAAACTATTCAAACTACCTTGCTTGTCTTGCTCTGCCTCGCTTCGCCTCCAGCTTGGTTACGAAACATGATGACAGTCTGTCACGCTGTTGCTGCATGTTAGCTGTTATTCACAGCATTATCACAGCACTTTCGATGTGTTAATCATGAAAACTCATACTGAGATAAAGTGATGCTGTGAAATTTGAGCGTGCTTAAATCCGCACCATATATGTACAGCTAAGAGACCAATTAAAATGAGTTTCTTTAAATTTTACCAAATTGAAAACCTCTGGAATATAATCAAGAGAAATACGGATTATCATAAGCCATCAAACTGAACTGCTTGAACTGCTGAGTGGCATAAAGTTATCCAAAAGCAGTGTGTAAGACTGGTGGAGGAGAACATGATGCCAAGATGCCTGAATTAAAACTGTGATTAAAAACCATTTTTCTGCATCTTTTTTTGTTATTTCAGCCATTTCTCATTTTCTGCATAACATGCTTTTCATTTCTATGCACTGTTTAACAAATGTTTAACCCTGGTGAACTCTTACAGACAGAATACACAATGTACTTTTGTACAGGTCTTGCCCTGCGCTGGTGCCTGCTGTCCATCAGTGCAACGTTTCCTCTAAAATCAATTAAATCAATGCACTTTCTATGCATGTAAACCCCCCAGTGGGAACAGGGCCTTATGTATAAATACTGTATAAGTTAAATAAATCTTTAAACAAAGACTTCACCACTCTACACATTCACACTCTGCAGTGCCAGACGGACGAATGGATGGACGGAGGGACGGCTGGTGAGGAGTGGTAGATTTGTGTGACAATAGCGAGCAGGGCTGTGCTGAAAGGCAGCGAGGGTGGAGCTTGGTCGGCTGGCGGGAGATTAGAGGCAGAAGAGCATCCCGCTAGATCAGAATCAGGAGGAGGAGAAGGATTAGACTCCATTCAGGAAAGCCTGCGCTCCTGCTGAGGAGAGATATAATCTGGCCTTATGCATCTGGGCCCCAGGAGGCCTGCTTACAGTAACAAAAGCATCCTTAATGAGGGCCCAAACCGCACTGCCGGGATACCTAATGATGCCAAGACCCCGTCTCCAAATCCCAGGGGCTGGACCGGCCAACGAGCGCCATTAAGCTTGAGACATGGGCGGGGAGATGCTTATTTAAATATATGGATATTTAAAACTCATCTGAGTATTTATTATTATTTAGTAAAAAATATATAATTTATTTTAATTAAATAGTTTAACACTAGTCTAAAAGTCTAAAATAACTTTTAATTTATCTCTTCTTCCTATAGCTGGTAGTTAAGATATTCAGATATCTGAACCTGTCAGTAATGGCTTTAGCCAATGAGAGCCCAGGACACAGGGTGAAAAAAAGGTCAAGCGTATAGTTATTATACACCCACGTTTTTATCAATTATCTCAAATCAATGCACACACTTACACACTTACAGATTCGTTTTTTTTTAAAGGACTTCTAATCAGAGATAAAACTCCTGCATCCGGACTGCAATTAAAAAAGCAGGAGGACCAGTGAGTTTTTGGCGTTCAGTAGCTCCTCCATTTCCACTCGCTGTTGTGTTTTACACGGCTCTCTGTGGAAATGCGCGTCCAAAGTGCGACTAGTGTGCAGCAGTGGACAAATAGCTATTTTTATTAAACGCGACGAGACAAAACTCAGAGATAGATAGAGATAGATAATTCAGCCTGTAATTTTCTCTCACGCACATGGTCGTTCTGGACAGGAATAAAATCACACAGGATAACTCCCCCCCCTCCCCATGCAAGAGGGGTAAAAAAATTACCCCAGAACCCCCTGAGAAACTAATCCATTAAGCATAGGGCTTTAGACAGTGTGTTTTTTTCTGGTGAAAGATTTTGTAATTTGTGATTTTGTGGCAATGATAAGTCAAGTAATGTGCAAACCACACCCAACACAATACAGTCCTGATGAGAGCCAGTTTCATCATAATTTTATCAATAATTTATTTATATTCTTCACTTAGTTGAGTAGTTCTTGCTTTTCATAATCTGGATTAGAACATTACTCAAATCCACTGTATCTATTCACTGTATACCTGTAACTCTACCTCTTCACTACTTTACTTTAACTGATGCTCTCCAACACTTTATTAAGAGAAAAGAAATTCAAGTAATTAACTCTTGATGAGTTCAGCACAGCTGTTAACTGAAAGCCTGAATTCCAGGTGACTCTACCTCATAAAGCTGACTGAAAAAAAAATTGGATGACTTTAGTATTAATCTACAATGCAGAAATAATGGAAACATTTTAACATGTACAAATTGTATAACAGGAGGATTACAACTGGATCTGAGAATCAACGCCCAGCAATCATATATTGATAATGTATTATATATATATATATATATATATATATATATATATATATATATATATATATATATATATATCATGATATCGATATTTTATCCAACCTCTATTTCTAAGTGGCTTCCTTATTCCAGATTGTTGCTATGGTGTTGCTATGTGGTTTCTAAGTGGTTGCTATGTGGTTTCTAAGTGGTTGCTATGGTAGCCCAGGTGGTTATGTCATGTCATGTAAGAGTTCAGATGTTGCCAACTAGATGTTGCTGTGGTACCCAATAAGTGTATTTGTATCTTTTTTTTAGGTTGCTAGGCAAAAACGATGTGTCCAATCAAAAAGCTGTTTACCACTGAAATCAACCAACCAATCATTTCTGAATGATCATTTACAAGGCTGAACTATAGCACAGTGTTTTTAAATGCAGAACAATACATAAAGTAGTGACCTCACTGTGAGTTTATGATGCAATACACCAGCAAAAAACCCTGTTTCAATCCCCAGCCCTGACCCGGTTCTGAGGAACACGGTCCGTATGGAAAGTGAGATAAGTTCTCAGAGAGGGTCTCCTGTGTAACGGGGGCTTATATCAGACATGCAGCAGAAGAGGCCGAGGCTTTGGGATGAATTGTGGGTAAGCCGCCCCCGAGGGCCGAGCGATATCTTTAGCATGACTAATCTTAAAGGAACCTGCTCTGAGCCGAGAGCGGCTGCAGAAAAACGGCTAATCACACTCTTATGTAAGAGAGCAGGAATAACACGGACCACGGCTGTGAGCTTTTGGGCTGGACTGGTTTTCATTACCACTCTTTAAAAAATAAAGCTTCTACTAAGAGTTCTGTGAGCAATGCTACAGATCCCAGGTCTGTAAATCGATTTAATATTGAATCTATTGGCTGGCTGGGCTGTGCAAACGCCACAGAAGCGATATGGGACGAGACCCTTAGTTAGCATGCTAACACTGCTAAAGGGATGTGGGACGAGGCCCATAGCTGACAAGATAATGCCACATTAGCAATTAGCAATATCAGACAAGTCAGTTAGCCAGCATGCTAACACAACTGTAGTAATGTCAGACAAGGCCCTTAGCTAGCATACTAAAACTGCTGTAGCGATGTTGGACGAGGTCCATAGCTTGCATAAAAATGCAACATTAGCAATGGCAGACAAGGTCCTTAGCCAGCGTGCTAACACTGCTGTATGGGATGTAAGACACAGACGGTAGCTGGCATGATAATGCCACATTAACAATGTCAGACGATGCCCTTAGTTAGCATGCTAAACTTCTGTAGCGATGTGAGACAAGGCCCATAGCTGACATGCTAATGTCACTGTAGCTAAGTGAGACAACGCCCGTAGCTAAAAAGATAATTCCACATTAGAGATATTGGACAAGGCCCTTAGCCAGCATGCTAAAATTGCTGTAGTGGTGTGAGCCAAGGCCCATAGCTGGCATGCTTATGCTGCATTACCGATATCAGATGAGACTCTTAGCCTTCTTATCCAGTATGCTAACAATGCTGTAGCGATGTGAGACAAGCCCCATAGCTGGCATGCTAATGCCACATTAGATATGTTGAACAAGGCCTGTAGCCCACATGCTAGTCAGATAATGTCTGTAGCTGACAAGATAATGCCACATTAGCAATTAACGAAATCAGATGAGGTTCTTAGCCAGTATGCTAAAACTGCTATAGCGATGTGAGACAAGGTCCGTTACTGACAAGATAATGTCACATTAGCAATGCCAAACAAGGCTCTTAGTTAGCATGCTAACAATGCTGTAGCACTGTGAGACAAGGTTTGTAGCTGACAAGAAAATGTCACATTAAAGATGTCAGATGAGGTTCTTGGCCAGTGTGCTAACACTACTGTAGCGATGTGAGACAAAGCCCATAGATGGCATGCTAATGCTACATTCGCAATGTCGGACAAGGCCCTTAGTTAGAATTAGCTGGAAAAATTCCATGCAGAATTAGCAATGCCAGTCAGATAAGGCTCCTAGTCAGATAATGTCCGTAGCTGACAAGATAATGCCACATTAGCGATTAGCAAAATTGGGAAGGGATATGAGACAAGGTCTGTACGTGACATGCTAATGCTACATTAACCCTCTTAGCCAGTATGCTAAAACTGCTATAGCGTTGTGAGACAAGGCTCGTTACTGACAAGATAATGCCACATTAGCAATGCCAAACAAGGCCCTTAGCCAATGTGCTAACACCGCTGTAATGATGTAAGACAAGGCCCATAGCTCTTATGCTAATGCTACATTAGCAATGAACAAAATCAGATGAGGCTCTTAGCCAGTGTGCTAACACTGCTGTAATGATGAAAGACAAGGCCCGAAGCTAACATGCTAACGCTACATTAGCAATGAACACAATCATATGAGGCTCTTAGCCAGTGTGCTAACACTGCTGTAGCAATGTAAAGAAATGTGGATGAGGTTGGGTGGTGATCATCCAGCGCTGTGACCACAGATTTTCACCACTGCATACATTAAATAAACCTAAATGTAAGAAAAGTAACATATTTAAGTTTCAATTATTATTTCCCAATTTTGTCTGAATAACCAGTTTTGGCTGAAAAATTTTGGTTGTCGAAAATTCAGTGTGTCCATAATCCTGACATGTTTCTGACCAGTGTTTCTAGCTGAATGCAATCAAATCCTCACATCGGTGCTCTAAAAATATATATAGTAAAATCATTATGTATTAGAAATATTAGAAATATAAACAGGTGTCTCAGTACTTGTGTCCATATTGTATAGTTTTCCTATAATAGTGAGAGTTTCCTCACTTTGGTTTCTTCTCATTTTCTCCACAGGGGAATCTTGAGTCAGCTCATAACTCCAGCAAATGCTTCACTAATACCCACAATCCCTGTCAGACTTCACTGTAGGTCTGTAAACATGTAGCTCTCAGTGGAAGGGTGGGGAGAGAAGCTAACCTGTGGTTTCGTGACTCTGATTCACTGTGTTAAGAAACATCCAGTTTAGATAAGTTGAATTACGGTGTGTTTTTGTTCTGAAAGAGGATTTTTCCTGTCTGTGTAATTTCTTATGTGTGTTTTCCTCCCTACCGAGTTTAACAGCCGTGTTTCCCAATAACTGTCCGCCCATGTGATCTGGTGATGGTTATGATTTGACGATGCACTGTTACATATTCCCACATCTCTTTCACAAACATGTGTTCTTAAGAGGCAGAGGCCTGTAAATCTGAAACTTCAATCCTGTTTCCACTTCTGAACTTTTTTTTTATAAGTTTTGGTAGGTATGATACTAAATGGCCAATCTATGGCTTCATTTCCACTGCTGGGCCAAATGTAGATTAATCAGATTAATCACAACAATAATCTGTGATTAACTGCGATTAATCGCACATGTTCTTCTTAAGACGCACATTTTCATAGTGGATATTTAAATGTAAATAAAGGAATAAATGTGTAAAAGTGGTGCCAATTAAAATACTAGTACAGCTCATAAAGTTCAAAAGTCCAAAAGCAGTGTGTAAGACTGGTGGAGGAAAACATGATGCCAAGATGCATGAAAACTGTGATTAAAAACCAGGGTTATTCCACCAAATATTAATTTCTGAACTCTTAAAACTTCATGAATATGAACTTGTTTGTTTTCTTTGCATTATTTGGGGTCTGAAAGCTCTGCATCTTTTTTGCTATTTTAGACATTTCTCATTTTCTGTAAATAAATGCTCTAAATGAGAATATTTTTATTTGTAATTTGGGAGAAATGTTGTCTGTAGTTTATAGAATAAAACAACAATTTTCATTTTACTCAAACATAAACCTATAAATAGCAAAATCAGAGCAACTGATTCAGAAACTGAAGTGATCTCTTCATTTTTCCAGAGCTGTATATACTTGTATGTTTGAGGGGAGATAAAGGCGTAACGTGGGGCGCTGGAATAAAGAATGCATAATAAATCATATAGAGGAAACTTTTTAATTTAACTTTATTATAAACATCTCAGTTTGGTTGTAAGAATTTCTGAATTAGAACTTATAAAGTAAAATAGAGTATATATAGAGTATAAAAGAGCATTTTCACACATGTAGTTGTGAAAGTTTCTATGATCCGGATCATTTGATGAGTTTATTTATTTGGAGCGTTTCTCCCTCTGTTTGGTTTGGTTTGGTTTCACACAGGCATAAAAACCTAAACACATGTGCACCAATAAACCCTGTGAGCACATTCTCTCCTCTAAAAGGAGAAAGAAAGTCAATATAGTGAGAAGATTCTATGTTTTTCAGCACATCTATCTGTATATATGTGCAGTGTTAAGCTGCTTTAACACAGACTGTTGAAAATTTGCTGCTGTGATTTTAAACACAGTGTTTTCAATGCATTCGTGAGCAGTGAACGCTGCACATACTACGCTCTTAGTGAGTAAACAGCATGGAGCAGCAGCAGAGACAGCATTTGTTCTTAGCATAGTATATTATCTGGCTAATATATCAGATTAATCTGCGCCTAAACAGCAGTTTAGCTCAAAAGAAGTATAAATAGAAGTATATTTGATCGCTGGGTCAAATATAGATCACATTCTCACCACAAGCGAACCGCTCAAAGTTATGCAAGTTGGGCGGGGCAGATTATAGCAGAAGTTGGGGTCAAACTTGGTGGTGTAATGAAACAGATCTGTTTACAGAGCAATTTAGAGTTAGCTATCTTGTGTAAGTTACTGTAGATTTAAATCGGATCTCCGGTTGATTCCTCCGGTTGAGACCTTAAATATACACTAGGGAAGCACGTTTTTACAAGGCAGCTCAACTCGACAGAACACCGGACAAAGCAGGTGCAGTTCTCATCCGATTTTATATGATGATATAGAGCGGACTCTGGGGCTTCGACTTTTAACTATATCCAGCACTTAGTGCTGTATCTTTATAACTAAGGCTGTATCTCTGAAAACATTTTGTCCTTTGAGTTTTAGAGCTGTAAAATTGACTGTGGGGGAATGCAGGTAGGCAGGTAGGTTCTCTGCTGCAGTGCTGTTAGCCAATCAGAGGCGATATGTTAGCATGTATGAATATTCATGAGCAAGAGCCCAAATCCTGTCCTTTTTCAGAGACCACTAATCCAGTGAACTAAAGCAGAGCTAAACAGAAACACCTGAGCACTTTTCTTTTTACAAAAAACAATTCACATGGCATAAATTCATATTATATGATATATTTAAAGTAGGGCTGTCAACATTAAAGCCTTAACGCACGCTGTTAATTTGGAATTATTATGATTTATTATTACTATTATTTTAATTGACACCACTAATATACAGTAATTGCCTTTTACATTTCTTACATTCATTCTTTTATTTACATTTAAATATCCACCATAAAAATTTGCATCTGAAGAAAAACTAATGCGATTAATCGCAGTTAATCAGAGAATTTTGTTGTGATTAATCAGATTAATTTTTTTATTAAATTGACACCTCTAATTTAAAAACAATGGAATGAGACCTTTACAGGTAAAAGCCCTAATAATAATAATACAACTGTACTGACTGCTCCTTGCTCAAGAGCCCAATATATGGCAACCTGGGTATTGAACCCACAACCCTGTGATGAATAACGCAGCACTTAAACCACTGAACCGCCCACTTCCTCATTATAGGGCATGAGTCACCTGCCATATTATCATTATTGTCCATTATTGTTCAGATTAGTCAGTCTCCACACTTTGAATATAGGCCAGACAGCCCTACACACACACACACACACACACACACACACACATTCCTACACCTATACCCTCAGCACAGACGTCATCAATCAGACCACTCCATACAGAGCCCTGATTCAGCAGCAGCAGCAGCAGCAGCTATACGGAGCAGCAGGAGGAAAAAGTGAAGGTATGGAGCGAGTGGGCCGGGGTTCAGTGACTCAGGTTTTCCAGCAGGATGAAAGAGTCTGTAGAAACACTGAGACTCTGCTGCCTGTACCTTATATTAGCATTAGCAGGCGGCTAACACACACACACACACACACACACACACACACACAGACACATACACAGAGCCCATACAGCAGCACAGCCGGAGACCTGACTCCACACAGCATCTCTGGGTGTGGCTGGAAAAAAAAACGATGCAGAGAAACACCTCCCTACATACACACATACACACACACACACACACAGAGACACACACATTTATTTTTATTTATTTATTTATCTATCTATTTTTTATTATGTTTTTATTTTAATTTATTGTTAATTATATCATTTTTTAACATTCTTATTATTTTACTTTGCTTTTACTATCATTAGAGTCTGTCACACCTGCTACAGACTCTCTCATTCTTACCCATTCCCGTTTATGGACAAACCTCATTCCAGAACTACAATCCCCAGCATGCACCTGAAAATATCACGTGTTCGGACTCAGCCAATCACGGCTCACTCATGCATTCCAAGTCACCGGAATTCTAGAGTGTGTTTAGGTACTAACCCAGCCATTGTCTAGAATATCACAGAAGAACATCTCAAATTATCTAAGATTTTTTCGATCATACAGTTTTTTTTTCCTAATTTAGCTAGGCCAATAGTTTCACCCATTCAACAACACAATGCTGCAACACAAGGAGGGTGAAGACTAGCACATGCCTCCTCTGATACATGTGAAGTCAGACTCCGCCTCTTTTTGAACTGTGTAGCCGAGTAGCATCACAGCGCTAACGCTCGGAGGAAAGCGCAGCGACTCGGTTCTGATACATCAGCTCACAGACGCAGCCTTGTGCTGATCCACATCACCCTGGGAGTGATGAAGGGGAAAAAGAGAGCACCATCTACTGTACCCACCCAGAGAGAGCAAGACCAATTGTGCTCTCTCAGGGCTCCTGTAGCTGATGGCAAGCTGCATGACCAGGATTCAGAAATTCGTCAGCAATTTCCAATCATAGTGGTGGCACCAGAGCCCCTGCTTATCCAGATGTCCTGCTCCAACACATCAATTTCAAGAACTGAATGTTCACTCGCTGTCTAATATATCCAAAACTGGGACTCGATAATCGATGTTATTCATTTTACCTGGTTTTAATGTTATGGCAAATCATATTAATCAGTTCTTCTGGAAATTTGAAACAAAGCCAGAACAGATACAGAGGCACACAGAAAACACACACACACACACACACACACACACAGAGCTGGTAAATGCCATGCATGTTGCCAGCTGTGTCCGGCATGCCTATTTCTGCCCACCGCTGAAACATTTACGACCTCAGATACAAAATTCATGAGCGAGCGGAGAGACGCCATCGCTCGCATCTAAAAATACCATCTGAGTGCATGAAAGATTTACCCTGATATGAAGCTCCACAATCGCCTCACTGTCTGTGATTCCAGCACCACAACAGTACAGCCTGACTCGGTCTGACTCAGGCAGCATTCAATCAAACCTCTCACACCAATATACTATACAACTACAGGTGCAACTAAAACATTTAGACAGTGATCTATTTTAAGCGTTTGTTTCTTTTATTGTTGATGATTATGGCTTAAAGACAATGAAAACCAGTGTCTCCGAAAATTAGAATATTACATAAGACCAATTGGTACTTCTGGCAGTGTGGGCAGTGTGCCAAGTCCAGCTGGAAAATGAAATCTGCATCTCTATAAAAGTTGTCAGTATCAGAGGGAAGCATGAAGTGCTGTAAGATTTTGTGGGAAAACAAAACTGCACTGACTTTAGACTTGATAATAAAACACAGTGGATCAACACCAGCAGATGACATGTCTCTCCAAATCATCACTGATTGGTGGAAACTTCACACTAGACCTCAGGCAGTTTGGACTGTGTGTCTCTCCACTCTTCCTCCAGACTCTACTCCCTTGATTTACAAATGAAATGTAAAATTTACTGATGATCAGTGTTGGTCAAAGAGGATTTTCATGGAAAATCTCACAGCACTTCATGTTTCCCTCTGCTGAAGTTTATGGAGATGTTGATTTCATTTTCCAGCAGGATTTGGCACACTGCCCACACTGCTAAAAGTACCAATTGGTGTTATATTATATAATTTAATTTTTTAAACTCAGATTTTTGGGTTTTTATTAGGTGTAAGACATAATCATCAACAATATCAACAACTGAATTACTGAAATAAAGTAACTTTTCAATTATATTAAAATTTTTTTGAGATGCACCTGTACAGTATATTAGTATATATCGGTCAACAGCTAGTTAAAAATGAGAGAGAAAAGGAAACAGGAAACAACAAGGAGAAAGAAAGAGAGAGAGAGAGAGAGAGAGAGAGAGAGGGAAAGAGATGGGTGGGTGGGTGTGAAAAAAGAAAGTAATGACGGAGGAAAGCGAGTGAGTCATCTGAAATATCCGTGGTGTCTGCGAGTGAAATTAGCTTCCCTAGAAACTGCGCTGGTGTTTTTCCTCCCGAATGTAAACAAGGTGCAGGGTGTGAGCACATGGTCCAGCGCCGCGTCCCCCCGTGCCGGGCCCCTGAGCCGGGCCCCAGCCGGCCTGCCAACAGGCGTGTTCCCGTCTCCTCCGCTCTCTCGGCGATGAGGCCCATCGTCCGGTCACGTTCACCACAGCCTCCAACCGGCTGTAAATCTCTGACCTCACAACCATTCCATTCCATTACAGCTCATAAGAATGACGGCAAGAGGGGACGGGGAAAAGTATCCCATAATAGTCCCGTCACTGGCAGATCACGAGCTGTTTCTGAACAACATACATTGTTGCTTTAAAAAATCAAGGGTATTAAATAAAAAAAGTGTTTATCCCGCTTTTGTTGGAGTAACTGTCTCTACTGTCCAGAAGAAAGACAAGACTCTTTACTAGATTCTGGAAATGGAGCGCCATCAATATTCCAGAGAACACTGAACATCCCAGAGTTCCACTGCTCCAAAGATCTATACTTGATGAAGGCTTTATAGACCTCTATATAGACCACAATCGGCATTAGACATTGTGCCAATAGGTTTATGTGTATTTATTATCTGCTCCAGAAAGCTCTATTCAATTGGTAGAGCTTCTGTACAGGGATTGGCAAGCTGTGTGTGTGCGTTTGCACATCTGTGTCAGCAGATGTGACTGTAGAAAAATTGGATTTGTTTCTCTGATCTATGCGATCCAAAGTGCAGCCTTTGATACAATACAAAAAGTCACCAAAAAAAAAAAAAGATCACACATTCTAATATTTGTAGCTTTGATTTCTGCACACATTCGCTGTGGCATTGTTTCAATAAGCTTCTGCAACGTCACAAGATTTATTTCAATCCAGTGTTGCTGGATTAATTTTGCAGCAGCATTGATGATGGTAGAGTCTGACCACTGCACAAAGCAGCTCTTCTCCATCCAGCACATCCCAAAGATTCTCAATGAGGTTAAGATCTGGACTCTGTGGTGAACTCTCTCTCAATCCATGTGTGAAAATGATAAATGACGATCTCATGCTCCCTGAACCCTGAACTCTTTCACAATTCCAGCCCCATGAATCCTGACATTGTCATCTTGGAATATGCTCGTACCATCAGGGAAGAAAAAATCCATATATCTGTATTCAGTATATTCAGGTAGTCAGCTGACCTCATTCTTTCAGCACATACTGTTGCTGAACCTAAACCTGCAGACCAACTGCAGCATCAACCATCAACCCCACATTATTTACTTACTTAAATCCAGGTGGAGAATTATTCGTTTGTGAGGGTAAATGATTTACCTTCCAATTATTCTAAGGTAAGATATGGAATTCCTCAAGGCTCTATATAAGGACCGTTATCATTTACATTATATATGCTTCTACTGTGATAAAACAGAAGTTCTCCTATTAGGCCCCTATGCTGCTAGAAATAAATAATCAGACTTGATATTAAATCTGGCGGACTACTCCATCACTCCCTGGTTCAGCAGCTATAAAATCTTGGCGTTATCATAGATTCGGATCTAGCAAGTCTCAGCATTTTTGTCTGATTCTCTGTCCTACAGTCACATTTCAGATCAGATCTGTTGCAACTACTGTCTACAGTGTTGTTTGCAAGTGTCTGGACATCACAATCATATCTGCATGGTTTGCTGTGGTATGGAGGTTGGCGTCAGTTCCATCACTCTAGATATGCCAAAGATCAAAACTCAACTAAAAAGTCTGAAAATAGCATTAAAGTGCATTCATTAGAAAGGGATGTCTAAAAAACATTTGGACATAAAATGCAAAATAGGAAGTAATAAAACACTTTGCTGCTCTCAGATTAGATCCGCTGTGGTTCCAACCAAAGAATGAAAGTTCAGTATTAATTCTGAGCAGAACTGACAATCAAAACTCAACATTGGAGCAAATTATCGCAATTTCTCAGCATCTTCATTCTCTAACCAGGTGCTGGGGGTCTGCTAATAGCCAACAAGCCATCAGTCACCACCAGGGAGGACTGAGAACATCTGCAGGGACAGGAACATCTGGCTCCAGCACAATTTAGAGCTGTGTCTTCTCCAGCGCACCTGACTGAACTTATAGGAACAGTCTGGCAAAAAATCTGATTTACATTTACATGTGCAGCATTGAGACTGTTCAGATTTTCCTGAATCTCAAAAATGCTTAATGCAAAACTCAGTAGCTAGGTCTTTTGCTGGTCACCTAGAGGAAGTTTCTCTATTCCCTTGGCCTGAACAATCACAGAACAAACACAGAACAATCTACAGTAGATTATTATTAGTTCATTATTATAAAGTGTTTAAGTAGGAAAAGCACAAAACTGTCTGAAAAAGACGTTGTCGTTCCCCATCCCTGGTCTAGGTGCTAGTCTTCCAAGTGTCCATAGGATAGTGGTGCAGTGGGGAGCAGGGATTGTTAGGAGTCTTGCCCAATTTTCCAACAATGGCAGCTTCCAGAACCCAGATATTAAACCCACAATCCTGTTATCAATAATGTGGTGAAATTCAAGAAACTGTGCAGGTAACCAATAGTCCAGGACCAGCCTGGGTCTAGATGATGGTCTTCCAGAAGTCTTGAAAGACAATGGCAAAACTAAGGACGAGCTAAAAGCTTTGCACAATTCACAAATCCATGATCTAATCAGTTTCTTCATGGTCACGGTCACAGTGGGTCAGAAGCCCATCCATCCATCCATCCATCCATCCATCTATCCAGTGTAGAGTCGACACATTGAATGAATCAATGATTCCAACAATCAATGACTTAAAAGCCCATGCACTGATATCACACTCCTGTACACACAGCCGTAAAGAAACTCAAGAACTTTAAACTGAGAAAAAAAAATATTTCCAGCTCTACCTGGAAGAATACCTGGAATCATTGGAGATACAAGGTAAAATTACCCCCCAAATATGGCAGAACAAGGGGTAATTTAGCATAGGCAATTCATCTACCATGCATGGCTTTGGAAACAGTAGTAACTGAAGGAATATGGGAATATCAAATCAAAATCCTCAAAAACAGTGACCAAAGTGAGAATGGAACATAACTAAAACTGCCATAATTCATGTAACAGTCTCAACAATGTAAAAAAATATTTTAGCAAGATAAGTTAGGATAACTCTATCTTATCTTATCTCATCCAATTAAGTTTTGTGATTTTAACTATAGGCAGTGTTGGGAAGGTTACTTTTAAAATGTAATCCCTTACAGATTACTGATTACATTACTCAAAATCTAATTTGTAACGTAATCAGTTACATTACTTCAAGTGAGTAACGTAATCTGATTACTTTGGATTACTTACAATATTGTCATTTTTTTAAGCCTGAATGAATGTAGCAACCACATATTGCATATTATTATTTTATTTTTCTTTCCAGTTAACAAATAGATAAACAAATAAAACAGCCTTTTCAATCACTCTATAAAAATACTTATGAAACCATTTAATCAAACAATTTTATGAAACACTTCTATAAATTGATAATAAAACAATTTAAAACCAAACAATGTAACAACAACTGTAAGCTATCTACTTGCAGGTTTGCCACCAGTGTTAATTTTGACAACAAATATCGATTTAGTCTTAGTCATAGTCTTGTGACGAAAATAGCATTTAGTTTTAGTCACAATTCAGTAATTTAGTCGACTTAGTTTTAGTCAACTTAATGTCATAAGAATACAGTCTACTAAAATGACAGTAAATTTAGTCGACTAAAATGTAAAGGGTGTAAATGTAAATGCTTTTTCATCAGTTCCCTTGAATTATTAACTAAACACGTATACGAAATGAAACGTTTAATAACCAATTGAGTAATATTGTTAATGTTTGAATGTGAAATATATTTATATATGATTTAATGTATATTATTATTATTATTATTATTATTATTATTATTATTATTATTGTAGGTGTGTGACTATATATATTTTACATTTAAAATTTTGCTCTAGAAATCAGGTCATAAAACAACTGAATAGTTAAATTATAGTTTAAACAGAGCTGTAGATGCAAAAACAACTTTTAAATGATCTAGTTTTATCTCCAGCACTAACCCAGCACACCTACTGTAGCTACAGTCTATAAATGAGATCAAAAACACACCTTCACACACTGTGCTGTAGAGATGCTCTCAGGATGTACTGAGAGACTTCATGAGTTAAAGTGAGAAACTTATGAGAAAGTGCTGTAAGGAACTTTACACAGACTTTTGGATTTCGTCCCTGCCAAACATTTTCGTCTTGTTTTTATTCGTTGACCAAAATGTCAATTAATTTCGTCTCGTTGTGTGTGCGCAGCCGCTGTCTGCCCCTCCTCCCTGTGTGTGTGTGTGTGCAGCGAGATGGGAGAAGGGGCAGACAGTTCCCTGTCATATCAGAGCGATTTCACCGCAAAATGTTATTTGCGTTTTGTCAGTGTTGGAAGAGCAAAAAAATTGGAAAGTACCGCAATGTAATCCTTTAATTTTAGCAGAGTAACTGTAATCTGATTACCACTTACTGAAGCAGTAACTGTAACGGATTACAGTTACTTATAATTTGTAATCTGATTACGTAACGCTGTTACATGTAATCCGTTACTTCCCAACACTGACTATAGGTTAATTTAGTTTAGTGAAGTGGACATCTGGATAAATTTGGTTAAATGTACTTAAAACTGTGATATTATTTCCCTCTCCCCTCCACTCACCATCAGTGTAGTTGTTCCCCCCAGACTACCTTGCTGAATAGATGAGTTTTACTAAAGAAAAACGTATTGTCATAATTAATATTTCACTCAAAAACTGTGCAGGAATATGTCCCCAGAGGAACCTAGATAACAACTGTATTTTTCAGACTATAAAGTGCACTTAAAATCTGTTCATTTTTCCAACAATCGGTGCACCTTATGTATGAATTCTACCAGTCAGGTTTTAAGGAGCAGTAAAGCCACTTTGCTGAAGTACAGAGTTATACAGGAGTTTCAGTGAAGTTTCTCCAGCACTAAGGTTGGAGCAGTATTAGCATTAGCTGCTAAACTCAGTGCTAGCTCTTTTGCCATTCAGAGGTAAGTATATCAGACTGTAGTCTGCATTTTTACCGTGTTAAAACAAGCTACATGGGTTACTGGAACACTCAGGGTTCTTCAGTGTAGGATTATAAGGTGCAATTTAAGGGACAATAGTAAGGAACAAGGGAGTCGCCATTGTTCCCTTCTAATTCAGCAGATCCCCAAGGGTTGCCTTATAGTCTGAAAATATGGTTAAACTAAATTTCTGGAATTGTAAGTAAATGAATAAGTTATCTGTAGTATAAACTAGGATTGCTAAGTTAAAATGAAATCTATACGTTGCAAATCAACGTACAGTATATAGTAAATCCAATTTAATTTAACATATTTTCGAATTTACGTTTTTGAGATAAAGTTGCTAATATATATATATATATATATATATATATATATATATATATATATATATATATATATATATATATATATATCGTCGCTGTCCAATGAAAAACACTTATCTCCAAAACAGCAACTTTACAGGAGAGAGAAAAAAAACTTGTAAAGTTTTAATGGAAGTCAATGTAAAAAGAGTTTGTTTCAGGTCATTTTGAAGAGTTTCTATTGGTCCGTTCATCAAGAAATTTTAGCACAGTGTTAGGGACAGTCTATCTATTCAAATTATGTAGTAAACTAAAAATCGACTAAAATGGAGATAAGTGTTTTTCATAGGACAGCGACGATATATATATATTTACAGTGTAGCAGATCAGCCAATACTGTACATGTTTGGACAAAATCTGAACACAGAAGTGATGAGCATGAATATTGGCTATATTTCAGTAAGTATATTAATAACAGTAAGGATAACTGTAACTGTAAGTCATACAGTGTCAAGACCCACATGATCTACAAGTCTACAGATAGAGCCTCGTAACTCCTAAAATATAAAATACTAAAATATATTTTTTTTTAGACAGCGAACATGACTTGACAGATCGGATTCATTTGGGATAAGAAGGGAAAATCGTGAACATCTATTCAGAAAAGTTTCAGGCCTACACGTGGACACCTCATCCACAGCTGATCCCTCAGAGCGAACCCCTCGGCCTGTCTGCCTGTCCGTCTCCTTCTGTCTGGCCGTCTACGTCCAGGCATTTTTGCGGGGTTAAATAGAGCGCTCCTGGGGCAGATCCGCTCTGATTTACAGCCTGTCCTGCTGCACGGCGGCGCAACCAGCTGCTTTACATAACGTCTGAAAGTCCATCTACACACAGCTGCGTTCAGAGACCACGAGGCCCGCCATGAGTCCTGAGTTTTAGGTAGTCCTGCAGTCAGGTTTACATTCAGGTCAATTTAGCTATTTTTCTATGCTAAAAAACTCTTTCCTGTTACTTTCAGTTCTGTTACTTAAAACATAAAGAGTAACAGGACTGAGTGCCAGTAACAGGAACGAGTACTGTCTGATGGTTTACAGATTTATTAATGTGAATATTAGTTAATCTAAACCACTTTTTTCATGTATCCATTTGTTTGCACGATAACACATTTGATTAATTTCAGGTCTGGGTCTTCTTGATAAGATAAAAATAGCTTTACATATTTTATGCATATATAGTGATTTCTTTGTCGCAAATATCAAGTATTCGAACATGTAGTCAACCATTTATTTAAAATAAACGTTTTTTTTTGTGTAAAATCAAAGCAATTAGTGAACTTAGCGCTTTTAAACATGATTTTTTTTTTAATGTCACATGTCTAACATTTTTACAGGACTGAGAAAAATGTAACCATCTTTGTTATTTTAGAAATATTGAAAAAATAAATAAGTAAAGCTGCCTGAGATTGACTAGTATATGTTTTGAATAGTTAAAAAGATATATAAAATAAGCGTAATTTGGAACGCTTTACAACACACACAAACACACACACACATATATATATATATTTTCTTTTTTTTTTCTTTTTTTTTTTTTTGTTAAAAGCCCAACAACTAAACTAGCTCCTTTTATAAAAAGTGTTTTTTTTTTTTTCATTTTATTGTTTTGTTTCAACCATTTGAACAATTGAAATGATTTAATTAAATGTTTTACATTTAGTACCACTAGTTTTGATATGATTTCTAGAACAAAATCTAATAATACAAGTTATAATACAAATTGCTGTTGTTATTATTTGTATTACATAATTTTATGATTTTACTTTTAAAATATGCACAGAAATGTTCCCACAATAAGAACAAAATTATCTTATTTTTATCTCATTAAATTTTTAATTTGACATAATAAAAAAAAAATGTTAGAAACGGGAGCTCAGAGTGATCCAGCGGGCTAAGCGCTGCCACTATGATCAGGAGATCACCGGTTTGAATCCCGGTCATGCAGCTGCCGGAGCCCTGAGAGAGCACAGTTGGTCTTGCACTCTCTGGGTGATGTTGATCAGCACAAGGCTGCATCTGTGAGCTGATGTATCACAACAGATTCACCGCACTTTTCTCCAAGTTTGCTGTGATGCTGTAATGAAGTCTGACTTCACATGTATCGGAGGAGGCGTGTGCTAGTCTTCACCCTCCTGGTGTTGGGGCATCACTAGTGATAGGGGGGGTCCTAATGAGTGAGTTGGGTAATTTGTTGAGTTAATTGGGAAGAAAATGGGGAAAACATGAAAAATATATTAGAAATGGGTGTAGTCCCTTATGAGATAAAGTCATAGGATTTTTTTATTATTTTAGATGATTCGCTGAAGCTGAAAAAATTGCTTAAATGGTAAAAATAATGATTAAGCTTTAATAAAACAGTGTAAAGTTCTGTAACTAACACGATTAAGCCCGAGCTGAGTTTTAATATCAGTTAAAGCTGCAGAGTCGGGAAGTGACGCCTCAGATCTCGAGAAGTGAACATCCTGGAGTGAAGTGATACAGTCAGGCTGAGGTTTGGTGGTTTTCAGATGACGACAGTTCAATCAGGAGGGAAAAGAAACAGATCAGACGTGAGGAAAGAGGCTGGAGAGCCGGGTCTTTGCTACAGAACGGGGAAGGAATGTTTTGTTTTATGCCGGTTGCGTCAGCGTGTGGAAGTTCAGTGGGCGCGGCTGTCTGTGACTCAGTGAAGAAGCTCTGCGGGACGTCGCTCGGAGTCGGCGGTCATGTGTGTTCAGTTTGTGTAAGGGTCTCCACCGACATCCATCACAGAGCGTGACAGCTAAATAAAATACATCCCAAACCAGGAAAAACTGAACAAATAAGCTTGGAGAGAGTTCTCGCGTTTCTCTCTGTTACACAACATCAAAAACATCATTTCTCTCTCACAGCTCACGCAAACACGCTTTGAAGCAGCATGTGATGTAATTTCTGAAGAGAAAAATGCTGTGTCCTCAAAGATATCACGACCTGGGAAGTCCCTGCCCCCCTCCAACTGGTCACACGTACAGGCATTCCTTGCGTCATCCAATTAAAATAAACTAATAAATATAAATATATATAAATGTTCGATTAAGCTTCATAACACTTTAGTCTAGTGAGCAGCATATAGGTTAACAAAAGAAAACAAAAAAACAAACTTTTCCAATAAAATTATATATTAAGATTTTTAAAACCCACCAGAGACTCCAACAACCTCTTTAACCTTTCTTCACACTGTATTACACTGACCAGAGTGTCTGTAAATCAGCAGGGATTGATCATAAAGGAAAGGGTAGCCTAATCTCGCAGTGATTAGCTTTTCTTCCATGCTTCTCTGGAACACTTCAACACCTGCTCTCTGATTGGATAGATGCATTGTTTGGACGGATTCATTTGCATAAAGTTCACCTTGGCTCAACCGTTAATCGCACCGCTTTCTCCGCACTCGACGAGCCAGACCCACGATGCACCGCACGACTTCCCGTTGCAAATGAATAGGATACATTGCTGTGCATTGACTCGTTAAAGAGCAGTGGAAATGCAGCACACGTCTACTTGTAAGTAGGGCTAGGTATTGTTTTAAAATTAAAAAAAGAGAGAGAGAGAGAGAAAGACTGTGTGAGTCAGTGAGAGACAGAGTGAGCAAGAGAGAGAAGGAGAAACAGCGCAAGTGAGAGAGAGAGAGAGAGAGAGAGAGAAGGAGAGACAGCCCATTTGAGAGAGAGAGGGAGAGAAGGAGAGACAGCGCAAGTGAGAGAGTGAGAGAGAAAGAGGGAGAGCCAGCGCAAGTGAGAGAGAGAGAGAGAGATAGCGTAAGTGAGAGAGAGAGAGGGAGAGAGGGAGAGAGAAACAGCCCAAGTGAGAGAGAGAAAGAGAGAGACAGCGCAAGTGAGAGAGAGAGAGAGAGAGAGAGACAGCGCAAGTGAGAGAGAAAGAGAGAGACAGAGAGGGAGAGACAGCGCAAGTGTGAGAGAGAGAATGAGAGAGAGGGAGAAACAGCGCAAGTGAAAGAGAGAGAGGGAGAAACAGCGCAAGTGAAAGAGAGAGAGGGAGAGACAGCGCAAGTGAGAGAGAGAGAGGGAGAGAAGGAGAGACAGCGCAAGTGAGAGAGAGAGAGAGAGAGAGACAGAGAGGGAGAGACAGCGCGAGTGAGAGAGAGAGAGCGAGAGAGAGGGAGAAACAGCGCAAGTGAAAGAGAGAGAGGGAGAGACAGCGCAAGTGAGAGAGAGAGAGAGGGGGAGAAGGAGAGACAGCGCAAGTGAGAGAGAGAGAGAGGGGGAGAAGGAGAGACAGCGCAAGTGAGAGAGAGAGAGAGAGTGAGAGAGAGAGAGACACACACAATTTTAGTTAATTTGTCTCATTACTTACAATTACACTAATTATATTATGCTTTATTATTATTTATTTATTATTATTTTATTTTATTTTTATATATTTATTTAATTTTTGGATTGTTTTAAAATGTAGAATTTGTTCTGTTCTGTTCTACATTATAGAAATTGTTAAACTCTGAATCAGTTCTCTACTTTTACTATACTGTAAAACTGTGTAACTCAGGCTTTGGCAACACAGATGTACTGCTATTTGTCATGCCAATAAAGCACCTTAAATTGAATTGAATTGAGAAGGAGAAACAGTGCAAGTGTGAGAGAGAGAGAGAGAGAGAGAGAGAGAGAGAGAAAGAGGGAGAGACAGCACAAGTGAGAGAGAGTGAGAGAGAGAGAGACAGCGCAAGTGAGAGAGAGAGAGAGAGAGAGAGAGAGAGGGAGAGAGACAGCGCAAGTGAGAGAGAGAGAGAGAGAGAGAGAGAGAGAGAGAGACAGCGCAAGTGAGAGAGAGGCAGTGGTATCTGTAGCTTAAAAAGAGAAATGAGAACTAAACAAGTTCAGTGAGCTCACTGAAAGCAGAATTTATAGAACTCAAAGCACCCCCAAACCATCACACCACCACCACCATGCTTCACAGTTAGCACATGGCTCTTACTCTGAAAAGTAGTGTGAGATTTTCTTAGATTTAAACGAAGCAATAAGTAATTGCGTGACATGAGAACTAAGAATTAAGACAAATCTGAAGTAGACACAATTAACAGTTAGCAGCAATTACTTTTATTAATACTACTGAGAATTTAAATATCTCACATCCCAATCCCAAAAAAACATGCTTCTTCCTAAATCTAGACTGGTGATTGGCTGTATTATTTTTTTATTTTATTGAGTAATTATATTGTTTTATTATTATTATTATTTTTTTTTTTTTACATGTATAGTATTGCATGTGAAGCACTTTGTAGCTTTGCTTGGAAAAGTTCTATACAAATAAATACTTTCTTACTTACTATTATTATAATCCATTTAATTGCTGTCATGCAAAATTCCATTTTTAAGGCAAAAGTCATGGGATATGATACAAGTTGCTGTCTTATAACATTCGGCTCATCTCTCATCTCCACCTGCCCAGATTAGACCACATCAGACACCAGAGCCTGAGCTCCCCCGTGGTCAGGTTGGGCTGGGCCAGGCCGGGTCAGGCTGCTCATCTTCTGTGTGGTCAGGAATTATGGATTATCTGCTCCTGTACTTTTCATTTGTCTTTTCACTCGCATCTCTTTGATCTGCAGAGTCGTGTTTGGTTCAAACAATGTTCAAAGCGTCTGAGGAGAGGATGAGACGTTCCACTCGCTTTGTTTCCTCTTCATAGAAAACTTCCGGGACGGTTCAAAGCTTTCTGGCACAGTTTACGACTGGCGTGATTGAAAGGGACAGAGATCACGCTGCTCTCAGCCCCGCTGCACAATACACCCATTGTGTAATAAAGGCCTGTGTGTGTAAGAATGCCTGGAATCTCTTTAATAAATACGTGTGTGTGTGTGTGTGTGTGTGTGTGTATGCTGAAAGAGCAGTTCAGCCATCAGCTGGAAATATTGCTCACCTGCATACAGTTACACCCCCCTTACTCACAAAAGTTGCGTACTCACAATACAATGTTCACAGTATTGTGAAATTAGTTCATAGCATTTTTAAAGACCCTCCCGTTCCCTGTGCTCCTTTTATCAATATTAAATCCAATACAGTGATCATCTGTGACTGTATTTCAGTGAACATTACAAAAAAAGAGTTTTATTTGAATTTGATTAATACAGTGACAATAAGTTATTAGCTAAAACAAGGCAGAGACGTTGTTTTTTTTTACTCTAACTCTCCATTCCACCTTAAAAAGAGACGGTGTTACACTGTACACTTTCTAATAACAGAATGTAACTGCTGTATCATTTCAGGTGGAATGGAGGGTTCACATAATTAGACATCAGACGAAATCTAACTCTTTACTCCCCCTTCCACCTTAAATGGTATAGCGGTTACACTGTGCACTTTTCAAACGTAATTACTGTATCATTTAAGGTGAAACAAGACAGACATTGGCTGCTAACTCTTAACTCTACATTCCACCTTACATAGAGCAGCAGCTACATTGTGTACATTTCGACTGCTAAACATATCTATTGCACCATTTAAGTTGGAATGGACAGTTCACAGAATTAGCAGCCAAAACAAGGATGATGAAGAAGGAATCTAACTCTAACTCATCATTCCACCTTAAAAAGAGAAGCAGTTACACAGTACACGTTCATGTGGAATGGAGTGTTCACAGAATTAGCAGCCAAAACAAGGATGATTAGGAAGAAATATGCCTCTTAACTTCCCATTCCACCTTAAATAGTACAGCAGATACACTGTAGACTACAGCAATATGTAACTACTGCATCATTTAAGGTGAAACAGGACAGACATTAGCTGCTAACTCACCATGTTATCTCACCATTTCACCTTAAATAGTACAGCATTTATGTTGTGTACAGAGCAGAAGCGGACTATAAACACTGCTTAATTAAGGAGGAATGGCGAGTTCACAGATTTAGCAGCCAAAACAAATATGATTAAGAAGAAATCTAACTCTTATCTTCCTAATCCACCTTAAAAAAATGTACATTACAACAGCAAAATGTAAGTACTGCATCATTTAAGGTGAAACAAGGCAGATTTTGTCTGCTAACTCTGTTAACTCTCCATTCCACCTTAAATAGTGCAAAAGCTTCAGTTTTGACTACAGATACATTTTGATTGCACGCACAAACTGCACCATTTAAGGTGGAATGTACAGTTCCCAAACAAGTAAGGTTGACGTTTGCAGCTAATTTTGCTAACTCTCCATTCTACCCTAACTAGTGCAGCATTTATGTTCTATACCCAACAAAAGCAGACTATAAATACTGTTTATTTAAGGAGGAATGGAGAGTTAACATCATTAACATAATTAGCAGTAAAAACAGTAAATATCTGTTAACTCTCTATCCAGTAGAATAGGAACCACTGCATTATTTAAGGTGGCATAGACAGTAATACGATTTAGGAGCCAAAACAATTTTGAAGTTGCTTATTAATTCTGTTAACTCTCCAGTCAACCTTAAACAGTGTTGCAGTTATGTTGCGTAAATAACAGCAGCAGAACGAAACAAGAACATTATTTAAGGTGGAATGGAGAGTGGCCCTGACCAGATCCAGAGTCTCTTAATGCTCCGATAAGTTTCCAATCTTAGTGTTTGCACAATAAAAGGAGCCCCGTGTATTAATTTTGCTTTTACCGTATTTTAAGGACTATAAGGTGCACTTAAAATTTAACCTTAAAAATGTAACCTTTAATTTTTCACAAAAAAAAAACTGTGTGCCTTATGTAAGAATACTACTAGTCAGGTATTAAGGGGCAGTAAAGCCACTCTGCTGAAGTACAGAGTTATACAGGAGTTTTAGTAAAGTTTCTCCAGCACTAAGGCTGGAGCAGAGTTAGCATTAGCCATTAGCTGCAGCGCTAGCTCGTTCGCAGTTCAGAGATGAGTATATCAGACTGTAGTCTGTGTGTTTACCCTGTTAAAATAAGCTACGTAGGACAAAATGCTAGCTGATAGTGCCCTGGGTTACTCTGTCCCATAAATAAAGGCGGGGATGAAAAACCTGTGAAGATAAAGCCCTCAGCTGGGCCTGACACAGCAATCACACTAAACACTCTCCACATCACTCACACACTCTCTCTAATAACTACACACACACACACACTGCATCAGAACAGGTGCTTTACACACACACACACACCACCCACCTGCATTCTCCCATCCATCTGAGCTTTAATAACACACACTGTGATTGATAAAAACAGTAAAATAGAGCCAATTGTTCTACATGCACTATATTTATTCATGTATTAGTGGACACTCCTTCTAATTAAATTCATTTATTGCATTAAGATGTGTAAATGCATGCATACAATTAGTCTAGTCCTTGTGGAAAAGTATTGCCAATAGAATATGACTCTCTGGAGCAGAAAACATAAGCTGCAACTAATGATTATTTTGGTAGGCGACTAATCTGACGATTTTTTCTTATTTTTTCGATTAGTCAATTAGTCGATTAGTCAACGATTATTTCTGCCACCTCTAAAAACGATAGAAACAGCAGAACATGGGGTTTAAATGGCATTTAAATATCTAAACACTGTTTAAACATTGAAATTACTGATATTTAGTGATTTACCTGTACACCTGCGTACAGTTACACCCCCCTTACTCACACACTTACACTTACAAAAGTTGCGTACTCACAATACACTGTTCACAGTACTGTGCTATGAGTTCATAGCATTTTTAAAGACCCTCCCATTCCCTGTGCTCCTTTTATCAATATTAAATCCAATACAATGATCATCTGTGACTGTATTCCACTGAAAAAACTAAAAAAGAGTTTTATTTGAACTGATCAAAGTTCAGTGACAATACCTTATCAGCTTTTTTAACTCTAACTCTCCATTCCACCTTAAAAAGGACAACATAATGTAACTGCTGTATCATTTCAGGTGGAATAAAGAGTTCACAGAATTAGCGGCCGAAACAAGGATGATTCCACGTTAAAATAGAAGTACAGCAGTTCCACTATGTGCATTTCAACAGCAGAATGTAGCTATTTACTGTATCATTTAAGGTGAAACGAGGTGGATGTTGGCTGCCAACTCTGAAATATTGTAAGGTGGTAACACCTTAAAAATTGTAGCAGCTACACTGTGTACATTTTGACTGCTAAACATGCCTATTGCACCATTTAAGGTGGAATGGACAGTCCCTAAAACAAGGAAGTTTGAAGTTTGCAGCTAATTCTGTTAACTCTCTATCCAGCTGAATGTTAGCTTAACTACTGCATTATTTAAGGTGGCATGGACAGTAAGAAGATTTAGGAGCCAAAACAATGTTGAAGTTGCTTATTAATTCTGTTAACTCTGCAGTCAACCTTAAACAGTGTTGCAGTTATAAACTGCGATATTAACTGAGATATTAAATAAATACAAGAATTTGATCAGATTTGTAACAGAAGTTAGTGATCCAGAATGTCATGATACTAATAAATGAAACATTCCATATATCTCCATATATCCAGAATTAAAGTAAAATAAATGATACTGAACAGATATAATCTGTCTCTAGTAGATATATAATGGGAAATGAGAACAGAGTTAATTTTTCTTTTACTAAAAACAGTAAAAAAAAAAGTAGACCCTGATGTGATAATTAGGGGTGGGAGACATGGCACAATATTTCAGGGTATAATATCGTTCATGTATTCAAAAATGTTGTTGATTTTATAGTGTACGATACGATATGGCACACCCCAACCTACCAAAGAGGGGCATAGACCCCCAGTATTGAGCTTTGGAGCTACTGGAGCTCCATCCAGTTCTGTTACTGGTGATAATATTGGGCATAAACTGGGTTAAATGCCTTCAATTCCTCACAGCCTTCCCTGTACATATCATTTACAATTTAATAACGCCCTGTTTATTTTTATATTCTTTAAATACTTAATAAAATATTTGATGCTACCAATTCACGTAAAATCATGTTGGAGTAATTATTTAATGAAACATAACTCAGATTAATGTTTAATTCGACTCATGATTCATTATTTAACTCATTGCAAAACACAAAATCAAAAATCACAACATCACAACAGCAACAGCGTTCACCTGCAGCCTAAGCCTGAAAGCAGGAAGCTACAGAAGCTAAACCCACAAACACCATTTAAGTGTTCTGAGTCCTTTTGTACCGAGCGCTAAGCCAATAATCCCAAAGTACAACACTGAGTGGCCTCTAATGCAGCTCTCTGACCAGCCTGCCAGCAACCGCCATCCATCTGCAGACTCCCAGAGCCAGCCCTGGATCCAGACCTGCAGACTCAGAGCAAACTCAGGCTGGAGATTAAAGCTAGGGTCAGCGAGACTTCAGTTTACAGCTCTGGGAAAAATAAGAGATCAGTTTCTCTGATTTTGCTATTTATAGGTTTATGTTTGGGTAAAATGAACATTGATGTTTTATTCTATAAACTACAGACAACATTTCTCCCAAATTCCAAATAAAAATAATGTCATTTAAAGCATTTATTTACAGAAGATTTGAAATATCTAAAATAACAAAAATGATGCAGAGCTTCCAGACCTCAAATAATGCAAAGAAAACAAGTTCATATTCATAAAGTTTTAAGAATTCTGGTTTTTAATCACAGTTTTTATGCATCTTGGCATGTTCTTCTACTCCACCAGTCTTACACAGCTCTGAAACAAATAAGAGACCACTTCATATTGATGAGTTTCTTTGATTTTACCAAATTGAAAACTTCTGGAATATAATCAAGAGGAAGATGGATGATCACAAACCATCAAACCACCAAACTGAACTGCTTGAATTTTTCCACCAGGAGTAAAGCAGCATAAAGTTATCCAAAAGCAGTGTGTAAGACTGGTGGAGGAGAACATGATGCCAAGATGCATGAAAACGGTGATTAAAAACCAGGGTTATTGCACCAAATATATTGATTTATTATTGATATATATATATATATTTCCTAATTTACCCTTTTCTTTTTTCCACAGTAAAATTTTGAAATCTTCAAAATCTTTGATTTCATAATTATTCGATTTCACCATATTGAAACTATAACTTTTTTATACAGTCATCCTTTCATACTGGTTTTAGGGCACCTCTATGTTTAAGACACAGCAATGATGAATACAGTGATGAAGCAGACATGTTTAATACTTTGCTGACTAGATAACTTATAATATAAATAAAAATATAAAAAATATTAGAGTTATATTAGTGTGATATCAGACCTTAACACATAAACACAAACAGATAAAAATATTTAAGAATAGATCCAATTGTGGCATTTACGCTAACTGCAGTAACACACAGTAAAGTAGGGCTGCGACGATTAGTCGATATAATCGACAATTTCATTGTCGACTAATCGTTAATTTGTAATAATGGGAGACTTAATTTGTGTCTCCAAAAGTGCCCAAACACAACAGATTACATATTAAATCATTAAATATCAGTAATTTCCATGTTTAAACAACATGCCATGGCAGAAATAATCTTTGACTAATCGACTAATCGAAAAAATGATCGTCAGATTAGTCGACTACCAAAATAATCGTTAGTTGCAGCGCTACAGTAAACGGCACATCCTGCTGCTGATCACTCTCTTTAGATCTGCAGTCGAAGCCGCTGGAAGAGTACCTGAAAGAGAGCAGCCCGCTGGCCCTGTCAAAGCCCAGATTGAGGAGCAGATGGTCCCACCGGCTAACGGCAGCGAGAGCCGCGGGCCCCAGGGTTGGGGAGGGGCGGCGCTGGGGGAGCTGAGCGAGAGCATCTGATTAATCACCAAATCTGCCTTTAATCTGAGAGCGAGCAGCGCCGGATCAGCGGCGGAGAGGAGAGGTCAAAAAGCACCAAATTCACTGAGCTCCCAGCCAGAGACCCCCTCAGACCACTTAACCAGACTTATATACTCACAGAGAGAGAGAGAGAGAGAGCGAGAGAGAGAGACTTAAAGAGCTGCATAACCCGAGGCAACTTGTAAAGAGACTAAGAGGATCAGTAGTATTGTAGTAATGAAGCAGCTGTAAACTTCAGGGCCCTGCCGTCCACACGCTCAGGTGTAACCACAGGAAAACTCCAAACACAAGCTCAGTTCTTCACGTTAATGTGTATTTAAGGTCAATATTAAAAATTAACAATGCACAGGACGCATTAATATGAGTATATGAGTTATTTTCTATTGCCTAAATAGTAATTGCTTGTCTTAGTTAGGGTGAAAAATGCTCATATGCTGTTTTACAAGCCTATTTACCACCTGGTTATCTACCTTTAGAATGAAGCATATCAATTTTAAGTTTATTTAGTGATTTTATCTGCTAATATTGTCTGGTTAAAAGAATCAGACAGGTAACAGCCGCATAGCATAGCATAGCATTGCCTAGCCTAGCCTAGAACTACAGCTCTGGAAAAAAATTAACAGACCACTTCAGTTTCCGAATCAGTTTAATAGAAATGGCTAAAAATAACAAAAAGGATGCTTTTAGGTCATTCAGAATATTTGACAAAATAACCCTGGTTTTTAACCACAGTTTTCTTGCACCTTGGCATCATGTTCTCCTCCACCAGTCTTACACACCTGGTGCAAAAATCCAAGCAGCTCAGTTTGGTTTGACGGCATTTCAATTTGGTAAAATCAAAGAAACTCGTTATTTTTAATAATAATACCACATTCTTATACTGAGCTCATGGAAAAAAAATGATGATTTTTGCACCAATAAAATACTCATTACCAATAATAATTTAACTAGTGACCATTTTACTAGTGACAGCATACATGTGCTTGTTCGTTGCCTGTGTATTTCATTAATCACAGTAAATCATGTGCGATTTATTAGTGTATTTTATGGTCCTACTTTATAAACTGTGTCTATAATAACTGAGTACCTACATATTAACAATGTAATAACATTGCAACTACTAGTTGAGATAGATAGATAGATAGATAGATAGATAGATAGATAGATAGATAGATAGATAGATAGATAGATAGATAGATAGATATTAAATACAAGCGTCCATAGTTGCGACATGTGTTTGCATTTTGCTCAACCACTTTGCAACACCATAGCAGCCTCCATATACACCATTGCAACACCTTAGCAACCACCTAGCAACTGCTTTATCAACAACATAGCAACATACCATAGCAACCACCTACCAACCGCTTGGCAAGAGCATAGCAACCAGCAGAGACACCATAGCAACCAGCCATGAATCAGCACTGCAATCTAGTTACTGTTGCTTCCAAACCACAGCATTTAGAGACCCTACTCATCCTCATCCAGCCTTCATCCACACACACCATCACAAACCATCACACTGCTGAGTAACAGCTCCTCATACCCACAAGAAAAAGAGTATATATCACATGATGACATCACAGGGCAGGGCAGGCTGGGAAATTCCAGCAGTAGAGGTTCAGAGTGCTGTGGACTTCAGCATTTTTATATGTTAAACACACTGGAATCCATTAATGATTCAATTAGAGAGCATTTAGGAGTACTGAGGGAAATTCAGAGCAGAGCAGTGATTACACCAGACATCACTGTTACATACAAACACACTTTAGAACAGTGCCAATAATAGATACTAATGTTAAATAGAGTTAATTACAGGTAAACACTCTCACTGATCACTGACTTTATTCTTTATGTTTATTTGGGTTTAGTATCCTAATGTTATATAGAGTTAATTACAGGTAGACAATCTCACTGATCACTGACTTTATAAATATTTATTGGGTGTTAGTATTCTAATGTTATATAGAATTACAGCCGGTAATGCACTGTAACCGAAGCCCTCCATGTATTACTCCGCCACATGCAAGTAACCTAGCAACGATGCAGCACTTACAAACCAAATATAAACCTGGGGCACAGTGCAGAAACACAATGTCTCCAATAGGCAGCGCAGACAAAGATGCGGCCCCACAAATAAATAAATAAGCCCAGCGATTCAAAAATGCGCATTATTACACACATTATCAGCCACCAATATCAGGTTAAGAGTTGTTATTATTAAAATAAAAGCTTCTGTTTATTTACAGTAAGCTTAGATTTCCACAATTTTGACTTAAATGGACAATAATGCACAGCTTACAGAGCAGCTACAAACAGAGCAGCTATGGAACTATTGGCGTTTAACTGGAGTGTTTATAACCAAACCCATTGCATTTTCTCATCCTCTTTAAGTGAAAATCTTTCAATAAACAGTGATAATGGAACCGGGGTATAATCACAATAATGCACTCGAGGTTTGTGCTACAAGGTATAATATTGGCACTATTGTGTTGATCTACAGTACTCAGCCTTCGGCCTTGTGCCTATGAACGCATCACAGCAGTGCCAATATTACATGTTATAGCGCTCCCTCTCGTGTATTATTGCTTAAGTAACTGTATATAACATTAAAATACTAAACCCTAATAAACATAAAGTCAGTGGTCAGTCAGCAGTGGGCCAGTTTGGTATAAAGTGTATAAAAACATACGATAACTCCATCCCTGCTGTCAGTGTGAGTAAGAGTGTAAGAGTGGAGGTTCAGGCTGAGTTCTCTCTCCTCTCGGAGGACGGTGAAGTCATGGTGAGGGCGGGGCTCGCTGAAATCTGTTCACCATTAGTTTAGGGTCCCCTCCCCTCAGCTGTCCCACCCAAAGTCTTCAGCAGCTGGACAGCCTCGTGACCCGCCTGATTAAAAGCATTTGAGGCCCTTGGTCAGATAGAGCGTGTGGAATGTTGTGACTGGATACGCCAGCACATACGCCAGAGTGTGTGTGTGTGTGTGTGCGTGTGTGTGTAGGACGATCGTAAAGAGCTGATTGAATTTTCCTGGATGGAAACCGAAGACTGTAAATACTCTGGTCTAACACCTGCAAAAAATGCCCATCCTGCAGTAATATAACTTGACATACCATAGAAACCTCCTAGCGATACCCTAGCAACCAGTAAGCAACACCATGTTGACCACCTGAAATACCATACCCAGCTACCAACTACCAACCAATTCACACTTAACACCACAAAAGCAGCCACCTAGCCACACTATGGGAACCACACATAGAATATCACAGCAACCACCTAACAACATTAGGGAAACCACACATAGAATACCACAGCAACCACCTAACAACACTACGGGGACCACACATAGAATACCACAGCAACCACCTAACAACACTACACGGACCACACATAGAATACCACAGCAACCACCTAACAACACTACGGGGACCACACATAGAATACCACAGCAAACACCTAACAACACTACGGGGACCACACATAGAATACCACAGCAACCACCTAACAACACTACACGGACCACACATAGAATACCACAGCAACCACCTAACAACGCTACGCGGACCACACATAGAATACCACAGCAACCACCTAACACAACTACATGGACCACACATAGAATACCACAGCAACCACCTAACAACACTGCATGGACCACACATAGAATACCACAGCAACCACCTAACAACACTACGCGGACCACACATAGAATACCACAGCAACCACCTAACAACACTACGGGGACCACACATAGAATACCACAGCAACCACCTAACAACACTACGCGGACCACACATAGAATACCACAGCAAACACCTAACAACACTACGGGGACCACACATAGAATACCACAGCAACCACCTAACAACACTACGGGGACCACACATAGAATACCACAGCAACCACCTAACAACACTACGGGGACCACACATAGAATACCACAGCAACCACCTAACAACACTACACGGACCACACATAGAATACCACAGCAACCACCTAACAACACTACGGGGACCACACATAGAATACCACAGCAACCACCTAACAACACTACGGGGACCACACATAGAATACCACAGCAACCACCTAACAACGCTACGGGGACCACACATAGAATACCACAGCAACCACCTAACAACACTACGGGAACAAGGGGTGGGCGATATGGCCCTAAAATAATATCGCAATATTTCATTGTATTTTCGTCATAACAATGTTCTTGGTGCTAAAACAAAACACTGAATAAAAAATATATATTTCAAGAATATACTATTGCAACAAAATTATTTTTAAATTATATTTTGTTGCAAATTATTAATTTGATATAATGATTGGGAATTAGAACGGTGTGAAGATTTCTTTTGCTAAAAACATTTCACATGTTCAAAAATGTTGGCAATATTATTGTGTACGATACGATGTGGCATTGTGAATACCACAGCAACCACTTAGCAATGCTACAGGAACCACATAGAATACCACAGCAACCACCTAGCACGATAAAAAAACTCATTAGGCGTAAGGTGTGTATATTTCACACTGTTCTTATTTCCTATTATATATCTACTAGAGACAGATTATATCTGTTCAGTATCATTTATTTTACTGTAATCCTGAATATATGGAGATATATGGAGTGCATTATTATTAGTATCATGACATTCTGGATCATTGACTTCTGTTACAAATCTGATAAAATTATAGTATTTTTTAAATATCTCAGTTAGGGGTGTGCCATATCATATCGTATACAATAATAAAAAAATAATTTTTATTTTGTTGCAGTAGTGTATTCTTGAAATATTTTTTCGTAATTCAATTTAGTCATACCTCTATGAGTATCGTTATCGTAAAAATAGCATGAAATATCAAGATATTAACTCAACCTAATCACTGAGTAGCTACACATTAACAATCTATGTAATAACATTGCAACTACTAGTTAAGTACACATTGTTACAGATTAATTACAGTTGTAATTACACAATTGCAATTTTATATACAGACGTTTTATCTTTTTAATCTAAAATATCTGAAAACGCTACTCATTTCTGAAGTGTTTATCCGTCTTCCCTTTGTCTTACCGGTGAGATATATTCTGTATTTAGCTAGAAATAAATCCTAGCATTTCTAAAAACTGAAGCGTCATCGATTTCCGGTAAGGATTTGGCAATAATTGTGTTTTTTTTTTTTTTACAGGTAAACCTAGTTTTAAACCATTTCTTTGTCATCTGTTGTTTCATTTTTATTAGGGCATAAAATAAAACAACAGATTATAATCGGAAATCAGATTTTTTGTGAAAAAATCAAAGATGACTTTTAATTGCCCAGCGCTAAGTGTGACCTCTTTTTTAAGTAATCGACAGCCTTAAAATAAAAACATAAGCAAGGCTTGTATGAGAGAAAGAGTCGTAGAGGAAAATCTCCCTATAAAATCTGATTTAAAAACACCATCAGATCAGCACTGAGCGACAGCAGTAAAGAATAACACAGCTCAGCATGTGTGTGGTGGAGAAAAACAAGCTTACCTCACTCACACTCAAACACACACACGCCTTTATAACACTCCAAACTAGATTTCAGGCTCCAAACAAGCCCATAAAAAGCCAAGGTTTTACTGCTTAATTCAGTAATAGCAGGGATTAAAATGCGTAACCGCAAGCATCCCGCTCTCTACAGCCAACCCCAGCGATCCCGGCGTGTTGGGAACGTCCTAACATTTAAAAAATCAAAAGCATTAACGAGCTCTGGTCAGCAGAGCTGCTGTGGGCACATCTCACAGAGCGGAAAGTGATGGAGATGCTCACAGAAACCCAAAACTAGCCACAGAAACGTTCTGGGCCTGGCTCAACACCACTCAGTGACAGGTGTCCAGAACTTCGCCAAAATGCAATCAGGTCCTAATGAGACTGGACGGGAGTCAGTGCAGCAGCGTGTGTAAACAAACAGCGCGTTCAGCGCATTCAGCCTGTCCAGAAAGCCGCGTTCTGGAGGGTGTGCTTCTAGAGTTTCACCACAGATCCAAAATGTAATAGAGAAGTTCTGTTATAACATGTTATAACCGCAGAGCGACGCCTTCTGCTAGAACCGTGCGTCACTGTTACATCACGCATAGTACTCACACAGTTGCGTAATGTCCTGCAGGGCTGAATAGCGTGTGGTTAAATCATGAGAGGGTTAAAAATGAAGCACAAATCACTGCTTAACCCATTTATTCTTCATGTTCAACAGAAAACCACTGCCCTCTTCATGGTAGATTCATAAAAGATCAGGGTTAAACTCCTTAAATTTTCAAGCAAAACACATTTAAGCAATAATACACAAGAGGGAGTGCGATAACATGTAATAATGGTGCTATAACATGGATTATACCACCCTGCAATGTGATTGGCTGAGAGGCGTTCTAAGAGTGACATTATCAGCCTGTAACGTGCTGTAACCGAAGCTCTCCATGTATTACTCTGCCACATACAGGTAACCTAGCAACGATGCAACGCTTACAAACCAAATACAAACCAAATGCAATATCATTAAACACCACTGGGAGCCGCTTGATCCCATAGAGGCACAGTGCAGAAATGCTAAGACGTGTCTCCAATGAGACGCGGTCCCACAAATAAATAAGCCCAGCGATTTGAAAATATGCATTATTACACACCAATATTAGATTAAGAGGTGTTATTATTAAAATAAAAGCTTAACTGTATATATTTTCCAGTTAATACAGGATATTTTAAGCTAATTTTAAGGTGGCCAAAAATAGGGGACCCTTGTAATTTTGCAGGTCTTGCTACTGGGCGGCGCCGAAGTTAACAAAACTTAGCAGCAGTGCTAATATTACAGGTTATAGTACAAATCTCCAATGCATTATTGCAATTATACCACAGTTCCATTATCGCTGGTTATTTAAAGATTTTGAGTTAAAATGCAAACTGTTTGGTCATAAACACTCAGCCAGTTAAAATAGTTCCATCGCTGCTCTCTGTTTGTAGCTGCACTGTTTGGTTTGGTTTGGTTACCTGTATGTGGCGGAGTAATACATGGAGAGCTATGATTACAGGGCATTACTGGCTGATAACAGCACTCATAGAATGCCTCTCAGCCAATCACATTGCAGGATCGGAACTAACTGTGGTATAATATAACATATAAACTCTACATTCTTCTCCCTGAATTCACATACAAGTCCCTCTGGACAAGAAAGCCAGATAAATGGCATATACAGTACCAGTCAAAATTTTGGACACACTTTTCTATGGTAAATAAATAGTAAAGTCACCCAGATTATGAAGGAACACATAAGGAATCATGTAGGAACATAACAGTGTTAAACAAACCAAAATACTCTCTTAACTCTTATCTTGGGAGCTGGTAACTTGCAGTTTCTGATTAAGTTATCCTGTGTAATAGAGGAAAACATGTCTCAGTCATGATGTAAGCGCTGAGACAGCGGGCAGGGCGGGGCTCACAACACGCCGTCCGTCCAGCCCGGGACAACACGCGCCACGACCACTACCTCAAACGACCCTGCGCTGGAGTCGCGTGCCTGAGAGCCTGGGAGACACCTGTACGCTGTGTGTGTGTGTGTGTGTGTGTGTGTGTAGGACACAGCAGCATGATTGTCTCGCTGTAAACTGAGAGCTCTGCATGTTTTACTCCCTGTGGCACTCCAGCAATGTGTCTCACTCACATTCCCTCTCTGCTTCACACACACACACACAAACACACACATATATATATATATATATATATATATATATATATATATATATATATACATACAGTATACTGTATTTTTTAGGCTATAAAGTGCACTTAACATCCTTTAATTGTCCCAAAAAACTTCAGTACGCCTTATAATCCAGTGTGCCTTATGTATGAATTCTACCAGTTAGGTATTAAGGAGCAGTAAAGCCACTCCGAGTTATACGGGAGTTTCAGTGAAGTTTCTCCAGCACCAAGGCTGGAGCAGTAGTAGCATTACCTGCTAACTGCGCTAAGCGCTAACTCTTTCGCCATTAAGAGGCGAGCATTGTCGGTCTGTAGTCTGCGTGTTTACCGTGTTAAAACAAGCTACATGAAACGAACCACTAGCAAATATCCCCCTGGTTTACCTAAACACTCACTTACTAGTGTCGCTTAATGCTCCTTATGTATGAAAATAGACATTTATTTATAGTGCGCCTTATAATCCTGTGTGCCCTATAGTTAAAAAACTATGTATACTTGTAATATTTTCCAGACTGTCACGCTTGCCACAGACTCTGTAGTTCTTTTCTCTGACTCTGCCGTTCCCGTCTATGGACAATCCCCGGTCCGGAACTACACCTCCCAGCATGCACCTGTCAACACCACGCGCTCGGACTCAGCCAACCGCGGCTCACTCGGGCGTTCTACGTCACCGGATTTTTAGATTTTGTTCAGGTGTTAGTAATTTAGTTTTAGGTATAAATACCTGTTTGTTTGTCTCGCGTGTCGCGAGGTATTTTCCCTGTATTTCCAGCGATATACTGAGCGTTCTTCTTCTATCGATATTTCCGTGTATGACCCTTGTTTTGTTCTTTTCGACTACGTTTCTGCATAATCCTTTTGTTCTGTTTGTTTTGTGATTTTCTGGTTTATTGAACTCTGCTTCTGTTTAATGGTTTCGTTTTCGGTTTGTGATTCGGCTCTGATGTTTTGGTCTGTTGTTTTCCTGGCTTTGACCCACGCCTGTTATCTGACTACGCTAGCTGCTTACGTGCTTTATAATAAAGCCTCGTTTTGTTTTTACCGCGAGCGACTGACTCCCGTCTGTGGCGTTACACAGACATGTTGGGTAACGAAGTACAAATTGTGAATATATAAATGCTGATGGGTGTAGTGGTTTGGAAGTGAAGTATATTCAGCTAAATTTCTGGTGTATTTCTATCTTGGCAACATAAAACACAGGTGCACCACTGACTGATTTGAACCCTGACAACAGTCAACAGTCAGACGCTCATTGCTATTTTGGCAACGCAGGTATGCCATGAGCACTCAGGTATGCATGTACACACCCACTCGTTACACACACACACACACACACAAAATAAAATAACATTGCTGTTACTGTAAATGACCTGCTCTCACACCTTCACAGCATAAACAAGCCAGTCAGTTTCCTCTGCTGAGAAGTGCAAAAGCGAAACTCCGTAAAATAGCAATTCGCCAAAGTCAGAGTGCACCTGACTCTTAAAGAGAATGACAAGCGACACACTTATTGGTTTATTGCACATTGCACCCAAAACAAATCCATGATTAATTAAGAGAATTAGTACATGCCTTTTGCTTGTTTCAAGCCACACAAGGTGTACTTTTCCTGTCGTTACGATAGCAAAGACACACTGACATGCCCTAAAAAATTTTGCATGGCACAAGTGGTTCACAGCTCACCTTTATATCACTAAAATAGGGCCCCTAATACTGGCCTGTATATGATAAGCACTGTTTTTCTGTAGTTTTACTACGAAGAATTTTGTCTTGAAAATGCATCAAACACACACACACACACACACACACACACACACACACACACACACACACACACAGCGAGGTGAGTGGACATTTGGCACGAGGCTGAGAAATTCTGAGTGCAGGCTCCACTCTGAGCTCTCTGGGTCTCCAGGCCCACCACCACACCCCAGCACAGCTGCACTCAATAAAGACACTATTCTGTTTCCCTCTCACACACACACACACACACACTCACACTCACACACACACACACACACACACAGACCACTATCCCTTAGTCTTTCTTGCTTTCTCTTAAACAACACACACTCTCACTTTCTGGCTCACACACACTTCCGGTTGCAGACCAACCATCTTTCTCTCTCACACACACACAAACACACACACTATTTACACACTACTCTGTTTTGTTGGCCACTAACATGCAAACAAGCTCTGTTCTGATTGGTTGTACTGTATTTTGCCTAATTAAAAAAGCAGCACAAATTGCTATAGGCTGAAATTTAATATCAGGGTTCATCAACTTTTTAACCAATACATTTTCATTATATTTTCATGACTTTTTCATGTTATCAAGGCAAATTTCCATGACCATACGATTTTTCAAACATCAGTGCAAACATGGACAACAAAACCAAAAATAAACAAAAACTATAATCAAAATGTATTATAATCAGTGTTGGGAGTAACGGCATTAAAACTAACGGCGTTACTAACGCCGTTACTTTTTTTCAGTAACGAGTAATCTAACTAATTACTCTGACTGTAACTATAACACCGTTACCATTTCCGACACCCCGTTACTGCACGTTACTTTAGCCGCTCTATGAACTTTTTTTTTTTATTTCGCTTTGCCCTGGTTAACCCCTCCTCTGTCCGGTGAACTTGAGCTTCAGGCCGCTGTGCCTGTAGGTTTACGTGGTTTGGCGTGGTGAAGTGAGGCACAATTGTGACGATTTGCGTGCTCTAATCAATTCAGTGATTGCCGTGGACAGCCCAAGTTCCGAATTAGGACGTTAAGCTCTTTTTAGCTGCTCCAGTTTTTGTGGTGCTGCTGCTTTCTATTTTAGAGCTTAGATTCTCTGCCCGAACCCGACCTGACCCGAGGACCGACCCGAAATCGGGCTCCTGTTTTTATTTTATATAAAGCTCTGGTGTGATAATCACAATGTTGCTAAGTAACCAATTATTATTGTTCACTAAAGCGAAGGAAATAGCGAAAACTGAAAGTGAAAAAACATTTGTGTTAACTGAATCTAATAAAAACGGTAATTAAAAGGAAAAAAACATAACTATCTCAAACTGTATTTTGTGTTTATAAAACTAACTAAAACGAACTGAAATTACTGATAGAGTATCCTCATTTTTGTGTTTAATTTATTTATAAGCGCTGTTGTACAGCGGAGTTGTACAGCGGGAGGTGTTGTGCCGAGCGCGCGGCACCTCCTGGTCCTTTAGTACTTGTGTAAAGCGCTCGTGCTAGCAAGCCCACCCTAAAAACTTACTGAACAGAAAAAATAAAAACAAAATAAAACTAAACTATAATAAAAATGAAAAATGTAATCACGTAGCTCTGGGCGCACGTGAACTCCTCCGCGTTTGACTTGCAGCATTGTGTGTAGCTGTTCTTAAAAATCATTTAAATTAAATAATAGTTCTATGCTTCTATGTTACAGTGTTAATTAACATAATTCTGATTATATTTCGCTCATTCAATCAGCCCGAAAACAGACAGTTTATGGGGCGGATCGGGTCAGGCTCATAATGACAGTTTATGGTTCGGGCTTGGGCAGAATGTGCACGGGCTCCGGCTGGGTCGGATTTTTTGGGCCCGATCTAAGCTCTATTCTCTTTTAGTGAAGCTGTTATATTAATACCATTTTAACGGGCATTTAATTGTTGTTTTTGTCTATTATTTTGTTTTATATATACATATTTCTTTTGAGTGTGGCTTGGTTTGTTTAACTCCATCCCCAGACGCGTTTTTCCGCTTTTTTCAGTATTACAAGTTTTAGTAATTTTCTTTGGCTGTGTGGACAATTTCGTTTTATTTTTTTGAAATTCGTTAGATTATATTTTTGTCAACATTTTGGGTTTATTTTCGTTTGTTATTTTTCAAATAATAATAGTAAATGCATAATTGATTTCCTTTTTTTTGACTGGCGAATAATAAAAAGTAACGCGATAGTTACTTTTACTGGTAACTAATTACTTTTATAGTGGAGTAACTCCGTTAGTAACTCAGTTACTTTTTTGGAGAAGTAACGAGTAACTATAATTAATTACTTTTTCAGAGTAACGTGCCCAACACTGATTATAATAAACCTAAACTTAATCTGACACACATTTTTTTACTGAATTGAGCAAATTTTCTCCATCAATAAACAGAAACACAACAATTTATAGACCAAATTTCCATGACTTTTCCAAAACTTTCTGGGAATTTATATTTTTCCAAAAACTTATCCAGGCCTGGAAATTGCTATTTTTCATATTCCATGACTTTTCCAGGTTTTTCATGACCGATCATTACGACCCCTGTAATTTATATCTATTAATATCTATTAGAGATGCAACAATCTGATATTAGGATCAGATATCAGTACCAATATTGTGCCCTTGGTCTCTCAACAACTATCAGTAAGTAATCCAGCTCAGAGTTAAGCATAGCATAGCAGCCATACAGCACATGTTTATTAGACTGTACAAACACCACGGTCAATAGTTTTAGAACACCCCTAGTTTTTAATAGTCCAGTAACAAGAGTGCTGCATGGCTCAGACAAGCTGCTTTTGTATTACGACACTTCACCTGTCATGCATCTAATTCTTTTCTGGACTGCTAAATTCAATCATGTTAATCTAAGCTAAAGGCTAAAGGGGTTTCCATGTGGGTCAGCCAGACGTCTTCCTGCAGCAGTTTTCTCCATTACTCAGTACTCACCCCTCTCTGGCTGTAAATGTAAGTATCTGAAATATGTAATTCCTCTAAATAAAAGACTTTTACTTTTAATTGTTACAGACAAAGACTTCGGAAATTTAATTTTTAAATATTAGTTTCCAATCCTCAGTTTATATCCATTGCTACTCACTGTAAACTGTTAACGAATTAATTGTTTTCTAAAATATATAATGTTTTCCTTTTTTGGAAAAAAAGATTAGATTTTATTCAGTTTTTAGTTTATTTGTGTTCCTTAAAGTCCCTAGCAGTTCATAGCAGAATTTTATACACTTGATTTTGTACCATTTCTGGTTAGGAACTGGATCTGAAGAGCCTAAATGGCAAAAATAAAGGCAAAAAAATTGGTGAGACCGAAAAATAAACTATAATCTTTTATTTAATTAAATGTAAAATCTATTTTTTTATATTTTGTTTATACTGTCCACCACTACCTTACAATGTCTCTCATAACACCTATAGTTCACTACAGTGTAAGATGATTAATATAGTGTATTAATGACACTGCTAATCTACTGTGTGTGTGTGTGTGTGTGTGTGTGTGTGTGTGTGTGTGTCCTTACTGTGTTTTTCTCAGTGTCTGTTTGGATTATTATTTATCCCGCCTCCTCCTGAGTGACCTTCTGCCATTACTTCACCAGCCTCCCTCCATTCATCACTGCCCCGCCCCTCTGCTCTCTCTCTCTCTCTCTCCCTCCTTCCCTCCCCACTGTCTTGCACTCTTTCTTTTCTCAGCCATGTTTATTTCAGTCTCTCACTCTCTCTCTATTTCCACCATTGTTTATCAGTGTCTCTCTTTCCCATATTTATTTTAGTGTCTCACCATCTTTTGATAGTCTCTTTATCTCTCGCTCTCTATACATCTCCAGCTCCTACTGTCATTCTGTGTCTCTGTCCCATTTATTTTAGTCTCTCTCTCTCTCTCTCTCTCTCTCTCTCTCTCTACTACCTTTCTCTCTCTCTCTCTCTCTCTCTCTCTCTCTAGCTCTACCTCTCCCTCTCTGTCTCTCAACGTTTCCGTTTAGTCTCCATCTCTCCCCATTGTTTAGTTCTCTTTCTCTCTTCTATATAATGCTGCTCACGCTGCTCAGCGCTGTTGTCATAGCAACGCAGCATCTCTGCTCTCTACTCTGAAGCGCCCTCTCAGACCTGCTGTAAATGTGTGTGTGTGTGTGTGTGTGTGTGTGTGTGTGTGTGTGCTGTGTGCTGGGTGTGCGTGCGTGTGCTGTGATTGGCCGGAGCCTCGTCCCCCTCGCTCTGCCTGCATTGCGTCTTTTTGACGGAGAGATTTTTCTGTAGTCGGCCGAGGCGGAGACTCCGCAGCCCTGCTGCCGCTAGAAATGCGCACTCTCTCCGCTTTTAGACTATTTGCCCAGTTTTTCTGCGCTAGAAATGCGCTCCCTCTCCGCTTTTAGACTATTTGCCCAGTTTTTTCTGCGCTAGAAATGCGCTCCCTCTCCGCTTTTAGACTCTTTGACACGTTTTTCTGTGCTAGAAATGCGCACCCTCTCCACTTTTAGACTCTTTGCCCAGTTTTTCTGTGCTATAAATAAGCACCCTCTCCGCTTTTTAAAGCTGGTAATTAACTTCCCATCCATCAGTGTAAATCAGCTATAAGCTATAAATCAATGTCACAGCCCGACACAAATCCAGCTAAACTCCTGGAGCCGACACACACTCTTCAGATCAGAGTAGAGAGATCTGGGATGTAGTGGCTCTTTTATTTTCACAGCTCCAGTAAACGGGGGTGAGCTAGCTGTTGCTGCAGCATCTCAGTAAAAGCTGTAGGGTCAGCTCCTCAGCGCTGCCAGCCCGGAGCTTTCATATGGAAATGGGAGGCATTGTGTGGAGCAGAAGCTTGGAATTCCTTCTGACAAAGCAGAGAGAGAGGGGTATTCTACATTTCACAGCGATGGAGGGAACACATTCCCTCGCTCTCTCTCTTTCGAGAATCTACCCTTGCAACACTCTCCCTCTCTCTCTCAACATAAAAAAAAAAACATTTGCCTTCTTCTGACAGACTGTAAAACAATACTGCTGAGTAGCACAGAAAATAGCAAAACCAAAAGACAACACAACTCTTTTCACAAAACTTTTTTTTGGTAAGTTTTGGCAAATACCATTTCAAAATGTCCTCTTTAAAACATAATATACCAATCAATAAAATCTAAATTTATTTTCCAAACTGAAAATAGATGTCCAAAAGTGGGCTATCATGGTACAATCAGTGAAACACATCATCCCTGTCCAATGGAAAACAAGTGTCTCAAAGCACCACCATTACAAAAAAAGAGATAAAATTTTCAAAAGAAGGCAAAAAAGAGTTAAAAAGACGTACTTTCTGGTGAATTTTGAGAATTTTTATTGGTCTATTTATCAACAAATTGTGACACAGTGAAATAAACAGTTTAAGTGTTCAAATTAGTAGTAGAAATAACCTAAAAATCAACAAAAATTAAGATACTGTTTGTTTCTAAAAGCAGTAATTCTGAGGTCCAAGCACCAATACAGTCAATAAGGCCTAATATGTACAAGTACAATCAACTGAGGCCTAATCAAGCCCTGAAATCATTGGTGCCTGAACCCTTAAAAACACACAACAATTAGGGTTCAAGACATTTATGCTTGGAAAAGTGGTTGTCAAAACCAAAGAAAGAATTATCCAATACATCAGAGCCAAAAACGATAGACAAAAGAGAAACCCTGAGCCAGAAATACACTACAAACAACCAGAAAACACAGTACAAACAGAGCAAAAGGGTTAGCCAAAAATCGAAATCAAACATGAGAAAAAAGGGTCAAAACACAGAAATACAATAAGAAAGAGAACGCTCTGTATTTCGCTGGATAAACAGTGCCAGTACAAACTACAGGTTTATATACAACAACTTGTGTGTTTATATATCTGGAGATGATGAGTGTAAGAAAGAGCAGCGATTGGCTTCAGTCAGAACCCGTGATCAGTTGTCAGATGCATGCTGGGGATTGTAGTTCTGGAGAGGCGCATGTTCATTGACGGAAAGGAGAAAGGCGGAGTTAGGAACTACAATAATAGTGAGACAAAATAAATAATGTGACAAGAAAAATACCACAAAATAAAGTGCAGCATATTTAGTGCATGCAAATAAAGGGCAAAAAATTAAAAGAAAAGTAATACAGTAAATAGTTAAACAAATACTGATGCTTTATCTTAATATTTATCGCAATATCATGATATGGAGTTTTTTTTATCGCGTAATTTTTCAATATTATTGCCTAATATACACCAAACACTTTGCTTTTTTAAACTAGTGTTCAATACAGCCTATCTATACTATACTATCTACAGCCTGCACAGACCCACAGTGTGGCCCAATTCCACAAGCCATAACAATTCAGACCTAAACTGCCCAAATCAGTCAGTCTGCCCTGGTTCTCATCTCCAACAGACCAAATCCTGCCAGTTCCTTCCTTCCAGTCTGGGCTGCTTTCTCTTTCCTTTCCTATTTTAGTTCACTTCACACTTTTCTTTCCACACCCTCTCACTTTCACTCTCTTCTGCTATTGTCTGAGTGTGCTGCTGCAGGGAAGGGTGTGTGTGTGTGTATGTGTGTGTGTGTGTGTGTGTACGAGTGAGATTGAGCAGAAGAAGTAACCCCAAGGGCCCCAGACAAAAGGCCCTGGGCCCCATGTTCTCGGAGGAGCAGCTGGACCAATTAGAGTCCCCTGGGCGTCCCCAGATGCAGCCACAGAGCGCCGTAATTGGCATCTTCACTGCGGGTCACTATGAATTATTAATACACTCGTCTTACAGGGGGGGAGGGGGGGGGGGGGGTTCACAGACACAGTCCTGACGAGTGACTAACAACAGGCAAGCTCATTTAGCCCAAGTGTCAAGTTAAGCCCCAGATGACTCAAAGCAGACAATGTTATAATTCTCCCTGATGGCCTTTGGCACCTACTGAGAGATTAAAGTGATAGTTCAGGCGGAAAAACGTGCACAGGCCACGCCCACCACATCTTCCCCTTTTCATATGTAGTCTATCAGTCAGTGTTTGGTGTCTGAAGGTGTCTGAATCATCACATACACTCAGTTCAAAAAGAATGTGGAGGTGTTCAGTTCCTTTAAAAGAATTGTGCTTATGTGATTTCTGACTCTGACTACTGTACACTGTATTAAATACAGGGGTTGGACAGTGAAACTGAAACACCTGTCATTTTATTGTGGGAGGTTTCATGGCTAAATTGGAGCAGCCTGGTGTCCAATCTTCATTAATTACACATTGCACCAGTAAGAGCAGAGTGTGAAGGTTTAATTAGCAGGGTAAGAGCACAGTTCTGCTCTAAATATTGCAATGCACACAACATTATGGGTGACATACCAGAGTTCAAAAGAGGACAAATTGTTGGTGCACGTCTTGCTGGAGCATCTGTGACCAAGACAGCAAGTCTTTGTGATGCATCAAGAGCCACGGTATCCAGGGTAATGTCAGCATACCACCAAGAAGGACCAACCACATCCAACAGGATTAACTGTGGATGCTGTAAGAGGAAGCTGTCTGAAAGGGATGTTCGGGTGCTAACCCGGATTGTATCCAAAAAACATAAAACTGATTAAAAAAATTATAAAGCTGATTAAATCACGCAGAATTCAATGTGCACCTCAACTCTCCTGTTTCCACCAGAACTGTCCGTCACCACAATCAATTACTGTGATCTATTGTCCAACCCCTGTAGGTTTTCTTAATACTCTGTCCTTAATACTATCAAGGTGGTTGAACGTCCAGTCTGGGTCCGCGTGTTTGGTACATTGTATACTGTACATTTACTTTGATTATTTTTTTACACTAAAAGGTGCACCGTATTATAAAGCCCACTATAAAGCGCATGTCTATTTTCTGGTCTATTTTTATACATAAGGGGCACCAGATTATAAGGAGCATTTTAAGAGACACTATAAGGAACTTTAAGTTAAGCAGGTCTCATGGTGGCGGGGGGGTAGCTAACTAAGTTAAGAAAAGCTAAGCTAAGTAAACAAAACTATAATTCTTAAAAAAAAACATTTTCTTTTAGGGGGCGCCGAGTGGTCCAGTGGTCTAAAGCGCTGCCACTATGAGCAGGAGGTTGCAGGTTCGAACCCCCTCTCATGCAGCTTTGCCATCAAGCTGCCGGCGCTCAGAGGGAGCAAAATTGGCCCTGCTCCCTCTGGGTGGGTAGATGGCGCTCTCTCCCCACATCACTCCTAAGGTGATGTCTGCAGCACAGGGCGTCTGTGAGCTGATGTATCAGAACCGAGCCGCTGTGCTTTCCTCCGAGCGCGCTGGCTGCTCGGTAATGCTGCATCGGCAGCAGCTCGAAAAGAAGCGGTGGCTGACTTCACATGTATCGCAGGAAGCATGTGTTAGTCTTCACCCTCCTGGTGTGTTGGGGCATCACTAGTGATAGGGAGAGTCCTAATGAGTGTGTTGGGTAATTGGCCGTGTAAATTGGGGAGAAAATGGGAAAATTTTGAAATAAAATTATTTAAAAAAATAACATTTTCTTTTAAAGTCAAATGAGAGCTGCATGTTAATCTAAACAGATTTCTCTCCTTAAAAATGTTTATTTGGGTGAGTAAGACGCTTCCGTTTATTTACAGTAAGCATAGATTTCTGAATTTGAACAATCAAATCAGAATTCATGCGTCTTGGTGCAGCTGTGCAGCTATAGCTGCAAAAACAGCAAAAGCAAACCGCATGGTCTTTTTTTCAACTCCTCAACCTGAGCATGAACTTCAGACCAGCTGTTTCCTGTTTCTCCACTCCAGCAAAAGAGGCTCCACATATGAGCTGCTAACAAACGCATCCATTTCCCTTTATAAAGCTACGAGTCTCTCATCTCTCTAATATGATGTTTTCTGTTGTTGGTGAATAACGAGGCGTTTATACAGGTATCAGTGTAAGGCGCATGTGAGGCAGCGTTTTAGTGACAGATTCGTTCACATTACACACAGATACAGATCACTTACATTTGCGAATGTGAACCGTCAAGATAGTTGAATGCAATCTGAGCAAAAAAAATTTGGATTTTATGGTGAAAACAAAGAGAAATAAACCATTTTATTTTTTTCTACCCTAGATTTCAGTGTATTGGAAGATTAACCACAGTTTCCCAGACAAGGATTGGGCCTAGCCATGGATTACACACTATTATGAATGGAGATTTTCCATTGAAAAGTAAATATAGTCCATGACTAGCATTAATCCCTATCCAGGAAACTGACACTTTAAAGCCAAACTATGGCTTTAAGGACTCTGCACTCTCTGGGCTCTGATGCCGCGATCCTCTGGGCCAGGTGGTGATGGTGTGTGAAGTTAATAAGGCCGTACTGTAACTCACACACAAAGGCTGTTTTCAGACTCATACTGGAAACAGAGGACGATCAGTTCTACATGAGGGGCAGAAGATTTTCAGCAGGGCTAAAATTAAATTAGGGCGCAGGGCAGCAGCAGAGCAGACATGCCATCCTCACATCACACACAGAGCGGGGGGGAAAGGCCACGGGAAAAAGGGAAAAAGACCACCGAGCTGGACAATAGCTGCTCTCTTATACAGAACTGCAGACTGCACCACACTCTTCTACTACTGTACTACATTTTACTGAGGTAAAAAAAAAGTACTGCGCTAAAGAGAAGGCTGTACAGTAGTACACTGCTGGAACGTTGCTGTTTAATGCTGGAGGGATTTACTGTATACCCCTCTAACCCATGCTTGGCACTGGACAAGCCCCACTTGTTCTACTGTTCAGTGCTTTTTTTAAAGGGATTAAAAAAGAACCTTAGAAAAAAGCACCTTAAACATGTGAAATGTTGCGATAACTACATGAGCCATTTATCATACAGTACACGGCAAAATCTGTTTTTTTTTTTTTTTTTAAATAAACTCCTTGAGAGTTAGTATCAACTCATTTTAAGTGTATATGCATGACCGTAAATAGGGGTGGGCGATATGGCTCTAAAATAATATCACGATATTTCAGGGTATTTTTGCGATAACGATATGTTTGGCAAAATAGGAAAACAGAAAAATAATTCATTAATATCAGGAATATAGAATAACAGTATAACAGTATAATCATAATGTGGCAAAATAAATAATATAGCATAAAATAATATAATGCAGCAAATAATATTGCAGAATATTTTCATGCATATAAACTGCAAACTAAAACAATTATACAATAAATACACCTAAAGCTTCACAGTAAATAATAATAGACTACTTTTAAGACAGAACATCTCTATTATCACGATATGGATTTTTAATATCATGATATTTCTGTGTCACGATATATTGTATACGATATAATATTGCCCACCCCCTACCGTTAAATACACTTTATGACAGAGTAAAAGTAACTCTTTTCTGGAAGTTGGCCTTTTAACTCGGTTCAGGAGTTAAATCTGAACTGTTATGGGAGTTAAAATACTTCTTTATTAGTTATTTTCTAATTAGTAATTATCTATCTATCTATCTACAGCTCTTAGCTGGAGTTAATTGTAACATAAACTCATACACAGCGTTAACAATTAATGCAAAAATTAGGACTTTAATTCTGCACTGCAGTTTTTCAGTGCAGTTTTCAGTGCCACAGACGATGGTAACTTGCTCTTATAGCCTACAACACGCTGGCTAGGCAAACAACCAATATATAAAATCTAATAGAATACCCAATAGAAGTTAACCCTGGTGGACAAGACTACACACTGATGGTAAGCTAGGATTGGAGGACACACCTATTATGCAAATAAATGGTGCTCAGTCACACTCCTCAACACCTTCAACCCCTCAACTCTACTTGTATCACTGTCTAACCTGGAGAATAAAACTCAGACGATTCAACACTTTCACACATTTTTGTTTAACTAAAGACTTTCAAACTCCAGAAATTTGCTGTGTGTCATACAGTGTGTAAATATGACTTAAATATATTTTGCTGAGCTCAGTTAACAGCTGTGCTGAACTTGTTAAGAGTTAAACACTTGAGAGTTACCAGCCTCAGAAACCGCAAGTTAACAGCTCCCCAGATAAGAGCACCTAAATACTTCACAGAGTATTTTGGTTTGTTTAACACTTTTTTTTAAGTTACTACATGATTCAATATGTGTTTCTTCATAGTCTGGATCAGTTCCTTATTCATTTACAATGTAGAAATAATAAAATAAAATATTGAATGAGAAGGTGCGTCAAAGCGTGTTGCTAGTCCTATATGTGACATCCAAAACAAAAATAGTTATTTTGACAGACCTACCCTAAAAGACATGCATGTATTCTTTCAGAAGGTCTGTGTAAAAACTTAGGAACACATAGTGTATCACAACAGAACAGCAATACATACAGAGTGAGAGAGAGAGAAAGAGAAAAATAGAGAGAGAGAGAGAGAGAGAGAGAGAGAGAGAGAGAGAGAGAGAGAGAGAAAGGAAATGAAAAGAATTCCTGGTTTTACACACAGTGGCCCACATGTTCATCTGATGAGGGGAAGAGGCAGAGAGAGAAGGAGAGAGAAAGAAATAGAGAGAGAGAGAGGGAGAGAGAGAGAGAGAGAGAGAGAGAGCAGTAGTGTGAGAGGGGTCACTATGCCACACTTTCACTTCGCCACTGCTCTACTCACGGCTATAAATACCTCAGGTGTCACGACAGCATTTCTGTCTCACACACACACACACACACACACACACACACACACACACACACACACACACAGTCTTGTTTCAGAGTGCACTCATCTGCACTCAGTGAATAAAATGATTCACTGCTGCATTCCTCAGTGTACACACACACACACACACACACACACTTCAGCAGAGAGTCACACTTATGGTCTCCATACAGAAACACTGCAGAGCTACAGCTCAGCATACAGAGCAGAGGGTAAACGCCCACACATATCCAACAACATTTTTATAGCTTTTCACTCATTTTCAATATTTGTGTGTGTTATATTTTTAACAATACAATGCCAACTCACATCTCTTTACAGTAATATTTTATTAATTTTTGTTGTTATTACTGTTTTATTTGGTCACCGTCACACATTTTTTTTACTGATCTGAATATTGGAACTCCATGGAACAATATGATTAACTCCAAAATTACTCAGAATAAAATATTTTTACATTGACCTCCATTGAAACTTGATTTTTTTTTTTATATACCATACTTTTCAGACTATAAGGTGCACTTAAAATCTTTTAATTTTCCATAAAATTGTCAGTGCGCCATATAATCCACCTTTAATATAACCTTTATGTTTGAATTCTACCAGTCAGGTATTAAGGAGCAGTAAAGCCACATTGCTGAAGTACAGTGATATAAGGGTGAGTTTCAGTGAAGTTTCTCCAGCACTAAGGCTGGAGCAGTATTATCATTAGCATTAGCTGCTAACCGCAGCTCTAGCTCTTTCACTGTTCCGAGGTGAGTGTATCAGAGTGTAGTCTGTGTGTTTACCATGTAAAACAAGCTATGTGGGACGAACTGCTCGGGAGGCATTTACTTCCCTCTAGTGCTGCTTAGCACTAGCATTAGCACTAGCTTAGCTAATGCTAATGCTGCTGCACCCAGCCTTAGTGCTGGAGAAACTTCACTGAAAGCTCACCCTTAGAGTTTTGTTTATTAAGGCACTTCTCTCAGCTTTCCCTTTAAAAGAAAAACATGGCGACACCCTTGCTCACTTCAATGTAGGCATCCTTACTAGTCTCACTTAATGCGCTTTATAATCTAGTGTGTCTTATGTATGAAAATAGACCAGAAAATTTACTTTTATTCATAGCGCATTTTGTAATCTGGTGCGCCTTTTAGTCTCGACGCTGGTAACTCTGATGAACTTATCCTGTACAACAGAGAATCCTGATGAGAGGGTAATCCTGATGAGAGCCAGTTTCATCATCATAATCTGGATTAGAACATTACTCAAATAGAGCTATTCACTGTATACCTGTAACTCTACCTAGAGACAAGAAATTCGAGTAAATAACTCTTGACGAGTTCAGCACAGCTGTTAACTGACTGGTTCATCAATGGGTGCTGTTTTAGTAGCTGAATGTATTCATTAGAAGCTGTGTCTACAAATATGTGGACATATAGTGTATAAATCATTTAAATAATTAGTGTAAAACTGTGTTAGTGTGTGTGTAACTCTAACCCCCCTGCACACACCTGGCTGTTGAAGGCGCAGTACAGGTCACAGATCAGGCTCCAGTTGTGGTTCACCATGCAGTCCAGCACTCCGAGATGAGCCATGCTGAGGGTCCGGGATCAGCACCCCCCCTTCCCCCCCCCCAGACACTGAAGCGTGGGTGTCAGGAACCAGAGACGAGGTGTGTGTGCACGAGTGTGAACCCGACTGTTCATCCGTGTGCCCGGGAGGCACACCGGCAGCCGGCAGCATCCCGTCTCCAGCTCATTAACTCTGGGTACACACACACACACCCAGGGGGGAGGGAACCAGACACTAGGGGCGGGGGTCCCCCTAAAACTGAGCTGCTCTCCTAATTAACAGCACTGAAACACAAACACATTAACGCTCACTTATGCAATAGCACTGAGCTAAATCATCTTAAATTATTCTTATTTAAGCTTAACCTAGCCTTATATTAGCAACGGCAACGAGACAAACAAGCTTTTTTCTATGATAAAAACTAGTCTACAATTTTATTATATTATTAAATGGGCCCATTTAACCTAAAACGATCTATTTAAGCCAAAACAAGAAATAAATCAATCAAAATCTTATAATTTGAGTTAAAACTCCTCATTTACACTACAATGTTCAATCATAACCAACAACAGCAATAAGCTTAAAATAAATCTAGTCTTATATTAGCAACTGCAATAAGATAAATGAGCTACTTAAGCTAAAATTTGTTTTATATTAGCAACAGCAATGAGCAAAACAGGCTATTTAAGCTAAACCTAGTCTAATATTAGCAACAGTAATGAGCTAAAAGACTATTTAAGCAGAAACTAGCTTGATATGAGCAAATGCAATGAGCTAAACAGGCTATTTAAGCTAAAACTAGTTTTATATGAGCAAAACCAATAAGCTAAATTAGCTATTTACCTAAAACTAGTTTCATATTAGCAACAGCGGTGAACTAAATTAGTTATTTAACATAAACCTAGTGTAATAGCAACAGCATTAAGCTAAAACTAGTCCAATATTAGCAACGGAATTGAGCTAAACTAGCTATTTAAGCTAAACCTAGTACAATATTAGCAACGGAATTGAGCTAAACTAGCTATTTAAGCTAAAACTAGTCCAATATTAGCAACGGAATTGAGCTAAATGCGCTACTTAAGCTACAACTAATTTTATATTAGTAACAGAAATTAGCTAAATGACCTATATAAACTAAAACTTGCTTTATATTAGTAACATACATAAGGTAAATTAGATAGCTAGTGTTAGCTAGCTATTTAAACTAAACATGGTCTTACATTAGCAACAGAATTGAGCTAACTAGCTATTTACGCTAAACATAGTCCGTTACTAACAACATAATTGAGCCAAATGGTTTTTTTTTAAGCTATGTGTTTTCATATGATACCAAAAGCAAGATCAAATAAATCAAATATTAGCGACAGAGATGATTTAAATAAGCTTTTAAGCTATACATTGTTTATTATTCATGACATAATTTAGATAAATTAGGATTTTAAGATAAAACTATTCTAATATTAGCAATAGTAATGAGCTAAATTAGTTGTTTAAGGTAACTTAAACTAGTCTTATATTAGCAACCGCAACCGCTTAATGAGTTGCAATTATTCTTAATCTGAAACTACCTTTTTATTTTTAGAAAGGACTCTTAATTTACAACACTTATATTTAAGATAAGCTTATAATTATTTAATTAAGGCAAAACCTTCCATATTTTGATCAAAACTATGTATTTGAGCCCTAATCGTCTGTATTTTATGCTGAAATCTTGTTTAAGCCAACACCATTTAGAAACTAGAATTCAATAATTAGGCTAAAATTAAGATTAAAGCAACATTTTAGTTCAATCAAAACTCTCCGTATTTCACCTAAAACTCATCTTATTCAAGCCCGAATTAATTATTTAACCTACACACCTTATTTAACATAAACTCCTCATATTAAAACTGTTCTTATTTAAGCAACAGCATTAATGCACTACAAAAACACTTCTAATTTTACCCACTGCACTATGAGCTATGAATCAGTGCACTGAATGAGCTGAAACCTGCTCCGCTGGGGGCTTCAGGACCGCTGAGGAGGAACCAGAGCATCAGGCAGAGAAGCTGGAGATGAGAGACTGCAGCAGAAACACCTGGAGGAGAGTAAAACCTGACTCTGACTTCCCTCAGAGTCAGGAGGAGAGATGACTAATCAGTTCTCTGGCTATGCCTCTCTCTCTCTCTCTCTCTCTCTCTCTCTCTCTCTCTTTCTCTCAGAGTGCTGCGTCAGGCGAAGGAGGAGACGCAGTGGTCTCCAGCTCAGATCACAGGTGCAGCCTGTCCTCTGTAAGGCTGTAAATGTGGTAAAGGAGGATGATGAAGACCGAGACGAAGGCTGAGTGCTGCAGTAGTGATGGAGGAGAGGGTCCGGCAGAGTCCTCCTCTCAGCTCAAAGTCCTGAGTCAGTCTGCAGCACTAACGGTCTGATCTCCGCTCAGACTCCCCCCGCCTTTACTTATTCATCCTTTCACCCAGACGCTCCCAAATCTCCCTCACTTAAAGCGATAGTTCAGCCCACAATCTCATTTACACTCTTTACCTCTTTAAAATGTGTCTCCAAAGCCTGATGCTTTAGTTTTAGACTGGAGCTACTTCCATACCATACCGCTAATTCCATGCATCAATCATCACACACTCTCTACAATCATAATTAGGGATGCACCGATACCACTTTTTCCTTACTGATACCGATACCAGCTTTTCTGGTATCGGCCGATACCGATATCAACTGTTTTATCCTGAATAAGATATAATAACCTGATTGGCTGCTCCACAGTTTCCACCTCTTTTTAAAGGTCTTTTAAGATGATTGGCTGCAGTAGATAATGATTAGGGGTGTCACGATTTCGATATTTCATCGAAGTTGATCGAAATTACGTCATGGTCTCAAGCAAGTCAAAAAGAGGATCGTCGAGCCCTCCCGCAAACGGCGCAGCACGCTACGCAAATGGCTCAGCCCACTGTAGCTCAAAGAGCAGCTCTTTCTCCAGAGAATGTGGACATTCTCATCTTCTTAAAGAAAAACTGAAAAATATAAAAATAACAGTTGTTTTGTCTAGCCTCAAATATGTTAATAGTTTTGGTACTTTAAGGAGCATCTTTCTCTCAGATAAAGTTAATAATATATCTTTATTAAAGAAAAAAACTTCTCATTCTCAGAGACCGAAAAAGTCTTAAAGTCTTATTTTTAATGTTTAACTGTTATAGTAGGATAGAGTTCAGTTTGTTAAGGCTTTTTTACATGACTGTTCCTGTATTTTTTTATTATTTATTTTGTTATGTGCATTACATATATATCTTAATTAAATTATTTAAATTTGACCATTAGTGCCTAATCTGGTGTATTACAGATCACTTGTATCACTTTGCATCACTTTTATCAAGCCCACTTTTTGAAATAAGATATTGTAAATTTGATTAATCAAACCAATGACTGACCATAGACTAATCTAAAACTGGAATAGGCAAAAAGAAAAAAGAAAAAATAGAATTGGATCGAATTGTGACCCTAAAATCGGAAATAAAATCGAATCGAGGATTTAAAGAATCATGACACCCCTAATAATGATTGACAAGGAGCTCCTGTTGTCGATATAAAATTATTCAACTGAACATGTAATGATCAAAATATACTAAAAACCAGGAAAACCTTTAGGCGCTTTTCAGATTTTCTATTTTTATTTTTTATTACAAGATATATGTGCAGTGTTTCTTTAAGAGTGTAAGTGCCAGTATCGGTGCCGATATCGTTATCAGTATCGGTGCAACCCTAATCATAACATACCTAACATTCAGTACCAGTCAAAAGCTTACACAAACATTAATAGTGAAGTGATGCAGACTATGAAGGAACACATAAGGAATAATGTAGTATCTTAAAAGTTAAACAAACCACAATACTCTGCAAATTCTGATGCTGGTAACTCTGATAATCTTATCCTGTACAACAGAGGAAACTCTCACTCTTCCTTCTCACACTTTTATTCTGTAACAGCACTTTTATTCTAATTCATTTTGTTTTAATCATGTTTGAATCATTCATTCTTTATTCTTATTTTACCTATATTTCCATTTTTATTGTTATTCTTTTACGTGTTTTTTTTTATTTGACTTGTGTTTTTCTAATTTGTAAAGCACTTTGAATGACCATTGTGTTTGAAAGGTGCTAAATAGATAAACTTGCCTGGCCTTGCCTTTTCTGAGGCAGTCCTGATGAGAGCCAGTTTCATCATAACCTTTTTGATGGTCTTTGCAAATGCACTTGAGGATACTTAAAGTATTTCTTTCTTTATTAGTTGAGTAGTTCTTGTTTCTCATAATCTGGATTAGAACATTACTCAAATATTCACTATTCACTGTATACCTGTAACTCTACCTCTTCACTACTTTACTTTAACTGATGCTCTCAAACACTTTATTAAGAGACAAGAAATTCAAGTAATTAACTCTTGATGAGTTCAGCAGCACAGCTGTTAACTGAAAGCCTGAATTCCAGGTGACTCTACCTCATGACAAAATCTGAGAAAATCCAGCAGAGATGTGCAAAGCTGTCTCTATCCAAGCAAGAGGAGCTACATTGTAGGATGTAAAATATAAAATATATTCTGATTTGTTCTTCATCTTCATAGTTTAGATGATTTTAGTATTAATCTACAACGCAGAACAGAATTTTAGGGGTGTCCAAACTTTTGACTGGTACTGTATATACTTTAAGACGTGTGAACTTATCCTTAAAAAAAACAGGTTTTTGGAATTTCACACATTCACACACCCTTTCTATAACCTCCATGGGACATGATACTGTGGCATGTCACTTTAATACAGGCAGGTTTAATGTAACTATGGAACTCATTGCTCAACACCGACTGCTTTGCTGTGATTGCAGTGAATTGCTGCCTTGTTCCTCCAGAGTAAAACTACAGAAACAACCTGCAGACATCAAACATGCCTCGCCTGATGGCCTACACTTGAAATAAGGGGTTGGGAAATTGCATAAATTTGATTTTGGTCCAACAATAACACCCATCGAAAGCAGAACACAGCACACACACAACCACACACACTGCCTGCATGCAGCCACACAGCTTAGTAATGCAATAAAGCGAGATGTAGTGCACGGGTTAACCTGGTTATGTAATCCACAACATATCAAGACAGACACTGGGAAGATGGGATGGGGAGAGTGGTAGAAAATGCCAGATGCCAGGGCTCCAAGCACATTAAGTGCATGAAGGCCTCTGATCTAATTCAGTGCACAGCCCTGGCAACCAAAACAACATGACGGGACATGGCTCAACACATACATTTTTAATAACAGCCAAATGCCAACTGTCAATCAGGCAGGGCATGAACCAAATAAGAGCTTTACAGCAGAACCACATCAGAGGAACCGGGGAGGATCTGGCCTGAAGCTTACGGTAGAGTGAAGGGATCATCAGAAATCAATTCTGATGTTTTATTTGTATCATGCTTCTTAAAAATAGTAACACAGACAAGATAAAAACCCTGAGAGATGACCACAATGAAGATCCTTCAGATAGTGCAGTTAAGGACTTTCCAACTAGGGCTGCAACGTTTAGTCGATATTAGGACCGCACTATGTGGCGGGCGGGCGCGGGATTAAAAGAAGCAATTTTTTTGCGGAGCGGTAACGAGACAGAAACGCGGGAGCGTGGAAGAGTGGGTTTAAAAATCAGTCTCGCGCAGACCTCTATTATACATGATAAAAAAAAATGCAGGCTCTTCGAAACTGATTTATATAATAAAACGTAAGGGGTAATGTGGCAACAGTAGGGGCTAAATCGGTTACAAAAGCCTGGCCTACAAAAATGATGTCTGAACGAATTTCCTCTTATCTAATATAATTTAAAATGGTTTAAAAATATAAAATAATTTCTAAGCAAACAAAATATTTAATATTGAGCTTATAGCCCAAGTGCAAAAATACAAAATCAGTAATACGGCTATGCCCTGCACAATGCTTAAACCGAAATAGACCAAGTACAATAACGTCATTAACAATGACTTTCCTCTACTCTAATATAATTTAACATGGTTTAAAAATATAAAATAATTTCTAAACAAACGAAATATTTAATATTGAGCTCATAGCCCAAGTGCAAAAATACAAAATCAGTAATATGCCCTGCACAATCCTTTAACCGAAATAGACCAAGTACAGTTTACAATGACTGTCCTCTAATATAATTACCAATGTTTAAGAATATAAAATACTTCCTGAACAAACGTTTTTTTTTTGTTTGTTTTTTTAAGCAAATAGCCTAAGTGTGAAAACACAAACAGCAATTTACTGGGCTGGCTTGCGCAGCGGAGAAACCGTGCAGCAGCAGCCTCCTAGCCTGCTTAGGCAGCGGATAAGCCGCGTGTGGGGCAGCAGAAATTCCGGGATGAAAACACAAAGAAATCTGAGCTAAAAACACAGAAAAAATATGGGGGATAAAAACACCAAAAATCCGGGGTGAATATGTCTCGTCGGTCAGAGCAAATTGAACATTTTTCAGTGGATTAAAGGGGCCGTGATTTGCTTTTTTTTATTTATTTTTTTTTTACCTCTTTTTTTAAAAACGAATATTCGAATATTCGCTTCGAATCAGTGCCGAATATCCGGAGCTCAAAAAACGCTATTCGGGCCAGCCCTAGTCGATATAATCGACAATGTCGATTATTTAAATTTGTTGATTGCAAATTTCATTGTCGACTAATCATTCATTTATAGCAGTACTGCATTACACAAAGTGCTGGAGACAAAAGTGCAATGGAAGATAGGTAAATGTCTCACTCACACAGTTTACACTCAACTTAGTCTGTGTCTCCAAAAGTACCCAAACATAACAGATTACATATTTACTCACTAAGTATCAGTACTTTCCAAACTTAAACCACATCTTAAATCTCATATTTAGCTGTTTCTATCGTTTTTAGAGATGGAGGACATCTTAGTAATAATTGCGGACTAATCGACTAATCGGAAACATAATAACCTGATTAGTCGACTACAAAATAATCATTAGTTGCAGCCCTATTTCCAACTAATCTTCCAAAGGCCCATCATAGAGTGTCTCCCAGGGTTTCTGCCGTGTCCTCCATCTTTAAATACAATAGAAAAAGCTGCATATGAGATTTAAAAGACATTTAAATGTTGAGATGATGTTTAAACATGGTAAGTTCTGATATTTAGTGAGTAAATATGTAATCTGTTGTGTTGGGGCACTTTTGGAGACACAGACTAAGTAGAGTGTAAACTGTGTGAGTGAGTGATCTCCTAATGCACTTCTGTCCCCAGCACTTTATGTAATGCCGTACTGTACAAATTAAGGATGAGTCGACAATGAAATTTGTAGTCGACAAATTAAATTAACCAACATTGTCGATTATATTGACTGATCATTGCAGCTCTAGCTCATAGTAGAGCTCAATTTACAGTTATCTCTATCAGAACCCCTGTGGCTGGGCTCCCACTTTGGAAAGTTCATATTGGAACTTCATGAAAAGTTATACAAAGGAGCTTCTCCATCAGAAAGCCCAAGATGCAGCTACATTAAAAAAACCCTTGGATGGACTCATCTATCCCATAAAGGCCTTAATGAATCTTTTGAATCAGTAGGCTAACAATGGAGCTCAATTAAAAGGCCATGGAGATGATCATCTATTCCAAGGTCCATAAAAAAAGGGGTAACACTTTATAATAATATAACTTATTAATTAATTAATATATTTTTAACTAATGATCAGTAGATGTGCACAAAGCAGCAGTTCATCAGAATTTAAATATTAACAAATGCTCACACATGACACTTTGTTATCAGCATGGATATTCATATAAAAAAAATAGCAAATCATTAGCGCATCAGAATTTGAACATTAATAAATCGCTAGTAAATACGAATTTTAAACTGGGTAAATGTTTATGAATGGCAGTTCATGTTGCCAATGCGTTCATTAGTATTTATAAATGTAATAGCAACTTTTTAGTGTCTTAAAATGTGACAAATAACAGTTATTTATCATTAGTTAATGGTATATTAGAGACAGTTATTATGTAGTGTTACCAAAAAAAGGTCCTGAATCAGAAAGCTCATGAATTAGCTTCATCAGGAGGTCACATTAGATCCTCAATTGGAAGACGTAAACTGGGCAATAGAAACCTCAAAGCAAGAAGAACCTCCAAAGATGAACCACAAAGAACTTCCAATAGAAAGATCAATAAAGGTGCTTCAATAAAAGAACAAATTCAAAATGCAGAACCAAGAAAAAAAGCACCAATAAAAGGACCATGAAAGAACCTCCAAAATTACTATTAATTACTATTAATTTTCCCAAAACCCTTTTTAATTTGGTGCGATTTATTTATGAATTTTACCAGTCAGGTTGTAAGGAGCAGTAAAGCCACTCCACTGAAGTACAGCCTTATAATGGTGAGTTTCAGTAAAGTTTCTCCAGCACTAAGGCTGGATTTAGCAGTATTAGCATTAGCCGCTTCTGCTAACCACGCTAAATTATTGGAAATCTAAGCTTACTGAGCTTAAAGAAATCTGTGTAGATTAACATCCACCTCTCATTTGACTTTGAAAAAAGAAAGCCCTGCTGAATTAGAAGGGAAACATGGCGAAACCCCTGTTCCTTACTAGTATTGTTACTTATAAAATGTGTTGTATGCATAGAAATAGACCAAAAAAAATAGATGTTCATTTAGTGCTGGACGATATGGCCAAAATTTATATCACGATATATTCCTTAAATTTCGGTCGATACGATATAATTTCGATATCGATAAATACTTTGAAGGCCTCAGAAAAAGAATCCCTGCAATCTCTGCAGCTTGCACTGCAAATTTAAATTATTATTTAACTGTGTATTTGCACTTTTTGTATCAATCTATCTAATGGAAATATGTACCTACTACTGTATGAAAATGTTTTTTAAGTCTTTGAAACCTCCTTTCACAAAAACTTTAATACTTTAGAAATAAAAGTAGTCAAAATAAATCAATGCTCAATTTTATTTGCATATAGCAAAATAATAACATGACATCCCTGTCAAACATAAGCCTATATAACTATTACAAATAAAAATAACTTTAAATGACAACAGAGGCAGAGCTTCTTATTCATTGTAAACAAATTTAACAGATTAAAACAAAAGTGTTTTAACTAGGATATAGAAGCCTTTATATACATAAAAGCAACAAGATTTTCCCGTCAAATAAACAAACCTATAGGATTTTTCAACTATAAATAACTTAGTGACAACATAATCTATTAAAGTGCTTCAGCCAGAATACAAGAGGTATTCAACATGATATCAACGGCAAATAAACAAACCTAAAGGATTCATAAACTTTAAATAACTTAGTTTCAACATAATCTATTAAAGTGCTTCAGTCAGTATAAGGAAAATATTGTATGTAGTGAAAATGCTTGAGGTGGTGGAACAGATTAGATGTATTAACGTTACGCTGCTTGTCGGCTCCACTCACCGGCACAATTTGCAGCAAAGAGCCGCGGCTGGGCGAGCGGAGGCGCGGATGAGCGAGCGGACCCGCGGCTGGGCGAGCGGAGCCGCGGATGAGCGAGCGGAGGCGCGGATGAGCGAGCGGACCCGCGGCTGGGCCAGCGGAGCCGCGGATGAGCGAGCGGACCCGCGGCTGGGCCAGCGGAGCCGCGGATGAGCGAGCGGACCCGCGGCTGGGCCAGCGGAGCCGCGGATGAGCGAGCGGACGAGCGAGCGGAGCCGCGGATGAGCGAGCGGACGCGCGAATGGGCGAGCGAAACAGCGGCTGACCGAACAGAGTCTACCCTAGCCTTGGATCCGCTCGTCCCGGCTCCGTTTCGAGACATTTTAGATGCGTAGCGGAGCGGACCTGAACCTAACCTAGCCTAGCCTAGCCTAGCCATTTTAACCCAGCCTAGCCTAGCCTATCTGGCTACGTGCCTGTGTGATTGCGTCATCACGCACTGAGGTAGCACAGCTATGGGGGCAGAATGTGTTTGGCTCTGCGGCGAGCTGACGCCAGTAAAAAACGCCTGTCCGTGACAGATTCTGTACATAATACATATCGATATACCACAAAAGTGATATCACCGTTATTGAAACATTTCTTATCGCGATAAATACCGATATCGAATTATTGTCCAGGCCTACGTTCATTGATAGTGCTCCTCATAATCAGGTGCGCCTTATAGTATGTATAATACGGTAGTTCCAAGAAAAGCCAGAAAATGCTAATTAGATGCCACTCACTGAAAGGAAGCATATGAGCTAAAACTGGGAACATGCTCTGCATGGTGGATTATCAGGCCTTGGCCTTGGGAGGGGCTACTAACCCACTGAACTGCCTCAGGACACGCCATTAACACACACACACTTACATATAGGCACACACGAGTAGCATGTGCATGTAGTTATTTTGGGATGCCATTTGTGCCGGATGGTGAGGAAAGGGCGGGGCTGGAATTCCATGAGAACCAGTGAATAAAGATAAACAGCAGGAGGACCCAGGAAGAAGGGTACACACTCTTATGAAGAGCTTCAAAAGAGATGGAGATACCAACACACACACACACACACACACACACACACACACACAGAGATTGAATCTCTCAAGGTCATCAAGGCCAAAACTCATGATGCGTGAATTTAGCAACATTAGGGTGCCATCAGCAGAATTACATAATAAACACAAACCACTAGAACTCATTTAACCTTTAAACACACACATTTACATATTATACCTGTCCCCATAATTATATTACTACATTATCATACAATATATAGACTGAGGTGAACGAAGAATATATATATATATTTTTTAGTTTTGCAATACTGTATTGATTCTACAGCTGGATAATATATCACTATTTTATATTGTATTGTTACAAATGTTCTTTATGTATCAACAATAAGTATATCAAGGATATTATCAGTGCTTAGAAAACACTGACCCAACTGTACATTTTATTATAGAGCGAGTGTATAAAATCCAGTTTAATTGGATTACGTGTAGTGAAAATTAAATAAGAATCACTGAAGAGAATTTGAATAGAAAAATAGCAGAATCTGCCTGTGTTTTGTAAAAATGTCTTTAAAAATTAATATTTTAATAATAATAATATATTTTTTCACTATATAACCCAACATCTCTATCAGTGTGTGATTACCTGTATACTGTGCATATACTGTAGATATCAGCATATGGTCCAGCCACAATTACTTTTTTGAAAAACAGTATAGACGATAACTTATAAGGGTAACACTTTACTGTTTTCAGATCACACTGTTTCAAAATGAATAAAAAAAGTGAAAAGTGTTTTTTCCTAAAATGGGATTTGAACAATTGCCATATATCATAATACTAGTGCATCTTTAAAAAATATCATATGATTGAAAAGTTACTTTATTTCAGTAATTCAGTTTAAAATGTGATATATACATCTACATATTATATAGATGTTTTAAACACAGAGAGTGATCTATTTTAAGCGTATATTTCTTTTATTCTTAATGATTATGGCTTACAGCCAATGAAAACCCAAAAATCAGTATCTCAGAAAATTTGAATATTATATAAGACCAATTGATACTTTTGGCAGTGTGGGCAGTGTACCAATTCCTGCTGGAAAATGAAATCTGTATCTCCATAAAAGTTGTCAGAAGCAGAGGGAAGCTGTAAGATATGAAGTGCTGTAAGATTTTGACTTTAGACTTGATAATAAAACAGTGGATCAACACCGGCAGATGACATACATGACTCTCCAAACCATCACTGATTGGTGGAAACTTCACAATAGACCTCGAGCAGTTTGGACTGTGTGTCTCTCCACTCTTCCTCCAGACTCTGCTCCCTTGATTTACAAATGAAATGTAAAATTTACTGATGATCAGTGATGGTTTGGAGAGACATGTCATCTGCTGGTGTTGATCCACTGTGTTTTATTATCAAGTCTAAAGTCAGTGCAGTTTTGTTTTCCCACAAAATCTTACAGCACTTCATTTCTTACAGCTTCCCTCTGCTGCTGACAACTTTTATGGAGATGCAGATTTCATTTTTCAGCAGGACTTGCCACACTGCCCACACTGTCAAAAGTACACATTTTTGGGTTTTTCATTGGCTGTAAGACATAATCATAAACAATAAAAGAAATAAACGCTTAAAATAGATCAATCTGTGTTGTATTTTTTGCACTGTATTGCAAGAAAAGTCAAAGAAAAAAATGTCATTGAGCAAATATGTTGACCTATGTTTTATTAAATAATTAATTAATGACTGCATTTTGTATGCTATTGTATTTTCATTACATCAGTGGCATTTAATGTTTTTTTTTTTTAAAACATAATCATATTTTTAAATCACAATAACGTCTAGCACAACCACACAGCACACACACACTCATACACACTCATACACACACTCCACTAACACTAAAATAAAAACCTGATGAGTTGGACGCTCCTCAGAGTGGATGACACATGACTAAATCTGGACGACACATGAGAGCTAATCCATCTAAATTCATTCCTCTGATCCACACAGCCCCTTTAAACATGTCCAAGAAACTAAACAGCAACAAACGCAAATAATATGATAATCATGCTCATAATAATATTCTATAAAAAGAAAGAATCAGTGCTTCCATCTATGTGCTCAGTGCTGTTTTCTATTTTTTCCTGGCATGCTTCATGGTACAGTTCAGGCTTCAGCACATTCCAGGCCAAACTTCACCACTGACCCAATCCCCGCTGCTCAACCTACTGGATTTAATGCTGGAGCATAGATCTGGTGGTGCCCTCCCTCCACCCAACAGCCTCTCGCAAACATTCTCACACACTCACACATTCACAGACCAGGAAAATCAATGCCATGCTTCTGTATCTCAAAAACAACAAGCATGGTTTCTGTGTGTTAGTGTATGCATGGTTTATAATTAGACAGCAGAGTATATACAGTATATATATATATATATATTTTCCCATTTTTCTCCCAATTTATCTAGCCAACTGTCCCACCTATTGAGCTGTATACCACAAACACCAGGAGGGTGAAGACCAGCACACGCCTCCTCTGATACATATTAAGTCAGACCCCGCCTCTGTTTTCATTAGCATCGCCGAGAAAAATGGAGGAAAGCGCAGCGACTCGGTTCTGATACATCAGCTCACAGACGCAGCTTTGTGCTGATCTACATCACCCTAGAAGTGATGAGGAGAAAGAGCAGTATCTACTGTACCCACCCAGAGAGAGAAAGACTTATTGTTGTGCTCTCTCAGGGCTCCGGCTGCTGATGGCAAGCTGCATGACCGTGATTTAAACCAGCGATCTCCTGATTGCATTGTATCGTTCAATCAATAGCCAAATAATGAGTTCTGTTAGAGAGATCTATTAAATTTAGTAAACAGTAAATGGTTATTTATCAATCAAACACACTATAATACTTCTGCACCCATCAACGAAAGGGTTTATAGTAGCCTATTTTAGTACTACATACATACACTAAATTGTTTGTGTTGTGAGGTGTTATCTTGTGAGTAAAGATAACCACTGTCCAGTATGCTTATGACAAGGTAATGTGAACTTTGGTAGTTGGAGTGAAGCACAAAACTCTCAAAATTATTTAAAAGTACCTCTCTAAAATAATCTCCTTCATCTGCTGAATCATCACAGACAGTAGTTACAGATCCCTCCCTCAGACAAAGTCTGCTGGCTAATCTTGCTGTTTACTGTCTGAGGTTCTCAACCAACAGACCAAAATGGCATTTCTTTAACTGATCAAGTAGGTGGGGCTCTGGTTGTGGTTGACAAGGTGACAGGTTTCCTTATTGTGACATCACAATAAGGGAGGAGCCTCAAAACGGCTCATAGAAGAAGCAAATGATTCCTGAAGACAAACTCTTTCAGCTGATTCATAGAAAACGAATGGATGGAGTTTTTATAATAGGGGCAGTCGAGACCCAAACGGACATAATATGTCCACTTTCTGGTCTAGACTGGACCAGGATTTCAGTATAAAGCGATTATGGTGATTTATTCCAACATTAGGCTTCATTTTATCCTCCAGCTCTTGTTAGTATTATGAATCACTCTGCTGCTGCTGCTGCTGTTCAGGTAATCAAACCCCGGTTAGTCATGCGAAGGCGAGTGGAGAGGCGTTCTGTCATTCATCCTCATTGCCGTTCATTCACAAAACCCCTCACACACTCATTAACACACACATACACACAAACCATCCACTGCCAGCGCTCACACACCAACAGGAAACAGTTCAGCTTCCTGCCAAGACCCAAAATCCCACACCAAATACCGCAGTGGGCAAGACCTGATAACACCGAGTCGTCCAGGACTGAAGGACAATCCACTGTTCTGATCAGCCGGACTGAGAGAGAGAAGCAGGTCTGAGCTCAGCTTAGAGCTTTTAAACTGTCCAAAAAAAAATTTTGATCTTTACTGTTACTTAACTTGAAATCTGCATTACATTTAAGCAATAATACACTTGAAGTTCGTGCTATAACATGTAATATTGGCACTGCTGTTCTGCGGTCGCAGCCAAAATTACATTTTATAGCACAAACCTCAAGTGTATTATTCTGATTATAACAAAGGTCCATTATCACTGTTTATTGAAAGATTTTGAGTTAAAGAGAATGAGAAAATACGATCTGTTTGGTTATAAAACTAGGGTTTAAAATACAAGTTAAAACAGTTCCATTATTGTTCGGTTTGTAGCTGCGCTGTTTGGCTTGTAAGCGCTGCATCGTTGCTAGGTTACCTGAATGTGGTGGAGTAATACATGGAGAGCTTCAGTTACAGTGCATTACTGGCTGATAATGGCACTCATAAAACGCCTCTCAGCCAATCACATTGCAGAGTCAGAACTAGCTGTGAAATAATTACCAATATTTTCAATATGTAGTTTCTGTATCTGATCAGTCTCCATACTATGTGAAGCATTTAGGTGCTCTTGTCAGGAGTTTCTGAAGCTGGTAACTCATGTCATGATGAACTTATCCTGTACAACAGAGCAAACTCTTGCTCTTCATTTTCTTGGGTAGTCCTGATGATAGCCAGTTTCATCATCATAACGTTTTTGATGGTCTTTGCGGGGACTGCACTTGAGGAAACTTTCAAAGTTCTTGAAATTGATTTTTTTAGATTGTCTGATCTTCATTTCTTCTTAAAGTTTTTTTTTGTTCTTTATTTAGTTGAGTAGTTCTTGCTTCCTATAATCTGTATTAGAACATTACTCAAATATTCACTATTCACTGTATACCTGTAACTCTACCTTTTCACTACTTTACTTTAACTGATGCTCTCAAACACTTTATTGAGAGACAAGAAATTCAAGTAATTAACTCTTGATGAGTTCAGCACAGCTGTTAACTGAAAGCTTGAATTCCAGATGACTCTACCTCATAAAGCTGACTGAGAAAATCCAGCAAAGATATGCAAAGCCGTTAATCTAAGAAAGAGGTGCTACTTTGAAGAATCCAATTTTTTTTCTTAATAGTTTGGAAGAATTTAGTATTAATCTACAATCTACATTTTTTTTGAATGGTACTGTATATATAAATGAGTACAGGTATGGTCTACTATGGACTTCTGACCATAAAGCAATGTGAGTAGTTTAATATTTTGTTGCAAAGAAAACAGTCATGTTCAATACATCATATATGAAGTATATTAAAAGAATATGTAGAAACATACTTATTTTAATGAAAAACATTTGGGTGTAGACATACTGAATAATGGGCCGCGTTCACCCGAGCATGACCGCTTAAGACTTCTGATGTCAGAAAGAAGGAATTCGGTATCTAGACTCAGATAAGAGTGAGGAAACAGGAAATGTAGTGTCCCAGCCTGCATCCTATACTATCAGAGAGGACAAGCCTGTGATTTTCTATCTGTTACTCCGCAAGAGGGGCTTCAACTAATGATGTTTATGTAAATATCACTGATTAAACACGACTAAACTAACCAAAGAGGTTTAAAGAAGGGAACCTGGTGGTGGCATCAGGACTTCCACCTCTGAAGCCAGCACCAAGTTCCCTTCCTTAAGCCTTTTTTACACATATGAACCACTGAAATACTTATTTTAATACTTATTTCCACCTGCTGGCATGTTGAAGGCCAGCGATTTGCGCATTTTCCCTGATTGCCATTGCCACTTTTGAAGCTCCACAGTTGACAGACATGGCAATCCACCAACCACAGTTATTTCGTTTAGGAGCTTTGTGCACAAGCACTACACTACACTACACTACACTGACACTCCTCTTTTAGCGGCATTACCAGCAAGCTGATTGGCTCTATGTTGAAGATGTCTTACACAGTCCATGCCTTAGTGCAGGGGTGTCCAAACTACGGCCCACAAGTTATTTTAGAAATAAAATGAAAGTTGGCCTGCAATTAATCAGGTTTTTAATAATGTGAGATTCAAAGTTAGAAAGCTAGGTGTTGCTATGACATAAACCCAATTTTAAATGCTTCTCATTTCTTTTTTTTCCTTCATTACACCTACATTAATGTTTCTGAGCTTTTGGGAGAACATGGCAACCCAAAAGAAACAGAAAATAGACAACAAATGCAGAAAATTTTAGGCACGTTGGGAATTTATTTATTTATTTTTTTTACTGAGTTCACAGGGAAGTGTGTTTAATATGTTTAATTAGTCAGGAATCAGTTGCTGTAATGAAGCAGTATAATAATATTAAGAGACATTATAAAACGAAATATCAATTTGGAAAATCTTAGTTTACACAACACTGTCAAAGATAGATAAAGTTAGTAACTCAAGTAAAATGATGTGTAAATGATGATAGTAATCAAGAAAAAGTATTATTATAAGTAATATATTTCTTTATTTGTTTTATTACAGAGTCTGTGGCCTGTTATTGTACATATATGTCTCCTTCTGGCCCCCAACAAAAAAAGTTTGGACACCCCTGCCTTAGTGTGTCACAAGCAGGCCGTGCACAATACTGTTTTTTTTTTTTTTTCTCAAAATGATCATTATCCAACGTGTCAGCTAATCACACTAATTCAGTTGCACTCAGAAACCCAGCGATGTCCCCGGGGACAGGACAGCACATGACAGCTGCCGATTGGGCCAGCACACTCCAACAGGGAACAGAGAGTACTGGGATTGGACAGCAGCCAGCGGAGGCACATTCCTGCTTTGAGCTCAGCAAAGAGGCCTGATTTTCAGTTGTGGGGGAGTGTTAAACCCCTGATCCCGAGATACAGATTATTAATAAGTTACTAATCATAATTATATCATAGTGCCTTCTTCTATTGGTTTATTGGGTTGAGTGATGTGCTGTTTCAGGGATGTTAAGACCCTGGAATAGTATCTAACATTTATATTTAAACTCAATGAGTACATTGAAGGCGGCCTTCGTTTACAATGTGGCCGAGCCAGTACATAAGGAAGGGATTGTCAAAGAAAAAAAAAAGAAGAAACAAATAAAAAGACCCAGCAAGGTATTTTAAAATATGATATAATGCTATAAATCAGGGGTGTCCAAACTACGGCCCGCGGGCCATTTGCGGCCCATTTCCTTTTGTGGAGCGGCCCGCGAGGTATTTTAGAACCAGAATGAAAGTTGGCCCGCTGTTAAGCAGGTTTTATAATGTGAGATTCAAACTTTGAACGCTAGGTGTCAGAAACGGGGTAAAAGAGTCTAAAATCTGAGAGGGTGCGCATTTCTAGCTCAGAAAAACGGACCAAAGAGTCTAAAAGCGGAGAGAGTGCGCATTTCTAGTGCAGAAAAACAGGCCAAAGAGTCTAAAAGCTGAGAGAGTGCGCATTTCTAGCTCAGAAAAACGGGCCAAAGAGTCTAAAAGCTGAGAGAGTGCGCATTTCTAGCTCAGAAAAACGGGCCAAAGATTCTAAAAGCAGACAGAGTGCTCATTTCTAGCTCAGAAAAACGAGCCAAAAGTTGCCGTAATTAAGGAGTTTAATATTAAGAGACATCATGAAATGAAACATCAATTTGAAAAATCTTAGTTTGCACAACACTGTCAAAGACAGATAAAGATAGTAAGTCAAGTAAAATAGTGTGTAAATGAAATAATCAGGAAAAAAGTCTGTGGCCCCTGACTTATATTTCTCCTTCTGGCCCCCAACAAAAAAAGTTTGGACACCTCTGCTTTAAATGATGTAAAGATAAAAGTAAGAATTTAGTAGGAATCATAAAATCGTGGATAAAATGTTAAGAATCATTCATTTTTAAGTGAAATGTCTTGTTTTCTGTTGTGTATTCGATTCGATTACTCGATTAATCGAATAGATTTTTTTAGTAGAGTACTCGATTATTAAAATAATCAATTAGATTAGATTAGATTAGATTAGATTAAGTTCAACTTTATTGTCATTGTACAGAGCCAATGAAATGCAGTTAGCATCCAACCAGAAGTGCAATATACAGTGTTATTTGCATAAAGTGCATAGATAAGTATAAATATATAAATATACAGAAGTATGAATAAATGCAATAAATGCAATATGGATGTACAGGGAGCAGCAGTACAGTTTAGGTATAAAGGGAGCAGTGTAAAGAGTGGAATACAGTAGTGTATACACACAATATATACATGAGTGGAATAAATACCAAACTACTGTATAAATGAGCATATAGTAATATGTTGGCAAATATAAATAAAGTGCAATAATAGCTGCATCAATAGCTGCAGCCCTAAATCACAATCGATTGCGCTGACTAATCGGTGCAGCCCGTGTGTCGTCACACATGCAACACACACACACACACACACACACACACACACCAGCTCCGACTCTGACTGCCCCCATAATGCAACACACATCATTCTCACTGAATATCCTGAGGGTGAAAGGGGCATCAGAGCAGAAGCAGCGCTGAGACTGAGCCAGCCGGCACGAAAAACTGAGCTGGCACCTTTTCCATCAGTTAATCCCCCTCCTTCCTGACTGCACACACACACACACACTCTTACACACACACACACACACACACACACTCTTACACACACACACACACACACACACACACAGGAAAGCAGAGCAGAGTGGCGGTGGGTTAGATAACAGAGCACATACTGGCACGGCGCTGTTGCTCAGCAACTATGAACAGGTGACCTTGCAATATAGCGGGGGGGATTCCTCACCAGGAGGGACCCCCCCACTTTTGCACCAGGAGTAAAGCAGCATAAAGTTATCCAAAAGCAGCGTGTAAGACTGGTGGAGGAGGAGAACATGATGCCAAGATGCATGAAAAGTGTGATTAAAATTATTTGCATTATTTGAGGCCTGAAAGCTCTGCATCTTCTTTTTTGTTATTTCAGTCGTTTCCCTTTTTCTGTAAATAAATCTCTAAATGACATAAATATTTTTATTTGGAATTTGGGAGAAATATTGTCTGTAGTTTATAGAATAAAACAACAATGTTAATTTTACTGAAACATAAATCTATAAATAGCAAAATCAGAGAAACTGATTCAGAAACTGAAGTGCTCTCTTATTTTATTATAATTTTTTTCCAGAGCTGTATACTGTATTAGCATGCGGCTAAAAGCTTCTCGAAAGCACTATAATTGATTAGCAACGGTAGCTTATTAACCTTCAGAGTCCTGCTGACGTCCAGACAGGTCTAGGTCAGGTTCAGGGCGGCAGGTTGGCATGCGGGACCTGATTACCGAAAAAATCACCACACAGGAGCGCTCTGTTTACACTGGCTCTCAGAACTCAGCGCAGCATCGCTAATCAACCACAGCTTCCTGCACTTCCTTTAAAGAAAAGATCCTTTCTGAGGAGAAAAGCCATTAAAACATGATCTCTTCACAGAAAACCCGGTTAGAATAGAGATGATTGTCTACATTAGGCGGATGAAAACAACATTTATCTCCAGGACTGTCTCGTGAGTCTTCTTCTCCCTGACCACAGCTCACTTTCTGCTGCCACAGATGTCTTACAACCATGATAGAACTTAAAATCTTAATTTATACCAATCAGCCATAGCAATAAAAGCTTTAAAACTATTAGTTTAATACTATGTTATATACCAATCATACAGCAAATTGATATGACCTCACTCATTTTACCATACCTTGATATAATTGATTTTTTTTTGCATATAAATGAAATTATAGTCCCGATTTTAGTGATCTATAGTGCACCAGTCAATTGCACATCATGCAGCTTTATTTAGGGTGTGTTGGTGTGTCTTTGATATCGAAAGGGCGCAAAAAATACGCATTGCTGTGCTCCAAACGCAAAAAAAGGCATGAAATAATTATCTTAATTAATCATGGGTGTGGTTCATTCATCAATGTGCCAGTGGTCATTCCCTTTAAGAGTCGGGTGAGCTCTGACTTTGGCACGTTCGTATCTTAACAGCGTGGTGCTTTTAAGCATCTCAGCAGAGACAGATACTGATCTGCTCGTTCACACTGTGAAGATACACCAGCAGCACATTTAAGGGAACAGCAATGTTATTTAATTCTTTATTCTGTTTATTGTTGAGGTTAAAGTCAGGGATGAGGTTTACATCCACTGGGAGCATCTATAGGAATGGACTCTGATGATTGACTGTTGTCAGGGTTTTAATCAGTCAGTGCAGCACCTGTGTTTTCCACTGCCAAAATATAAAGAAAGAAATATTTACCTGACGTTCATCACTACACACCTCATATTGCTCTGTGATTAATCTACAGTTACAGTAGATACAGGAATCACTAGCGTAATCTGCTGTGTGAGGTGTCTGGTCGATTTCAGCACAGCACCTATTCTTTTTCTTCTTCTATTGTTTAATCTGGGTGGATAGCCTGCCTCAAATTTCTGTAATTGGTCTAAAAAACCCGAACCACTGATATAAACATGGCTCCGCTGCAGCAGGTAAATGAGCTGGGGTCTAATGTAAGATCCTGGTGGGAGTGTCAGGTCAAAAGTGTGAGACAGGTGACGAGGTTTTCCCACTTTGCCGTGAGTTAAATATAGTGCCGTGGAAACCGTGCCGAGGGCGAGTGAAAGGCATGCTCTCAGGATAAAAAGCCTAATTTATAGCAGAGGGAAGAACGACAACCTGAGCAGAACCACAATCACATCTTCAGTACTGCTATCTCTATCTCTCTCTCTCTCTCTCTCTCTCTATCTCTCTCTTTCTCACAATTAACATCAACAGCAGTTAATACACATATTAATAGACGTTTCTGTCTCTATGAGAAGATTAATACATGTGGGGACAGCCTTAATACTTTCTGTTAATGTGCACATTTTATGCAACACTAGTAACGTAAGATTTGGGCATGTTTTGTGGATACAATCCGGGTTAGCACCCGAACATCCCTTTCAGACAGCTTCCTCTTACAGCGTCCACAGTTAATCCTGTTGGATGTGGTTGGTCCTTCTTGGTGGTATGCTGACATTACCCTGGATACCGTGGCTCTTGATGCATCACAAGGACTTGCTGTCTTGGTCACAGATGCTCCAGCAAGACGTGCACCAACAATTTGTCCTCTTTTGAACTCTGGTATGTCACCCATCATGTTGTGTGCATTGCAATATTTAGAGCAGAACTGTGCTCTTACCCTGCTAATTGAACCTTCACACTCTGCTCTTACTGGTGCAATGTGCAATTAATGAAGATTGAACACCAGGCTGCTCCGATTTACCCATAAGACCTTCCACACTAAAATGACAGGTGTTTTAGTTTCATTGTCCAACCCCTGTAGACTCTGATCTCATGGTTAAACCCATCTCCTTGGCTTGTTTGGTTGATCCAACTATAATCTCTTTGATTGATGCTCCTGTATCTCCTCAGCTCCTACATCACCCCATGATCACTCTTCTTCTTCACCAGAGCATCCCTCATACAGACAGAGCAGATCCCCGAACGAGGAGCCTCAGCTGGTCTGGGGAACACTGTGCTAATGACCAGGAGCAGCTGGTCTTTAATTACCCTCCACAGCTCCTGCCAGCGTGGGGGGGGGAGGGGGGGGGGGCAGAAGAGAAAGCTGGAGGGAGGGACAGTGATGTCTCTAGAGGGACAGTAGCCGAGGGGGAGACGGGGGTCCGGCGGGTTCAGCCCACAGCGATGATGAAGAAGAGAGACAGCAGAGCGTGAGAGACAGTGTACAGTCCTGAATCACAGTGCATTATCCCCCAGTCATCACCTAAAACACATCATCACTCTAACAATGGACATACATAACCATAAATACGCAATAATCAGACTAAAAACAACTATACATCCAAAAAAGACCAACTTCTTAACTTCCAATTAAAGTTAATGTAAAAAGACTTTATTCCAGGTAACTTTAGAGCATATCTATTGGTCATATTAATATAAAGAAGAGTACCACTTATACAAAGGAGTGAAAAGTATCTCTTTATTCATTACTCTGTAGGTAGAAGTATATTGTAGATACTAGGGTTTAATAAAATACTTCTGTAGAAGTTGAAAAAGTATCAACACAAGTTGTTCACTCTTTAAGTAAAAGTGGTGTAAAAGTACTGAATTCAAAACTACTTAAATTATAAAAGTAAAAGTAATATAAAGGGGGAAAGAAATAAAGACATTAAGAACAAAAGCTTAGGCCACGCCCACAGAGTCCTATAGTGCACTATCCCCTCCCCCTCTCTCCAAAACACATTTTTCTAAAAGCCGTAATGATTCTAAAATCATAAAGCACACAAAATTATTCTAGAATACTGTCAAAAGATATTAAAACAAGAATCTAGTCTTACTTACTAATCAAAATGTTTTAATTTTAAAATTCTAAAATTCTTTGTTTGGAATTATCAGAATATATAATTCTATTTTTTTTTATTTCTATTTTTTTTTTCATTTAGAAAATTAATTAATTTAACTATATAAACAAAATTAATTAATTCTATATACAGAAGAAAACTATCCAAAAAACTAAACTAAACAAAATCATCAAATCTTTAGATACACATTATACTATTTAATATTTTTAAAACAAACTAACTTTTATCATTCTTTTAAACACACACATTGATCTAGCATTTTTAACATCCGTCTCCGAATTATTCCTTAAATCAGTTCAAAATTTAGGCTTTACAAACATCTCTATCCCTTTAGGATTATAACAACTCTTCCTCTTCACAAAATTGAATTGGATATTTGAAGGAAATGTGTTTTTATGAGCCTTATACTTTAACAATAAAATATTAAAATCAACTAAATCATAGAATTTGAATAATTTCAACTGATAAAACAGTGTATTTGATGGATGACTGCAATGTTTATATATATATATATATATATATATATATATATATATATATATATATATATATATATATATTTACACACACACACACACACACACACACACACACACACACACACACATCAAACACCAGTATATCCCGTCCAGACTGGAGCAATCATAGCTGTCTAACCCAATCACACACACTAGGAGTTTATTTAATGTGTTTAAGAATGTGTATATAATAATCTACCAGCTGAAACAGTCAGAAACCCCAGTTTCTGCGTCTCTGAAGCTTCACCCAGCTTTACTGAGTCTGGCCTGTGTTCTCTGTGACGTACGGCTGCGCTGCAGGCCTACGGGGCATCGATCCAAACCCGGCCCCGGCACAGACACGCAGCCAATCAACCCCCACAATTAACCAGCACAGCTACCGACCCCAACACAGCAGCTGAGCTGCAGTCTGGACTTATTAATGAAGCTTAAATTAATGTCTGGAGCCATGTCAGTCATAATAAACACTACAGCATGGTCGGGACAACCGGGACATGATGGTCAAGAGTGAATCAGCACAAAAAAGAGCCTTTTATTAGCATTTTTGGCAACACCTGCTAGCATTTAAGGGTTAACTTCTTCTCCTCAAGTTTAACCATAAAGTGCCTTAAGGGTTAACTTTCTTGGGGCGGTCCTTATGAGAGCCAGTTTAATCATAGCTAGCAGTCCTGATGCTGTCAGCCTGCCTGCTCTAGACTCTGAACTTGTCACTAAAGAGTCCATTTCCTCTGGTGTTCTCACTCTCCGAGCTACTGATTATTTCCACCTGTTCCTCTCTGTTTCATTCTGCTCATGCGCTGAGTATTGAATCTAGTTTTCCTAGCTCTTCTACGAAAAGTTCTATTGTATTTGCCTTTTTTATTATTGACCCTTTTTGTACCTCTGTTTATTTGTTATATTTGTTGCCTTGTCCATTCTATTGGTTATCTGTTGCCGACCCTTTCGTTTTTTTTTTTACTTCTCTTTTGCTACTCTTTGTTACGGTGTATGAGCTTGGTTTGTCTAACTTCTCTCTCTGGTATGTTGTGTATCTTTGCTGGCATTTTGTTGCTGACCCTGCCTGTCCCTTAATACTCTTGTAAACCTAGGCCTTTTAGTAAAAACACTGTGATTTTTTTTATCTGCAAGTGTCTGGCCTGTGTGACAATTACATTTTTAATGGTCTTTGCGTCTGCACGTAAGGATGCTTTCAAATCTCTTGATATTTTTCAGAAGTAATTAACCTTTAAAGAAGAAAATTAAGAGTGTATTTCGAGCAGTGCATTTTTCGGACTAACTGACATTCCTTTAAGTAGTTTTCTTCTTTACTGACTCTTAAAGGGAATGGCAGGTGACCTGCTGACTGGTTTATTTCATGTTACGCCCAAAACACATCCATGATTATTTAAGAGAATTAGTACATGCTTTTTGTGCATTTTGAGCAGCAAAATGAGTACTTTACCTGTCGTTACGATAGCAAAGACACACTGCCACGCTTTGAATCAAGCTGCATGGAGTGTAATTGATGGTTTGCCTATAGATCAATATAATAGGGCTCTATAGGTTAGTGTGTATGAGAACCTAACTGACCCCGGCATCAGCAGACCACTACAGAAATCAGGCACAGAAATCAGCCAGCAGCCACTTTACTGCCACGCATGATCTGGGCTAAATACCAGCAAACACCCGGCGAGAAATTCCTGCGCGAGTGTCTCCACGGCTGGGTATTAATTCCTCCAGCTTCTGCTCACAGATAATGAATCTCAGGCCTGTACGAGTCCGAGGGAGACGCAGGCCAGCTTGTTTAAATCACGTTAAGAGCAGCAGATGCAGGACATTATTAAGAGAGGCTATTTAACTAAAGCTGTTCTGGAAAAGAACGTATAATTATGATCAGCTTCATCCATGTGTTCATCACCAGTCAAAAAATTAAGAGAGCACTGCAGTTTCTGAATCAGTTTCTCTGATTTTGCTATTTATAGGTTTATGTTTGAGTAAAATGAACATTATTGTTTTATTGTTCTATAAAATACGGAAAACATTTCTCCCAAATTCCAAATAAAAATATTGCCATTTAGAGCAGTGGTCTCAAACTCATCTTATCTGGTGTCTGCTGGAGGTAGAGTCTGGGTGAGGCTGGGCTGCATCAGGACAAGGACCCACTGAACGTGTTCACTGATTGGCTGGACGCAGCACGGCAGCTGGATTCATTTGACTAAATTTGAGCTCTGCTGAACTTTTCGCTGGATGGGGAGAAGGTGCGTCTTTGCTTTCAAATAGCAGGCCACAAAATATCGTTTTGGGGGCCGCAATTGGCCCCCGGGCTGTGAGTTTGAGACCACTGATTTAGAGCATTTATTTGCAAAAAAAGGCTAAAATATTAAAATTGATGCAGAGCTTTCATACCTCAAATAATGCAAAGAAAACAAAAAGTTCATGTTCATAAAGTTTGAAGAGTTCAGAAATCAATATTTGGTGGAATAACCCTGGTGGTTTTTAATCACAGTTTTTGTTTTCATGCATCTTGGCATCATGTTCTCCTCCACCAGTCTTACACACTGCTTTTGGATAACTTTATGCTGCTTTACTCCTGGTGCAAAAATTCAAGCAGTTCAGTTTGGTTTGATGGCTTGTGATCATCCTCATCATCTTCCTCTTGATTTTATTCCAGAGGTTTTTAATTTGGTAAAATTAAAGAAACTCATCAGTTTTAAGAGGTCTTTTTTCCAGAGCTGTATATATAACATCCAACTATTGGGCCAGTACTATAAGAGGATTACCCAAACACTCTCTAATACACACACACACAGGTATTGCCATTTCTGACAGGGGTTAATCTAAACATGCTGCTTATCCATCCCTGCTGATGTTGAGTTCTTACCACGTACATTCTGCTGCCTCTCGCTCGTGACGTAATGGCCTATGCCAAGGTGGGCGGGTCATCACGCCTTCCAGTAGCGGCACAGAGACCCACTGGCTGAGCTGGAGCTCTGGCTGAGATTGGTATTGGAATGATGGTACTAGTGTTACGTAAACTCTTCACTCGCCAAATTAAACCAAATTAATCCAAATAGAAAAAACTACAGCGGAACAAGTGGATTCCATAAAACCCTCATCACTTTAAAACAGCTTAGAAGACATAATCACACACACACACACACACACCTGCCAAAAATCAGGTATTCCACAGATCTTTCCTCTGTAGAACAGCATGTCACAGCAGGACATCAGAGCAGTGCTCAGAACTGCGGGTGAGGGTGATGGTGAGCATGCAGGCCACGCTGCAGAGGGGTCACAAGGCAGCCACAGCCAGCCAATATCACACACACACACACACACACACACATTCCAATCGTACTATCAATCATGTGACAGGATCCACACAGGCACAACAGGACAGACCGGACTCATATTTTCCACAGTTTAACAATAATACAGGAATAAATAAAGTCATGATTCTACACAAAATATTAAAATACGGTACCAGTCACCAGTCAGAACCAAATCAACCACTGCCAATGACACATTTTTTTTTTACATTTTTTAAATTATGAATTAAGACAATAACACTATACTGTGTTTTTGATCATGAATACAGTGACATACACAGCAAAAATGTAAATCTTAGCAAGTGAAATGATTTAATTTTGAGACAATATATCTTATTTTCTCTCTGATCTGCTTATTTTAGGAATAATTATTTAAATCAGACTTACTTATACTTATTTTCGATAGACAGACAGACAGACAGACAGACAGACAGATAGATAGATAGATACTTTATTTATCTAGAAGGAACTTTAGGAAAGGAGGAAATAAGGAAAGAAGGCACAAAAATTCAGCAACTCGAGTTATTTAATGAAGTTTTGTTTATTTAAGTCTTGCTTAAAGTCTTACTTTCTCATTTTGAGACTTTGCGATTGCATTTTTAATGAAATCCTACTCAGAAAATGTTTCTTACCCCATTGGCATTGATTGTTTTGTTTAAAATAGGCATACATGTCGTAATTTACATGTATTTTTTGCAGTGTACTTCAGTATTTTTTTATTTTCCTCCACCTCTGCTGTTTACTGTCTGTATTTATTGGCAGTTTTCAGTGTTTTCTGCTACTGTAATGCATTCCTTTCTGCTTTCTACACGTCTGTGATAAAAAGGAATGACAATAAAACTGACTTTACAACGAACCACTTCAAACCAGACCCGCTCTGAATGACTCTATTTACATCCCTACATCTGACCATTTACTGTCCCAGAAATCTGATTTTTCTATAGCCTCTGGTGATCATCGTCCCAAACGGCATCAATAAAATCTGATTTCCATGCTTAAAGAATCTCACACAAAGATTTAGCACTGTGTCTCTCTGAGAACTTAACTTTATTTCACAAAAAAATCAGAACATTGCATATACGGTATGTTTCAGACTATAAGCTGCACTTAAAATCCTTTAATTTTCCCCAAAATCATCCGTGTGTCTTATAATCTGGTGCTCCTTATGTATGAATTCAACCAATCAGGTATTAAGGAGCAGTAAAGCCACTCTGCTGAAGTAAATACAGGAGAGTTATACAGGAGTTTCAGTTTAGTTCTCCAGCACTAAGGCTAGGTGCAGCAACATTAGCATTAGCATTAGCCGCTAATCGCCGCGCCAGATCTTTTCCTGTTTCAGAGGTGAGTATATCAGACTGTAGTCTGTGTCTTTACTGTGTTAAAACAAGCTATGTGGGATGAACCGCTAACTAATATTGACCTGGCTTACCGGAAAACTCAGGTTACCTCAGTGTTGCCCTGTAGGACATCATTAGCCGCTAACCATGGCTGGCGCTAGTGGTTAGCTGCTAATGCTAATGCTGCTGCACCCAGCCTTAGTGGAATTTTGGAAATCTAAGCTTACTGTAAATCAAGAAATGTAGATTAAAATCCAGCGCTCGTTTGACTTTAAAAGAAAAGGTGTTTTTTAAGAATTACAGTTTTGTTTACTTAGCTTATCTTTTAGTTACCTCCACCACCAACACCCAGCGGCGAGACCTGCTGAATTAGTAGGAAAACATGGAGACACCCCTGTTCCTTACTAGTGTTGCATAATGTGCCATTTAATCTGGTGCACCTTATGTATGAAAATAAATAAACCAGAAAATAGACGTTTATTGACTGTGTGTCTTATAATAAGGTGTGCCTTATAGTGCGAATACAGTACTGTATCCTCTTAAAACTTAGCTAAAAATGCACTAAAAAATACAGAATAATCTAGCCTGTTTACACTGCTGTTCCCTCTGAGATAAAGCTGCTACTGTATTGGACATACAAGCTTCGAGCACTCTCTCTCTCTCTCTCTCTCTCTCTCTCTCTTTTCTTACTCTCTTTTCTCCAGTTGTTTTCCTACTTGTAAGGAACACGCAGTTGGAGCTGAAGGATCATGTTGTACTTTTGAGGGTAATTTTACACTGAGCGCACTTTAGTGAACAAATATGTGCTTGTACTGTACCTGTTTTCCTAAGTGTGTGTGTGTGTGTGTGTCCTCTAATCACTATTAAATTATACGCAGAAGCAGCCAGACCATCTCACCAAACCCGAGCTGTTTACACTCACTGAACTAACCGCATGTACACCGAGAGTCAATCTGAGCTGTTTTTCTGACATAATCTCTGTAAAAAAACTCAAAACCAAACCCAAAGCGATCTAAATGAGCTCTAACCCACATGTTCTGCAGTGTTATCCACATCTTCTACAGTGGTTGGGTTTTTTCCTTTTCACACATCACCCGACACAGTCCCACAAGCAATCAATGGGCTTTAAATCAGCTAATCGTGTTACCATGACATGGCCTGAGCTTCCCAAAGCTCCTCAAACCACTCTATCATTTGGTTTGGCATTGTCTTGTCAGCAGATTGGGCAATTGTTTGTCATTCTCCAACAAAAAGCAACCAAGATCAACACTAGTCAACACACAGTAAACCCATATGTTGTTTGAACTCAAATGATTTAAGTCTGTTTTACATAAAATTGGATATTTCTAAACAATACTCAACTAATTTGAGTTAGTTGAACATTTGTGGGCTCATATACTGTACTATTCAAACTGAGATCTTTGAGTTGAACCGAGTTTAGTCTGTTGCCATTAACAGCTTCCTTTCCATTGGCTTCTGTCACACATCTATTTGCATACTGGGTGTGTCCAACAGTTTCTGACTAACACTCACCATCAGTGTGTATTGATTCCCCCTGCACTGTAAGCCCGGATAAGTTGAATTTACTTTAAAAAATTGAGGAAACTGGTTGCCTTAAAAAAAGTTAAGTAATGGGTAGTAAAAACTTAAGTTAGCATAACTTAGAACATCAAGTTATTACAACTTCAGGGGAAGTTGTTTTAACGTTTTTATTTTTGTTTTACTATAAGACCAGATAAGTTGAGTTTACTTTTTTACTTTTTTAAGGCAGCTGGTTTGCTCAGTTTTTTTAAAGTAATGTGGAATGAAAACTTGAGTTAGCATTAATTAAAACATCAAGTTATTACAACTAAAGGGGAAGTTGGTTTATTTGTAAGGTAGCCCAGGGGGAATCACTACACACTGATGGTGAGAGTTAGTCAGAAACTGTTGGACACACCCAGTATGCAAATAGATTGTGACAGAAGCCAATGGAAATGAAAATGCTAATAGCAACAGACTAAAGTCAGTTATTATAAGTTGGTTCAACTCAAAGATCTCAGTTTGAATGTTTATATGTGCCCAGAAATGTTCAGCTGAATCAACATAGTTCAGTAATGTTTAGAAATATCCAATTTTATGTAAAACAGACTTAAATCATTTGAGTTCAAACAACTTGTGGGTTTACAGTGTGGGCTACCTTAGAAATAAATAAGTTTCCCCTGTTTTAATTTATGCTAACTCAAGTTTTCATTCCCCATTATTTAAAAAAAATTACTCAACTCAACATCTAAGTTATGCTAACTAAAGTTTTTATTACCTATTACTTAACTTTTTTTCCAGTTTCCTCATTTGTTTTTAAGTAAATTCAACTTTTCCGGGCTTACAGTGCAGGGAAATAGATACTTCCACCCACACCTAAGCCTGCAGTCACCATCATAGTTTTACCACCTGAATCACCAATGAAATCATAGTAAAACAACCTCATTAAAACCCAACTCAACTTAAAAAGGAAAAAACAATAAAAATATATTCAGTGTAGGACATACAACGATCTGAGACTCCAGTCTCCAGTGTGCCAGTCCAATATTCAGTTGTTTTCAACAAAAGAATTGCCACCAAAACATAGACATAAAGTCTTCAGACTCATCCAACCCAGTTAATTAACATCTAGAAGAGTCTTCTGACCCTAAAAATATATTTTCCCACCTAAAGATACAGCAAAAACATAAAAAATATATCCAAACATCCAAATTAGCCAATCACTATCAGTGTACGAAATATAGCTGCTGTCCAATTAAAAACAAGTTTTATCTAAAGAGCAACAGAGGAAAAAAACTTCTAAACTTTCAGTGGAAGTCAATGTAAACATAGTTTGTTTCAGTTCATTTTAAAGTATTTCTATTGGTCCATTCATCAAGAAATTTTGGCACAGTGTAAGAGAGAGTTTGTCTGTTCTGTAGTTAAGTAGGAAAGACAGCAACGATGATATGAAGGTCTGAGACACCTTTCAGTGCAGCATGCAGGCATGGTTCACCTTCTAAATCTCTGATAAAAACAGAGATACATCCAGAGAAAACCCAACAAACACATAGAAATTGGTCCTTTAAAGACATCCAAACTTTGATCAACACCAGTTTAGTATGTCTGAACATCTAGGACAGTCTTTTGACCCAAAATTGCGGCATTGTGAGATGTTTTCCCATTAGTTGCGCCAACAAAAGCATAGAGATTGACCCCTTAAACACATCTAATGCAGGTTGTAGGATATCTGAAAATCTAAGACCCTCTTGTGACCTAGCAGTGCCTTCCCCACCTAAAGATCAATCAAACACATAAAAAAAGATTCTCCAAACATCCAATACAGCTAATTATCATCTATGTAGGACATAGACGTTCATAGAAGTTCTGAGACACTTCTCAGTGCAGCATCCAGGTATGGTTTACCTTCTAAATCTCTAACAAAAATTGAGATACATCCATAAAGCCAGATCCAGCCTAGCTGACCAACATCTATGTAGAACATATGAACATATGAAGGTTGGAGATACTTTGCTGACCTGCCAGTGCAGCATCCAGAGATGTTTCAACATCAGAAAACCCAACAGGTACATAGCCATAGGTGTTCTACCTTCAGAATCCCCAAGAAAACATAGATAAATGCCTCAAACGCATTTAACCAGCTACTTATGAACATACAAACATCTGACACACTTCTTTGCCCTGGCATTGGAACACTCAAAGACGTTTCACCACCTGAATCTCCAAGAAAAACATAGAAACAGTTGACCAACATGAGTTTTGCATATACAGGGTGAGTCAAGGTTCAGAGGACACCCTTTTATTCCAGAAACGAAAGGGAAAATGACCCAGCAAGTAAAACAAACATCCATCTAACATTGTTTGGCCTCCCAGTGTAACAGTCAGAGATTTCCCCATCCGAATCCCCATCAGAGACCCCTCTAACGCAGGCCAATGACCCCAAAGATCAACAATAACCACATTTGAAGCTGCTCACCATTCACGCTCCATTACATTAGAGCAGCACGCTATTTCGATAATGCTCAGTCAATTAAAGGCTCATGCTTGAGGGAAAGGGTCAAAAGTAACAGCTGCAGGCGCAACTCAAACCACCTCCTCCAGCAGCCAGAATCGCTCTGAGATCAGTCCAGAAAGACCTACCTCACAGAGTGGAGATCCTGCTGCCTTCTTCACTTCATCCTGGCTCGGGGAACCAGTCCAACGGGCCGCCATTATTTCATTTCAATCCACAAACGAGAAGGTCCTTTACAGCCCGCATTGAGAGACGAGATCAGACGAAGAAAAAAAAAGTGTGTAGGGAAATGTTGAGGAAATCCAAAAAAAAAAAAGGTTTAAAAGAGTAAAAGTTCTCTAATCCACACCGTCCGCTCTTCTCACGTTCTCTGGTCGCACAGTCCTACAACAGGAAAAACAGAAGGTTACTGAGGAATATGTTTTTTTAACGTTTTAAAGTGTCCAAACATCTTCAAACCCTCCAGACACAAAGCCTGTATGATCCCAAAGAGACGTTTGGGATGTCCTAATGTAACCTTGCCCAAGAATGGTGGTGGAATTTAAGTGTATAAAGCCCTTCAGAATTCATCTGCGGTTCTACCATATAGAACATCTACAAAACTAGACAAAACTAGACAAAACTAATCAAACAACAACTTCATCATTGGCCTCAAGATAGAATGCAATCAAATCCTCATAGCAATGGTCAATATTCCAGTGTAAATCAAGGATATTAAAAGGATGAAATTAAGCTTGATGGAGTGGCTTCTGAACCAGGAACATTGCTGTGATAGTTTGATTGCATTCAGTGCCAAGAGCCTTGGATGCCAAAAGCATTGGATGGAGCACCATCATTTCAGAGAAAACACAGTAGTTCCACTGTTCCACAGCTCAATTCTGTTGGACTTTATGCTGATCTAGCTCAAGCCTAGCATTCTGGCAATGGGCATTGGGTATGGTGTTAATGGGTTCATGTTTATTTGATCATGTTTATTTGATCCAGAGAGTCCTATTCTACTAAAGATCTAGACAAGCTGTGTGTGAGAATCGACTTGCATCTACTTTAAAAGGAGTGTTTAATCCATATAATCCATCTCTGACCTTGGTGGACATCCATATGTGGGGCCAACATGGAACCAGTGAACATACATGTCTGGCCCGTCATGGACATGCTATCTGGACAAAGCTCAAGGCCAATGTAAGCCTACTAAGCTTGAAGTGACAGGCTTTCTTTCTGTCTGTCTGTCTGTCTGTCTGTCTAGCTGTCATTTTCACCTACAGTAGTTCACCCCAGTTCCAGTGAAAACTGCTTCTGAGCATTTGAAAGGGAAATGAGCCAATTTAACAGACCCAGGTGCCCTCAGTATGGTTGTCAATGTCAAATCAAGCTCCACCAACACAGCTGAAGCTTGTAAGCAGGCTTCATTCACAGGTATGGTAAAATATTCATAAAGGTCCACACAGAATCTATAGAATCCAGAATCCAGATTACCACGGGTTTAATAACGAAGCAGTAACTTTAATAGTCAAATTGGGGTCAAGTATTAGGGAGCTCCTAGTTTCAGTAAAAATATCAATATTTGACACCACATATTGATAATGTATCACAAATATTGATAATGTATGTAGCTTATCAATAATATCAATATTTTGTGCAACCCCTTCTACTAAGCTAGATGGTTAACCATCTCTTGCCTTTGACCAGCATAATGTGTGTTGCCTTGGTTACATAGCTTTAGCTTGGATCGTTTACATATGTCTGTATCTCAGGTGAACCATAAACCTTAAACAAAACAAGCCTTATATTGGTAAAAATCTGAGCTGGTCAACCAGCATGGTCTTGCTGGTCAACAACATTGATCATGCTAGTCAACCAGCATGGTCAATCTACAATCATACTGGTTACGTAGTTTTAGCTTTGTCATATTGTTTATGTAGCTTTAGCTTCGTCATACTGGTTATGTAGCTCTAGCTTTGTCAGGTTGACCATGGTCAATATTGGTCTTGCTGGTTGTGTGGCTCTAGCTTGGTCAGGTTGACCAAAGTCAGTATTGGTCTTACTGGTTATGTAGCTCTAGCTTGGTCAAGTTGACCATGGTCAATATTGGTCTTACTGGTTATGTAGCTCTAGCTTGGTCAGGTTGACCATGGTCAATATTGGTCATACTGGTTATGTAGCTCTAGCTTGGTCAGGTTGACCATGGTCAATATTGATCTTACTGGTTATGTAGCTCTAACTTTGTCAGATTGACCATGGCCAATATTGGTCTTACTGGTTATGTAGCTCTAGCTTGATCAAGTTGACCATGGTCAATATTGGTCTTACTGGTTATGTAGCTCTAGCTTGGTCAAGTTGACCATGGTCAATATTGGTCTTACTGGTTATGTAGCTCTAGCTTGGTCAAGTTGACCATGGTCAATATTGGCCATACTCGCTATAGGGCTTGGTTAGGTTGACCATACTTGTAGGCCAGCTATACCATTAAACTTAACTAAACATCTATACTGATGAAAATCTATGCTGGTTAACCAGCATGACCTTGTTGGTCAACAACAGTGGTCATGCCAATCAACCAGCATGGTCATATTGGTTATATAGCTTATATATCTTGGACAGGTTGACAATGTTTGTAGAGCAGATAAACCATGAAACATATTCAAAACATACAATTCACCTGTAAAAATATAATCTGGTCAACCATTCTTGCGGGTTATTCTGGTCAAACTGCATGGTCAGGTTGAACACGGTCAACATTGGTCATACTGGTTATGTAGCTATCTTGGACAGGTTGATACTGTTTGTAGAGCAGATCAACTAAGAAACTAATTCAAAACATACCCTTCACTGGTCAAGCTCAGCTCATTCTTGCTGGTTAATCTGGACAACAGCATTAATGATGCTTGTCAAACAGCATGGTCAGGTTGATGATGGTCAATCTAGGTCCTACTGTTTATGTAGCTTTACCTTGGTCAGGCTGACCATGGTTAATATTGTTCATGCTGGTTATCTAGATATCTTGGACAGGTTGACAATGTTTGTAGACCAGATCAACCATGAAACCCTTCACTTATCAAAATATAAACTGGTCAACCAGCTCATTCTTGTCAATAGCATTAGTGATGCTTGTCAAACAGCATGGTCAGGTTGATGATGATCAATCTAGGTCCTACTGGTTATGTAGCTTTATCTAGGTCCTACTGTTTATGTAGCTTTAGCTTGGTCAGGCTGACCATGGTGAATATTGGTCATACTGGTTATCTAGCTATCTTGGACAGGTTGACAATGTTTGTAGACCCGATTAACCATAAAACCCTTCGCTTGTCAAAATATAAACTGGTCAACTAGCTCATTCTTGCTGGTCCATCTGGTCAACAACATTAGTGATGCTTGTCAAACAGCATGGTCAGGTTGATGATGGTCTTACTGGTAATGTAGCTTTAGCTTGGTCATACCAATTATGTAGCTCTAGTTTGGTCAGGTTGACCATGGTTATTATTGGTCATACTGGTTATCTAGCTATATTGGTCAGGTTGACCATGGTTAATATTGGTCATACTGGTTATCTAGCTATCTTGGACAGGTTGACAATGTTTGTAGACCAGATCAATAATAAAACCCTTCCCTTGTCAAAATATAAACTGGTCAACCAGCTCATTCTTGCTGGTCATTCTGGTCAACAAAATTCGTGATGCTTGTCAAACAGCATGGTCAGGTTGATGATGGTCTTACTGGTTATGTAGCTTTAGCTTGGTCATACTAATTATGTATCTCTAGCTTGGTCAAGTTGACCATGGTTAATATTGGTCATACTGGTTATCTAGCTATCTTGGACAGGTTGACAATGTTTGTAGACCAAATCAACCATGAAACTCTTCGCTTGTCAAAATATAAACTGGTCAACCAGCTCATTCTTGTTGGTCCATCTGGTCAACAACATTAGTGATGCTTGTCAAAAGGCATGGTCAGGTTGACCATGGTCAATGTTGGCCAGTTTGACCATGTTTGTTTCCCAGATGAACCACCAAACTCCAAATTAAACCATATCCTATACTGGTCCACACAAAAGCTGGTCATCCCATGTAACCAGCTTGAACAGTTGTGAATGGACAGTATTCAAGGGAACCAAAGAACCAGAAGAGGAACCAGTAGAAGAACCCAGCTCGGCCAGCCTACCTGTTAGATCCAGTCCAGTCCGAGCCCGAACCCGGGGCGACAGGCATCGTTCCAGATAAAAAAGCGAAGCTCCAGGTCCAGTAAATCCGCCTGCCTTCAGCTGCTGCTGCTGCCACTCACTGCTGCCACTTACTGCTGCCTGCTGCCACTCTGACTCACTCACCTACCTGTTATTTTTAAAGGCATTTCACAGCAGAGCGCGCGCTCAGGGTTACCGCTCGCGCATAGGTTTACCGCACGCGCACAGGGTTACCGCACGCGCACGGAGAGGCAGCGGCGATACAGCAGCGGCACAAACAACAGCCCGTCCCGCGCGCCTCGCGATCATACACACACACAACACACACACACAGCCAGGCTCTCACGATCACTCTCTCGCGCTGAGCGTGTGTGTGTGAGTGTGTGTGCGTGAGTGAACAGCAACACAAGCCACGCCCCCTCACTCCCTTCCCGCGGGTCTGGCGACCAATAGGAGGAGACGTTGTGTTCTAAGGGGCTGTATTCGACCAATCAGCTTCCAGCGTACACAGCTCCTATCAGTATTCAGTTGGTTCGATTATATGTCCCCAGAATGATGTAGAATGATGCATTTGTTTTTGGTCTTTGTGAGGACATGTATGACAGAATTACAAATAAATTAGTGCAAAAAGGTATTAAAATTAGCCTTAAATTTAAAATAAAAATCTTACAATAATCTTACGACAAAAAGTAGTCTTTAATTAAAAAATGATTGCAATTTAGAGAGAAATTGTCTTTATTTTGAGATAAAGTAAATATGTAAACTAAAAAATTATTTGACAATCACATAATCATTTAGACATTTAGAGGAACTTAATCACTATTCTGAGATAATAATAAACATTTAAAGAAAGTCATTTTTTTTACATAAAAATTACAATTTAGGTGAAATTAATTTTAATTCTCAGATAATAAGCCAATTTGTCAATTTAACATTTGTTGTAATTTTATATATATATATATAAAAAATACACTTTTGAGAAGAAAATACATTAATATAATATTCTAATGACGATGATGGGAAAATAACAACTAATATATGTCATTACTTTTACTGATACAAATATATTTATATCCAAAATATATAAAAAAAAAACATTATTTTAAGAAAGAATATACATTTTAAATATGTATATATATATATATATATATATATATATATATATATATATATATATATATATATATATATATATACATATATGTGTATACACAAATATCAAATAAAATTATATATTAAGTAGTAGTCATTATTCAAGACTAAAATACTAAAAGATAAATTAATAGGTTAAAAATGATATCAACATAAACAACATGTAAAGATGAGAATGCAATAAAATAAGTTGAAAACAAATAATTAACGAATAAAAAACGAATAATTAACATTACACAATATTAATAAAAAAAAAATCTATCTGATGGCTGACACACTTTGCACAATAGAATAATAGAACAAAATCTTAATTTAGATTAAATATTCCACAATTAAATAATGCAATATGAATATATAGAGATTGTCTAAATAAATAATTTGAATGCCAATAGATAGAATGATTGCTTTATTGTTAGTTATATAATATTGTATTCAGTAGCACAGCACTGTATACCTCACTCCTATTGGCTATTGGTTAACATTATTTATTGTGCTCTCGTCCATCAGAGCTTTCTCACTACAATACCCAGCATGCATTATTCAAACTCATATGCAAATACCACACAGAAGGAGCACAGCCACTGCTGTAGCGGCTAAAATAACAGAGACAGGAAATTCAGCTTCCTAGGAGCAACATGAGCTATCTGGGATTATTCTGCTTCTATATAGACAGCGGGGAAATCACATTTTCATTCTTTAATAATAATTATAATATTTTACTCCTCCTTCTAGTGTCTAAAGTTCCCTCCACCACCAAGGCTTTCCTTTACACCAGAAAATATGACATTTCTACCGGGGAACCTCTGTAAAAGGGAAGCAATAGCACCACCTGGGTGCAGCAACAGAGAAGTCACGCCCACAAACTACAGAAAGGGCTTACAAATACACACTATTGAGTATGTGTGTGTGTGTGTGTGTGTGTGTGTGTGTGTGTGTGTGTAGCCTTTGTCTATTACAAAATATAGGCCATTAAATTAAACCTTTGGCAAGCTTTAACCCAATTAAATTAACTTAATTTAAAACATTTCTTTGGGCAGTAAATGTCTTGGCACCATTCAAAACAAGCATGCCAAAAGTTATGGAACAGTAACTTCTATCACTCTGCAGCCTTCCACGTATATGGAGGTAATGCCTTCTATAAATGTAGTCCTGATATAAAATATCTTATGTGGGTCTGATGTTGGTTCAGGTTTCCATTCTTTAAATCTGCAGGTCTTCTGATGATCTTCAGTTGGTGTCAGTGTGATTTCCTGTGTAAACAGGTGTGTTTTCACCTGGATGACCAGCTTTCCAACCACCTCGACCATCTGAAACCAGCTACCAGCAAAAAAATAATACTTAACGATACTTAGCAATAAGTGTTAACTTTTTTAACTCATTTCCACTGTGTAATGGTGCATTATCCCAGATTTCCTCTGGAAATGAATCACTACTCTGAGATAATAATCAAAATGTAAAGAATGCGTGTCATTATTGTGACATAAAAGTCACTATTTAGAGACGATTAATCACTATTTTGAGATAATAATCACAATTTAAAGAATGTGTGTCATTATTTTGACATAAAAATCACAATTTAGATGCATTTGTTGAACATAAGGCTTGTGTTGTGTACAGTAGTAAAGTTGTAGTAAAGTGGTATTAGTAAATATAGTAACTCTGTGTTGTAGTAGAGAAGTGGGTGGAGCTTCTTCTGGACATGGTGATCATAAGGCTTGTGTTGTGTACAGTAGTAAAGTTGTAGTAAAGTGGTATTAGTGAATATAGTAACTCTGTGTTGTAGTAGAGAAGTGGGCGGAGCTTCTTCTGGACATGGTGATCATAAGGCTTGTGTTGTGTATAGTAGTAAAGTTGTAAGTGGTATTAGTGAATATAGTAACCCAGTATTGTAGTAGAGAAGTGGGCGGAGCTTCTTCTGGACATGGTGATCATAAGGCTTGTGTTGTGTACAGTTAGTTTGTTGTAAGTGGTATTATGCAGAGGTGGTTGATACTGGGAATTTTGGTAATGATCTGAGTATTGCCGATACCGATACTTTTTAATATTTAAGCTTTATAGATCCAAAGGATCCAAAAGACCTATGATAGATTTTCACCAAACATTGTATGTGACAAAAAAATACCTTATCACAATCAACATTTTTATTTAAAAACAATGGAACAGTAACAAAACAAAGTTAGCATTAACATTAGGAAAATAAATCTTTTTTAAGGTCGAAAAGGAGAAACAACAATACAAAAATAAAATGAAAATCCTCTCCTCACTACACATCTTTTTTAGTTCTTTCTTTCTTTTTTCAAATAGAATTGTTCTAAGGAAAAACTTAAAAAAAGGAATTTTCTTTCTTTCAGTGCAATTCAGTTTTTTTCTTAAATAAACAGAGTGTAAAAAAAATTGATTTTTTTTTTGAAAAAAAAAAATATATATATATATATACTCTGTGAATCTGCGTGCGCAGCGGGAGAGAAAAAAAAGCTTGAGTATCAATCTTTTTACACGAGTATTGCTCAATATCAATACCAGCGTTGATACCAATATTATCGATATTTGGATTGATCCGCCCACCTCTAGTATTAGTGAATAGAGTAACTCTGTATTTTAGAGAAGTAGCCGAGCTTCTGTTTACAGAATAATTCAGCATGTGTTTCTGTATATCTTTAACTTAGTCTTCAATGTTACATTTACATTGTAAAAAAAAAATCTTAAAAAGAAAGAAAACACGTTGAAGGACAGAGGTGTGTCCAAACATGTGACTGGTACTAAATATATTCATGAATGACTGGAATTGGAGCAGATAAAACATGGAATATATTGGGTACATCATCCATTGTATTATCCATACTGTTACAACTTGTATTTTAGGATGCATTATTGGAGGCAAAGTACTTTAAATAGTATTTAAAGCATTTAAAATAACTTTTACTGTCTTGTTTTAATGCTATGTACGTTTTATTGAACGTAAAACTACTACAAGTTCCCAATTCATGAAGTGTAGTGTGTTCCCAGGCAGTCGTGGAAAAGCCTGGGTGTGAAAATGAATGACGGCTGTCCTCGCTCTCTACATGCTTCACCACTAACTGAAACTCTTGAAGCTGTTTAGAAACATATGGAAACGACCACAAAACTCAGAGCGATTGATCTCCAAACATCTCAATGTTCCTCCAGCGCTGCCAGAGCTCTATCCAACTCCATTATTGTGACGTACAGAACACGGAGGCCGCATGGAGCTAAAGAATGCATGAAGAAGAGAGTTTACAGCTCATCTGGACGAGGACAAAGAAAGCCAGTGTTGTGCTCGGCTGCCTCTCCATGGCACAATGGATCTGGGACAATGGCGGGGGGGACTCTTGTGACCCGTCCCGAAAGAGAAAAAAGCTCCCGAGTCTCAGAAAAGGGGCTTTTATTTCTGCTATTGTTTAAAGAGCATGTGCACAGCCCCCCGGAACAATGGGGAATTTAACAGCATATGTGAGTGGATACCCCCATTTAGAGTGAAATTAATCCAAGATATCTATTCATACTGCTAGCTGGTTATGTATGTATTCAGTGGTGGGAGGCAGGTGCACTGGTAATCAGCTCTTTCCAGCCAAAAGCATGTTTTTTTCCCATTTTCTCCCAATTTAGCTAGGCTGATCTTTGCAAACTGTAGCATTGCTAAGTAGTTAGTAGAGGAAAGCGTAGCGACTCGGTTCAAATACATTAGCTCACAGACGCAGGCTTGTGCTGATCCACATCACCCTAAAAGTAATGAGGTGAAAGAGCACGATCTACTGTACTGTACCCAAAGAGAGCAAGGCCAATTGTGCTCTCTCAGGGCTCCAGCCGCTGATGGCAAGCTGCATGACCGGGATTCTAACCAGAAATCTCCTGATTTTAGTGCCAACGCTTTAGACCCTTGAACTACCCAGAGCCCCAGGCATGTTGTAATTAAATGTGAATTATTTTATGTTATATTATGCGTGGACAATATCTCAACAGTCCACAACAGTATTGGGACTTTTAAGGGTTTTCATTAATTAAAAAGTGTGTTGGAGTAACTGTCTTTACCATCCAGACAAGACTTTCTACTACTACATTCTAAAACATTGCTGTGAGGATTTGACTGCATTCTGTGACATTCAGAGCATTAGTTAGAGCACTAGTTAAATCAGGATGTTCCCTACAGTCGGGAAGTGTAATATGCACTATAAGCCACCTCTGATCAAGTACATGCTTTACACATGCATTTCTGGACAAGCTGAGAGATACAGAAGCAGCCTTTGAAGTGAGAGATTCATGTGAATTGAGGCGGTAAAGTTTACTCTAATGTGACAGGGGTTGTACAATGTTACACAGTCCAATTGAGGATTAGATTTACTGTCAATGTAATATATATACAGTACTGTGCAAATGTTTTAGGCACCTGAGGGAATTTCAGTGAAGAAAAAGCTTCTTATCTGTGCAGTAAATGTTTATTAGCTCAGTAAAACACATTACAGCATTACAATAAATACAAACAGCAATTTAACTAAAAGCAGAACTTTTACAGCCCTGTTCTCCTTATAACATCTCCTAATCTCTCCTCCTCATGTGAGTTTAATAGAGTTATTTCTAGTTCTCATCATGTTAATCAACACCTGGTTTGGTGAATTACTGGTAAATGTGGTAAATCAGGTGAGCTGCTGATGGAACTGAACATAATATACACATACTGACTGAGGAGCATCCAGGAGAAATCTGAAATCTCTACACTTTGTTCTTCAGCTTCAGGCTCACAGGATATAGAAAACATACTTCCTTGTTCTGTTTTACTGTTTATTTGCATCTGTTTAAATCATATGTGGTGCTTTTTTCAGGTAAAAACACTCATATTGCTGAGATAAATGGATTAGTGTCATTTGCTTTGGTGCCTAAAACTTGTGCACAGTACTGTATATATATATAAATATATATATATATATATATATATATATATATATATATATATATATATATATATGGTGAAGAAGACAAGGCTCCCAGCAGCCTTTGACATTGGAGACAGTATGGTAGGATGGTAGGCACTCGCTTAGAGGAGCTGAAAGAGCAGCTGGTCTCACAGCATGCCACTTTCTCTCTCTCTCTTTCTCTCTCTCTCTATTCGTGAGCAATTGGAACTTCCACTGGAAAGGCTCTACAAAGGACCACCTGTTAAGAACATCTCTAAGTTCAGTTTTTATACAAAGTACGTCCAAAAAAACGTTCCAGAATGGAATAATTTGGGCAGTCGGAAAATCCAGAGAGCCGTTACCATTCAGCGAAACTAAATCCCGCTCTCCAGTGCCGGTGTGGCCGAGCATACATGCACAGCGGTGCACAATGCACTTTTTGTCTCTTTTGTACGTCCACAGTCTACCTGTACCAGTCTCTGAATGGTGCACCGCAGGGACAGAGCATGAGAAATCCGCCAGCCTTTTTGTCTCTGGCTTTCTTTCCATTCCGCCCCAACCAGATCCCGCTAGCCGGAGCCGGAGCCGAGGGCACAATGGCCACCATGTTCCTGCGGAGGTGTGGACGGAGCGCTTATCGGGGAGGTAAGTTAACCGTTCCTAAGTGCTGATGCCTGATAAGAGGAAAGGAGGCCCTGCCGAGCCCACAATGACCGCCTTTGTCGCTCCCGCCACTTCGGAGCAAAAAGTGCACTTTTATCCACAGGACTAGAGCAGGCTCTCCCCTCGCACTAATCCCCGCCTATACATTGGATACCCTGGGTGGATCTGAGAGACTTCTGTTCCCTTATGCCTCACTTACATCTGGAGCTTTACAGCTGAAACACCTCCTCTCAGCCACCTGGGGTCCTACTGTATAGCAGAGCAACTCGATACACCATTCATCCCACACTCGAGATGCGTTTCCTTTTTTTTTTGATAGTTCCATTAAATCAGGTGTCGCAATACCAAATCCAGTTTCCTTTAGCCACGGCCCTCCAACAGGTTCTCTCAGAACAATTGTCACAAAATTATCACAAAACCTGTCCTGAGCTTGACTGTACTACTGTCGAATTTGGAGAAATAGGCTCTTTCTGTAGGATTCTCAGTGCAATTCAGTGGACTTCTGAATAATGAAGCTGAAAACAGCTTTTCATAAGCTTAAAATTTATTATGTTATCAATACATCACATATAAGTCAAGTCTTGGTCACGTTGTATGGTCGATCAAAGAAGTTAATTGCACATTCTCAGCATCATATCCAGAGATTAAAGGGGTGAGGGGGTCAGCCTGCAGTGCTCAGACCATTTGCCACATTCTATCAAATTGGTCCGCATGACTCTTGTCCCAGAAGGTAGCCTCTTCTAAAGATCATGCACAAGAAAGCCCAAAAACCAAAATGTTTAGAAGAAAATCAATGCTAGAGAATGGACTACTGGACCCATGCCCTGTGTTTAGCTCAGATGTTGTCCATCATGCGTGGCAGCATCCTGGTGAGGAGTACCAACAAAAATTGTCCTTTGCCTACAGTTAAGCATGGTGGTGGTAGCATCATTGTTTGGGGCTGGAGCTGGTATACAGTGAATAGTCCTATTTGAGGAATGAATCACCCCAGCCGGCACACAACCGACCTTTAACTTTGAAATGTGGTTGAAATGTGACTAAAGTAATTTCTGTTGTTGTTTCAATGTTGAAACAATGTTGAATCAACATGTAATGTTACATGGTTTTGCTATCGTTAAAATTTTTTATGATGAATCAACATAATGTCCTCAACCTTCTACCTTTTAAATCAGCATTTTACATTTCATCACCATATAATTTCTAAAAACGGTTGGATGGAGGAATGAAACAGTGTTCTACTTCTATTTGCAGTAACTGCTTTTTAATTTAACATCATGTTCATGTTCTAATAGTTTTACTGTTTTAGTGTTTAAGAGATCAGATGTTCAGTAATCAGATTGGTAAAGAGGGTAACTTTCCTTATACTCAGATTTACTGCAGTGATGTAAGTTTATTGTTAATTAACCATAGGATTTTCTAGTTTTAGTGAGCTATGGTTTATTAAAGGTTGAATGTATGACATTCAAACAATGTTGCCATATCAGCGTTGATTCACTTTTTTTTTTAATCAACGTTTATTTAATGTTGAAATGCCAGCTGGGATTGCAAGAACTACTCAACTAAGGTCTTTGAAAGTGTCCTCAAGTGTAGTCACTGCAAAGAAAATCAAAAACGTTTTGATGGAACTGGCTCTCATCAGGAACCCCCCAGAAAACAAAGAGCTAACTCTGAATTACTACTGTTACACAGGATAAGTTCATTTATTATTAGTATTTTGGTTAAAACAAACCATATGCTGCACACTATTAAAAAAGTTGTTCTGCATGACTCTTGTCACAGAAGATAGCCTCTTCTAAAGATGGTGTACAAGTAAGCCCATAAAAAAAAGTTTACTGTAGACAATTAATGCAAGAGCATGGATTACTGCACCCATGTCCTGTGTTTAGCTCAGATGGTGTCTATCAAGTTTAACACTTTTAAGTTACTACATGATTCCTTATGTGTTCCTTCATAATCTGTAGGAAATGTAGGATGAAGGAAATACATCAGTAAATAAAAACACTGAATAGGAAGTTTTAAACAAACGTTTGACTGGTACTGTACTTTTCTAATTTTCTGCAGGGTTTAGATTGAGCCGATGTGACTTTTGGACTCCAGTGTGGGTTGTAAGAGCCAGTTGTAAGAAGAGATTAGTGGAATTCCAGGAATAGCAGTTTCTAAGCTCCGCCTCCTCCGTCTTTGCTCACCACCTTGGCATGCCAGCCTGGTATGTGTGAGTATGAGGGTACTGTATGTGTATGTGTGCTGATGTGAGTTTAATTAATAGGAAATTGCTTACATGTGGCTGGAAAGCCCTGGGAATTTCTGGTGACCCAAAACGATGCCATATAAACACATTACCTGCACTCGTTTCCAGAGTGGAGCTGTTCCTCCAGCGCTGGCACTCAGTACTGGGAACAGTTTAGAAGTGTGTGTTTTGATGGTGTGGGTGAGAGTTGTTATCAGTTGGGCTTTCAGCCACTGCAGGTTATTTTACACCCCCGAAACATTCCAGCGTGTATTCCATCAAACATCCTGACGAGTGATTCACGATTCCTGGCTGTAGTCATGCTGTGGTTTTTCTATCTAAAGCCCAGAGGCTCTAAAACTCTGAAACTCAGGTCGGTATGCCATCCATCCATCTATCCTCTCAGCGGGTGTTACTGTATGTGATACTTTGTCTGTTGTCTTCTAAAAGTTGGCCCTTTTTGGTAACAATCTGTCAAATTCTTAAAGTTTTTAGGGAAGGAATTTACAGGCATTCTTCCTACTTGTGCAGAATTCTCCTTGTGAGAATGACCTTTTAGCCCTTTTATTTTATTTATTTTATTCATTTTGTCCTTTTATTTGTGTTGTTACTGCTTTCACTTTTGGCCTTTTAGCTTTGTATTTTATTTATTTTTAATCCTTTTATTTTTTTATAATTTTTTATTATTATTTATTTTAGTTTCATCATTTACTTTTTTATAACTGTGGTTATTTTAGTCCTTTATTTCTTTAATTGTGTTAGTATATATTTGTTTATTTTATGTATTTATCTCTTTGTTTTATTGGTCTACATTTTAGCCTGTTTGCATATCCTTTTATTTTTCATTATTTATTTATTTTTCTTAATTAAATCTTACATTGTTTGCTTGTTTTTATAATTTAGACTTAATTTTCAATCCCTTTAATTTTGTAAATGCTCGGTTGCATTGAAAATGAGGGTTACCTTCAATGTATTTACCGAGTGGAAATAAATGTTGATTGATTGATTGATTGATTGATTAATTGATTGAACAAGAAAAAGTGGATTTTAGCAGAAGGAGACCTTTAAAGATTTGTCTTTAATCTGGCTAAAGACGTTATTAATGAGGAGACCAGCCATTGGTTGAAATGTGACTGTAAGCCAATCAGCTTTCTGCTTACACTGCGACCGCACGAGGATCAGCACGGGGATGCAAACCTTTAATATGGAGATCTGCGCAAGCGCAAGTTGCAAAGAGGGCTGCTGAGTGAAAAGACTGGCCTATAAAGACTTACATTTTGCTTACTACTGCAAAAAAAAATCATACTCCTAAACTGGGAGTATGACAAGACAGTACAAGACCCATGTTTCAGTAGATCATTGGGTTAATCCTCATCTAACAGTAGGATGGGGCACTGAGTGGTCCAGTGGTCTAAAGCGCTGCCACTATGATCAGGAGATCGCTGGTTAGAATCCCGGTCATGCAGCTTGCCATCAGCTGCCGGAGCCCTGAGAGAGCACAATTGGTCCTGCTCTCTCTCTGGGTGGGTACAGTAGATGGAGCTCTTTCCCCTCATCACTCCTAGGGTGATGTTGATCAGCACAAGGCTGCATCTGTGAGCTGATGTATCAGAACCGAGTCGCTGCGCTTTCCTCCCAGCGTTAGCGCTATAATGCTACTCGGTAATGCTACATCAGCCGCAGCTTGAAAAGAGGCGGAGTCAGACTTCACATGTGTTGGAGGCATTACTTGTGATGGGGGAATATACCGCTAAATGGGTGGGAAATTGGGCTAGTTAAATTGAGAGAAGAATGGGAGAAAATCAGAAATAAAAATATATTTAAAAAAATCTTGCTAGAGACATTATTAATGAGGAGACCAACTATTGGTTGAAATGGGACTGTAAGCCAATTAGCTTGCCGCTTACACTGCGATCGTTGGAGGGTCAGCATGCTAATGAGGATGCAAACCTTTAATATGGAGATCTGCGCAAGTGCAGTAGCCAAAACGAGGAAAAAAACATGGCTTTTACACATTGTGAAATTGCAATGGGAGGATGACAAGACAGTACAAGACCCATGTTTCAATACACCATTGGGTAAATCTTCATCATGAAGTAGGATATTCTTCTTCTCTTGATATTTTTAATCTAATTTAAAGAAGAATTGTAATGGTTTTTAAGAACCTCCCATTAGCTTTCATTACTTGTTAGCTAAATTTGCCTTGTAGCTTCAGTTCAAATCTAAAAAACGTCAAAAAAGTCTGATGAATTACATTAGGGAAGGACAATCCAGTGCAGGGTTGTAAAGTTCCTCTGAGGACCTGCTGTATCCGAGTACCTGCTTTCATTAGCACTACAGCAGAGCTTCAAATGCCAGCATAACACCCACTAAACCCAGCAGGGGCGAGCGACGGGCCAGCCGTGCCGCTGCTTCAGCACTTCCTGGCTGGAGCTGGAGCTGCATGTTCTGGTCGTGCGGGGCAGTAACCCGTGGCAGATGGCGGGTTCTGGAGTTTGTGCCGTGCTCATGTCCTGGCTGAGTCACGGAAAGTGTTTTCAGTGTGTGAGACGGTTTAGCTCAGATCTCACCTACAGTACATTAAGCGTGAATGCAAAGCTTTGTAGTGTTTGATTATTTATTTATTTATTCTGGGAGATTTGCAGTCTCTGCAGTCGATACACAGCCCTGAGTTCCTGGTTTCCACCAATCCTGGTTTTAGTCCAGCTAACAGAAAATGTTAGAAGAACATTTAACAAAGCTTTGAAAAGTTCTCAGGAAGGTTGGCCTACAACGTTACAGAAATAATGTATCAGGAATGTCCTAAAATCCTGACACAATAATGGTTTGCACTACAAATTATGGAAATGTTAAAAGCAACATTCCCAAAACTAAAAATAAAACACTGACACAAGTGTTTATGTGGCTGCAACACCATCAAATTCTAACACTAAAATCAGATTGTTAACAGACTAAAGAAACACTATACACTCGATTAACTCAGTCATACTGTAAATGTAAACCATCAGACCAACAGATGACTAAAACTTGCTTTTTCAGACACACTCCAGTCTGTCTGAAATGTTCAGATCTTTAGATGGTCTATATTACAGCTGTCACATGATCAGTGTTTTCTCAAGTAAAAATCTACAGATATTAAGATGGACACTCAAAATAAACAGATGTATTCAGCAAAAATCTGCTCCAAATTCATTTAAAAGGATTTGGGTTTTGCTATTGAGAATTCAGAACAAATGCTTTTAACGCTCTTAAAGGCAGTCAGGTTTTGGCACTGAGGCACAATTTGGCACAACTGCTCCAAATTCTCTCAAAGGGAGTCGGGTTTTGCCATTGAGGCAGAATTCAGCACAACTGCTCTAAATGCTCTCGAAGAATGTCAGGTTTTGGCACTGAGGCAGAATTTGGCACAACTGCTCCAAACGCTGGAACATCTCAAAGGAAGTCAGGTTTTGGCCCTGAGGCAGAATTTGGCACAACTGCTCCAAATTCTCTAAAAAAGGAGTCGGGTTTTGCAATTGAGGCTGAATTCGGCACTACTGCTCTAAATGCTCTTGAAAGGAGTCGAGTTTTGACACAGAGGCAGAATTTGGCACAACTGTTCCAAATTCTGTCAAAGGGAGTCAGGTTTTGCCATTATGACAGAATTTGGCACAACTGCCCTAAATGCTGGTGAATTTCGAAGGCAGTTGGGTGTTGGTGATAGGGCAAAATTTCAAAGGGCAAAATTTCAAAGGTAGTCAGGTTATGGCACTGAGGCAGAATTTGGCACAACTGCTCCAAATTCTCTTAAAGGGAGTTGGATTTTTGCACAGAGGCACAATTTGACACAACAGCTCCAAATTCACTTAAAAGGTTTCAGGTTTTGGCACTGAGGCACAATTTGGCACAACTGCTCCAAATTCTCTCAAAAGGAGTTGGGTTTTGCAATTGAGGCAGAATTCAGCACAACTGCTCTAAATGCTGGAACATCTCAAAGGGAGTCAGGTTTTGGTACGCCAAAACCTGACTTGGTACACTGAGGCAGTGACTTTGGTACACTGAGACAGAAGTTGGAACACCATTTGGGCTTTGGCTCAATTGCTTCAAATGTTCTCGAAGGGAGTTGGGTTTTGGGTTTAAGAATTTGGCACAACTGCTCCAAATTCTCACTTTCTCATCTCTTGTAAAGTTGCAGCTTTTGAGATACATGTTTTTTCCTCCACAGTAAATATACAGTATACTGAGCACAACTGCTCCAAATTCTGTCAAAGGGAGTCGGGTTTTGCCATTACAGCAGAATTCTGCACAAATGCTCCAAATGCTTTTGAAGCCAGTTGGATTTTGGCACTAAGGCAGAATTCTGCCCAACTGCTCCAAATTCTCATTTTACACAGATTTTTTTATTTAAGGTTCTGGAGATTTTTCCATCTCTTGTAAAGTTGCAGCTTTTGAAATCCGTGGTTTTTCTACCACAGGTAAAATACAGTATACTGGGCTCTGAAGCAGAATTTGGCACAACTGCTCCAAATTCTGGAACATTTTGAAAGGAGTCAGGTTTTGGCACTGAGTCACAATTCGGCAAAACTACTCCAAATTCTCATTTTACACTGATTTCCATTAAAAGTTATGGAGATTTTTCCATCTCTTGTAAAGTTGCAGCTTTTGAGATACATGGTTTTTCACTACAGTAAATTTACAGTATAGTGGGTACTCAGTGGCTGGTTCTAAGCAGGACTGGTTAAATCTTCTGTAAGATGTTAGCGGTGCGTGTTTGCTCCTCATTACTCTGAGCTAAAGGCTGAGAGGGAAGCGGATTGAGGATAATGCGGCCGGGTTAAAGCAGATGAGCAGAAGATTGAAGAGAGTTTTTGGAGGATTTTGAGGGGAGCATCAGCCCGGGACTGTCTTTATCTCTTTATCTCTCAGCCCCCATGTTCGGCCAGTAAATTTCCACCAGAGCTCATCGCTGGTCTGATATCTCAGATAAGCAGGGCAGCGGGGGCAGTAAATCACGGCCGTGCGCCTCGTCCGTTTGCTCAACCGCAGGTCAGATCCTGCGGCTTTAACTGGTTTAGAAACAGTTTCAGTAGAAAAGGGAATAAATCACAGCTATTTCAGGTGATTCTCTTCCAGAATAATGCCAGACTCAGGCTCCTCCCCATTGTCTAACTCACAGGAATTTCAACATCTGTCATTTTGTTCTGCTGTACTCTCTGTTGTGGAGGTACGTACTGTTCTACGCCCTGACCTGCTGCTCTATATCTCTCTTTCTCTCTGAGACTGGGAGGCTGAAAAACGAATACATGCTTCCATTCACTACAGATGAGCTCTATGTTTCATGATCTCAAAGCATATACAGTATTTGGTACCACTTTAAAATAAGACTACCTTTATAAAGGCTATTAATGGTTACTAATTAGGTTGTAAATGCCTTAAAAACATTAATAGTCAGTTATAACACATACGTAGAAAGGGTAACAATGACCTGTTGTTTACCAAATAGTGAACCTACATCCATCTATATCGTTGCCCTTTCTACGTATGTGTTATAACTGATTATTAATGATTTTTAAGGCATTTACAACCTATTTAGTAACCATTAATAAACTAATTGTAAACCATTTATAAAAATCTGTTGATGATCTTTTTATCGCACTATAAGGCACACTTAAAATCCTTTAATGAATTCTATCAGTCAGGTATTAAGGAGCAGTAAAGCCATTCAGCTGAAGTACAGAGTTATACAGGAGTTTCAGTGCAGCGCCAGCACTTTTGTCGTTCAGAGGAGAGTATATTGAACTGTAGTCTGTGTGTTTACCATTACAAAACAAGCTACGTGAGATGAACAGCTAGCTGATATCGCCCTAGCTTACCACAACACTCAGGGTTGTTCAGTCTAGGGCTATCGGGTGGTATTTACTAGCGCTAAGCACTGTGGTTAGTTGCTATCATGCAAAAATATTGGAAATCTAAGCTTACTGTAACTAAATTGACAGTAAACTCACCCAAATAAACAGTTTTCAGGAAGGAAATCTGTGTAGATTCACATCCAGCACTCGATTGACTTTAAAAGAAAATGTTATTACAGATTTGTTTACTTAGGAGCTTCACCCAGCTGAGAGACCTGCTAAATTAGAACGGAAACATGACGACACCTCTATTCCTTACTAGTGTCGCATAAAATGCGCCTTAAAATCTGGTGCACCTTATGTATGAAAATAGAGTAGAAAATAGATGTTCATTGGTCTATAGCACTGCCACTATTATCAGGAGATTGCAGATTCGGATCCCAGTCATGCAGCTTGCCATCAAGCTGCCCGAGCCCTGAGAGAGAACAGATGGTCTTGTTCTTTCTGGGTAGGTACAGTAGCTGGCGCTCTTTTGTGCCGATCCACATCATCCTAGGGTGATGTGGATCGGCACAAGGCTGCGTCTGTGAGCTGATGTAAAAGAACCGAGTCGCAGTGCTTTCCTCCGAGCGTTAGCGCTGTGATGCTACTCGTCAATGCTGCATCAGCAGCAGTTAGAAAAGAGGCGGAGTCTGACTTCTCATGTGTCGGAGGAGGCGTGTGCTAGGTGGGTCTTAATGAGTGGATTGTAAACATGTATTTGGTGATGTATCACCTTGGTGTGCTTCAGGTACCACCACTGGAATAACATATTCTGTATTTTAAACACCAAATCAGACAAGAAACCTTATGTTTCTACACAGGACACTTCTATAATAGTTCTATAATTATAGAATGTAGTCCTGTATCTGTTTCTCTACATACTTTATTATCCCTGTTATCATCCAGAGAATGACCCACTGTTTACTTACACAATACAAACTGTCACTTTAAATGTTCCATCTGTACAATATCTGGTTATTTTTATATAAAATGTAATACAAACATGGTGAGAAATGCCACATTATTAACTATTTTTCTCACAGCTGTTGGGAAAAAACATTGGTGTATCTTTGTTGTAGCTGGATCAGGCATTGTGTTGACCTCTGTTGTTGCAGAAATGTCTCAGTTTTAGACTTTATACTTCTGTTTTCCTGTTTCACTGATCACACAGATATGCTGGAGAGAAAGACAAGAGAGAAAAAAACATTATTGATAGCAAAACGGATAACAAGAAACTATTGCTTTGCAGATCTCTGTAACAGTAAACTAGTGAAATACTGTTTAAAATTTGGGTTAAGCTGTAATTAACTCTATATAACATTAGAATACTAAACCCAAATAAACACAGAGAATAAAGTCAGTGATCAGTGAGAGTGTCTACCTGTAATTTACTCTATATAGCATTAGAATGCAAAATCCAAATTCACATTAATAAAGTCAGTGATCAGTGGTAGTGTCTACCTGTAATTAACTCTATATAAAATTAAAATCCTAAACCCAAATAAACATAAAGAATAAAGTCAGTGTTCAGTGAGGGTGTCTACCTGTAATTAACTCTATATAACATTAGAATACTAAACCCAAATTCACATTAATAAAGTCAGTGTTCAGTGAGAGTGTCTACCTGTAATTAACTCTATATAACATTAGAATACTAAACCCAAATTCACATTAATAAAGTCAGTGTTCAGTGAGAGTGTCTACCTGTAATTAACTCTATATAACATTAGAATACTAAACCCAAATAAACATTAATAAAGTCAGTGTTCAGTGAGAGTGTCTACCTGTAATTAACTCTATATAACATTAGAATACTAAACCCAAATTCACATTAATAAAGTCAGTGTTCAGTGAGGGTGTCTACCTGTAATTAACTCTATATAACATTAGAATACTAAACCCAAATAAACATTAATAAAGTCAGTGTTCAGTGAGAGTGTCTACCTGTAATTAACTCTATATAACATTAGAAGAATAAGAGATCTTACATTGAGGTCTCTGAAGTACTCATTGTAGTCGAGTGCGTATCCCACAACAAAACGATTCGGGATGACAAATCCAACATCTGTGAGGTAAAAAAGAAAATAGCAGCAAAATACTATTAAAATAATCACCCACTTTACAATATCGGTGTTTCTAATAAAGTGGCCACAGTGAGTGGAAGTAGAAGGTTACAGTAGGTGTTTCTAATAAAGACTTACAGTCTGGAAGTGTTTCAGATCCTTTTGGGATTCGCTTCACTAGGAGGCTGTGAAAAGAGAGGATATTGTACATCTGAACATATGGAAAGATTATATATATATATGTATATATATGTAATCAATTATATAATTACCGTATTTTCTGCACTATAAGGTGCACTTAAAATCCTTTAATTTACCCCAAAAATCTTCAGTGCACCTTATAATCCGGTGCTCCTTATGTATGAATTCTACCAACCAGGTATTAAGGAGCAGTAAAGAGACTCTGCTGAAGTACGTTATAAAGCGTTATAAAGGTAAGTTTTTAGTGAAGTTAGCATTAGCTGCTAACCACGCTATGTACTAGCTCTTTTGCAATTTAGAAGTGAGTATTATCGTCCTGTAGTCTGCTGGTAACCCCAGATAGCACTGCTAGGGCAGCATTAGCATTAGCCTCTAACCGCGCTAATTACTAGCTCTTCCATCATTTAGAGGTGAGTATTATCAGCCTGTAGCCTGCTGTTATCCCCAGCTAGCACTGCTGGAGCAGCATTAGCATTAGCCGCTAACTGCAGCGCTAGCTCTTTTGTCGTTCAGAGTGAAGTATATCAGACTGTAGTCCGCACTACAGCCTGTAAATTAACATCCAGCGCTCATTTTTTTCTGCATATCCTTTTATCCGGAATTACGTATTTCTTCTTAATTAAGTCTTATATTGTTTGCTTGTTTTTATGTTTAAATGTATTTTTCAGTCCCTTTAATTTTATTAAGGCTAGGCTGCATTGAAAATGATGGGTACCCTCAATGTATTTCGAGTGAAAATAAAGGTTGATTGACTGATTGATTGACTGATTGATTGATTGATTGATTGATTGGTTTACAATAAATAGTTTTTTATTACAGTTTTATTTACTTAGCTTAGCTTAATTTAACTTAGCTAGCTCCCCCCCGGCCCCACCACCATTTAACATTCCTCCATCCACAGTGTCACATGTGTATCAGAAATACACCATATATGGCTAATATTACCACCCACAGTGGACAGTACAGTGCAGCGCAATTGGTGGTAATGATGGTGACCGGCGGCTTCTGGCCAGAACTGTCCATGTGAACAGAGACAAGCAACTTTGGCAGAAATCAAGAAATCACATCCACATTCAATAAAGGAGACTCCGCCCACATATCCCACAGATCAATGCAGCATTCTTTTGCTTTAATGAGATGTGCCAAAAGTCATGGGACAAAATGCTAGCTCATTTACCAAGCTTTTTGGCATATCAGTGAATTATAAAATAGGTTTAGGCCTTTTAATGATTAAACAGAAACAGGTGAGTCACTTCATTATATAGCTATTATTATATAATTTTAATAAGATCATCATCATCATCAGCAGTATCTCCACTCACCCAGCCACCTTAACAGCCTTGGGCTGGAACATCTTCACATGCTGCAGCAGGGCCTTCATCGTCTTCCCTGTGTCCACTATGGCCTGCACACAATACACACACACACTTACACATACTAAACACACTACATACAGTGTGTCACAAAAGTAAGTACACCCCTCACATTTTTTCATGGGAAAACACCGACAAAATGACACTTTGTCTTTGTGCAGCTTATGTAACAGTGTACATTTATTCTTCCCTCAAAATAACTCAATATACAGCCATTAATATCAAAACCGAATAGGTACAAAAGTGAGTACACCCCTAAGAGACCACACCCCTAAATGTCCAAACTCAGCACATCTTGTCATTTTCCCTCCAAAATGTCATGTGACTCGTTAGTGTTACTACTGTAGGTCTCAGGTGTTCATAGGGAGCAGTTGTATTCAATTTTGTAGTACAGCTCTCACACTCTCTCATACTGGTCACTGAAAGTTCCAACATGGCACCTCATGGCAAAGAACTCTCTGAGGATCTTAAAAGACAAACTGTTACGCTACATGAAGATGACCAAGGCTACAGGAAAAACACCCTGAAACTGAGCTGCAGCACAGTCTCCAATATCTTATCTCTTTCTTATCTCTCTCTTTATGTAATAGTTGTACTGTACCAGTCAAAAGTTTCAACAGTTATTTTTTACATTATAAGTTTAATATTGAAGACTGTATTAAAGCTATACAGGAACACATGCTGAATTATTTAGTAAATCAAAATTGTTAAACAACCCAGAATATGTTTTATATTTTAGATTCCTCTAAGTACCACATTTAGCTTTGAGGACGGATCTGCACACTCTTGGTTTAATATTAATCTACAATGTAGAAAATAAATTAATCAAATTATTAAAGGAAACATTGAATCAGAAGGTATTTGCACTGGTATTATTTATTTCACAATTTACCATTTAATACCATTTAATGAAAAACGAACTAATTTAGAACTTGATGGCAAAAAAGCATCTCCAAAAAAGATGTATTTGTGAGTATTCATTAACATTAACACTCTATAAATGGACAATATTGAGCTTAATGTTCTAACAGTTAAACATATGTTGCTACCACTTTAAAATAAGGCTTCTTAATAACTTTATTTTTGAACTATAATAGCATATTAAATTACTAAACTGACTTTCTATATTATTTTATCAGATATGTTAAAAAGGTTATTTTCACTGTTGTTCTTTCTATTTAGGTGTGTATTAAGTGTTTATTAATGTTTTTAAAGTATTAACAACCTAATTAATAACTATTAATAAACTCCTTTATAAACTATTAATAAAGGAGCCTTGTTTTAAAAGTGGTAGCCATATGTTTAGCAGTGAGGTAATTAAAGCGTGTTGTTTTCTTACCTCAACAATCAACACATTCTTCACATTGCATCACAGGGAAAGAAGAAGAAGAACATCAGGTTAGAAACTACACATATATACACATATAACCCCTGATCACACAGTTACAAAACTACAAGTCTTGTAAAAATACAGTTACAGTTGTTTTGTCGACATCTGGCACCGAAAATAAAATTACAACAGCTCTGAAACTGTGAGGTGGGCGGAGCCTCCATGAGGATCAATGAACCTTATGCTCATATGATCCTAAAGATGGTCACCGGTCATCTTTCCTTGGAGCATTACTTTTTCATTGTCGTTTTTCCGCCCGTACATGGGCTCCCTATCTCCTTATAAGAGCATTTTTTTCCCGTCCGTGTCCCAATTCACTAGCCGGGGCAGCGGTAGGGTTTTGGAGCGCGACCCTGACGACACGGGTTCGATCCTGCGTGAGGAGCGGTGTGTTTATTTATTTATTTTCCTTTCTTCTTGAGTTTACCTGCTTTTGAGATCAACTGTCCTGCAATTGGGTTCAACAACCCTCTGGGCTGGAGAGCTACTAGTCTGAACATTACACATCATTTTCCTAAACAAAATAATTTTTTGTGGTCTGCCACGCAATGGCAGTTTTGTTGTAGTAAAACATGATAAAAAGTACTTACCTTTGAAGAATAGCACACCTCCGTTCTCCCACAGCGTTCAGAGATCATTGACTCCACATAGCGTAGCAGCCAGCGCCAGGAGGCAGGCTATGCAGAGTCTATGTACTTACGTCTAAGTATTTATCAGTACAGTGATGGCGGCGCTCGGAGCTGAAGCTAGGGTTATGGGATGTATCCAGTGGTTTTAATAAGCTTCTTGTGCACTTTTTAAGTTTTTAATGTCTCGTTTTAAATGTCAGGGCTCTCTGGATTCTAGCAAGGAGGTGTGGAGCTACTTTGAGCTGGATAACGGTGGAAAAATCAATTTAGAAGGGTAAAGTCTGAAGGATGTTTGGACAAACTATTAAAATTTCTGGATCTCTGAACACTGTGGGAGAACGGAGTTGAGCTATTCATCAAAGGTAAGAACTTTTTATCATGTTTTACTACAACAAACGTCCATTTTACAACAGCGTTCTCCTTTCATTGCCGAAGCTTGGGTACTATTGGTTATTATTGTTTAACAGTAAGACAGTAAGTGATTGTTCAGGCAGGTAAGAACAGCACAGGTACGCCAGCGCTGTAGCTCCTCCACCTGAACCCAGTTACGTAACGAAGTGAAAGTATGGAGGTGAGAACAAACATCCAGTGCTGATAACCTGCTCCACCACATGCCCCACAAATGCAGCAGAGCACCAGCGATTTCTGCATGAGCTCATCTCCTGCCAGCCAGTCTTAAGTATGCCACACATGCTGATGATGAGTCCAGATGGGGCTGAGCTTTTAAAACCCTGAGCAGGAGCTGCTGAAATGCTGCCAAACCAGGACTAGATCAGAGTTTACTTTCAGGACAGTGAAAGTGACAGTTCCACAAACAAGCTAAAGTACACAGTGCTTTAAGTGTACACTGTAAAACACACTGACATTTAAAAAACACACACATACACACCTACTGAAAATATACTAACGATTAGCTCAGTGTAGAGCTGGTCAGTTCAGTTTTCTGTCAGTTTAAGGCTAAATTAAAGGCTGAAATAGAAATTCAGCCATAAAATGATTTTTTTTCTTTCAGCGTGGTATAGAAGAAATGGGTTCCCCTTTTTGACATTTTTTGTCAAACCGAGGGCCCAATTTTAGCGATTTATAGCTCATTGGTCAATTAGGCATCTGGATTAGGTTAGTGGCTGAACTGCACTTAGCAGGGCATTATTACATATTATCACATGTTGTAAAGTGACATATGACATTACAAAAACTGTTATTAGTAGGGGTGGGCAATATTTTATTGTATAAAATATATCGTGACAGAAATATCATGATATTAAAAATCCATATCGTGATAATAGGGCTGTTCTGTCTTAAAAGTAGTCTATTATTTACTGTGAAGCTTTAGGTGTATTTATTGTATAATTGTTTTGGTTTGCAGTTTATATGCATGCACTAAATATTCTGCAATATTTTTTCTGCATTATATTATTTTATGCTATATTATTTATTTTGCCACATTATGATTATGCTGGTATACTATTATACTATATTCCTGAAATGAATTAATTATTTTAGTTTTCCTATATCGCCAAGTATATCGATATCGCAAAAATACCCTGAAATGTCGTGATATTATTATAGAGCCATATCGCCCACCCCTAGTTATTAGTATTAAAAAGCCTTTATTTTAAAACATTTTTAACTGCTGTCTGTCTCGGCGGTGTCGCAGTGCTGTTAGCCAATCAGAGGCGATATGTTTGCATGTATGAATATTCATGAGCAAGACCTGAAATCCTATCGTTCCCCCACAACACACTCCTTCACTGGACTAAAGCAGCATTATACTGATCACCGGAACAGCCTAAAATAAAAAAACATTGGATTTTGGTGAGAAAATCAGATTTGGCCCATTTTCATCTGCTGCGTGAATGTACTGTAGCCTACATTGACATACCAAAAGTCATGGGACAGCAGTATGTAAAATGTCCCTAAAGTGTTTCCTTTGAAACCACCCACAGCTGTATAAGTTGTGAGGTGTTAACATGCTCATAGCAATGTGATGTGACCCCACACACATATCCCACTGGTCAATGCAGCGTTCTTTAACTTCCATGGGGCATGCCAAAAGTCATGGGACGTGATGCTAGCATGTTAGCGTACATAGACAAAGGTACTGGAGCCATCACTTCTCACAGGTATTTGTTTTGGTGGCACAAGGGGTTACCTGAACTGTATAAAGCAGGTGGTTTTAATGTTATGGCTGATTGATATTGCTGCATTCCAGCGCAAGACTAATTCAGAGCTCTGCCCAGAACATCTGCAGGAGGCGCGGGTATAAACAGCTGTACTGAACTCTATTTATGAAGATCTGATCCTGCAGTCCAGCATGCAGTCATTTACTGTGATTAAATATAATGGCGCTCAGCTCTGCCAACTATGACATTCTGGGTGAAATAAACAGCAGAAACTCTCACAGAGCGCAGAGCGGTCACACACTCCTCCAAACGAGCACTCACACACACACATCACCAGCCAGCTGGACGGCTAACCGCACCACACCCAAACACACTGGCACCAACAACACCATCCCAGCCAGCGAGTTCATCCTGCACTCATTACAGAGCAGCACATTATTCCTAATAAAGACTGATAAAGACATTAAATAACACCAAGCACCTCTTATCAGCACAGTGCTAATCTAGCTACATACCATAATAATCATCATCACACGCTCTCCTCATGCTGTCTGGAGGTGTTCAGTAATCTCTAATAGACTGATTTATGTGATTTTTGACCCTGTATGACTTACCATTACTTATAAATATGGACATACAGGGGTTGGACAATGAAACTGAAACACCTGTAATTTTAGTGTGGGAGTTTTGGTTTCATGGATAAATTGGAGCAGCCTGGTGTCCAATCTTCATTATTTGCACATTGCACCAGTAAGAGCAGAGTGGGAAGGTTCAATTAGCAGGGTAAGAGCAGAGTTTTGATCAAAATATTGCAATGCACACAACATTATGGGAGACATACCAGAGTTCAAAAGAGGACAAATTGTTGGTGCACGTCTTGCTGGAGCATCTGTGACCAAGACAGCAAGTCTTTGTGATGCATCAAGAGCCACGGTATCCAGGGTAATGTCAGCACACCACCAAGAAGGACCAACCACATCCAAGAGGATTAACTGTGGATGCTGTAAGAGGAAGCTGTCTGAAAGGGATGTTCGGGTGCTAACCCGGATTGTATCCAAAAAAACATAAAACCACGGCTGATAAAATCACGCAGAATTCAATGTGCACCTCAACTCTCCTGTTTCCACCAGAACTGTCCGTCACCACAATCAATTATTGTGATCTAAAACCAGGTGTTTCAGTACTTAATTTGAGAGCTCTAAGCTTCATTAAAAACATTTATAAGTGCTTTAAGTTCCCAAACTTCTAATAGAGCATATCCACATATCCACCCGCACACACACAGCCTCTTGACTCCTCCACACAGTGAGCAGATGAGTCAGGGTCAGCAGGGTGAGGGATAAACCGCAGTAACAGAATGGCTCTTATGAGGGCGATACAATGGCCGAGTCTGTGAGAGGAAACCTCAGACATATGACCAGCAGAACAGAACACTGTGCCCTACAGAGCAGCTTCCCTCAACATCCCCAACCCCTGCACTGCACTGATACTGGACATGCCCTTACCCACACACACACACACACACACACACACAGGCCGGAAAAATGCATGTCTCTGAATGGCTCAAAAGTAACTAAAATAGGGTTTTGGCCTTGACCTTAAACAGGCAGTTCATGCCTCAAAACCCTCCAGTATAGCTAACAAGCTTAAAACAGTGGGCCACAATTCCTCTGCAGTGAAGTGAATTCATTTAAAGCTCACTAAAATTTCTAAAATGTAAAATTTTGCCTCTGTCCTCAGTCACTTGAACCCTTTCAGACACTGCATCCATTACAATGGACATTGTGTGTTTTATTTATTTTTCATAAAGGGATGGATGGCAGATCCTGCACCATTGCTTTCCCCAAACTTCAGAATTCATGAATTCATTCACTTATTTGATGTAAAGTGTCCTAGTGTTGTGAAACATTTTATATAAACTTAAATTATTATTAGTAGGGGTATCAGGGTTCATACACTTTTTAACCAATATATTTCCATGACTTTTTCATGACTTTTTCATGACTTTTCCATGCCCTCATGGCAAATTCTCATGACCATACGGTCTTCAAGACATCAGTGCAGACAAAGAAACTAAAAGTTCAAGTTAAAACTGACTATAATAGGCCTATCCTACCTACAATTAATAAAATAAATGTTGAAATATTACACATTTTCCTGGCTAAATAACATTTCTGCATATTTTGCATGTATATGCTTATATTTGTCTTAAATGATCATTTCTCTTACTGTGTGAATTTACAGTTATTGCTACATTTCTTTCACTGCATGATGAAATTACCTAAACATTAAATTATTTGTCTTTATAACAAAAGCTCATTTGCTCAGTCAATAAACAAAAAAAAATCCATGATTTTTCCTAATCTTTTTGGGTGTTTTCATTTTTCCAAAATGTATCCAGGCCTGGAAATTGCTATGTTTAAATTTCATGACTTTTCCAGGTTTTTCATGACTGTTCAAACTGTTCAGACTGTTCAAACCCTATATTCCAGGTGGCTGTCATGGCCGCCCATTTTACATCCTGTGTAAGGCGTGTTGCAATGCTCATTGCTATCGTACACCCCACCAACAGTATATTTTCATGCCATGTGAACTGATGGTCGTGTTGGTCTGGAAGTTAGGTGTGTTCAGGTAAATTTCTGGCGTATTGCTATCTTGGAAATGGGAGAAAAGGAGCTCCACTGATTGAACACAACCTAGACAGATGTCAACAGTCAGACGTTTATTGCTACCTTGGCAAAACAGGCACACACAAGGATACGCAGCAGTGCACAAACCCAACTTTTACATCAACAATAAACAGAATACTAAATAAAATAACATTGCTGTTCCTGTAAATGAGCTGCTGGAGCTGCTTTGAGCAGCACAAGGTGTACTTTTCCTGCCGTTATGATAGCAAAGACACTTTAACACATCTTAAATCAAGCTGCACGATACACAGTTGATAGCTTGCCTATAGATCGCTAAAACAGGGCCTACAGTATAGTTGGTATGGTGCTACTATTTGTTAAGCATGGTATTGACAGGTGGATTCTTTGGTATCCTAGGCCGTTGCTATGATGCTACGAAGTGGTTGCTATGGTATGGTAGGCCCATATCATATTTTAATTCATCCCCTTCAAAGAAAATAAATAAAAAAGACACACTGAACCTTTCATAGTGCCCTAGGGGTTAATTAAACAGCTTTTGACCCCCAGTGGACCACCTTCCAGCCTGGTAAGCCACATGTTAATGAGGCATATTACTGAAATTTACTATAAACTATAAAAACACTCGTCTTTGAGCGTGTGGTTGCATATCTGTGTGGCCTGTAAAAGCGTCTACAGAACAATGTGAGATTGGCATCACACTCCAATATCAGAAAGCAGAGGAAGTTCACCCACAGTTCAGGTTCTGGGTTTCTCAGAACTCCACAGCTCTTCTTATGAAATCCAGCTCTCTGGGGCAGAACCATTAGTTTCCCCCAAATTTACTGGGAGACGATGAAAAGACAAATTAAGCCCAGGACACACTGCAAATTCCTCAACATCTAAAGCATAAACAGCAACAGATCCCACACGGATATCCATAAAACACACAGCCCAGACACTCACTCCTACCTGATCTTCACTCAGACTCAACTAATGCTTTTATTGATTTATACACACATACAGCTCCGGAAAAAAAAAAGAGACCACTTCAGTTTCTGAATCAGTTTCTCTGATTTTGCTATTTATAGGTTTATGTTTGAGTAAAATGAACATTGTTGTTTTATTCTATAAACTACAGACAACATTTCTCCCAAATTCCAAATAAAAATATTCTCTTTTAGAGCATTTTTTATTTATTTGCAGAAAATGAAAAATGGTTAAAATAACCAAAAAAATGAGATGCAGAGCTTTCAGACCTCAAATAATGCAAAGAAAAAACAAGTTCATATTCATAAAGTTTAAAAAAATCAGAAATCACAAATATTTGGTGGAATAACCCTGGTGGTTTTTAATCACAGTTTTTATGCATCTTGGCATCATGTTCTCCTCCACCAGTCTTACACACTGCTTTTGGTGCAAAAATTCAAGCAGTTCAGTTTGATTTGATGGCTTGTGAACATCCATCTTCCTCTTTATTATATTCCAGAGGTTTTCAATTTGGTCAAATCAAAGAAACTCATCATTTTTAAGTGCTCTCTTATTTTTTTCAAGAGCTGTTTGACAGTTACTATTAACATGTTATGGTTAAATGCAGAAAATGCAGCCAAGATGTGTAAAGCTGTTTAATCTAAGCAAGTGGTGCTTCTTTTAAGAATGTAAAATATAAAACATGTTCTGCTTTAATAAATATTAGTGAGTAGAAGTAGGAGGTAATTGTAGGTGTTTCTGATAAATGGGCCATTAGTGAGTGGAAGTATAAGGTTACAGTAGGTGTTTCTAATAAATTGGCCAACAGTGAGTGAAAGTACAAGATTACAGTAGGTGTTTCTGATAAATTGGCCAACATTGAGTGGAAGTATAAGGTTACAGTAAGTGTTTCTGATAAAGTGGCCACAGTGAGTGGAAGTATAAGGTTATAGAAGGTGTTTCTAATAAAGTGGCCACAGTAAGAGAAAGCACAAGGTACTGTAGTAGGTGTTTTTAATAAATTGGCCAACATTGAGAGGAAGCACAAGGTTACAGTAGGTGTTTCTAATAAAGTGGCCAACATTGAGAGGAAGCACAAGGTTACAGTAGGTGTTTCTGATAAAGTGGCCAACATTGAGAGGAAGCACAAGGTAACAGTAGGTGTTTCTGATAAAGTGGCCACAGTGAGTGAAAGCAAAACATAAAACATATTCTGCTTTAATAAATATTTAATGAATATTTCCATACATTTTCATATATTTATATAGTTTGGATGAGTTTAATATTAATCTACAATGCAGAACATCTTAAAATAATGAAACTGGTTCTGTACACGTGAAAGAACTAATACATTCTTACATGTTCTTTGCTACTGTCAGACTCTTTATATGATATTGTAATAACAGTGAGTGTAAAACAGAAAAAAAAAAACAAATCTTACCTTTCCTTTGAAGATGGAGAGATCCTCAGGCCCGATGATGTGCAGGTCCTCAGTGGAGCGGTCATTCTAAAAAAGAGTCAGGAAAGACAGGCATTAGGAGAGAGGAGTAAAGTTTACTTATTATTATGATTTATCAATACAATTTCATCTTTATACCAAACTGCACATTATGTGTCAGTCTGGGCTCCCTGTCACTAGGTGGAGCTGTTTCTCAGTAGGTACAGAACCGGTCAAAAACTTGGACACACCTTAAATTCAAAGTGGCCAGTGATTGGAAGCCTCAGGTTACAGTAGGTGTTTCTAATAAAGTGGCCACAGTGAGTGGACGTATAAGGTTACAGTAGGTGTTTCTAATAAAGTGGCCACAGTGAGTGGAAGTACAATGTTATAGTAGGTGTTTCTTATAATGTGGCCACAGTAAGTGGAAGTATAAAGTTAAAGTAGGTGTTTCTAATAAAGTGGCCAGTGATCGGAAGCCCCAGGTTACAGTAGGTGTTTCTAATAAAGTGGCCACAGTGAGTGGAAGTACAATGTTATAGTAGGTGTTTCTTATAATGTGGCCACAGTAAGTGGAAGTATAAAGTTACAGGAGGTGTTTCTAATAAAGTGGCCACAGTGAGTGGAAGTACAATGTTACAGTAGGTGTTTCTAATAAAGTGGCCACAGTAAGTGGAAGTATAAGGTTACAGTAGGTGTTTCTAATAAAGTGGCCACAGTAAGTGGAAGTATAAGGTTACAGTAGGTGTTTCTAATAAAGTGGCCAGTGATTGGAAGCACCAGGTTACAGTAGGTGTTTCTAATAAAGGGCCAGTGATTGGAAGTCCCAGGTTACAGTAGGTGTTTCCAATAAAGTGGCCAGTGATTGGAAGACCCAGGTTACAGTAGGTGTTTCTAATAAAGTGGCCAGTGATTGGAAGACCCAGGTTACAGTAGGTGTTTCTAATAAAGTGGCCAGTGATTGGAAGACCCAGGTTACAGTAGGTGTTTCTAATAAAGTGGCCAGTGATTGGAAGACCCAGGTTACAGTAGGTGTTTCTAATAAAGTGGCCAGTGATTGGAAGACCCAGGTTACAGTAGGTGTTTCTAATAAAGTGGCCAGTGATTGGAAGACCCAGGTTACAGTAGGTGTAGTAAGTGAGTGGAAGTACCTAGTAGAAACTTTTCCCTGGACAGAAGAGATAAACTCTTTCTAATAACCTTGATTTCAGAAGAAAAGGTGAATAATCAGGTGTCCCATTACTTTTGTCCATGTAGTATATCAGTATACTCAAACATGTAAATCTACTGTACCACTGGACAGGAGTGTGACTGGAGTATTCATGGAGCCAAGGACACCAATCCCAAGACATGCCTTACTTTCTGAACCAACCAATCACTGCTTAGCAACCGTTGCTAGCTGGTTTATGGGATGCAGTATATCATAAAAATGGCTCTGGCTGCATTCTGGCATTTATGGCCAGAGCAGTACATTATCCAGCTCTTCTCAATTAACTTTTTTATGCAGAATATAGGCACAAGCATTGTGTGCAGCAGTAGCAAACATCATACATAGTTTTTTAATTTGTTGCATCAGTATTAAATGAGTGTGCGAATTATACTAATGACAATTCTGATTTGACCTAATGAAGAACTAAAGCATTAGCATAGCCTAGCCTAGATAATAGATATTGCATCTCTAATCCAAAGGTTTCATAGATATGCCTCAAATAATCTGAAATAAACCATTAATTAATGACAAATTAATGAATAAAATATGTGTTCCATCTGTACATTTCTGATTTAATGGTGTTTTCTATCTACAAAGGTCCTAATCTTATGCTCATAAATGCTGGTGATGTCTCGAGGATGCCCTTGAGATGTGTGTCCTGTCTCTAAACAGATAAAATGCACCAACAGCGCCATCTACTGGATGAAAAACAACATGTCAGTAAGTGGAATTGCAGGTTAGGTGTTTCTAATAAAGTGGCCAGCCAGTAGAAGTATAAGGTTACAGTAGGTGTTTCTAATAAAGCAGCCAATGGGGTTAGAGTAGGTGTTTCTAATAAACTGCCCATTAGTGAGTGGAAGTGTAAGGTTACAGAAGGTGTTTCTGATAAATTGGCAATTAGTGAGTGGAAGTATAAGGTTACAGTAGGTGTTTCTAATAAAGCAGCCAATGGGGTTAGAGTAGGTGTTTCTAATAAACTGGCCATTAGTGAGTGGAAGTGTAAGGTTACAGAAGGTGTTTCTGATAAATTGGCAATTAGTGAGTGGAAGTATAAGGTTACAGTAGGTGTTTCTAATAAAGTGGCCATTAGTGAGTAGAAGCACAAGGTACTGTAGTAGGTGTTTCTAATAAAGTGGCCAACATGGAGTGGAAGCACAAGATTACAGTAGATGTTTCTAATAAAGTGGCCATAGTGAGTGAAAGCACAAGGTTATAGTAGGTGTTTCTGATAAATTGGCCAACATTGAGTGGAAGCACATGATTACAGTAGGTGTTTCTAATAAATTGGCCAGTCAGTGAGTGGAAGTACTAGGTTACAGAAGGTGTCTCTAATAAAGTGTCCACAGTGAGTAGAATTACAAGGTTAAGTAGGTGTTTCTAATAAATTGGCCAGTCAGTAAGTGGAAGCCCAAGATTACAGAAGGTGTTTCTGATAAATTGGCCACAGTGAGAGAAAGCACAAGGTAGGTATCACAAGGTATTAGTAGGTGTTTCTAATAAATTGGCAATCAGTGAGTGGAAGTATAAGGTTACCGTATGTGTTTCTAATAAAGTGTCCAATGAGGTTAGAGTAGGTGTTTCTAATAAAGTGGCCAGTCAGTGAGTGGAAGCACAAGGTTATAAGTGGGTGTTTCTAATAAAGTGGCCATCATTGAGAGGAAGCATAAGGTTACAGTAGGTGTTTTCGATAAATTGGCCAGTCAGTGAGTGGAAGCACAAGGTTACAGTAGATGTTTCTAATAAATTGGCCAACATTGAGTGGAAGCACAAGATTACAGAAGGTGTTTCTGATAAATTGGCCAGTGTAGCTCTTACCAGGTAGCTCTTGAGGCGTATGAACTCCACCCTTGTGGTGAGTTGGCGGTTGGTGCTTCGGCTCTGGGATTTGATGGAATCCACCAGGTCGGAGCAGAACTTGTATCCTCCTTTGAGAACACAGAGCACCATCAGCGTGTGATGGCCTATCTCCTCCAGGATATCCCGGGCTAAACACTCTATCCTGGAATAAAGCAGCAGATTGGACTCACACTGGGAGCATGTGTCTGTGTGGATGAGTGAATTAAACCAGGGGTCACATGATAGCAGTTTGGGAAGTTGAGTCCTAATGAGAGAGGGAATGTGGAGAGCCAACAATGCACATTCATTTATTCAACTAGAAAGAGGGCTGAGGAATGTACACTATCATGCCAAAAGTCATGGGACTGCAGTATGGAAACTGATCATGAAATGTTCCCTCAAGGAACCACTTAGGAACATCCACACCTGTATACGTTTTGAGGTTTTATCTTCTAATATTATAGTATTTAACAATCCTCCATCAACTGTCCCATGACTTTTGGCATATCAATGTATATATTAATGAACACATTGAGTATATTAAATAATGATAACTAATCATTATTATGCTATAGTGCACTAAAGTGTTCTTGTAGCCTCATTATTATTAATCAGTATATTTAAAGAGTGATAAAATGGAACAATCTTTTTTTGTACTTATTATACTTTAATTACAGTATAAAAAATAATACAAAAGGCTTACTTAAATTGTGCTAAGTGTACTTAACTGTAATAAAATGGAACTACCGTATTTTTTAATATACTTGTATATATGTAACCCTATATTTTAAATATGCTTACAGTACAATTATAATACATTTAATACAGAGTATTACAACTGTATCACTATTATTATACACAAGGTATATTAGAAATGTATTAAGAATGTGATCTATATTTACATTAGAGTACAAATTTGCTTCTTGTTCCTGCCTTTTGTAAGTAGGACACTTCTAGTATACTTCGTTGGCTATAAAAAAAAAAAAAAAAAATATATATATATATATATATATATATATATATATATATATATATATATATATATATATTTAGTATATTTTAATATACTGTACTACAATTTTTAGCGAGTTACAAATTTACTTTGTATGTTTTATTTGATATTTACATGTTGTTTAGCACTTATCCTATACTTTACTTATATTTATTTTTCCTAATTATAATTACAAAGCATTGAAATAAATTTAAACTGTTATATTATTGTAATACCTAAATATATATATATAAAGTAATTTAATTTACTTTCTAAAAAGTTACATGATACATTGTACTTTAAGTGAACTACTGTAACTGTTGTTTTTAACATACTTTGCTAAAAATGTACAAAAGTATATTTAGAAATAAGTGTTTTAGAAGTAATTACATTAAACTAAAAGTGTACTTCATAGTAGTCTATATTTTTTAAATACACTATATTGTACTTTTTAAAAAGTATGATGAAATTTTACTTTTAAACATTTGATGAAAACATAATTTTATCACTGATCATCAGTAAATTTTACATTTAATTTGTAAATCACACAGTCCAAACTGCTCGAGGTCTAGAGTGAAGAACTTTAATACAAAAATATTTAATATTTTAGTACTTCCACTTAAGTGTGGTGCTTAAAGAATATTTCAACTTCTACTCAAGTCATTTTTTTGATAGAGCACTTAAAGTACTTTTACTCAAGTCTGGGTTACGTGTGTGCAAAGGTGTGTCTTTACCTGTTCATGATCACTCCATGTGGGATGAGCACACTCTCGATATCACCTCGGTAATGCTCTGGGTAATTAAACAGCTCCAAATTATAACCAGGCCAGTCATCCGGAATCTACAGCAGAAAGATAGACAAACTTTTTTCTTACATTGAACCACAATTTTACACCAAATCTCACTCTAAATGACTTAAAACAGGTTTAAATGTCAGTGAACAGGACGAGATGAGCACCCTTGTGAAAAGAAAGTATACTTAAGAGCCTTAAAAGTATGTTCAAATTAGGTAAAGAATACTAAAAGTGCATTTTCTATTTAATATACTCAATGAAAATACACATTAAATATACTTTCTCTGTATTTCCTTAATACATAAATTGTATTTTTAGGCAATATGCTTTAAATTATACTTTGTGTTGATAGAAAAAAATATATAGTGGCATTAAATACTGCTTAAAGTGCATTTTAATGTTGTTTTTTTCAGTGGCGTTACACACAATAAAACTCTGGAAAAAAACAAAAACCCGCTTAAAAATTATGAGTTTCTTTAATTTTACCAAATTAAAAACCTCTAGAATATAATCAAGAGGAAGATGGAGGATCACAAGCCATCAGACCAAACTGAACTGCTTGAATTTTTGCACCAGGAGTAAAGCAGCATAAAGTTATCCAAAAGCAGTGTGTAAGACTGGTGGAGGAGAACATGATGCCAAGATGCATGAAAACTGTGAATAAAAACCACCAAGGTTATTCCACCAAATATTGATTTCTGAACTCTTAAAACGTTATGTATATGAACTTGTTTTTTACAATATACTTTGTCATTTACAATATACTTTAAATGTATTTAAAATGACGTTTGAAAAACACATACTCAAATCTGCTTAAATTTGGAGACGTTATACGGGAAAAAAACACTCAAAAGCACAACCTAATACTTGTATGTTGTATTTAAATATAGCTTAATTGCAAGTGAAATATACTTAAGTTTCAAAATAGTACATTTAGTTTGTATTGCATTAAGTATGCATTCATTTTTAATGCTAAAAGTATGTACTTCTCCATGTTAAGTATATTTTTTTAAATACACTTTTCTTTTACAAGGACAGCTACAAAGTGTATACAGTGACCATCAAATTAGAAAATCACTCTTAATTCTTCACTCAGAGCTAAAGCTGGATATTTACCACCAGGCCTTCCTCCTTCTGCACACATCCAACCAGTCTGTCCGTCATCGTCACCACTCCTCAGCTGGAGTAATGAAGCAGCAGCAGCAGAAGACCAGCACACACTCCTCCTCCCACCACTCCACCACTCCACTACTCCTCCACTCGCAAGTCTCTTCTGTTCAAATCTGCAGTTCAGGACTGAGGAACTACACAATTATATCTTCTTAAAGGGACAGGGCTTTAAAAGTATCTATGAATGAATGAATGAATGAAGTGCAACTTATATAGCGCCTTTCTAGAAATGCAAGGATGCTTTACAATTTACACACAACCATTCATACTCAGCACTCATCCACACACTGGTGAAAAACGGCAGCCAATAGCGCACAGCGTACTCTCAACCGGAAACAACCGCACACCTGGAGGACTGCATCATGCCAATCCATATCTGGGCACACAGTCATACATACATTTATACACACTAGATCAATTTAGAGTATTCCATTTTTCTGGGTACATTTAGAGTATTCAGTTTGCCTGATCTCCATGTTTTGGACTGGGGGAGGAAACTGAAGTCCTCTTAGGAAACCCACACAAACACAGGAAGAACATGAAAACTCTTCTCAGATAGGGACTTGAACCCAAGACCCCAGTGCTGGGAGGCGAACGTGCTAACAACTAAGCCACCGTGCTGCCCAAATTAATTTATAAAAATAAATGGGTACTAAGGATGAACTATTAGACCAGTAAAAGCAGTAGAAGTCCTCCCTTTAGACCTCCACTTCAGTAAATGTAACAAAAGTATTCTCCTTTAAATATACAGAACCAGTCAAAACTTTACATTATAAATGAATAGTGAAGTGATCCAGACTATGAAGGAACAAATAAGGAATCATGCAGTAACTTAAAAAACAGTGTTAAACAAACCAAAATACTCTGTGAAGAAGCATTTAGGTGACTGGTAACTCTGATGAAATTATCCTGTACAGCAGAGGACACTCTTGCTCTTCCTTTCTTGGGGCAATCCTGATGAGTGCCAGTTCCATCATAACTTTTCAAAGTCAAAGTCAAAGTCAAAGTGGTTTTTATTGTCATTTCAGCTATATACAGAGTACACAGTGAAACGAAACAACGTTCCTCCAAGGACCATGGTGCACATAAACACAGTGTAGACAGAACAATAGTGCAACAGTACAAAAGTGCAGACAGACAATACAACACAATACAGACAAAGAATAATAAATAACAAGACAGTGTGCAAATTTTGCAGTGTGCAAAAAAGACCAGGTGAGGTAGTAATTACCTCTATTACACAGTGTGCAATAGAGTCCAGTGAGGTAGTAGGGTTTTTAGTGCTTTCCATTTTCTGGGGTAAGTGGGGTAAGAGTGTGTGTGCATGTACAGAAAAAACATCAGTTCAGTCTCTGCAGTTAAGGAGTCTGATGGCTTGGGGGTAGAAGCTGTTGCAGAATCTGGTCATGCTGGACCGGATGCTGCGGTACCTTCTTCCCGAAGGCAGGAGGGAGAATAGTTCGTGTGAGGGATGAGTGGGGTCATGAGTGGGGTCATTCACAACTTTTTTGATGGTCTTGAAATTTCTTGAAATGTTTTAATCTGGATTAGAACATTACTCAAATATTCACTATTCACTGTATACCTGTAACTCTACCTCTTCACTACTTTACTTTAACTGATGCTCTCAAACACTTTATTAAGAGACAAGAAATTCAAGTAATTAACTCTTGAAATCGATTCCATGTGAAAATGCCAGGATGTTTAAAACTGTCATTTTTTACACAGGGCTAGATTGGTTTGGATATTTTTTATTTCTCTTGCATTTACTCCGGTTATATTTGTCTGATATTAAAGTTTGTTTGATAGTCAGAAAAAAATTAGGTATGACAAAAATGCAAAAAATATATAAATCTGTAAGGGGTCAAATACTTTTTCAAACCACTGTACGGTATTTCTGGCTATTATAGAGACCCAATGTAAAGAAGTCTAAGTTTCTCTATAATGACTCATTTAACACCAACCCCCACACTGTTTACATTGTTTATATCTCAGTAATTAAATTAGAGTAAAAATGTTAAAAATCTACAGAAATCCTCTGTAACTGGATTAGTGACTGGACCAGCTCTCAACCCGAGTCATGCTGAACTCATTAGAGCTCAGCAACTCCCAGACCTTCTGTGAATATGAACACAACTCACCAATGACCCATTTATTACCATCAGCATCAATCTGATTATTGAGTTAATCCGAATTTCAGTCTGGATATTAAATTGTTAAGAACTCCATACTGGTTTATACAGAGACAAATTCAGTTTTTAAAATCAGTTTCTCTGATTTTGCTATTTATAGGTATATATTTGAGTAAAATGAACATTGTTGTTTTATTCTATAAACTACAAACAATATTTCTCCCAAATTCCAAATAAAAATAGTTATTTAGAGCATTTATTCACAGAAACTCACTACTCACTTTCAGACCTCAAATAATGCAAAGAAAACAAGTTCATATTTATAAAGTTTTAAGAGTTCATAAATCAATATTTGGTGGAATAACCCTGGTTTTTAAACACAGTTTTTATGCATCTTGGCATCATGTTCTCCTCCACCAGTCTTACACACTGCTTTTGGATAACATTATGCCACTCCTGATCATCCATCTTCCTCTTGATTATATTCCAGAGCTTTTCAATGTGGTAAAAAAAATAAAATAAATGTGGTCTCTTATTATTTTCCAGAGCTGCATATTTGACCAATATTAGATATATTTGCATGAATGTATTTGAGTTTTAATGTATATTTCTACAAGCTTATGCTAAACAGTTTGAAAATACTGAAAAGAGTTTAGCGTAGTCTATTTACACTGTTTTGCTATTTTGCAGCATTAAATGGTAATAATTTACAGTAAGGTTACAAACTTACAATATTAATAAACAAAGTTAAATGGTTTAATAATATCTGAACTAATTACTAATTGACACTAGTTGGTTGTTTGGTTGTAAGTACTGTTAATTAATGTACCCTTATTGTAAAATATTATCCATTAAAGTGTGTTAAAGAGACATAAGCAAGCTAAGCTACACACTTTATTGCACACAGTTTCATATTGGTTGCCAAACTCTCAGAAACTGAAACCAGCAATATATTGAGTATCACAGAATAAATCTTTTGTGATATCATCAATATAATGGACAATGTATGGTGAAAACATTGTATTGTGTGATTTCCACCTACTTTATAACATTACTATATTACTATACTACTATATACACAGCTAACATTACCACATATATAAAACACCCTAAAAGTACTTTAAAATACAGAAAAAGAGAATTAAATGGATGCAGATATAAATAAGGATGGAGAGTAATAAATAAAAAGAGTGATAAAGATATTCAAACTGTTTATTTTTAAATGAACAATAAATCCATGGAACAGAACAGTTCAGTTCATTTAAAATATCAGATTTACAATAGTTTAATATTTTTTTTGTGCTGGTCAGTTGTAGGGTCAGTAGTGTGGTCAACAGGAGATTCATTAGAGTTCACAGCTGTAGGGTCAGTTGAATGGTCAGTAATATGGTCCATAGTAGGCTCAGTAGAAAGGTCAGTTGTAGTTGTAGATTCAATATATGGGTCAGCAGTAGGGTCAATTTTATGGTCAGTGTGGTGAGTAGTATGATCAGTTATAGGGTCAGTAGTACATTCAGTAGTGTGGTCAGTAGTAGGGTCAGATGTAGGGTCAGTAGTATGATCAGTAGAGGGGTCAGTAGTATGCTCAGTTATAGGGTCAGTAGTAGGGTAAGTTGTAGGGTCAGTAGTATGTTCAGATGTAGGGTCAGTAGTAGGGTCAGTAGTATGGTCAGTTGTATAGTCAGAAAAAAGGACAGCTGTAAGCTCAGACGTTTGTTCAGTTGGTGAGTATTGTGGTCAGTAATATGATCAGTAGTACAGTCAGTTGTGTGGTGAGTAGTATGATCAGTTATAGGGTCAGTAGTATGGTCAGTAATAGGATCAGAAGTATGAACAGTAGTATGGTCAGTAGTACATTCAGTAGTGTGGTCAGTAGTATGATCAGTTGTATGGTCATTAGAGGGGTCAGTAGTAGGGTCAGTGCTGTAGTCAGTAGAATGATCAGTTGTAGGGTCAGTAGAGGGGTCAGTGGTAGGGTCAGTGCTGTGGTCAGTAGTATGATCAGTTGTAGGGTCAGTAGAGGGGTCAGTAGTAGGGTCAGTGCTGTAGTCAGTAGAATGATCAGTTGTAGGGTCAGTAGAGGGGTCAGTGGTAGGGTCAGTGCTGTGGACAGTAGTATGATCAGTTGTAGGGTCAGTAGAGGGGTCAGTAGTAGGGTCAGTGCTGTAGTCAGTAGAATGATCAGTTGTAGGGTCAGTAGAAGGGTCAGTAGTAGGGTCAGTGCTGTGGTCAGTTGTTGGCGATGCAGATGATTTTATATCGCTCCATCATCTCAATCTCCTTCTCCAGCTGCTTCATCTTCATCTCCAGATGCTCCTTCCTGTTCTTTTTGGAGGCTGTATCCGTGACGAGCGGGAGCTTCTGAAACTGGTGGTAGAGTTCATCCCAGTTCTTCTTCAGACCCTGCAGACAGAATTACACCATTTAAACCCTAAAGACCAGTACTTCAATATATCATCCTCAAACTACAAAAAGGTATTTATTAGTTATATGGAAAAGTAACTGAATCATTTATGTGTTCAGTGGTTACAAACAAACAATTATTGATGGAAATTCTAGGCTATGAAATATGTCTTCTTGCCTGGGGCCTTTTATTATGAAGCCAAACATGGCGGATTAGCCATAATGGCTAATGAGCGATAATGGCTACCCTACAGAAAGACAGATGTAGTGTTTTTGGAGGCAGACCTGCAGGATTTGCTGTCGTTCCTCCTCTGGGAGTTGTTTCATCGCTCCTTGCTTCATCCTCTCCTTCACACAGTTATTATACTCCTCCTGCTCCCTCCGAGTCTCCTCACGCCTCTGCTGCAGATACTCCGGAGTCTGACCGTAGTCCTGTACACATGCATACACACTGTTGTGTCATGTCTTCCTCTTTCAAAGTTGTTAAAGGTAGAATATGGAGCTACATTAGCATTTATTTCATTTAAAGCTCTTGGTTAAACTCAGTAACTCAGCACATTAAAATATTCCAATTTAAAAAGCATCAAAACCACACATAGATAATATTATACAGTCAAAAAAAAGCTCTATTCTGTTTCCCATGTCTATTATTACTGTCAATCATTGCTGATAGCCAATTACATCATCCTACAGTCAAAACCTACTGTAAGTACTCTCATCACCTTTTTCTTGATGTACTTGGAGACCAGGCCGGAGTTCTCCAGCAGATGTTTATCTCCGTTTCGGGTGTCAATGTAAGCGGGCTGTGGTTTCCGGGGAACAGCCATGATGTTCTCGATGGCATTGCTCTTCACAAAGTTTTTCTTGGTGTGGACGCCCATGGGCGGATGGTCAGTTCTAGCAGGAACCGGAGGCTTCTTAGAGTGACCTTCATATCCATATGAGAAAGGCTTCTCTGTAGAAACAGTGGAGTACATCATATATCATATATATATTTATATATAGCTTTTACAGCTTCTACATTTACATGTATCCATTTATACCTTTTAATATAAACCTTTTACAGCTAGTCTAGTCTTGGAAAGCTATTAAAATAGCCTAAAACACATTTTATTTCAATTACTGTTCAATAAATTAGCTTAAATCACACATTTTGGACATAGGCCATTATCCTAAAAGGTTAGAATTAAATGAAAGCAAGATGTTGGGTCTTTTTGGACTGGTCCAAGTTGAGGGGTCAGTTTCTCATACATATATACAGTATCTGATGTATGATGATGTTGCTGTGTGTTTCTACCTATTGTATAGAAGTATAATAACCTTTATTTTTGGCTAATTTAATAAAATACATTTAATGTAAATACAATTATGGTAAATGCTATGGTAAAATTAAGGGTATTAAATAGAGTTTATCCTACATTTGTCCAATGAAGATGTTTTACATGTTTTTTAGTGCATGGTTGTGAGGATTTGATTGCAATCAGGGACAAGTATTACTGAGGTCAGGATGTTGGAGGATCATCACCCCGTTTCATCCCAAACTCCCCAACTCATCCCATCCAAAAGTTGCACATCTGTGTCAGTGCAACTTAAAGTAGTTTGAATCTTTCACAATTTAACATAAAGTTATTTAACAAAGATCTGGATTGGTTTTGCTTACTCTCCGGAAGTCTGGGCTCTTTGGAGTGCTTTAGGAGGTATTTATCTGGAGAGGGTACGTGCACTTTCAGTGGTCCCATAGTCTTGCGGGAGGCTTTGTTTAGCTGCTTCTCATGCTTCACTTGTTCTCTGAACCTGGATATATATCTGAAAAAGCAAACAAATAATTATTAATAATTAAATGACAGAGCCCAAATTACAGAACAATGCAACAGAGCAGGCTGTAGGATCATCTCCAATAAAAATAACCAATTTTTTCATTATTTTAATCACATTTATATTATTCTATTTGGTACATGACAGGCCACTATTGCCCTTTTTATTTAACTCTATGTGTTTTTACTGCTTATAAATGGTTTACAGCCTAAATAAATAAAATTATAAACTCCTTTATGAAACATTTATAAAAGAGCCTTATTTTAAACTTTTTTTTAGTAAACTTTAAAAAAAGCAACAAAAGAGCAGGTGTCCGAACACTTCTGTAATAAATGTAATAAATGTAATAAGTGTAATAAATGGAACAAATGTTACAAATGTAATAAGTGAAATAAATGTAATAAGTGTAATAAATGGGACAAATTTAATATGTGTAATACATGTAATAATAAATGTAATTAATGTAATAAGTGTGAAAAATAAATAAAAAAATGTAATAAAAGAAATACATTTAATAAATGTAATAAATGGTATTAATGTAATAAATGTTATAAGTGTAATAAATGTAATAAGTGTAATACATGTATGTACACTCTAAAAAACAGAGGTACGACATGAGTACACTCTTCATAATTGTACCCTCAAAGGTACAATATTGGTCTTTACAGGGTCAGATTTGTTCCCTCTGAAGTACAAAGTCATTTCTAACAGCAATAAGTACAAATTTGTACCATTTAACCAGCCAAAAGGTACATTCAGTATTCTGCATCACTGCACTAATAAACAATATATATTTTAATTGCACATTTTTTTTTTGAAAGCCAGACAATTTTGGATCATCAAGTTTTTGAGCCATATTTAGTTGATGATAATGTTTATAATTTTTATAATCTTTAATGGCACAAAAACCATGGGTACAAAAAAGGACTTTCACTGAAAGGTACTTTTTTGTACCTCAATATAAGGTACAGCCCCAGCGACAAGCTTTGTACCCTTTTAAGTACGAATCTGTACTTACTTTTCTTAGTGTGTAATACATTTAATAAATGAAATAAGTGTAATAAATTTTATAAATTAATAAATACATGTATACATGTAATAAGTGTAATAAATGTAAAAATGTGATAAATGAATTTACCTGGGTGGTTTGTAGATTTTCTCCTCCTCTCTGGAGATGAGGTTATAGGTGCTCTCCAGAGGATATATAGTTTTAGACATGCTGGACTGTAGAGCAGAGGAAAAGATGAGCTCAGAATAACTAAAAATAAAGACACTAATGAAGATAAATCTGTTTTATATAGTAGTTTCAGTGCTGTGACGTCACAGCTCCGTTCTCTGGAGTACGTCACAGCTCCGTTCTCTGGAGTACGTCACAGCTCCGTTCTCTGGAGTACAAACCTAAAAACATTATTATTTAAGTTTATATTTTGTATTACTGAATATTACGTACAAATACACGTTGCTTTAAAAAAATGTTGATTACACGTTTATTTAAGACAACAGTTGCCACGTGACAGCGCCGTTTATTTAAACAAACAAATAAACACTAAATATTGTTTTTATAGTTTTGTTATTTTATTATAAAATAAAATATAAATATAACGTACACATGCCTTTCTAGGCAACGATTGTCACGTGACAGCGCTATTCCCTGGAACAAAAATTATTATTATTATTTTTTTTTACATTTATTTATTTATTTATTTTTTTCACGGAAAATAAAATAAAATAAAATAAAATAAAAATAATTTATATTTTATGTTATTAAAAACTAAAAGTAAAACTACAGATAAGAACACGTTGAAATAAAAAATAAAATTATTAAACTATTTGTTTTCAGAGTCTGTATCACGTGACGGGCGCGTGTCCCCGCGCGGGTGCCGTACTGCAGCAGTTGCGTGATCAGTGTTTACATGCAGCACATGGAGCAGAGCGGTGTTAAACCAGCGGGTTTATAAAGTTTTACAGCGTTTTCAGGTATATTTATCCATTTAAACATTTAATATAAAAGTTGTTACAGCGTTTACAGGTATATTTAGCCATTTATACTTTCAATATAAAGTTTTACAGCTTCTACCTGTATAATTATCCATTTATATATTTAATATAAAGCGGTTACAGCTTCTACAAGTATATTTATCCTTTAATACCTTTAATATGAAGCTTTCACAGAGTTTACAGGTACATGTATCCATTTATACATTTAATATAAAGTTTTTACAGCTTCTTCAGGTACATTTATCTATTTTTACCTTTAATGTAAATTTTTACATCCTCTACAGATACATTCATCCGTTTAAACTTTTAATATAAAGCTTTTACAACTTCTATAGGTAGATTTATCAATTTATACCTTTAATATGAAGCTTTTACAACTTCTACAGGTACATTTATTCATTTAAACCTTTAATATGAAGCTTTTACAACTTCTACAGGTACACTTATTCATTTAAACCTTTAATATAAGACTTTTTACAACTTTTACATGTATATTTATCCATTTATACCTTTAATATAAAGCTTTAACAGCTTCGACAGGTACATTTATTCCTTTATACCTTTAATATAAAGCTTTTACAGCTTTTACAGGTACATTTATCCATTTATACCTTTATTATAAAGTTTTTACAGTTTCTACAGGTACATTTATCCATTTATACTATAAATACAAAGTGTTTACAGCTTTTACAGGTACATTTATCCATTTGTACCTTTAAGCTAAAAGCTATAAGTATTTACAGCTTTGATGATTTAGGCAAAAAAGTCAATTTTGCCAAAAAAAAAAAACTTTGCAAAAAACGCCACAATATATATATATAAGATATTTTTTTTGTGGTTGATATATCAGGAACTATTAAGAAAAAACTATATTATTGTAATTTTACCCTTTTAAAGAGAACAAAATGTGTAATTAATCATAGTTAGTAGAGTTGCAGTTATTGAAGCACTGATTGGTCATTTAGCATGACTGGCTAAAATGCTGCTCACTCTTATATTTGTAAACAAACATAAATAAACACTATAGAACATGATATTATTATAGAACATATAGAACATAGATATTATTAAGGTCATGTCCACTTATTGTATGATAAGTTGATAATGTGATTAACGTGGCAGGCCTAGAGCCAGGTGTACATCTTTATTACAGAAGAGTGTAAAAAAAAAAAAATCCTGTTTGATCATATATAGTATTTGAATAAGAGTTTTTAAGAAATCAGCCACTCCTGGTTAATTTGTTGAGTTAAAACACGATAAATACTGTGTATATATGATTATCTTTAAATACTGTCATAATATTTTGCCATATCACCCAGTGCTGTAAGTGTGTGATCAAGTTCACTGAAGGAGGTGCTTTTATATTGTTCATATCCACATCAGAATAATATCGTATCGGCCGAAATTAAGAATTTAATTAATTAATTTATTCATTAATTTATTTATTCAGACGTGGATGATTCAATCACCAGTTAGCATGAACACTAATACAGCAGGCTACCTGTCCACTACTTTACTTCAAATTGTCGAAACAAATGATCCAAAGTCGTTATGGATCATTACAGATATTTCAAAAGTTTACTTTAAAAGTACTAAGTAGTCATGCAACAAAAAAAAATAGAAATCCTATATAGAAGAAAAAGATACAGCAAGATGAATTAATAATCGTTTTATAATCCCATCGCAGAACTCTGAATTGTAATCGAATCGTAAAATGCCTAGAGATTCCCACCTCTAATTTCGTGATTTTATATGATTACTGTATTTTTCTGACTATAAGGCATCTATTTTCTGGTCTATTTTCATACATAAGGTGCACCGGATTAAAAGGCGCATTCAGCGACACTAGTAATCGAAGTGAGCAAGGGTGTCGCCATGTTTCTCTTCCAATGGGGAAGCTGGGGGGAGCTAAAGTAAATAATCTAAACTGTAATTCTTAAAAAAACATTTTCTTTTAAAGTCAAATGAGTGCTGGATGCTAATCTACACAAATTTCTCTCCTAAAAAATGTTTTAGTTTATTTACAGTAAGCTTAGATTTCTGATATTTGTGTAAGTTTTTAATAAAGTTTCTCCAGCACTAAGGCTGGGTGCAGCAGCATTAGCATTAACTGCTAACCACAGTGCTAGCTGGACGTAAATACCACCCGATAGCGCTAGACTGAGGATCCCTAGGTGTTCCGATAACCCAGGGTAAAAAAAAGAGAGCTAGCACTGCGGTTAGTGGCTAATGCTAATGCTTATAACACTGTACTTCAGAGGAGTGGCTTTACTGCTCATTAATACCTGACTGGATTATAAGTTGAATTTTAGTTTTTGGGGAAAATTTAAATGTGCCTTATAGTCCGAAAAATACGGTAAATTTGTTTGAATCTCAAATAACACAATTTATTCTTTTGGTTTTTCAGATCTGTTCTGTAATTAAAAAAGTATTTAAGATGACCCCTCGAAACCTCTCCCGCCTCTTGGTGAAAATGAGGAGAATATGGTACAGCCAAACCTGCGTTTCGCTTGCTGGCTTTCCATCATATCGTATTCAAACAGCATGGTTGTCTACGAAGAGCCTACGCCATCTCCACAACGAGAGGAACATTCTCCTGATGGGTCCTCCTGGTGCAGGGAAGACCTCCGTTGGTCGCATTTTGGCTCAAAAGCTGGACATGCCCCTGGTGGACATAGATGACGATGTTCTGGAGAGGACCTGGGGGATGCCTGTGGCTGATAAGCTGGCTGAAGTTGGAGGGGAGAGGTTTTTGGAGGAAGAAGGCCAGGTGGTGTGTAACTTCACTGCTTCTGCATGCGTGATCTCGCTAACTGGCTCAAATCCGCTCCATTCGGACGCTATGCTACACCTGAAACGTTCAGGACTTGCTGTGTACCTGGACGTGGACTCGGGCGATATAATCGAGAGGCTGTCCAGAATGAAGGTGAACAGGATCGTAGGGCAGGGTGATGGCGTCTCCATGAGAGACATTTTAAAGTACAGGAAGCAGTTTTACGAGAAGTGGCTAGATACGAGAGTGTTCTGCGGTCGAGGGGACGATGTTGAGGTAGTGACTGAAAAAGTCCTGAAGGTTCTAGAGAGATTTCATAGCTCTAATTCTGAGACTTTTACCACAACGAGGAAAAATGATGCGATTGGTGACCCAAAGTTCTTTAGTGACGTTGTTGTGGAAGGACTTGCTCCGGATGGAGGCCTCTACGTACCTGCTAAAGGCTTTCCGAAGTTAGAAGCTTCTGAATGGATCCGACTTGCAGATGCGTCATATTCCGAGCGTGCTCTGATCATATTGGAGAAGTGCATACATCCTGTGGATGTCTCTCCTTTAGAACTTCGCTCCATGGTTGATCAAGCCTACGGGAAGAACTTTGCCAGCGAATTTGTCGCACCTGTGAAACATCTGCTTGAGGATCAGTACGTGTTGGAGCTCTTCCATGGACCGACTGCATCCTTTAAAGACCTCGCCTTGCAGTTGATGCCACAGCTGTTTGCTCATTGCCTTCCACAGATGTGCAACTACCTGATTCTGGTGGCAACATCTGGAGATACAGGGAGCGCTGTCCTCAGCGGGTTTAGCCGCCTCAAGGAGAGCGACCGGGAGCGCGTTGGGTTGTTGGTGTTCTTCCCAGAAGACGGAGTGAGCCACATCCAAAAGCTGCAGATGACCGGCTTCAAAGAGGGAAACGCTCGATCGATAAGCGTCTTATCTGACTTTGACTTCTGCCAGAGGAGCATCAAGAGGATGTTTGGAGACTCAAGCCTGGTAGGTCACTTGGCGGTTGAGTACGCTGCCGTTCTGAGCACTGCCAATTCCATCAACTGGGCACGCCTGCTTCCGCAGGTTGTCTACCACTGCTCGGCGTACTTGGATCTTCTCAAAAGTGGAACGATTGGCTTTGGGGACCAAATTGATGTGTGTATACCTACTGGGAACTTCGGGAACGCCATGTCTGCAGTCTACGCCAAACAAATGGGCATCCCGATACGTAAAATCATTTGCGCGTCCAACCAGAACTGCGTAATCTCTGACTTCATCTCAACCGGACGGTACGATCTCCGCGGTAGGAAGCTCATAGTGTCAAATTCTCCTGCGATTGACATCCTCAAGTCTTCAAATCTCGAGAGGTTCATATATCACGCCTCTGGTGGTGATGGAGGTCTTGTTCGGGATTTGTTTCAAAGTCTCGAGAAGCAGCAGTGCTTCAGAGTGTCTGAGAATCTGCTAAAGACGATGCGTCAGGAAGTCCATGGTGGTTGGTGCTCGGAGGAAGACTGTCTGGCCACCATTCATAAGGTATACTCTAAAACAGGCTACATAATGGACACCCACACTGCTGTAGCCAAAGCAGTAGCTGACCGGGTGCACGACAGGACGTGCCCTCTTGTGTTATGCTCCACGGCGCACCACGGAAAGTTCGCCCCGGCTGTTCTTAAAGCTCTTCGCAGCCCCAACGTACCAGATCATCCTCTGGAGCAGCTGAAGGCGCTGTCTTCTTTCGGGGGACCTGAGCAGATGCATGAAGCTCTGTACAAGAGCCTGCAGGAGGCCGCGTGTCAACCACACACCGTGTGCCAGCCTGATTTCGAAGTGCTCACGGATGAAGTTGAGGCGATGATCCAGGACTGCTTCCTGAAAGCCAGGTGACTTCACACCAGGAGTTGAAGTAAGTACCTAAACTGGGAATAAGCCATATGTTTGTGACACTGAGGTGTTTAAAAACTCCAGCATCACTGCTGCTGTATCTAATCTACTCACTGTACCAGCTGTGCACAACACAAACTAACACACACCTCATACACCATCACTAATCAGCTAATCGGTGCTAATCCCTGCAGTGCTGAGAATAATAATAATAATAATAATAATAAAGTTCCACCAACCAAATAATAATAATAGCTCTTGACAGATTATTTACATATGGCAAATAAATAATCTGTCAAATACAGTGCAAAAATGTTTTTTTTTGCTAAATTAACGTAAGTGGGTTATCAGCATGTGTTTTTGGAGGTGATAGCAGTGAACTGGTGCCTGTAATGGGAGTGGCTACTCGATTTATACACTGACTCATTTGCAGGAAATGTATTATTGCCTGCAAATGAGTCATCAATTCCACTGATGTCCTGTAGTAAAATTACACTAATCCCACGAGAGTAGGGCATCAAGTGTGTCTTATAGGGGTGGGCGATATGGCTCTAAAATAATATCACGATATTTCAGGGTATTTTTGCGATAAAGATATACTTGGCGATATAGGAAAACTAAAATAATTCATTAATATCAGGAATATAGAATAACAGTATAACAGTATAATCATAATGTGGCAAAATAAATAATATAGCATAAAATAATATATTGCAGCAAATAATATTTCAGAATATTTAGTGCATATAAACTGCAACCTGAAACAATTATACAATAAATACACTTAAAGCTTCACAGTAAATAATAGACTACTTTTAAGACAGAACAGCCCTATTATCACGATATGGATTTTTAATATCATTTTATTTCTGTGTCACGATATATTGTATACGATATAATATTGCCCACCCCTAGTGTCTTAGATATTTTTGTTATAAGGTTTTGGTCTAAAACACAATTTTGTGAATGTAGGTTCACTGGTAGGTTTGGATAGTAAATATAATGATTAAATATATATATATATATATTTTTTTTTGTGAATTATTCATGGTGACCCTGATGTCATTTTACACCACATTTTAAGCCAAACCTACGGTGGCCGAGAAAGCCCAGCGCAGTGCAAATTGAAATGCGCTGCAAAAGCACAAAACACATCCATCAAAATTACAACACAGGCGCAGCAAATAGAAAAACGCGCTGCAAATAGAAAAACGCGCTGCAAATACAACCACAACACAACGGAAGTGAGTCACAACACAACAGAATTTTCCCGGGGGACCTTAAAAGATGCTGTACCAGCTGTATACAAAGGACAATAAGTGGCAAACAAGCTTCTGAAAAGTAAGTTATGTTTATTAAAAGTTCTGCTTCACAAAACGCCTTGTGTGCCACTTATTGTCCTTTGTACACATAGTGAAGTCTGAGACGTTACTGAAGACGCAGCTTAGCTGGTACAGCATCTTTTAAGGTCCCCCGGGAAAATTCCGTTGTGTTGTGACTCACTTCCGTTGTGTTGTGGTTCTATTTGCAGCGCGTTTTTCTAGTTGCAGCGCGTTTTTCTAGTTGCAGCGCGTTTTTCTATTTGCAGTGCGCCTGTGTTGTAATTTTGATGGATGTGTTTTGTGCTTTTGCAGCGCTTTCCAATTTGCACTGCGCTGGGCTTTCTCGGCCACCGTACAAACCTCCTTTTTAAATGACTTTTCACATCTCCACTAAATTATACAGTGCTGTACTTTCCAAACATGTCCACTAGATGGTGCTGTCTACTTACCAATTAATCATTTAAACTTATTTATATATATATACTTAATATATATGTATATTGTATTAAGACTTTAGGTTGTTTTATGTTGTTGTCATGTATGTATTCTTATGAAAGGTCCATGGTGAGAGTGTTGCCAGTTTGTGTTCTGTATCCAAAGCTTGGGTACACTAAATTTTGAAACAGTTTATCAGTGAGCATTGCTTTGTACTGTCCTGACTCTTAACATTTTTTTTATAGCTGATCATGTAGCTGTTAAGTTTCAAACAAAATAAAATATTATTACACTAAACGGGTTATAATATTGGTTATCAGCAGGTTTGGATTTCGGAGGTGATAGCAGTGTCTAAATCGAGTAGTCACTCCCATTAAAGTCCTGAATGCAACGATTTCTTATTCCATGCAAATCAGTCATCAATTCCACTTATGTCCTGTAGTAAAATTACACGAATCCCATCAGAATAAGATAAGATATTTTTGGTCTAAAACACATTTGTTTGAAAATAATATATATGTGGAGGAAAACATACTCTCTCCACCATCTATTTATTCCTTCTCAGCACATGTAAGTTCACTAGTAGGTTTGGATAGTAAATAAAATGACTAAAATATATATATATATATTTTTAGTGCATTATTCATGGTGATGATGTCATTGTCCACCACTGTCAGGAAATCAATAAGATTTGGTAAATTGCTATTTAATTTACTGCAAATTTTAAGCCAAACCCTCTCTTTAAATGACTTTTCACATCTCCCCTGAATTTTACAGTGCTGTACTCCCCAAACATGTCCACTAGATGGTGCTGTCTGTCTGCAAATTAATCATTTAAAAATATATACTTTTACTAAATCTATAAATTATATTATCTCAAATGATCAAATCACATCAGGGTTCTACTTTTTTGCTGTTTTTAGCAAATGAAACATTCACACTGTTCTCATTTCCCATTATATATCTACTAGAGACAGATTATATCTGTCCAGTATGATTTATTTTACTTTAACCTGAATATATGGAGCTATTTGAGGTGCATTATTATTAGTATCATGATATTCTGGACCATTGACTTCTGTTACAAATCTGATAAAATTCTTGTATTTTTTAATATCTCAGTTAGGGGTGTGCCATATCATATTATATGTAATAATACAATTTAATTTTTATTTTGTTGCAGTAGTGTATTCTTGAAATATATATTTTTTTATTTTATTTTTTTTGTCGTATCACCAAGAGTATAGTTATCGCAAAAATACCATAAAATATTGTGATTTTTTTTAGTTTTTAATTATTTTAGGGCCATATTTCCCACCTCTAATGGGGACATCCCAAGAAATGTTCCGCCTTCAATTTGGAACAGGATCCTAGACTTTGAAACATAGATACAATCTAGAATTGTCAAATAGGCAATTTTGCATAAAATTTTCATACCATAGCACTAGGGGTGTCACGATTCCGATATTTCATCAAAATCGATCGAAATTATGTCATGGTCTCGAGCATCGAAGTCAAAATGATGATCGATGATCTCTCCCTCTAAGCTACGCAAATGGCGCAGCACACTGTAGCTCAAAGAGCAGCTCTTTCTCCAGAGAATGTGAACATTCTCATCTTCTTAAAGAAAAACTTGAAAATATAAAAATAACAGTTGTTTTGTCTAGCCTCAAATATGTTAATAGTTTTGGTACCTTAAGGAGCATCTTTCTCTCAGACAAAGTTAATAATATATCTTTATTAAAGAAAAAAACTTCTCATTCTCAGGGACCGAAAAAGTCTTAAAGTCTTATTTTTCATGTTTACCTGTTATAGTAGGATAGAGTTCAGTTTGTAAAGGCTCTAATTGTTCTATTATTTTGTACATGACTCTTCCTGTATTTTTTATTATTTATTTTGTTATGTTGCACATTGCTGTTTTAATAGTGCACACTGCTGCTACCAAAAAAAACACTAGATGGCATTACATATATATCTTAATTATATTATTTAAATTTGACCATTAGTGTCTAATGTGGTGTATTACAGATCACTTGTATCACTTTGCATCACTTATTTCAAAAGGTGGGCTTGAAATAAGATATTGTAAATTTGATTAATCAAACCAATGACTGACCATAGACTAATCTAAAACTGGCATAGGCCTCTCTGCTGTAAAAAAAGAAAAAAAAAAAGAAAATCGAGAATCGAATCGAATCGAAATAAAATCGAATCGAGGATTTAGAGAATCGTGACACCCCTACAGTGCAACATGTTTTCAAATGTAAGAGACAGTGAATAACATTGCTGTTCTATGAAAAACACTTATGTCCATTTTTGCAGATTTTTAGTTTACTACATAATTTAAACAGACAAACTGTCTCTTACACTGTGCCAAAATTTCTTGATGAACGGACCAATAGAAACTCTTCAAAACTAGCTGAAATAAACTCTTTTTACATTGACTTCCATTGAAAGTTTACAAGGTTTTTTCTCTCTCCTGTAAAGTTGCTGTTTTGGAGATAAGTGTTTTTCATTGGACAGTGACGATAAGAGTGTTAGATTAATGCAGTGATTGTAAATGTGAATAAATGAAATATAACAGTTTCTGATGGTAAAATAACGTTTATTCTGGCAGATGCCTTCATGCCACATTCCACAATGTGCCTCCTCCAGAGATTTGGTCAACATAGTGATGGACCTCCAGTTTTGCTGTGTGAAGAAGAATCCCGACGTGCCATCGCTCCCTAATCCAGTCCAGACCGTCCAGCCTGATCATCACGCGAGTCTAGATTGTTCATCACGCGAGTCCAGCCTGATCATCACACGAGTCTAGACTGTTCATCACGCGAGGGACCAGACTGATCATTACGAGAGTCCAGACCATCCAGACTGTTCATCACGCAAGTCTAGACTGATCATCACGCGAGTCTGGAATGATCATCACGAGAGTCCAGGCAGGAGCAGGAGCAGAAGAAGGAAACGCTGTATGTACAGGTAACACTCAGATATTAAGAGACTAAAATGATATTTGAGTAACATTTATACACACCGATCTGACGAGACTGGGGGGGGGTTCACTCACAAAACTACTGTAAATGAAAAGTACAGGTCGGTCAGGAACATTCAAGCCGTCAAAAAATACTACATGGAATATTCGAGCATTAAAAAATAGCTTGGAGTTGCAAAAGGATTCGCCGGCATGCACAATGAATGCATCAAGATTAAACATGAACGTTTCATTCAAACCCAATTAGAGAGGAAAAAAAAATTAAAAAGGTAAACTTGAGCCTCGAGAGCTTGCAGAAATGCAGAAATGCAAGAAAAGGAAATTTACAACATTTTTCTCATTTACAGTCCTGTGCAAAAGATTTAATTCTAAAACTGTAAAATTTAATGTCATAATATCTGATTCTACCTTCATTAAAGGGGAATTCCATTAATTCATCGGAATTTCTGCATAATTAAATTTACTGTAAAAACTTTTTTTTTATTTAGCCTAAAAAGATATCAATTTAATTGGGTTTGTCCAACTCAACTAAATACCGTATTCGCACTATAAGGCACACTTAAAATCCTTTAATTTTCCCAAAAATGGTCAGTGAGCCTTATAATCTGGTGTTTCTTATGTATGAATTCTACCAGTCAGGTATTAAGTATCAGTAAAACCACTCCACTGAAGTACAGAGTTATACAGTGAAGAGTTACAGTGAAGTTTCTCCAGCATCGAGGCTGGATCAGTATTAGCATTAGCTGCTAACCATGCTAAGCGCTAGCTCTTTCGCCGTTCCAAAGCGAGTATATCGGACTGCAGTCTGTGTATTTACCGTGTTGAAACAAGCTACATCTGACAAATCGCTAGCTGATAGTGCCCTGACTTTCCAAAACACTCAGGGTTCCTCAGTTAGCTGCTAATGCTAATGCTGCTGCACCCAGCCTTAGTGGAAATCTGGAAATCTAAGCTTACTGTAAATAAACCGAAGCACATTACTCACCCAAATAAACAGTTTTCAGGAGAGAAATTTGTGTAGATTAACATCCAGCGCTCATTTGACTTTAAAAGATAATTTTTTTTTTTTTAGAATTAGTTTTGTTTACTTAGCTTAGCTTAGCTTTACAGGTCTCACCACCCAGCAGAGAGACCTGCTGAATTAGAAGGAAAACATGGCGACACCCCTGTTCCTTACTAGTATAGCAAGGAATAAGCAATGTGCCTTATAATCCTTATGTATAAAAATATACATGAAATAAAACGTTTATTGATAGTGTCCCTTATAGTGTGAAAAATACGGTATTTATTTGAGTTGGATAAACCCATTTTAACTTGTTACAACATATTTTTTTTTAGGTCAAACATACAAATTACCCCCTCTTTATACAGTGTGATCACGACGTAAAAAAATTCAGAGTAGTGATTAGTATACTGTGGTGGTGAATGGAACAAGATTTCTATAGATTATAGTGCCTCTAAAAGCTGCCTCATATTGTTTGATCATTGTTCTGAAATAACTTGAATCTGAAATGTTGTCGGCAAAGATTTTTTAACTTTTTAAAGAACATTTACTTTGACTTTTATTGTATTGCAGACAGTATGAACTCCAGATATTTCATGTTTTATCTTCTCATCTTCATTTATTTTATTAGTATACATACATTCCTGCATTATAGGCCTGTAACAGTACAGAGTGCATTTATAGAGTTTATAAGGTACAATTTTTATTGTTTATTTTTCTTTTGTAATTTAATTTTTGCAGCCAAATTTAAAGTAGAATGTCACCAAAAAAACTGAAATACTTTTGTATAGATGGACAAAAAAAAACGATTTAAGTAGTAATTAATTACTCAAAAATAAAACGGCACAGTAGTGCTTTTTTATGCTTAGAACACACTTAAGAAATGAAAAGAAGAAAAAAAAAGTCTCCTTTTTTATTTTGAAATTTAAAATTTGCTTCAAATACTGTGAGAAATCAAATTGTGAATTTAATCATGAGCAGAGTGCATTGTTACACCCCTATAAACTAGATAGTATTTGTTTCATCTGTTTCCATTCTCTACCACTGTAATACAATCTGGTTTGGCAAGTTTCTCTCACTTACACTAGACCCTAAATCTGATCTGAATTTATTAACCACTTAATTATGCAGGAATTCAATAGACTTTACTATATCTGCAGTTAAAGTGGATTGAATAATCATTTAAAACCATTTTAAACCATCGCACAGTATAAGTATCCCATGTAATCCATTCATACTCTCACTTTATCTATCTCTCTGTAATACTTCTTTAATATAATTTATAATTTATCTTTTATATACAGCTTTGTTTAAGCATGTTCTCAACGAACCATCTACTGACTGGGCTTCGCATCCTTCTAGTATTGGGGATATCTTGGTTTAATACAGAGTTTAAGATGAAATAATTTAAAATTATAACAGTTCCATGCTTCTCTATAACTTTAGCTTTTTTAAGTACCAAAGTGGGTGGTCCACTTCAGTTGGACCATTGAAACCAGCACTGAATCATCTTATTCAATATCTTATTGGTAGTAAAAAACAAACAAACCCAGATTCACACATGCACAAAATAGGAATAGGAAAAAAAACAGTCCTTAAATTAAAGTAGTCCACAGTGTGATGTGATTTATATTTGATTTAGTGCAGAATAGAGAACCACTGGGTGTTACTTTTTTGACTGAAACCAATCAGAGCCAAATAAAAGTAGAATGTCACCCAAAAAATATATAAATACTGTAGTAAAGATGCACAAAAAACCTATTTGAGTAGAGTAATAAATATTTAATATTCCCATTGTTACTGTCCACTTAGAAAATGATCATTTTACTGTAGCTTGCTTAACTTAACTGCTTAATTGGAACCAGCATTGCATCGTCTGTTTCTCATTGGTAGTAAAAAAAAAACAAAAAAAAAACAGATTCACACATGCACAAAATAGGAATAGGATAAAAACAATCCTTGACTGTTAAATTAAAGTATTCCACAGTGTGACGTAATTTATATTTGATTTAGTGCAGAATAGAGAGCCATTGGGCGTAAGCAAAGGCTGTTACTTTTTTGATTGAAGCCAATCACAGCCAAAAGTTTTGGAGCCAAATAAGAGAAAAAGTAGATTTTCACCCAAAAAATTATAAATACTGTAGTAAAGATGCACAAAAAACCTATTTCAGTAGAGTAATGAATATTTAATATTCCCTTTGTTACTGTCCACTTAGACAATGATCATTTTACTGTAGCTTGCTTGACTTAACTGCTTAATTGGAACCGGCAATGCATCGTCTGTTTCTCATTGGTAGTAAAAAAAAAAAAAAAAAAAGATTCACACATGCACAAAATAGGAATAGAAAAAAAAAGATCCTTGATTGTTAAATTGTTAAATTAAAGTAGTCTTTTTATATATATTTTTTATATTTATATTTGATTTAGTGCAGAATAGAGAGCCATTGGGCGTAAGCAAAGGCTGTTACTTTTTTGACTGAAGCCAATCACAGCCAAAAGTTTTGGAGCCAAATAAGAGAAAAAGTAGATTTTCACCCAAAAAATTATAAATACTGTAGTAAAGATGCACAAAAAACCTATTTGAGTAGAGTAATGAATATTTAATATTCCCTTTGTTACTGTCCACTTAACTGCTTAATTGGAACCAGCAATGCATCGTCTGTTTCTCCTTGGTAGGAAAAATAAAAAAAATAAATAAAAACTCAGATTCACACATGCACAAAATAGGAATAGGAAAAAAACAATCCTTAAATAAATTAAAGTATTCCACAGTGTGACATGATTTATATTTGATTCATATTCTTTAAAATGGCGTTTAAATGGAATGTCTTCGACAGCATTTGACGCATATGTTGGCATTCGAGAGTTGCAGTGCTCAGATGATGCATTTAGAAGAAGATCTAGTGGTGATCTACAGATGAGCCTTTAATGACTTATAGAGTAGAGTATTTATAAGGAGGCTCCTTGCTCCCACAGTAAGGCACAGTGACTAAAACTATAGATTGTGTGCTTGGTTTAGCACTGAGAGAGACTACCACACCCAAAAATAAAAAAATTAAGAGCTGAAAGAACCGTGTGAGATCTGTGTGTAATCAACAGTCTTCTAGAACTGTCATGGTCTGTGTGGGTGAACGAATAAATAAATAAAGTTAACGTGATTTCTTATTGGTTTTTTTTTTTAAGTACATAATTGAGGCTACAGGGTTTTCCCAAGTTTAGGAAAATGAAAATATGAAATATGAACACTGAAAACGAGTTTATTAATACCCAGATTGATGATTCGATGATGTTTATGATGATTTTTTTTTTTTTTCTTCTTCTTCTTCGTGTGCTACTTTACATCAGAACGACAGACACAAGCACAATCGGACATGAGCTTTTTTCTTATTTTTCTGTTGTTGTTTTTTTACTTTTTTAAGTACAACCACAACTCCATCTTTCCAACTTTCACGAAACCCACACAGAGCATCTTATCTTATATTATCGTATATTATATTATCACCCAATGTATGTACCATCTCGCGGCATCAGCACCATTCGCACCATCCGCACAGTCAGCACCAAGAGTCTTCTTCCTCTCAGAATGCTCAGTCTGCAGACGTTGTGCTGTAAAAACCAACAACCAGCAATCCCCTCCTTCTTACGTTGAGTCTTCTGTTGAAGGTTGTTGAAGCAGAAGGGCTGACAAGTCATCAAGTCGTCAATGGTCCATCATGGATGTCATCACATCCATCAAAAGTGACAGACAAGCCAAAGGAAGCCACCCACCCACCTTCATTCTCCATTTTTCCATTTTACAATTTCATTTCCTCGTCTGTAGACCCCTAAACCTCTGGCCTGCTTGGTTAAAAAAGGCAGTTTGAGCCAGTTGGACCCTCCAGACGTCCGCCGTCCTGCAGCTCCATACACACAAAAAAAAGGGCTCCATGTCCAACATCAAAGGAGGAGCAGCAAGTGAACGAAAAGCACATATCCACCAGAACCGGACAGTCATGGGTTACGCCGGGTGCGCCAAGAGTGAGGACAAACGATGACCTTTGAGGGAAAAAAAGACCCTAAAACAAATCAATCCAAACAAACCGGAGGGCTAAAAAAGAAAAAGGGATGGTTGCATATCGTGTGGCAAAAGGGAGCTGGCTTTGTGCTTGGGTGCCATGTGCCGGAGTGGGCGGGGCTAACCCTCCTCTTCTTTCTCCTCCTCCAGAGCTTCCTCGAACAAGTACTCCGGTAGTCTGAAGCACTCCTCGAAGAAGTTGACAAGAGACTGGCTGAGGTGCTGCCGTGTCGCCTCGCTGTGGATAAAGTGGCCTTCGTCTGGATAGATCTAAAACGAGAACAGACAATTTTAAGTCAGTAAGTCTGGATATTATAGGAAAACCAGTTCTAATTAGTAATGTATTAAGCTACTTTAAGCTGAACTCATTGCTGATACAGATGAACGAAAAAATCAAAAGTCACAGGACAGTGACAGTCTATGAAGGAACACATAAGGAATCATATGATATCTTAAAAGTGTTAAAGAAACCAAATTACTCTAGGCTGTTAACTAGGCTGTGTCCTGATGAGACACAGTTTCATCATTATTAACATTTTTGATCGTCTTTGCAGTGACTTTTTCTTTATTTCATTGAGTAGTTGTTGCTTCTCATAATATGGATTAGAGCATATTCACTGTATACCTGTAACTCTACCTCTTCACTACTTTACTTTAACTGATGCTCTCAAACACTTTATTAAGAGACACGAAATTCAAGTAATTAACTCTTGATGAGTTCAGCACAGCTGTTAAAGGAGAACTCCGGTGTAAAATGGACTTTTGATGTAGTAAAACATGATAAAAAGTTCTTATCTCTGATGAATAGCACACCTCCGTTCTCCCACAGCGTTCAGAGATCCAGAAATTTTAACAGTTTGTCCAAACACCCTTCAGACTGAGTGACACCAGGTATAATTTAGCCTGATAAATCGCTTTTTACACCGTTATCCAGCTCAAAGTAGCTCCACACCTCCTTTCTAGAACCTGGAGAGCCCTGACATTTAAAACGAGGCATTAATAACCTAAAAATTTTAAAAAGTGCACAAGAAGCTTATTAAAAACCTCTGTTTACGTCTCTTAACTCTAGACCCAGCTCCGAGCGCCGCCATCACTGTACTGATAATGACATAGACATATATATACATAGACTCCACATGGCGTAGCAGCCAGCGCCAGGAGGCAGGCCATGCGGAGTCTACAGTATGTATATATATGTCTATGTCATTATCAGCACAATGATGGCAGCACTCGGAGCTGAAGCTAGCATTATAGGATGTAAACAGTGTTTTTTAATAAGCTTCTTGTGCACTTTTTAAGTTATTAATGCCTCGTTTTAAATGTCAGGGCTCTCCGAATTCTAGCAAGGAGGTGGGGAGCTACTTTGAGCTGGATAACGGTGTAAAAAGTGATTTATCAGGGTAAATTATACCTGGTGTCACTCAGTCTGAAGAGTGTTTGGACAAACTGTTAAAATTTCTGGATCTCTGAACGCTGTGGGAGAACGGAGGTGTGCTATTCATCAGAGATAAGTACTTTTCATCATGTTTTACTACAACAAAACTCTTTGCAATGTCATATGTTACTTTACAACATGTGTAATGCCCTGACAAGTGCAGTTCAGCCACTGGCCTAGTCTCTGAAAATGCAAAATCCACCAAAGATCCTATGTAAACATTCAGAGGTGGGTAGTCCAGGTCCAGAAATTAAAAACAGAACTGTTTTAAACATACACCTACTTATCTCAATTGTACTTGGCTGGAGGTGTTTCATAGACAAATTCTAACCATTTGTTCCTTAGCTCACACTGATGTGTTATTCGCACAAATAACACAGAAATAAACTGCATGCTGCTCCTATCTGACGAGGCGGCATCGCTGCCCCGCTTTAGCTCTGCCTGTGGGCGGATGCAAGCAGAGGTGGGCGGGGCCATGAATTCTAATTCATGTAGACACGGTGCTTTATTAAATAATTTTATTTTTAAGACATTTCATCTACAAAATCTAACATGCTTATTTACGATAGTGATCTAACTGTAATTCTTCATTATTGATGCACAGCTCTAACTGACCCCAATTAGCAGACACTTATTACCCACATTACTATTATTAAATGAACAGGGTCCTGACCCAAAATTCTATAAAATGGTACAAATTAACAGTGTAGTTTCAGCAGCTAGTAGTTCACGTCGTGTGACACGACGGGTCAGAGTTTGATGCATGCCGGCGTGGCCTACACGACTTCTCATTCGCTGGAAAAGCAGCCGTCCTCCTCATTAGCATGCAATTAGACAAGAGGAGCAGTCCAGCACAGGAACGGTCAAAAACTTCCCGCAGAATATCTGACCCTAATTAATTCCACAAGTATTCAACATCCATCAATTAAAAGAGGGCCCTATTAGGGAGCAGAGAGCAGAGGGGCTCTCCTGCTGTACCACTCTAATTGGATTAGCTGCTTAATCCTGCTCTTGATGGGGGCAGATCATGCTGCCACTGGAATATACAGTAGCTCAGTACTGGAGCGGGTCTGTATGTAGATGTATGTGAGATTTGTATTTTCTCATATATTATTATATAGATGTATTAAACACAGAGTGATCTATTTTAAGCCTTTATTTATTTTATTGTTGATGATTACGGCTTACAGCCAATGAAAACCCAAAAATCAGTGTCTCAGAAAATTAGAATATTATATAAGACAAATTGGTACTTTTGCTAGTGTGGGCAGTGTGCCGAATCCTGCTGAAAAATGAAATCTGCATCTCCATAAAAGGTTTTTTGAACAAGTGTTTGGACTTGATAATAAAACACAGTGGATCAACACCAGCAGATGACAGACATGTCTCTCCAAACCATCACTGATCATCAGTAAATTTTACATTTCATTTGTAAATCAAGGGATCAGAGTCTGGAGGAAGAGTGGAGAGACACACAGTCCAAACTACTCGAGGTCTAGTGTGAAGTTTCCACCAATCAGTGATGGTTTGGAGAGTCATGTCTGTCATCTGCTGGTGTTGATCCACTGTGTTTTATTATCAAGTCTAAAGTCAGTGCAGTTTTGTTTTCCCACAAAATCTTACAGCACTTCATGCTTCCCTCTGCTACTGACAACTTTTATGAAGATGTGGATTTCATTTTCCAGCAGGATTTGGCACACTGCCCACACCAATTGGTCTTATATAATATTCTAATTTTCTGAGACACTGATTTTTGAGTTTTCATTTGCTGTAATCCATAATCATCAACAATAAAAGGAATAAACGCTTAAAATAGATCACTCTGTGTGTTTTCAGTCTATTTCAAAACCAGATTTCTCTCCTATAAGAATTTAAAAGCTACTCTTAGTTGGTTCTATTTCCTTTACTAAAAATCCCAAGAAGAAAACATTTTCTGTCTGAGACTGTGCTCATATTTAGGGCTGAACAATATTTGAGCCAATATTTGTATTATCATATATTTTTAAATTTAGGTCGATACAATGTAATTTCAAAATGAAAAAATATGCCAAAAATGCCTACAACAGATGTCGGTACCTGTAAATGTCTTTGAAACAAAAGTTAATATGCCAGTGTATGTAATAATGTGCCATGTAATGAATGTCAATTAGAGATTCATGCTGTGGATATGATGTGTACACTAAAATACTGGAAATGTTATATCACTGTTTTAGAAACATTTTATATTGTGATCTACAGCTCTGGAAGAAAGAAATAAGAGAGCGCTTAAAAGAGTTTCTTTGATTTTACCAAGTTAAAATCCTCTGGAATAAAATCAAGAGGAAGATGGATGATCTCAAGCCATCAAACCACCAAACTGAGCTGCTTGAATTTTTGCACCAGGAGTAAAGCAGCATAAAGTTATCCAAAAGCAGTGTGTAAGACTGGTGGAGGAGAACATGCAAAGATTCATGAAAACCAGGGTTATTCCACCAAATATTGATTTCTGAACTCTTAAAACTTTATGAATATGAACTTGTTTTCTTTGCATTATTTGAGGTCTGAAAGCTCTGCATCTTTTTGTTATTTCAGACATTTCTCATTTTCTTTACATAAATGCTCTAAATGACAATATTTATATTTGGAATTTGGGAGAAATGTTGTCTGTAGTTTATAGAATAAAACAATAATGTTGATTTTACTCAAACATAAACCTATAAATAGCAAAATCAGAGAAACTGATTCATAAACTGAAGTGCTCTCTTCATTTTTTCTGAGCTGTGTATTTTGCCTATAGCATACACAGTACTTGCTCCACTGATCAGAACCCTGTTTGCACTACTTTGACCTTATCACTGAAATGTTATGTTCTTCTGGTTTATCTTGTTTTTGCCTGTTTTTTTTTCTTGGCTCTGCTTCTGGATTTCTTTTTTTGGATACGTCCCAATTCTCCTAAATCTGCTCCTGCAGTACATCCTGTTCTCCTCACTGTACATCCTGCTCTGTACACGCTAACCACATCAGCCCAGAGAAGGCTTGTTTATTGATCAGGTTTATTGATCTTAAGCAAACGGTTGCTGAAGAAAAATACAGGCTGAGGAGCTTTCGGATTGAGCCTGATTGCCCGGGGATTTTGCACTGCATTTAGCAGTATTTTTTTATATGGATTGTTCTATAGATTTTATAGATTTATATACTTTATACAGACAGAAGTATTGCTCATTTTTCCGTGACAGAAACATTAGTGAGATGGTCACAACCCCACAACACCTCAGCCCCAGCTCCCCAACTCATATCCCATCCCAAAAGTCTCAGACAGAGCACTGGAATCATCGTTCCAGAGAACACAGCCAATCGTGCACAGCATAATCTTAACCGGAAATAACCGTCCACCTGGAGGATTTATTAATCACTAAGGAGCTGACCAAGGACAGAGAGCTAATCCATATTTGGGCATAAACTCATAGAAATTTGGGCAATTTAGACTATCCAATTAACCTCTCATTCACCTTAATTCCTTTCCAGAAAAATATGGAAACTCCACCCAGATAGGGACTTAAATTAGAGCTTAGATTCTCTGCCCGAAGCCATCAGAGTCAGGGTCTAAATTCTAGATGATCCAGAACGCAGCAGCACGTCTGGTCTTCAACCAGCCAAAACGGGCACATGTCACCCCGCTGCTCATTGAGCTCCATTGGCTACCAGTTGATGCTCGCATCAAATTCAAAGCTCTTACTATCGCCTACAAGGTGATGACAGAACAGGCTCCTTCCTACCTGCACTCGCTCCTGAAGGCTTACGCTACCTCCCGGCTGCTGCGCTCCTCCAATGAACGTCGCCTCGCTTTAACAAACAAACATTCACACAAAGCAATCCAGACTGTTCTCATACAGAGTTCCCCAATGGAGGAACAAACTACCTTCCACTACCAGATCAGGAGAATCTCTCACTATCTTTAATAAACTCCTGAAGACAGAGCTCTTCAAAGAGCACTTACTCTCCTAACACCTCTTATACACTAACTACTTCTAACCTCATTTCCTTCTTCCCCTCCTTCACTCCTCTATCCTATTACTCCCCTTGCCCTCCTTTTATCCCTATCCAAAGATGTTTTACCTTTAAACTTATTTTACATTGTACTTGACTATTGTAAGTCGCTTTGGACAAAAGCGTCTGCCAAATGTAATGTAATGTAATTTAAATGATCTGTGACGTAGGCGTCTGTTTTTTATGCTATTATTTTATGCTATAAGCTCAATATAAAAAATTGGTTTGTTTATGTTAAATTTTTGTAGATTAGAGATAAGTCATTAAGACATCATTCATGTAGCCAAATTTACAGATGTTTAGGCCTGTGGATGATTTTTTTCGCATTGTTGGTGTTTTATCTAATAATAGGTCTATGCTTCTTCAGTGTTGCAATATTAATTAACATTATTCTGAACAGATTTCACTCATTCAAACAACCTGAAAATGTTCTAAAAGCTCAGTTTTACACTCTACTTACTAAAAAAAATTGAATTCGGGCTCATAATGAAAATTTATGAGGCGAGTCAGGCTCAGGCAGACCATGCATGGGCTTAGACCGGGTCAGGATGGATATTTCAGGCCTGATCTGAGCTCTTAACTTGAACCCAAGACGCTTACACAGTGCTTGAAGGCAAATGAATGCTGCCCAATCCTTCAGAGAGGCCTATTGGCAACACTTTTCTACAAGGTCTAGACAAGCTGGGTTTGTGCATTTGCACATCTGTATCAGTATTGAGTCCAATTTAAGGTTCTTAAACTACTTTGATGAGAAGATCTGTCCACAAATGTTTGGACCTATACTGTATATTATAGCCTATATACACTTTAAAGCTCACCTTCCGTCGTTTTTTCTTTCATTTTAAAATGTCTAGTTGTGGTCTCTAGTATGAATGAATGACATGTGAGCCGTTTTTGTAAAAAAAAAGTGCTCAGGTGTCTCTGTATAGCTCTTTTTTAATGGACTGTTTTAGGGGTGTGTCCAAAATGACCGGATTCCAGCTTTGCTCATGTATATTCATACATGCAAACAGCATGCAAATATCTCTCCTCTGATTGGCTAGGAGCACTGCGACGCCCCTCCACCGCTCTGCCGCTCACTGCCTCCCACCTCCTAACTGATGAGCGGTGATGTTGCGTCGCTTCAGCTCCGCCTCTGGGAGTTTCTCGAGCCAAGGTGGGCTGGTCTGTGAGTTTCTGCCTACGTAGGCAGAAAGATAATTCAAAATTCACCCGTTTTTCGGAGGGGGGGAGGGGGGATTTCTTTGCTTAGCTCCTGCAGACAATGGGGGCTGCAAAACAGTTTAATGTGCAGGTGTACACATTCAACTCGGAGAGACCTACTGTATTCCACAAAAAACAAGAAAAATCGGATTTTCGCGGAAGGTGAGCTTTAAGCTCAAATAAATAAAAATAAATAAATAGCAGTATATATGCAGAGTGTATGCAGAACGCAGAAACTTCTTCACCCACTTTGACAGCAATTAAGTTCCTGGCACAGCATGAATCTCTGAATCAGTAAGGCGATGTACGTAGGTAGCAGTGACAGACACAGGTGGTCCATTACCTGTAGAGTGTAGTTGGCTTTCTCGCTGATTAGCTTGGAGATGAATTTGGCCGTGTGCTGAAAGTGTACTTTTTCTGCAAAGTAAAAAGAGAACATTTATATTTAGCCACACTTTCATGCAAAGCGACTTAATTAACCACCAGCAGGGGCAGTCTCGGTGGGGCAGCCGGAGGTTAAGTGCCTTGCTCAAGGACACAGTGGCAGGAAGGAGCAGCTGCCATCAAACCCATAGCGTTTAGAGCCAGCGCTGCATCACCGCTGCCCCCTTTTAAAGATCCATTAAACCCAAATCATATTTTTTCCATTAATATCTGAAATATGTTCCTTTGAGGTAAATAAAAATCCCAGTCCTGCTTCAATTTTTTGATAAACATTTACTAACCTTTAAAAAATTGCCTCTGCAGCGCCCTCTCAGGTTCACCTGTGCTATAGGTGATAGGGGTGGGCGATATTTCTCTAAAATAATATCACGATATTTCAGGGTACTTGTGCGATAACGATATACTTGGCGATATAGGAAAACTAAAATTAATTCATTTCAGGAATAAAGCATAAAAGTATAACAGTATAATCATAATGTGGCAAAATAAATAATATAGCATAAAATAATATAATGCAGCAAATAATATAATGCAGAATATTTAGTGCATGCGTATAAACTAAAACAATTATACAATAAATACACACATAAGACAGAACAGCCCTATTATCACGATATGGATTTTTAATATCATGATATTTCTGTGTCACGATATATTGTATACGATATAATATTGCCCACCCCTAATAGGTGACAATATATTTGGTTCAATATGCAGATAAATCAATCAATAATACCGCCCACTGCTGCATCTCACGGTTATCAGAGGCACACTGCTGCAACTGAAGCTCAGCCAATCAGCTCTCCCTCCTGCCCTGCCTCTAAACCCATACATCACTCAGTGCCCCTCCCAATCTACCCCTCCCATTTTATAGCCTTTTTCAAAATTTGACCTGAGGGTGGAGTCAGATAAAATCAGGGGATTTGTTACCCTTTAAAATATGCATTACAGCACTAGATCTGGACGACCTCAATAAGCTTAAGAGAAATGGTGATATACTATATAATATAAAATGAAGAAAACCTTAAAGTATAATGTACTAAAGTATTAATATTTATATTTGTATACCAGTATTTTTTTTTTTTACCAATAATCACATAATACATATCTATCCGTATGTCTATATAATATATATTTAAAAAAATAAATAAAAGTAAGACATTTACACTTTTGGTGATATTTCACTAAACACTGTTGTTTTAGATTAAATAAAAGATGTCATGCTGATCACTGACCAACTGACTATATGTTTATTTGGGTTTATTCTAATGCGTATAGCGCTTTAAAGACTAATATCAAATATTATTATTAAATCTATGTTTAATGACCCATTTCTCACAGTAGAAACCAGAAAGATGTGCACTAGTCTTTTAAACAGGTTTATACTGGTATTAATCACACTGTTCCTCATAATACTTGCAATCTTATGGTAATAAAATCATTGTTTTTGGGGTAAACGCACCGTCTGCAGTCGGATGAATGATCAAAAACTTCCTGTCCATGAACTGAGACGCTCGGTACGCCAGATTGGTCATCTGTGGATGGAGGAAAGAAGCCAAACACAGTTCATTAATTAAACAGAGACAGATTTACAGCAGGATCTGAACCTGCACTGGATTAAACGTACCTCGTACGCTCGTCTGTCGGGTTTAGGAGAGCCCAGATATCTCTCTGAAAAAGCAGACGCTGGAAAACAATACGAATACGATTAATAAACAGAACAGATTATTTTTTTTCTACCCAAAACTCTTACAAATAAAGTCTGAGAACCATATTTAATACAAAAAAACTATTCAATAGCTTTCATTAATTGTTAGGGTAAGATTTAGTCAAATGAGATCCTGATTTATGTTGTAGCTGGTGTGAGTCCCAATCCAAATATAGCTTTGCCAACTTATTCAAAGTATCTTCCAGACAAAACTGAGTTTTTCGACTGAAATGGATAAAAAAAAAAAATAAAGAAAAATAAAATGAATCAAAGTTTAAGGGCTTGGCTTTGGTAAAGCTATCAGTTTCCCCTAGTCAGGGTTTTCATTGGCTGTAAGCCATAATCATCAACCATAAAAGAAATAAACACTTAAAATAGATCACTCCGTGTTTAATACATCTATATAATATATGAGTTTCACATTTTGAACTAAATTACTGAAATAAAGTAACTTTTCAATAATATTCCAATTTTTTTTAGATGCACTTGTATCTCAGATAGTCCACAAAATACTGATTAAATGGACAGTTTTTGTTCCAACTCCAAGACAAGGCTAGTCCGAGAACTATCTTCAATACAAGAAAACCTATCCAATAGCTTTCATTAATAGTTAGTGTAAGATTTAGTCAATTGAGATCCTGATTTATGTTGTATCTGGTGCGAAAAAAGGAAAAAATGAGTCCCAGTCCAAACATAGCTTTGCCAGTTTCTCAGAAGAATCTTCCAGACAAAATGTAGTTTTTGGAATGAAATGGATAATAAAAAATAAAGTAAAATAAACCTTGTTTTGCCACTGCTTTGGTCAGAAAGCTATCAGTTCCTAGTCAGAGTTTAAAATAGATACACTACTCTGTGTGTAAAACATCTATATAATATATGAGTTTCATATTTTCAACTGAATTAATTAAATTTTCATTGATATTCCAGTTTTTTTGAGATGCACTCGTATCTCAGATAGTCCACAAAATACTGATTAAATGGACAGTTTTCATACAAACTCCAAGAAAATGCTATAAAGTCATTCTCAGCCAAACAAAGCACATATCATTTTTTTTTACCAATGGTTATGTATAAATCACTGACAAGAATTAACCAGAGATTATAAAACAAGTCATAATAATGCTAAATAAAGGCATCAGGTAGAATTCGAGAACTATATTCAATACAAGAAACAATATCCAATAGCTGTCATTAACTGTTAGTGTAAGATTTAGTCACTTGAGATCCTGATTTATGTTGTATCTGATGTGAAAAATAAAAAAAGATAAGTCCCAGTGCAGTAGCTTATAGCATTGCCAATTTATTCAGTAGTATCTTCCAGACAAAACAGGGTTTTCGGAATTGGAAAATAGATAATGGAAAGTACATTAAAATAAATTAAAGTTGTTTAAAGGGGAAAAACGACATCCGAACAGTAAGGCTTTAGAGTTCTGACCATACCAGATAACCAGACAAAACTTCCTGCTTTGGCTTTAGTCAGAAGGCTATCATCCACCCCCCCAGTCAAAGTTACCATGGCTCATACTGATCTAAATACTGTGAAGCTCTCAGCCAGCATTTCTCAGCCTCCCGCAGTCTACATTCCAGTCACAGGTAAGTGCTGTAAATTGTCGAGGTCGACCTGACTGTTCGATTAGCCTGCTCTAGGTTTCATTTGCGTTGTTGAAATGCATAGATATTGCTTGTGAAGTTCACAACTCGTATATTTTATAGATGTTTTACACACAGAGTGATCTATTTTAAGCGTTTATTTCTTTTACTGTTGATGATTATGGCTTACAGCCAACCAAAACCCAAAAATCAATATCTCAGACAATAAGACAATGTGGTTCTTTTGGCAATATGGGCAATGTGCCAAGTCCTGCTGGAAAATGAAATCTGCATCTCTATAAAAGTTGTCAGTAGCAGAGAGAAGCATGAAGTGCTGTAAGATTTTATGGGAAAATAAAACTGCACTGACTTTAGACTTGATAATAAAACACAGTGGATCAACACCAGCAGATGACAGACATGTCTCTTTATCCAAACCATCACTGATTGTGGAAAAATACTAATTATTTTTTAAATCAAAAATAACCTTATATATTAAAAATATATATATTAGCTTACCATAAAGCTCGAAGTCAGTGATTGGTGAGAGAACAGCTCCACACTTCAGTGTAGATTCTTCAGAGCTCAGGAGCAGACTAGTGATGTATCCCCCGTACACCTGTAACGAATTCATTCACACACACACACAAACAGGAGAGGGAAACACACAATTTCTTAACTCAATAAAAGTCAATGTAAAGAGATTATACCGTGCTGGAGCATTTTCACTGGTCCTTTCATTCTGAAATTCTGAAACAGTGTAAAGAACACAGCTTACATATAGGGGTTGGACAATGAAACTGAAACACCTGGTTTTAGAGCACAATAATTTATAGTGGTGAGGGACAGTTCTGGTGGAAACAGGAGAGTTGAGGTGCACATTGAATTCTGCCGTGATTTGATCAGGCGTGGTTTTATGTTTTTTTGGATACAATCCGGGCTAGCACCCGAACATCCCTTTCAGACAGCTTCCTCTTACAGCGTCCACAGTTAATCCTGTTGGATGTGGTTGGTCCTTCTTGGTGGTGTGCTGACATTACCCTGGATACCGTGGCTCTTGATGCATCACAAAGACTTGCTGTCTTGGTCACAGATGCTCCAGCAAGACGTGCAGCAACAATTTGTCCTCTTTTGAACTCTGGTATGTCACCCATAATGTTGTGTGCATTGCAGTATTTAGAGCAAAACTGTGTTGAGTGCTCTTACCCTGCTAATTGAACCTTCACACTCTGCTCTTACTGGTGCAATGTGTAATTAATGAAGATTGGCCACCAGGCTGCTCCAGTTTAGCCATGAAACCTCCAACACTAAAATGACAGGCGTTTCAGTTTCATTGTCCAACCCCTGTACACATAATGTTCAGCAGTTGCATTACAGTTACAGCAAAAAAAGGAGGAATACAACCATTCACAGCACTGGTGCAATTAAAATGATAGAGAATATAGTAGAAACAATTTGCTTGACAGCAACAATATATTTGAAGCTGGTCCTTTTATTGCACATCTTTCCCAACACTGCTGAACTACAGCATTTCTCATTAGAACTGCAGGCTTGATAAAAAGCTCCTCTGCTGCCCCGAGGGCATGTTTTACATCAGCGTTCCTCCGTCCCAGTCCTGGAGACCCTCCACCCGGCCCGGATTCATGTTTTTTCCTCGTTTAGAACATCCGATGCGGCTCTCCAGGGCTCCGTAATTAACTGATGAGGTCAGTCAGATTGTGTTAAAGAAGGAAAAGCTGTAAAGTGCTGAGGGGAATAGATCACCAGGCCTGGGAACTGGGAGCTGCTTCATTACAGAGCTGCATTTCTACAGTGTTCTGCAGACTAACCAACAAAATAAAGCACTGCTGTATTAAGACTGTACGGATGCCATCAAATTACAGCACTGCCTTTCACAAGGGACATAGTGCTGATAATGTTTAGCAGGGGCCTCGCTAGCCTTTTTAGGTGGGCTCAAGCACCCCTAGATGTGAAAAGTGTTTTTCCGATATGCTAAAAATGTTAAAATCTTAGAAAGTATATCATTAAATAGAATTTAAGTACAGGTTTATCTCAAAAAATTAGAACGTCATGAAAAAGTTATTTTATTTTTAATTATATAGATGTATTAAACACACAGAGTGATTTACTTAGTGTAATTAACTCATCAAAATCAACATCATGTATATTAGATCCAGTACCCACACAATTATTGAAACAGGCACTGCCAAAGGTGGGAAAATCATTACTAGAAATAGTAAATTCATCCCTTAGCATGGGCTACGTACCCAATTCTCTTAAATTGGCGGTCATTAAGCCCATTATCAAAAAGCCAAATCTGGACCCCCGCGAGCTTGCTAATTATAGACCAATTTCTAATCTTTCCTTTATAGCCAAAATCCTAGAAAAAATTGTGTTTAACCAGCTGCGCTTGTATCTACAAAGTAATAGTATGCATGAGGTTTTTCAATCTGGATTTAGACAAAACCATAGTACTGAAACAGCTCTACTTAGAGTAACTAATGATTTACTTTCAGCTCTTGATAGGGGCAGTAATGCCATCCTTGTACTGCTAGATCTAAGTGCTGCCTTTGACACCATAGATCACGCTATTCTACTTGATAGGTTAGAAAATCTTATAGGAATTAAAGGATCAGCCCTCACCTGGTTCAGATCTTATCTGAGAGATCGATTCCAGTGTGTTTACTTAAATAACGAATGCTCTTATCAGTCTAGAGTAAAATATGGTGTCCCTCAAGGATCAATACTGGGTCCATTACTCTTTACACTTTATATGCTACCACTGGGTAAAATTATCCGTAGGCATGGTATTAACTTTCACTGCTATGCTGATGACACGCAACTTTACATATCTGCTAAACCCAACGAGGAGCTCTGTATAAATCAAATAACAGACTGTATTAAAGACATTAAAAATTGGATGACACACAACTTTCTCTTACTTAATTCTGATAAAACTGAGGTCCTTCTATTAGGTCCTAATATTGATAAAAACATAAATGTTAATACTGTAGACATAGACGGTCACTTAATTATACCTGGTAAAACTGTGAGAAACCTTGGGGTCATCTTTGACCCAATTCTTTCGTTTGATGCTCACATATGTAGCATAGTCAAAACTGCATTCTTCCATTTAAGAAATATAGCTAAAATCCGCAGTATACTCTCTCTCGAAGATGCTGAGAAGCTGGTACATGCATTCATAACCTCCAGGCTGGACTACTGCAACGCGTTGTTGGCTGGAAGTCCACATAAATTACTCCATAAACTCCAGCTAGTTCAGAATGCAGCCGCAAGAGTGCTTACCAGAGCTAGAAAGTTCGATCACATTACACCTATTCTTTCATCCCTACATTGGCTACCTGTTAGATTTCGTATAGATTATAAAATACTTCTCCTGACGTATAAATCCCTTAATGGTCTGGCCCCGCATTATCTACAGGAACTCCTTACTCCTTACAATCCGCCGCGTTCACTCCGCTCCCAAGACGCTGGCCTGTTATTAGTCCCGCGTATTAGAAAAAACTATGCAGGAGGAAGAGCGTTCTTTTATAAAGCTCCCCAACTTTGGAATAACCTCCCTATTAATATACGGGACTCAGACACACTCTCAATCTTTAAATCTAGACTCAAAACATTTCTATTTGCTCAAGCTTTTGAGTAATGTCTCATTACAATTTTCTTCCTCTTACAGCTTATCCAGCAAATATAAACCCTGTCCTAATCATCTGCTTTCTCTTTCTCTCCCCATGTCCTGAGCTGCTGCTACCAGTGCCCATCCCACTCCAGCAGAGTTTTATAAAACCATTCTAACCCCTTTTTCTTCCCTCCCCTCTCTGTTCTCTCTCTCTGTCTTTCTCACATGTGCTGAGACGCCTGGCCGGCCGGTCTTCCTGGATGCGTCCGTCTGTGGTTCCAGCTTTCAGGAATCAGCCCTGTCCTTCTACTCAGAATTATTACACAGCCCTTCTAACTTCTGCTTTTTTTTTTTTTTTTTTTTTTTTTTTTTTTTTTTTTTTCTCTTCCTTTCCTTTCTGTTTTCTCTATCTATCTCTTTTACATGTATGGAGATGCCCTGTTCCTGATGTTCCCAGCCGGGCTCTCCACTGCCCGCTGTGTCGTTCTCCGGCTCTGCAACCCTGCACTGATTACCATTAACACACTCAGTATCTGTTTCTGTATTAGCCATAGCTCTATAGTTTGTGCCCATCACATTCTTATATTCATAAATTAGTACCTGTTATATTAGCCATAGTTCACATTAATTCTCTGTACTGTTTTTGTTCTGTTATTTGTTTGTTGTTTGTTTGTACTGAGCGGGTCAACCCGAGTAGGATGGGTTCCTCGGACTGAGTCTTGGTTCCTTCCAAGGTTTCTTCCTCTTAAAGGGAGTTTTTCCTTGCCACTGTGTCACCATAAAATTGGCATCTCTGTGGTGCTGCTCATAAGAGGCGTGGACCTGTTTTTCCTGTAAAGCTGCTTTGTGACAACCTTTGTTGTAAAAAGCGCTATATAAATAAAATTGAATTGAATTGAATTGAATCTATTTTAAGCGTTTATTTATTTTATTGTTGATTATTATGGTTTACAGCCAATGATAACCCAAAAATCAATGTCTCCGAAAATTAAAATATTATATAAGACCAATTGGTGCCAAGTCCTGCTGGAAAATGAAATCCACATCTCCATAAAAGTTGTCAGTAGCAGAGGGAAGCATGAAGTGCTGTAAGATTTTGTAGGAAAACAAAACTGCACTGACTTTAGACTTGATAATAAAACACAGTGGATCAACACCAGCAGATGACATGTCTCTCCAAACCATCACTGATTGGTGGAAACTTCACACTAGACCTCGAGCAGTTTGGACTGTGTGTCTCTCCACTCTTCCTCCAGACTCTGCTCCCTTGATTTACAAATGAAATGTAAAATTTACTGATGATCAGTGATGGTTTGGAGAGACATGTCTGTCATCTGCTGGTGTTGATCCACTGTGTTTTATTATCAAGTCTAAAGTCAGTGCAGTTTTGTTTTCCCACAAAATCTTACAGCACTTCATGCTTCCCTCTGCTGACAATTTTTATGGAGATGGATTTCATTTTCCAGCAGGATTTAGCACACTGCCAAAAGTACCAATTGGTCTTATATAATATTAAAATTTTCTGAGATACTGATTTTTGAGTTTTCATTGGCTGTAATCCATAATCATCAACAATAAAATAAATAAAAGCTTAAAATAGATCACTCTGTGTGTTTTCACTACCAGTCTATTTCACGCCAGATTTCTCTCCAATAAGCATTTAAAAGCTACTCTGAGTTGGTTCTATTTTCTTTACTAAAAATACCATACTGACAACTTTTATGGAGATGTGGATTTCATTTTCCAGCAGCACACTGCCCACACTGCCAAAAGTACCAATTGGTCTTAAGCCATATAATATTCTAATCTTCTGAGACACTGATTTTTGGGTCTATCTATATAATACATACGTTTCACATTACCAACTAAATTACTAAAATAAAACAACTTTTCAATGATATTCTGATTTTTTGAGATGCACCTGTTTGTATACAATCATGCCCCTAGCCATCCATGAGTGGAGCTGAAGAGCTCACTTAACTCCTAGAGCCTGGTACTGTAGGCTGCACGAGAGACAGTGTGTTTTTTATGGGGTGTTCTGAATATTTAAACACGTTCTGCACTATAAATTGATTGATTTGTAGTTATTGCAGAAATCTGGTGGTGTTTTCACGTGAAGATGAGTGTTTTTGAGAGTTATCTCACCTGTCCAAAAGCTCCGATCCTTGTTTTGTCGATGTACGGTGCATCTGCTATATAGCTGTAACACAGGTGAACTGTATCAGTGGAGAACTTTCAGAGTAACATTACTTCAGCTGCACTGTAAAAAATGATTTTGAAGAGTGGTATATATAACCCATGCACATTGTTTAAAAAATACTCAAATGTACTACTCATTTGTTAACTGTAAAAAAAACTGCAACTTCAAAATATATAATAACATATACTCAAAAACTATTGGTCCCCCGCTCACTTGTTGTCGAGCTGCTGTTTTGAAGGTAAGATTAGTTAAGCTGTTGCTGTGAGTTCAAAATTAATGTATGTAAGTATTCGAAATTCTATATCAAATATTGTAGTCGGTGTGCTCCTGTATAACGAGGATTTTACCCAAATAGCAGGCTAATTATAACACATGTAGCCACTGCTAACCCCTCTGTGCAAAGTTAGCTAACCCTAGCTAGGTTCGCTAGCTAAGTAGCTAGTGCTATTCAGCCTTAAAAATGAAATGTAATGCTGTCTAGTAAGTGTGCAGGTTAATGATAAAAATGTCGGTTACTTCAAACAAGCAAGTTAGCACACTACATGTTGTATTTTGGAAATATGTACATGGGCATGGTTTGCATATAGCTAACGCTAATTAGCTAACTAGCTAGTGCTTTCACTGTTGAACATAATTTCAGGCTCTTGACTGAATGTTTGTGTTTAAGGCGAGTTCTATTGTCGATTATAAAACATTGTGGCTACAGGAAGATTATTGGATTATTAATTATTGGTGCGTGTTTTAGTGAGTATAACAGGATAAATGTCGCTGATATAGTGTTAGCCAAGTTAAATAACTGGAACTTCTGAGTAAGTAAAGTTTGCAGAGGTTTGTAGCTGTGGTTCTCACTCCCTGACCTTTTTTTTAAATAAATTTAACCATCTCTGAATAAGTAGTGGTTAGCTAGTCATATTGAAATATACTACATATATATATATATATATATATATGTATATATATACATATATATATATATATATATATATATATATATATGTATATATATATATATATATATATATATATATATATATATATATTTAATATCAATATATGGGGTAAAATCTACCCAAACAAACTGAGTGCAAATTGTTACCTCACATTTATTGAGTAGATTCTAAAGGTTGTTTTTTACAGTGTGGAACTGTAAGAAGCTAAGTTGGAAGAGTGTGTGAGTGTTACAATACAGTACCTGAGGGCCTTAAGGAGGTCCTCCTCCTCACACCTGCCCAGCCTGCGCTGAACCTTGTGGAGGTAGTTGGTGCCCTGGAACCCGCTGCCACGCCCGTCCACACGCACCACGATAGCACCGAAACTGCTGACCAGAACCGTGGCCCAGTCCACCTGGAACTGCTCCGAGACCGACTGCCCACCTGGAGTACCATCCCTGAGAGAGAGAGAAAGAGAGAGAAAGATCATTCTAGAGCAGTGTGGGTAGAGGTGATGATTCTAGAACAAGGTAAGACAGATCATTCTAGAGCAGTGTGTGTAGAGGTAATCATTCTATAACTATGGATAGAGGTGATCATTCTAGAATAAGGTAAGCCAGATCGTTCTAGAACAGTGTGGGTAGAGTTGATCGAGGTAAGACAGATCATTCTAGAGCAGTGTGGGTAAAGATGATTGAGGTAAACAGATTGTTCTAGAGCAGTGCGGGTTGAGATGATCATTCTAGAACAAGGTAAGACAGATCGTTCTAGAGCAGTGCGGGTTGAGATGATCATTCTAGAACAAGGTAAGACAGATCGTTCTAGAGCAGTGCGGGTTAAGATGATCATTCTAGAACAAGGTAAGACAGATCGTTCTAGAGCAGTGCGGGTTGAGATGATCATTCTAGAACAAGGTAAGACAGATCGTTCTAGAGCAGTGCGGGTTAAGATGATCATTCTAGAACAAGGTAAGACATCGTTCTAGAGCAGTGCGGGTTGAGGTGATCATTGCAGAACAAGGTAAGACGGATCATTCTAGAGCAGTGCGGGTTGAGGTGATCATTGTAGAAAAAGGTAAGACAGATCATTCTAGAGCAGTGCGGGTAAAGATGATTGAGGTAAACAGATTGTTCTAGAGCAGTGCGGGTTGAGATGATCATTCTAGAACAAGGTAGGACAGATCGTTCTAGAGCAGTGCAGGTTAAGATGATCATTCTAGAACAAGGTAAGACATCGTTCTAGAGCAGTGCGGGTTGAGGTGATCATTGTAGAACAAGGTAAGACGGATCATTCTAGAGCAGTGCGGGTTGAGATGATCATTGTAGAACAAGGTAAGACGGATCATTCTAGAGCAGTGCGGGTTGAGGTGATCATTGTAGAACAAGGTAAGACATCGTTCTAGAGCAGTGCGGGTTGAGGTGATCATTGTAGAACAAGGTAAGACGGATCATTCTAGAGCAATGCGGGTTGAGGTGATCATTGTAGAACAAGGTAAGACGGATCATTCTAGAGCAGTGCGGGTTGAGGTGATCATTGTAGAACAAGGTAAGACGGACCATTCTAGAGCAGTGTGTGTAGAGGAAATCATGGTGAGAGTTCATTCTAGAGCAATACGGGTAGAGGGAATCATTCTAGAACAAGGTAAAACAGATCGTTCTAGAGCAGTGTAGGTAGAGCTGAACATTCTAGAACCCATTGAGTGGTATAGATTAATCTGAAATATTGTGAATGGTGCACATTGTTCTAGAACAGTTTTGAGCAATATAAATCATTCTAGACCACTGACTGATGTACGTTGTTCTAGAGCAGTGTTTCTTGGTACAAGTCATCATAGAAGGCTGTGAGTGGTACAGATTGCTCTAGAACAGTGGTACAAGTCATGGGTGGTGGATATTATTTTAGAATAGTTTTAAGAATAATGGAAGTGAACATTCTAGAACTGCAAAAGACCTTCAGAAAGATTGATCAGACTCTAGAATGGAGGTGCACTGTTTTACTGTGCAGCTGGCAACTTTCCACTGCCATTTAGCAACACCATACTACCCACCTAAGATATCATAGCAACCATGGGATACTGTAGCAACACCCTAGCAACACCACTGCAACCATCTGGGATAAAACAATAAAGCGATATTCAAGCAACACCTTAGCAACCACCTACCAACCTCTTAGCAACCACCCAGTTTTCCTTTCATCCAGTTCATCGCCACCTAATAGTCACAAACCAAACAAACAATTCCTGTCAAATAAGTTAAGAAAATAATGAAGTGAAGATGCCAGTGTGCTGGATGTACACACAAACAGAAAGTTCTTCCTTTATTTCAAATTTTATATCTCAAGTGCATCTGTTTCTCCTACACTCATCTCTACATGCAATCTCCAGACTCTGAACTACGATACCCAGAATGCACTTCACTCTGACAACACTCCCTCAGATGAGCACCTGACACTGCACACAGCACTTCCAGGAAGCAAATCGCAAATCACCTGAATATTGATTTCACCTGTTCACCTCACTATATCTACACCTTCAATCCACGCAAGGAGAACTCCGGTGTGAAATGGACTTTGGGTGCATTAAAACGTGATAAACAGTACTTAACTTAGTTGAATAGCACACCTCCTCTCTCCCGCAGCTTAATAAGATCTAGTATTTTGTGCATTTTGCCAGAACAGGCTTTAGAATGAGTGAGACAGGGCATGTCTTGCGCCTGCAGATGAATCGTTTTGTCCACCGTTATTCAGGCTCAAAGTAGCTCCACACCTTCTTGCTAGAAGTGTGGAGACACCACCTTAAATTTAATCACAATAAGTCAACTGTCGAGCATTAATAGTAACATTTTTGAGCAATGTTTATGGAATTTGTTGTTGGTTCTTTGCATTCTAATATCGACAGTAGCCAGATATTTTCAGCAACAGCTGAAATTCATGTATTTCCATCTGCTCAACTATCCTACCTATTCGTTTGTTTATTTGTTCGACTTATTGTGACTTAAATTTAAGATGGCAGCACCCAGACATTTACCTATGCTATGGGATGTAAACAGAGGTTTTAATAAGCTTATTGTGCAGTTTTAAAGTTATTAATGCCTCATTTTAAATGTCAGGGCTCTCCGGATTCTACCAATGAAGTGTGGAGCTACTTTGAGCCTGAATAACTATGGAAAAAGCAATTTATCTGCAGGCGCAAGGCATCATGACCTCTATCACCCATTCTAAAAGCCTGTTTGGGCAAAGTGCACAAAATACTGGATCTCAGAAAGCTGCGGGAGAGCGGAGGTGGGCTATTCAACAAAGGTAAGAACTTTTTATCATGTTTTACTACACCCAAAGTCTATTTTACACCAGAGTTCTCCTTTAAGCGAATAAAGTAAGGTATTTATTAATGGTTTTAGAATAGCTCCCACTGACAACATGCTAAATGGTCTTTTCCAGCCGCAATCCATTAGATGAAGCATTAGCATTTTGGGCATTTTTTATATCAGTTTTTATTTACTGACATTAATTCTAAATATATCTCACTAAATCTGAAGCTGCGTTTACTGAACTCTCACAAAACACACCGACCAGAACTAGAGAAGAGCTCATTTTTATTCCTCGTGTTCCTGGAACAGCATGAATAATTCAGATTCAGAAAGTGTGTGTTCTCTGAATTCAGGGTATTGTTAGTGAAATTTGTCAGGCTATAAATTTATACTGGTCTAATTAGCTGATGAATGGAATAAGGAGCGAGGAGAATATAGTACATGTGCAGAGCAGGACAGTTCCAAAACTGAGACGAATTACCACTGGCTTCATCCACCACCACAGCTATCGCTAGATATGTGTGTGTGTGTGTGTGTGTGTGATTCTGCTCATCCATATTTAAAAGAAAATGTCAAATTTACACTATGCTTTATTACATACACACATTTACATACATAATACGGGTGGATATGATTACATACATTTAATGTTCTGTATTTGTAGAGTTTCTTTGATTTTAAGCTGAACTGCTTGATTTTTTGCACCAGGAGTAAAGCAGCATAAAGTTATCCAAAAGCAGTGTGTAAGACTGGTGGAGGAGAACATGATGCCAAGATGCATGAAAACTGTGATTAAAAAACAGGGTTATTCCACCAAATATTGATTTCTGAACTCTTAAAACTTTATGAATATGAACTTGTTTTCTTTGCATTATTTGAGGTCTGAAAGCTCTGCATCTTTTTTTTTTGTTTCAGCCATTTCTCATTTTCTGAAAATAAATGCCCTAAATGACTCTAATATTTTTATTTGGAATTTGGGAGAAATGTTGTCTGTAGTTTATAGAATAAAACCACAATGTTCATTTTACTCAAACATAAACCTATAAATAGCAAAATCAGATAAACTGATTCAGAAACTGAAGTGGTCTCAATTTACATTCTTCTAAGCAGCACCTCTTCTCTAATCCATATTGTGAGAAGCAACAACTACTCAACTATGCAAAGTAAAGAAAAAATTACTTGAGCATCAATGAAGGTCAGTCAATCTGAAAGTAAATTTCAACCACTTTAAAAGTATTCTCAAGTGCACGCACTGTAATTACACGTCGGGTGTGCATTTCCACGGAGATCCATATAAAACACAACAGCGGGTGGAAATGGAGGAGCTACTGAACGTGATGTCATGTGACTGAGAAAGCCTAAAAACTCACTGGTCCTCCTGTTTTTTCAGTTTGCTAAGTGCGGACCACGCCTAAAGAAGTAGAGAAAGAAGAAGGAAAAAGGGGAGGGAACTCAGGGAAATTTGGGCTGGAGTTCTGAACTGCGTGCTTGAAGAAGCGTGCAGTTATTCAACCCCCCCCTTTTTATTTAATGAGAAGTGGAAGAGTAGAAAAAGGGGGTTGTTGGGGAGGAGGTGGGTTGAGAACTTTCGTCACGAGAGATAGTGAGTTAGGGGAGGTATTTATAGGACGGTTGATTGATACGGGGTGGAGTTAGAACGTAGAGTTCGGGCGTGGTCCTTCTCCTAAACTTTTGTTATTAAATAACATCATTTACGGGACTTTTTTATACAGACGTCCCGGAGGTATGTGTGTGTGTGTGTGTGTGTGTGTGTGTTGTGTGTGGTGAATAGAGACAGTTCAGACTCACACTAGCAGCAGTAGAGGGTAGTTTGCTGTAACTTCAAAGCCGGCAGGTTTCAGGATCTTCATGGACAGAGCTGAGGACCAAAAACACAAACATAAAATTAATATCCTACAACATCACAGAAGAATGCTGTTTGATGGCTACTGTATTTGAGAAGTGAAATGAAATGTATAGGATTTACAGAAAGTGTGCAATAATTCTTTAATAATTCTGCAGTATTTAGTAGATCCTCCTTTTGCAGAAAAAATAACCTCTAAACTATTTGTGCAGAAATCACAAACAGTCCATATAAAACAGAATCTTCTATAAGAAATTAATATAAAATCTTGAATCTTCTGTACCACCTTAAAATAAGCCTGTGTGCCGCCACAGCAGCATTTAAGGCGGAATGGTAAATTAGCAGCATTTAAGGTGGGAGAGCAAATTCATGTGAGTTATTTATGTAAGATAAAGTGTGTTTAAAGTGCATATTTAAGCTAAAACTAAGTAGATAACAACTACTTACAGGTAATGCTGTAGCTTGAGTATATTGTGTAACTTAACTTAGAAGCAAGCCACCAGACCAATAATGAGGCAGCAGGCAGGAAACCGAGAGGAATGATTATTAACATGGAATGGTATGATCCACTTTTTGTAGGATTTAACATTATATGTAAGAAGTACATGGGTTAGACAATGAAACTTAAACACCTGGTTTTAGAGCACAATAATTTATTGTGGTGACGGACAGTTCTGGTGGAAACAGGAGAGTTGAGGTGCACATTGAATTCTGCCGTGATTTGATCAGCCGTGGTTTTATGTTTTTTTGGATACAATCCGGGTTAGCACCCGAACATCCCTTTCACACAGCTTCCTCTTACAGCGTCCACAGTTAATCCTGTTGGATGTGGTTGGTCCTTCTTGGTGCTATGCTGACATTCCCCTGGATACCGTGGCTCTTGATGCATCACAAAGACTTGCTGTCTTGGTCACAGATGCTCCAGCAAGACGCGCACCAACAATTTGTCCTCTTTTGAACTCTGGTATGTCTCCCATAATGTTGTGTGCATTGCAATATTTAGAGCAGAACTGTGCTCTTACCCTGCTAATTGAACCTTCACACTCTGCTCTTACTGGTGCAATAATGTGCAATTAATGATTAAAGATTGGCCACCAGGCTGCTCCAATTTAGCCATGAAACCTAAAATCCCACACTAAAATGATGACAGGTGCTTCAGTTTCATTGCCCAACCCCTGTATATTTAAATTAGTTTTGAAGTCTTAATTGGGGGCTCAGACCCCCAATACCCGCAGTAATTCGCACCCTGTGTATGAGTACGTACTGTAATCATCGATGGTTTGGTCCTTGTACTCCACTATGGGCATCTGCATGGAGTTGACGGTTCTCCAGAGGTTCAGGTTCAGCTCGATGTCGATCAGTTCTGTGGGAGGTACACACACACACACACACACACACACACACACACACACACACAAATACACTTCAATAGCAGCCTATCCATACACATCTCACTGCAGCGTGCACACAGCCGTGCAGCTCTCATTGTAGCAGAATTGCGATGCATGTTTCAGCGTATTTGCGAGAGGCGAGAGCTGCAGAGGGAGATAAGTGAGTCGGGTAGGAGCCGGAGCTGGAGGCGGTGGGAGAACAGGGAGCAGCTGGGGCTGGTGATAGTGCTGGAGCCTGAATAGAGTAAAACACCAGCAGCAGCAGCAGCAGTGCACTAATCACCAGGGCTTTCCAGTCTGAAGTGTAGTGACAGAGCTGCTGCCCTGTGGTGCTGAAAGACATTTAACCCCATAAATACCTTGTTCACTTTAGTACTGAGGAAACTCTGCCTCAGGGTTAACTCTTTTAAGCACTTAAGTGCATAACTAGTGATGGGACGATACACCTTTTTTTTAGCTCTGATCCGATTCTGATATAAAACTGATATAAAAATGCAGATACAAATACCGATACTTTTAGTTTATTATTAGTACTATGATTAAAGTTACATAATGAGGCTGAAACAAACCATACAGCCCTTTGAAGAGTATACACAAGTGCATTTGATGTAAATTTAAAAGTCATTTATTTGACACACTTTATATGGAAACACACAATAGTTTCCTTTCAAATTTAAATGTTTTAATTTTTATTACGTATTAAAAAAAAGTTAAATATTAAATACAGGGCTCTAGACTTTTTTTTTTTTTTTTTTGCACTGGTTGCGCAGGAGACTTTTTTTTTGACAGGTAGCGTAGTGGAATAGCTAACCGGCGACGCTAACTGTATTTCCGAGCTGAATTAATCACTGTTTTAATAACAGATTGTTTAGTTAGTGCTAGTTAGAGTGGGTAGGATCTGTGGTTTGATATTTGATGTGGATTATGGCTATAATTCACTTGAGATTAAGTTACTTATTTCATTCACAATGCCCAATGCTAGCTAGGCTAACAGACTGCAGATCTTAATGGAGATGGCTAACGGCTAATGGCTAACTGGCGATGCTAACTGTATTTCTGAACTAAATTAATCACTGTTTTTAATAACAGATGGGTGTGTTTGTGCTGGGTAGTGTCTGTAGATCCTGTGGTTTTATGAATGAAGTAATTGTAAGTAGGTAACATTGTATGCAGAAATTAAGTAAAGTTTACTAAAAGAAAGGATTGACTAAAGTTCAGTGCACTTATTTACTCTACGTAACATTTAAGTCTTGAAACCGAGTTGAAGTTACTTAAATGTATCTGAAATTAAATTTACTTAAAAAGAGCAAATGCAGAAAGTTGCAAAACTTTTTTGAAGTACATTTTACACACTTTTTTGTTAGCGCGGTGTTTAAAAACCCCAGCAGCACTGCTGTACCAGCAGCACAACACACACTAACACCTTATACACCACCACCATGCTAATCACTGCTAATCACTGCTGTGCTGAGAATAATAATGACCCACCACCCAAATGATAATAATAATAATAATAATAATAATAGCTGCTCTGTGGTGATTTTTATCCTGTGGGGTCCTGAATATTGAAGTTTGCATTGCATTGCATTAGAAAAAGGAAAACACATTTTCTTTTTTCTTAATTTTCAGGAATGGGTGTGGATTGAATGGCAGACAGACAGATTGTTCGTCATTTGCATGTGTTTATTTCTCAGAGTAAGACCTCGCAGGACCTCCTGTAATTTAATCCAGGCTCCTACATCAGGCCCCAATACCATATCTCCAATTTTACACGCTGCTTCTGGATAAATAATGCAATTATCCCCCTCTTCCACCGAGAGGTCATCTTCTATAGTACACACTGAGCACCATTCAGTAATCCAATCAGCCTGGAGAGCTCTCAGCACCAATACACCCGTATACAGCCCCACACAGGTCCTCAGCTGTGTGCACCGGCACGCCGTATGAGCGGGGCTGAGGTTAGGACTATTTGGGGCTGTGTGTGTGTGTGTGTGTGTGTAAGAGCGGTAGGGACAGCACACAGCACAGAGGTCACAATCACAAACCAGCATTGCATTATACATGGGCTGACCCTGTGTGTGTGTGTGTGTGTGTGTGTGCTCTACACTGAGTCATCTCTCACTGATAAACCCTCTGACCCCTAACAGAGGCACAATGACAGCAGTAGGACACACACACACACACACACACACACACACACAAAAACACACACACACACACACACACATGTTGATAGTTAATAAATAAGGGCTGAACTCACTCTGTGTGTCCTGGGTGCTGTAGATGGCCACAAATGGAACTTCAGGCCCTGAAACGTAACAAAAAATAAATAAATATACACATAAATAATACAATATTGTAAAGCTGCACCTTATGATTAAGATGTTATCAGTTCAAGTACGGCTCTCCAGGATCTCCGCATCATTTAGGACCATCGATTTTTAATAAATACGAGTCAAACCAAACCAAAAAGGTTGAAAACTGAAAACTTTCTACCCTAAATCAAATAAAAGATCAGAAACTGTACTATAGTAAAAATATGGGTCCTGTCTTACATTCTAAATCAAATAAAAGATCAGAAACTGTTGTATGGATACTATATCACAATCTAACTCAAGTAAAAGATCAGAAATGGTGTTATAGTGGAAGTATGGATACTATATCACAATATAATTCAATTAAAAGAGAGGAAACTGTACTATAGTGAAAATATGTATATTTTATCACAATCTAACTCAAGTAAAAGATCAGAAATGGTGTTATAGTGGAAGTATGGATACTATATCACAATATAACTCAATTAAATAAGCAGAAACTGTACTATAGTGAAAATATTGGTGCTGTCTTACATTCTAAATCAAGTAAAATATCAGAAATGGTGTTCTAGTGGAAGTATGGATAATATAACACAATATAACTAAAATAAAAGAGCAGAAACTGTACTATAGTGAACGGCTACTATATTACAATATAACATTGTTAAAAGATCAGAACCTGCGTTATAGTGAAAGTATGGATACTATATCACATTGTAACTGAATTAAATGATCAGAAACTATGTTTTAGTGAACGTATGGATATTATATTTCAACATAACTCAAGTAAAAGAGCAGAAACTGTGTTTTAGTGAAAATATGGATAATATATCACGATCTAACTCAAATAAAAGAGCAGAAGCTGTGATATATAGTGAAAGTAAGGATACTATATCACAATATAACTCAATTCAAAGATCAAAGACTATGTTATAGTAAACGTATGGATACTATATCTAACTATGGATACTAATCTAACTTAAATAAAAGATCAGAAACTGTACTATAGTGAAAATATGGGTGCTGTCTTACATTCTAAATCAAAGAAAAGAAACAAAGAAAATGTGTTCTAGTGAATGTATGGATACTATATCACAATATAACTCAATTAAAAGATCAAAAACTGTTATAGTGAAAGTATGGATACTATTTCACAATCTAACTTAAGTAAAAGATCAGAAACAGTGTTATAGTGAAGGTAAGCATACTATATCACATTATAACTCAATTAGAGTTAAAAGAGCTGATACTGCACTATGAAAATATTAAAAATATGACTACTATATCACAATATAACTTGTTATAGTGATAGTATGGATACTATATCACATTGTAACTGAATTAAAAGATCAGAAACTGTGTTCTAGTGAAAGCATGGATACTATTTCACAATCTAACCCAAGTAAAATAGCAAAAATGGTGTTATAGTGGAAGTATGGATACTATATCACAATATAACTCAAGTTAAACAGCCCAAACAGTGTTATAGTGAAAGTATGGATATATCACAATTAAAAGAGAGGAAACTGTACTATAGTGAATGTAAAGACACTGCATTGTAGTATATCTCAATTACAAGAACAGAAATTGTACTGTTGTGAAAGTAAAGACACTGTATTTTAATCTAACTCAATTATAATCACATAAACTATATCGTATACCATATCATGGGTAATATTTCACAATCTAACTCAACTAAAAGATTAGGAACTGTGCAGAATCTGACGTACAGGCCGTTAGAGGTGAAAGGGGATGAAATTCCCCGGGTTTATACTGGATTTACTGGAAAATGTCCCAGCTCGTTACCATTACAGATTCTACACAGGTCACAGATCCCTACAGCTCTCCAGTTAGTCTGAGTGCTCTGTCTGGATTATTCAATCACAAGCAGAGCAGCAACAAGATCAGCCTTCCGGAGGGGCTTCTAAACAAATCTGCTCCTCTCACACACACACACACACACTCACACACTCACACACTGTGAAAGAAGGAACACATGAAGGGGAAAAACACAAAACAAGAGATAATGAAATGATCGATGAACTCTGCTAAAAGGGAAGAAGATAGCTAACAAAAACAGTAAAGAAACTGGACAAGATCTCTCTCTCTCTCTCTCTCTCTCTCTCTCTCTCTCTCTTTCTTTCACTTTCTGTCTCTCTACCCCTCTCTCTGCTCTCTCTTTACCTCTCCTCTTTGTATATTTTCTTATTGTTTGTTTTTTACTCAATATTTTACACCAAAGCACAAATCTGAAAGCGCCAGATCCCAAGCTCTGATACCTGAGCTCACAGATGCCTGTACCAGCCATCATCACACTGGGAGTGATGAGGTGAGAGAGCGCCATCTACTGTACCCACTCAGAGAGAGAGAGAGAGAGCGAGAGAGAGCATATCCAACTCAGCTTTCTCAGACTCTGCACAGGAAATTTGGCAGTGTTAAATCAACACTGTTAGTGTTAAATCAACACTGTTAGTGTTAAACTTTACACTCTCAGTGTTAATTTAACACTAACAGTGTTGATTTAACACTGCCAAATTTCCTGTGTGGCTGCTGATGGAGAAGCACCATGAACCCAGCAATCCTTGGGCCTCTCTGTCTTTCTTTTTTCTTCTTTTTCTCTTTTCTTTACCCTAATTTCTTCTATCCTCTTTGTCTCTTTTTGTCGGTTGGGTGGTAAAATGATAGAACTATATACCATGGTATTTAACAAAATACAAACAAAAAAAATGACAAGAAAAACTGTTAAAAAAACAGAAAATGTTTTATATTTTAGATTTTTCAAAGTAGCACCTCTTGCTTAGATGAAGTTTGCTCTCTAATATAGTGAAGAAATCAATGGTCAATCAATGAAGGCTGTTTCTGTCGTATTTTGTTGTTGCATTTGTTGCCATAGTAACTTTATGATTTAGAGTCACCTGGAATTCAGGCTTTCAGTTAACAGCTGTGCTGAACTCATCAAGAGTTAATTACTTGAATTTCTTGTCTCCTAATAATGTGTTTGAGAGCATCAGTTAAAGTAAAGTAGTGAAGAGGTAGAGTTACAGGTATACAGTGAATAGTGAATATTTGAGTAATGTTCTAATCCAGATTATGAGAAGCAACAACTACTCAACTAAATAAAGAAAAAAAAATACTTTAAGAAATGAAGTCGAATCCGAAATAGGAATTTTAAAAACATTGAAAGTATCCTCAGGTGCAGTCATTGCAAAGATCATCAAAAATGTTACAATAAATAAAGTATTAATTGTCCTCCGAAGAGGGGGGGTGGTGGTTGGGCCAAAAAAAAAAAAAAGTTACAATGATGAAACTATCTCTCATCAGGACCACCACAGAAAAGGAAGAGCGAGAGTTTCCTCTGTTGTACAGGATAAATTCATCAGAGTTACCAGCCTCAGAAACCACAAGTTAACAGCTCCCTAGATTAGAGCACCTAAATGCTTCTTTACAGAGTATTTTGGTTTGTTTAATGCTGTTAATTTACTACATTATTCCTTATGTGTTTCTTAATAGTCTTATGTGTTCATTAATAATCACTTCAGTATTATCTATAGATAAATAAGTATATATATATATATATACAGCTCTGGAAAAAATGAAGAGATCACTTCAGTTTCTGAATCAGTTTCTCTGATTTTGCTATTTATAGGTTTATGTTTGAGTAAAATGAACATTGTTGTTTTATTCTATAAACTACAGACAACATTTCTCCCAAATTCCAAAAAAGAAAATATTGTCATTTAGAGCATTTATTTACAGAAAATGAGAAATGACTGAAATAACAAAAAAAAGATGCAGAGCTTTCAGACCTCAAATAATAAAGGTTTTTAATCACAGTTTTCATGCATCTTGGCATCATGTTCTCCTCCACCAGTCTTACACACTGCTTTTGGATAACTTTATGCTGCTTTACTCCTGGTGCAAAAATTAAAGCAGTTCAGTTCGGTTTGGTTTGATGGCTTGTGATCATCCATCTTCCTCTTGATTATATTCCAGAGGTTTTCAATTTGGTAAAATCAAAGAAACTCATCATTTTTAAGTGGTGTCTAATTTTTTTTCCAGAGCTGTAGAAAGAAAGAAAAAGACAGTGAGAGAGAGAGAGAGAGAGAGAGTATATATATATATATATATATATATATGAGTGACCTCTGCAGTTGAGGAGGAAGTAGGCCATGTCGTGGCTGAAGGAGCTGCTCACGTATCCACAGCCGTCTGAGTTACAGGACAGACAGCGCCGGTTGAAGGAGCCCACTGTACCAGCACTGAAACACACACACACACACACACACACACACACACACACACACACACACACACACACACGTGTTATATATTTTATAAGATGTTTCACAGAGAGCTGAGCTTGTGGAGAGGATTAAATAGGAGTAATAATAAGATTAATATCAGGAATTATTATAATAGTATATGTAATAAGTAATGTATAACACACTATTAATGCAGGATTCACTGAAACTGTTATCAGTATCTGATCCAGATCACGGAGCTGCAGCTGGAAAAGAGGAAATTGCCCCTGGGCTTCATTTAAATGTAATCCGCTCTAAATCATCTGAAATATGAATCTCAAATCTCCTGCAGTCTTTCTTCCTCTGAAACTCATTACAGCAGCTCACCTGTAGAGATGCCGGCGTTTAGGACCGTCCTCTGTGCTCAGAAAATATCTGTGATATCAGAAAAAAAGAATATCAATCTGTTACAACATGATTATTTTATAACATACATTACATACTATAGCAGAAAATTCAATCTGTGACCTAGAAAATCAATTAATCAATTAAATAATCTACATTTATTTTCACTCAGAGCCACAGTGAGGGAGATTTTCATTATTGATGTAGCTAAACATTTACACTAAAATCAACAAAAAATAATAAATGGAGGCAATAAACAATAAAAAATGTAAACAAACAAATGAATCAAAAGACAATTAAGAGTAAATAACATTTTATTTATTTATTTTTTTAATTACATTTTTTTATATAGGTGTGTGTATACGTATATGCACATATGTTTATGCACATAACTTTTAGTTTTTCTTGTTTTCTTAAGTTCTTTTGTCTTTATCTTCTAATCTTCCTTTTATGTAATTTTTTATGCTAGTATTTTTTGTCTACTGTGTCACTAACTTACATTTCTGTTTTTTGCGCTTCTGTAACAAGAAAATTTCCCTGATGTGGGATCAATAAAATTAAATCAATCAATCAGTCAATCAATAATGTATAGATTACTTCAAATAGATCAGACTTAGTAAAAAAAAAAAAGTCAAAATGAAAAAAAAGTGAGTCAACTTTTAAAAAATTTAAAATGTATTTAAAATTACATAAATGAAAGCAACATAAATAATACAGTTCAACATAAAAAATAAGAAAACTAAAATGAAGATAAAATAAATATTAATATATATGTATAAATATAATATAATGCTCATGACACTAAAAAATGAAAAATCAACATTACAAACAAATGAATCAAAAGACAATTAAGAGTAAATAACATTTTATTTTTTTAATTTTTAATTTTATTTTTTTATATAGGTGTGTATATATGTATATGCACATATGTTTATGCAAATAACTTTTAGTTTTTCTTCTTTTCTTAAGTTCTTTTGTCTTTATCTTCTAATCTTCCTAAACTAAAAAAAAAATGAAAAATCAACATTATTACCACCCACTGTGTTTGGTAATGATAATGTAGAGCAATGGTTCCCAACCTTTTTCTTCAGGGACCCATATTTTTACCATTGTAAGCTTTGGTGACCCAACATAAACCCCCCCCCCCCCCCCCAAATGTAAAAGATGTAAGTGTGTAATTGGGTTGGGGGGGGAGAAATTACAAATAAAAACTGACATTTACTATAGATGAATAAAATAAACACGTAAAAAAGGAAAAATTGATACATAAAACATAAGGAATTTTTATCTTATGAAGAAAAAAATAATTAGATCAATAAAATAATACAACTATTTAAAATGAATAAAAAATAATTTATATAAAATAAAAACAAACAAACAAAAAAAAAAGAATAATATCAGTTTCAGTTTCAAATCAGTAAAACAGCTCACCAAAACCTCAACCTGTCCAAATATTGGACAATAATTGATTAACTTTACAGGCCCTCACTCATTTTCATTTATTTAACTAAACTGAGTTTTATATTCTTATATTCTTATATTATTATATTCAGCCTCGCGCTGAATTCAGCTCCGCGCTGCCGGAGAGAGAGCGCCCGCGCGCGCGCCAGAGAGAGAGAGAGAGAGAGACAGAGAGAGCGCAGCGCAGCGCGGCGAATTTTGCTTACCCTAAACTATATATAGTATTAAAATTAAACCCCTTAAAATCAAGAGGGCTTCGCGACCCATCGTGGATCTTTGGCGACCCATAGGTTGGGAACCACTGATGTAGAGTGTATCACAAAAGTGAGTACATCCCTCACATTTCTGCAGATATGTAAGTATATCTTTTTCATGGGAAACACTGACAAAATGACACTTTGCACAATGAAAAGTAGTCTGTGCAGCAGCTTATATAACAGGGTAAATTTATTCTTCCCTCTAAATAACTCAATATACAGCCATTAATATCAAAACCACCCGCAACAAACGTGAGTACACAGAGATTAACAACACTAAAATAAGTATTTTTGCATTTGACATTTCTTACATTCATTCTTTTATATACATTTAAGTATCCACTACAAAAACTTGGGTTTTAAGATGAACAAGTGCGATTAATCGCAGTTAATCACAGAATACTGTCGTGATTAATCAGATTAATTCTTTTTTCATTGATTGACACCACAAATACCAATATATGTGTAGGCTTTCCCAGATCATCATCCCTTAGTGCAATGCTTTATGATCACTTCACACACTGCTGTCCCGTGATTTGTGGCACAGCGGTGTATGTACAGTGATCAGTGGTGTGATATGTACTGTAGTACAGTACGCTGGTGAGATGTACAGTCTGAGCAGTCTGCAGGGTATAATGTTAATGTATCTGTATAAAGCCTGATCCCACTGTACACATGTTTATATTCAGCACAGCGCCGGCCGGCCGGCAGGAAGAGGCTCATGAATTAAACATGGCGGAGCTCAAACAGACTGCAGGATGTGTTACTCAGGGTTTACTCACATTAGCTGCTCCTCCTCGTTGTAGGCCAGAACCTCAGTCACGTCCCAGTCACCCGACGTGATGGACAGCAACATGTCTGAACTGGTGTTGGGCTGAAAAAAAGAGAATAAAAAAACACACACGTTACAAAACACACACTGTATAACTGTAATGCTTACTGCTATTTTACACCCTGCCAACAGTCGATTTTCATACCATCCGCCTGCATCGTTTAAATAGCAACAATGCTGCTGAATATATCTGAATATAGGGTTTGGTGTTCTGTAAATGTGAAAGGCATGTACAATTATACCACAGTTAGTTCCGACCCTGTAATTTGATTGGCTGAGAGGCGTTTTATGAGTAACAATATTAGCCGGTAATGCACTGTAACTGAAGCTCTCCATGTATTACTCCGGCACATACAGGTAACCTAGCAACGATGCAGCACTTACAAACCAAATACAAACCAAATGCGATATCATTAAACACCACTGGGGGCGCTGAATCCTATAGAAGCACAGTGAAGAAATTATATGTCTCCATTACCAGCCACCAACATCAGGTTAAGAGGTGTTATTATTTAAAAAAAAAGCTTAAGTGTTTCTATAATTTCCAGGTAATATAGGGTAATTTAAGCTGAATGTAAGGTGGACTTTTGTAATTCCGCAGGTCTCTCCACTGGGGGGGGACAAAGTAAATAAAACTTTAATTCTTAAAAAAACTTTTTCTTTCAGTTAAACAAGCACTGGACTTTAATCTACACAGAGTTCTCTCCTGAAAACTGTTTATTTGGAGTAAGCTTAGATTTCCACAATTTTGACCGATGGCCGATAATGCAGAGCTTTTACAGCGCAGCTATAAAAACAGAGCAGTAATGGAACTATTTTAACTGGAGTGTTTATAACCAAACAGATTGTATTTTCTCGTTCTCTTTAACTCAAAATCTTTCAATAAACAGTAATAATAGAACTGTGGTATAATCACAATAATACACTTAAGGTTTGTGCTATAACAAGGTGTATTGGCACTGCTGTGCTGCTCTACAGTCCTCGGCCTGCGGCCTCGTGCCTTTGAGCACATCACAGCAGTGCCAATGTGACACGTTATAACACTCCCTCTTGTGTATTATTGCTCAAGTAAATTTCTGGTGTATTGCTATCTTGGCAACGGAAAACACAGGTGTGTTCATTTTAATGAGTAAAGCTCTTACGATTATATACAGTCAGCTTATATTTCCACAATTTTGACTGAAATGGTCGAAAATAAAGGCCACCACGCTAACCTTGCAACAATAGACAGACAACAGTCATTATTGCGATGCTCATTGCTAACTTACACCCCACCAACAGTCTATTTTCATACCTTCCACCTGCATCGTTTAAATAGCAACAGTGCTTCTGAATATATATCTATACTGATGGGCGTGGTGGTCTGCAAATGTGAAAGGTATGTTCAGGTAAATTTATGTCTGGAGTATTGCTATCTTAGCAACAGAAAACACAGGTGCTCCACTGACTGAATACAACCTAGACAGACATCAGTCAACAGTCAGACGTCCATTGCTATCTTGGCAGTGAATTGTAAACACAAACGCATCCCCAATGCGCAAACACCCCCACTTGTTACGCAACACATGCACACACAGCAGTGCACAAACCCAACTTTTACATCAACAATAAACAGAATGAATGAGTGTGAACAGGCAGCTCAGTTTCCTCTGCCGAGAAGTGTTGGACACGTCCAGGTAGCTGCGCTGTTAAAATAGCAATCCGCCAAAATCAGAGCTCACCTGGCTCTTAAAAGGCAATGATGAGCAAGTGACACATTGATTGGTTTATTTCACGTTACGCCCAAAATTAACCACATCCATGATTAAATAAGAAAATTAACAGGTGTACTTTTCCCATTGTTATGATAGCAAAGACACACTGACACACCTTAAATCAAGCTGCAAATGTGCACAGTTGACAGCGCGCTAAATAGATAGATTGCTAAAATAAAAAAAGGGTTTCAATGGTAATTAAAGTCTCATTTGAATCAAGTGTGTTTGAGCAGGAAAATCACCAAACAGTGCTGCATTAATCCTGGATTATCTATGATTACAGTCAATAAACATAGGGCTATATTCAGACTGATAGCCTAAATCAGATTTTTACCACATCTAGATTGTATCCAGATTTATTTTTCATAGTCTGAACAGCCAGAAAACACAGGGAATCTAATTTCAGCAAATTTAGATGGCAACATAAGTGAGTACACCCCTGGACAATAGCGAATTGTGCCCAAAATCTAATTTCTCAAGGTCCTTAGCAAGGAATTACTTATGATTACACTTTTTGCCACTCAAGGCACTCAAGGATGCTTACAATTAAAACAATTGTCCTAATTTACACACAAACACACCCAACACACACTGGAGAGAAGCGGTAGCCAATCGTGCACAGCGTACTCTCAACCGGAAACCACCGTCCACCTGGAAGACTGCAACTGGCACTGAGGAGTCGACCCAGATTGGGTCAATTTTAGGGTATGCAAATTTTTCTGGGCAATTTAGCATACACAATTTACCAGATCTCAATGTTTTTGGACTGTGGGAGGAAACAGGAGTCCGCAGAGGAAACACATGCAGATACAGGGAGAACATGGAAACTCCACCCAGATAGGGACTTGAACCCAAGACCCCTGTGCTTGCAGGTGAATGTGCTAACCACTAAGCCGCCATGTCGCCCTAATTATACTATACATTCTTGAACTTTAAAAAGAGGCTTTTCGTATAATATATAATGCAGATAATTATAAAATTATTTGCTACATCTTAAAACCGCTCTAAAATTACATGCCAGAGTTCTAGAATTCTCAGAATTATATATATAGATTATCCAGTACTTTTGGGATGAGTCGGGAATGACTTCAGTAATGCACTCAATCATTGAATGCAATCAAATCTTAATGGCAATGCTCTTCAAAAATGCAATAGAAAGCTTTCTCTTGACGTTAGAGACAGTTACTCCAACAAAAGCTCTTTTAATCCTTGATTTTTGGAGGAAACTATGAGTAAACAGGTGTCTCATTACTTTTTTCTTTAGTTTTTTTTATTTAAAAAATGTTCCACATGTTATACAGGTGTAATACAGGTGTGTATAAGGTTTGGATGTACCTGTGAGATGGACATGGAGATGTGGAAGAACTTCCCCCGGCCTCCTTGAGGGATGGGTCTGGTGAAGAACATCTTCAGTCCGTCTCTGGAGAACAGCGGAGCTTCATTCTGCACCGAACAAAATATACAAAAAAATAAAAATGAATCAAATTAACTGCAGTTACTTTATGTATTTATATATTTTATTTATTATTTCAGCCCTGCTGTCGAGCTGGGGTTGATTATTTATGTGTTTCTTATTGTTTGGACGCCTTCAGAGGGTTTTAATATTTAATCAAATCTGAATTACACAAGCTTTGCTCTAATTAAGAAACTGAACACTTGAGCTATATGGAGCATAATTACGTCCCCGACGCTGAAATCTGCATCATACGCAGCGTGCATCACACTGCTCATAATTAAAACAATGTATTGTCTGTCTAACGGCGGACGTGCCCCCGTGGGACACGGATCTGCAGCAGTGCTGAGATCAGTTCTGCTGTAAAACATCTCCTAACGTAAACCCTCAGGCAGAAGAACGCACTTAAAACACACAAAACAAAACTAATCATAAAAAGCTATTTCACCTCCGTGCAGTCTCACAGGGATTATCATACACTAAAGCTGCCTGAGTTTACACGAGGGCTGCACTATAGATCAATTTTACAGTTTCACCACTGTTCTCAGACTGTGCTCTTGTGCAATATTCAAAATGCAGGATATGCAATGTCACGTAAGGGGAAATTAAAAGCATTTTCACACCTAAAAGTCTTTTTCCTACATTTGTAAATGAATACTGACATGATTCACACTATGACGGAAACTGATTAACTTATCCTGTGCAACTGAGGAAACTCTCGCTCTTCCTTCTTCTAGTCCTGATGGGTGCCAGTTTCATCATTATAACTTTCTTTTCAGATCGACTGACCTTCATTTCTTATAGAATATTTTTTCCTTATTTAGTTGAGTAGTTTTTGCTTCTCATAATCTGGATTAGAGCATTATTCAGATATTCACTATTCACTGTATACCTGTAACTCTACCTCTTCACTACTTTACTTTAACTGATGCTCTCAAACACTTCATTAAGAGACAAGAAATTCAAGTAATTAACTCTTGATGAGTTCAGCACAGCTGTTAACTGAAAGCCTGAATTCCAGGTGACTCTACCTCATAAAGCTGACTGAGAAAATCCAGCAGAGATTTGCAAAACGGTCTCTATCTAAGCAAAATTATTATTTTTGTGCGTCTCAAAACATGAACTACTAATTATCTTAATTAATCATGGGTGTGGTTAGTTTTGGGCGTAACGTGAAATAAATCAATCAGTGTGTCAGTTGTCATTCCCTTTAAGAACCAGGTGAGCTCTGACTTTGGCGCGTTTGTATCTTAAAAGCGCAGCGTTTTTGTGTGTCTCAGCAGAAACAGATACTGACCTGAGCGTTTACGCTGTGGATTCTGACTGCTGACTGTTGTCAGGGTTTAAATCAGTCAGTAGAGCTCCTGTGTTTTCCACCACCAAGATACAGTAGAAACACTCCAGAAATTTACCTGAACACACCTCACTTTCAGACCACCACACCCTTCAGTGTAGATTTATTCCTAAACTCTGACACTATTTTAACAGCGTAGCAGCAAGGCGTGACAATAGTCTGTAGATAGGGTGTAAGATAGCAATGAGCAACACGGCGCCCCTTGCACAGGGTGTACGATAGGACTGTAAGGATTAATCTACAGTTACAGTAGATACAGAATCAACAGTATAATCTGTTGTACCCGTAGTGCTTTTTCTTCTTCTATTGTTTAACGGTAGACGATACCATGACTCAATTTCCTGTAATTGTGATCCAGACTGAAAACACCTATTTTGATTGGCCCAATTTTGCACCTTTGATCCAGACCGTGGTTGACGGCACATTTTACACCTGATGTTTTGTTCATGGTTCTAATTTTTTCATGACATACCATGATCAAATATAAATTATATTATATTTCTCCAATCTTGAATACACAGAGGGAATTATTAATATCATGCTCTGTCTTCAGGAGAAATCCTGCATTTTCAATAGTGCAACATACTATACATCAGAGTACAACACAATTTCACAATATCAGGTTTTTTTTTTAATATAACGCAGCCCTAGTTCACTCTCCTCTGTTTTTTGCTGTAGTGATGTTTGAGCAGACCAGCAAATTACAGAAATCCAGTCCAAACTCGATTAGATATTATTAATATCCTATAAAACTAAGTTACAGTAATGGAATCAGACAGCATTAAAATAAGTAAATTAAGTGTGACATTTATATTTCATACCCATCAATATCGCTGCAGCTCATACTAGATTTGATATGGATTATTATATAAATATAAACTCATGAGTAAATATCACCGTGTCAGAGTTAATAAATGAATATGCCGCATTTTAATTAATATTGATAGAGTTAATATTTTGTTTGTAAATCAAACTCATCAGCATCAGTCCAGTTCAAAAGACCATTTCACATTAATTGAAATCAAATTCATAGAATGTAGAAATTTTAGTATAATCATAATAATAATAAGTAAATAATAATAATACATTTTTAATAATATATATATTTTTTAATTGTACTAAATTGAAAACCTCTGGAATATAATTAAGAGGAAGATGGATGATCACAAACCATCAAACCAAACTAAACTGCTTAAATTTTTGCACCAGGAGTAAAGCAGCATAAAGTTATCCAAAAGCAGTGTGTAAGACTGGTGGAGGAGGAGGAGAACATGATACCAAGATGCATAAAACGAAAACTGTGATTTAAAACCAGGGTTATTCCACCAAATATTGATTTCTGAACTCTTAAAACTTTATGAATATGAACTTGTTTTCTTTGCATTATTAAAGTCTGAAAGTTCTGCATCTTTTTTGTTATTTCAGTCATTTCTCATTTTCTGTAAATAAATGCTCTAAATGAAAATATTTTTATTTGGAATTTGGGAGAAATGTTGTCTGTAGTTTATAGAATAAAACAACAATGTTCATTTTACTCAAACATAAACCTATAAATAGCAAAATCAGAGAAACTGATTCAGAAACTGGAGTGGTCTATTAGTTTTTTTTTTCCAGAGGTGAATGTATGTATAAATGCCAGGCTTTCATTAAGAAATTTAGGTATAAAAACATTAATACATTAAAAGAACTATTTGAAACTTAAAGAATATTAATAATAACAGTATGTTGTTTTGTAATGTGTATCCAACCAAATATCTATTGTTGGATAAATATATATATATATATATATATATATATATATATATATATATATATATATATATATATATATATATATATTGTGGCGTGAGGAGGCGGGGGAGTTGTGGGTCCGCCCCACGCCAGAGCGCAAAGCCATGCCTGTCTCAGCTGGCCCGCATGAGGGCTGATTGAGCCGCCAGTTGAGACAGGCATATATACTCAGCCTCAGCCATCATTTGGGGGGACTTTGACTGGGGAGCTGAGGGCTGAGGCTGCGCGGACGCTAAAACAAAAGAAACTAAAGAAACTACTGAACTATAGAGCCCCACTGGGCTAGCATTATGTTTTGAGTTGTTTTTGGGTGTGGTGGAGGGCATTTAAAATAAAGGTACGTTTGAGTTCATTTACTCCCCGTGTCTGTGTATCTCTGTGAGCTTCCTCCTTCCGGGTCACAGTGGTCACGCCCCTAACCCCAGGGGCCTACCACAGTGGTGGATAATGCGGGTGCCGCCCCTTTTGGGCGGGGTCCAGTGACCTGGTTGGAAGGAAGCTGCGGAGCGGAGCACGGCACGGGGTGGTATTGGGCTCAAATCGTGCCTTTGTTTGGCCGCCCGAAGCCACACCTGAGTTTCGTTTTGCCTTTTTTTTTCTAAAAAAAAAAAATGCCTAGCGGGAGGAAAAAGGGGAGGCCCGCCCCCGGCTACTCACCGCCTCTCTCTGGGGGGGAGGGGTGGGGTTTGGGGGGTTACATGTATCTCTGTGTTTGGGCCCCATTCAAAAGCTCCTGAGCTTCCTAGGGTGTCCCTTTTCACATGATATAAATGTTGAAGTTTGTCTTGTTGTTCTGAACATGTGTGTGTGAATAAATAAATGATGATGATGATGATGATGGTGTGACGCCGGGGAATTCCCCTTCGCCGCCCTGCTGCGCGAGCCAGAGCCCGCCCCCAGCTTCTCTCCACCGCTTTGCAGCGGTGAAGCTGGGGATTTCCCCTTCTCCTCTCTCCTGCCGGAGTGGCTCCGTCAGCGGTGGGAGGACGCCAGCGAGAGGCGGCTGCAGCAGTGGACGCCTCGCCCCGAGCTCGGCTGGTGCGAGTGGTGTCCGGAGCCCAGACACCGCGAGGCGGACTGCGCTCACACCGGCCCGGACTTCTGCTGCTGCTGCATCTTCCCGGAGGAGGAGGACGAGTTCTGCGCCTCTCTGCCCGGGCTAAAGTCCGACTCCGCCCCGCCTCTCCCGCGAAACTCTTCGGCGTCGTGGAGGGGGGAGAACGGCCCTGACAAGAGCAAGGCCGATCCAGCCCCGGCGCTGCCGAGAGCCGCCGCTCATCCAGCCCCGGAGCTACCGAGAGCCGCCGCTCCACAAGCCCCGGCGCTACCGAGAGCCGCCGCTCCACAAGCCCCGGCGCTACCGAGAGCCGCCGCTCCACAAGCCCCGGCGCTACCGAGAGCCGCCGCTCCACAAGCCCCGGCGCTACCGAGAGCCGCCGCTCCACAAGCCCCGACGCTACCGAGAGCCGCCGCTCAGCCAGCCCCGGTGCCGAGAGCAGCCGCTCCACCTGTCCCGGTGCCCCGAGCAGCCGCTCCACCTGTCCCGGCGCCCCGAGCAGCCGCTCCACCTGTCACGGCGCCCTGAGCAGCCGCTCCACCTGTCACGGCGCCCCGAGCAGCCGCTCCACCTGTCACGGCACTGCCGAGAGCCGCCGCACCTCCCGCCGCGGCGCTGCCGAGAGCCGCCACGGCGCTACCGAGAGCCGCCGCTGCGCGAGGCTGGGGGACGGAGGCTGGGAGGTGGGCTGCCATCTCCACGGGTCTCTCTCTGGAGGGGGGGGCCCAAGCGAACGAACTGCATCCCCCGCTCTCCTCACCCCACCTCTCTTCGTTCGCTCCAGTCACCAGGTCACGCCTCACCTTTGACCCTGGTGGCTGGAAGCTTAGGGGGAGGGACTGTGGCGTGAGGAGGCGGGGGAGTTGTGGGTCCGCCCCACGCCAGAGCGCAAAGCCATGCCTGTCTCAGCTGGCCCGCATGAGGGCTGATTGAGCCGCCAGTTGAGACAGGCATATATACTCAGCCTCCGTCATCATTTGGGGGGATCTGGGGAGCTGAGGGCTGAGGCTGCGCGGACGCTTAAACAAAAGAAACTAAAGAAACTACTGAACTATAGAGCCCCACTGGGCTAGCATTATGTTTTGAGTTGTTTTTGGGTGTGGTCGAGGGCATTTAAAATAAAGGTACGTTTGAGTTCATTTACTCCCCGTGTCTGTGTTCTCTGTGAGCTTCCTCCTTCCGGGTCACAGTGGTCACGCCCCTAACCCCAGGGGCCTACCACAATATATATATCATAACTAAATCAAATTTATTTAAAGCTACAAGGAATGTTAATAATGTAAGTGTACTGTAATTTATAATATAGTATGCAGTGTTTGATTTCAATATTACATTTACATGGACAGGGGGAAATGCCACCAGTTGCATCAATCCAGTCTAAACTAGGTTACAGTATATATTAATTCATTAATAAATTCATATCAGAGAGTTACTGAGCTATGTAGCTTTAATAAAAAATAAATTGTGATATTTACAGAACAACTATACAGAGAAACAGATACAGGACTACAGTCTGTATTTATAGTGCAATAGTGTCCCATATTATTAGATATTTTATACATACTGTGCAGTTATTTTTTTATTATAATAATAATGCACTGTTTTATAATAAACTGTAATTGTGAGTGTCTGTGGATTCAGGTTATTACCTGTCTGTTTAGCCAGCCCTCGCTCTCATCCTCATGTTTCTGAAAGACACACACACACACACACACACACACACAATGATGTAAAATGTCTTTAAATATGGTACAAAATTACATTACATTACATTACATTACATTACATTTGGCAGACGCTTTTGTCCAAAGCGACTTACAATAGTCAAGTACAATGTAAAATAAGTTTAAAGGTAAAACATCTTTGGATAGGGATAAAAGGAGGTCAAAGGGGAGTAATAGGATAGAGGAGTGAAGGAGGGGAAGAAGGAAATGAGGTTAGAAGTAGTTAGTATGTTAGAGGTGTTAGGAGAGTAAGTGCTCTTTGAAGAGCTCTGTCTTCAGGAGTTTATTAAAGATAGTGAGAGATTCTCCTGATCTGGTAGTAGAAGGTAGTTAGTTAGAGGTGTTAGGAGAGTAAGTGCTGTTTGAAGAGCTCTGTCTTCAGGAGTTTATTAAAGATAGCGAGAGATTCTCCTGATCTGGTAGTGGAAGGTAGTTTGTTCCACCATTGGGGAACTCTGTATGAGAACAGTCTGGATTGCTTTGTGTGAGTGTTTGTTTGGTAAAGCGAGGCGACGTTCATTGGAGGAGCGCAGCGGCCGGGAGGTAGCGTAAGTCTTCAGGAGCGAGTGCAGGTAGGAAGGAGCCTGTTCTGACATCACCTTGTAGGCGATTGTAAGAGCTTTGAATTTGATGCGAGCATCAACTGGTAGCCAATGGAGCTCAATGAGCAGCGGGGTGACATGTGCCCGTTTTGGCTGGTTGAAGACCAGACGTGCTGCTGCGTTCTGGATCATCTGGAGTGGTTTTACTACACAGGCCGGGAGGCCAGTTAGCAGGGTATTGCAGTAGTCGAGGCGTGAGATGACGACCGCTTGCACCAGGAGTTGGGTGGCCTGTTGCGTCAAGAACGGTCTAATTTTTCGGATGTTATAGAGTGCAAAGCGGCAATAAAATACTGTATTTTTTTTTCGCATTATAGGGTGCACTTTTCTCCAGCACCTACACTGGAACAGTGTTAGCATTAGCAGCTAACCAGTGCTAGTTTTTTTTACCGTTCAGAGGTAAGTGTAATCAATTGGTAGTCTGCTGCTAACCCCAGCTAGCCTGCTGCTAACCCCGGCTAGCATTGCTGGAGCAGCATTAGCATTACCTGCTAACTGCACTCTAAGCGCTAGCTCTTTTGCCATTCAGAGGTGAGTATTATCGATCTGTAGCCTGCTGCTAATTCTGGCTAGCACTGCTGGAGCAGCATTAGCATTACTCACTAACCACACTCCAATCACTAGCTCTTTCACTGTTTAGAGGTAAGTATATCGGCCTGTAGCCTTCTGCTAACCCCGGCTAGCGTTGCTGGAGCAGCATTAGCATTACCCGCTAACTGCACTCTAAGCACTAGCTCTTTTGCCATTCAGAGGTGAGTATATTGGCCTGTAGCCTTCTGCTAATCCTGGCTAGCACTGCTGGAGCAGCATTAGCATTGCCTTCTTAGAACACCAGAACACTCAGGGATCCTCAGTGTAGTGCTGTTGGGCAGTATTTGTGTCCTGGTAGTTCTAGCGGTTAGCAGCTAATGCTAATGCTGCTGCACCCAGCCTTAGTGAAAATCTGGAAATTTAAGCTTACTGTAAACAAATAGAAAGGGCTTTACTCACCCTTACTCACAGTTTTCAGGAGAGAAATCTGTGTAGATTAACATTCATCACTCATTTAACTTTAAAATAAAATGTTTTTACAGTTTTGTTGACCTAGCTTAGCTTAGCTTTACAGGTCTTGCTGCTGGATTAGAAAATAAACATGGCAACCCCTGTTCCTTACTAGTGTTGCATGATATGCAGTATAATCCAGTGCGCCTTATGTATGGAGATAGATCAGAAAATAGACATTTATTGAGAGTTCACCATATAATCTAGTGTGCATTATAGTGAGAAAAATACAGTATATTTTACTGCACATGTTCTCCTATATTAGCTGTATCAGGCGGTTGGTGGTATACCTTTGTGCAGACTCCTGTGGTAGCCTGACACAGGGTCAGGATGGAGATGTTCTGGGCCCTGTTTAACCAGTTCACCGCCAGCTTTGTGCTCGTGGCCCATTTCACCATCGTAACGTAGTACTCCCTGAGGAACAAGCAGAATGTTTATTTACACCATTAATCCTCAGCTGCAGCCCGGGATAACCCAGCTCAGTGTTTTCCTGCTCTAACACACCTGATTCAGCTCATTACAGGCCTGATAACTGCCTAATAAACTCAACCGGGGTGTTAAGCTCTGATTGGTACATTTACATTCAGACCGCAAGCAGATACTGACATCCAGAGTTGCATACGCAACCTGTAGAAACCAAACTGGCAGTCTGAACTGTGTATTTGAGCTTTATATACTTTACACTGAGAGCCGGCTTGCACCAAGCAGCTTGATTGAAGGTTTGTCCGTGTGTCTTTGCTATCGTAATGACGGGAAAAGTACACCTTGTGAGACTCAAAATGCCTAAAAGGCTTGTACTAATTCTCTTAATTAATCATGGGTGTGTTTTGGGCGCAACATTCAATAAACCCCTCAGTTGTCCCTTGCTATTCCCTTTAAGAGCCAGGAGTGCTCTGCCTTTGGCAGATTGCTATTTTAACTGTGCAGCGCTTCTAAGCAGAAGAAACTGATCTACTCGTTTACGAAGTGAAAATGAGTGAGTAGCTCATTTACAAGAACAAAAGTTTGCACAAAGAGTTTATGCACAGTTTTGTATCCACATGTTGCCAAGATAGCAATGAATGTTTGACCATTGTCCTCTGTCTAGGTTAGCATTAGCAGCATTAGCATGGTTCTCACCCTATTCTCTGGTCCTCTGGTCTCTTCATCTCGATGGTGTGTAGGGGGCCGTTTAGATTGACCACATATAGAGAGATGACTGGGTTCTCCTCACCCGCCTGGTAGAAGAACAGAGCAGAACTTTAGAATAACTGTATCCCGTCACAATGCCTCAGATAAAAAAAATGGTAGAATACTTTACTTTAGGGTAGTGGTACTCTCTGCCGGTTGGGTATGGTGATCCGGTGAATATGGGCAGCTCCATTCTGGGCACCAGCGTGTCGTTGATGGTGGCGTAGGCGAGCCTGGCACCGTCTGGAGACCACCAGTGAGCGATATGAGACTGGAAGATCTCCTCTGTTGGAAAGAAAACAATTTTTTTCGGTATATTTGATTTATAACTATTATTACCTATCATCCATTATTAATACCGGAACTCAATGATTATCTAGTGGAGGAATGCCATCAAATCCTCTCAGCCCAACTTGGATTCCACAGCAATTGCTTAGGAACTTAGCAATTTCATAGGAACCACCTGGGATGCAACAGCAACCAATCAGCAACACCACAGCAACCACCTGGAATAGCAATAGCACAGCAACCAACTCACAACAACAGTGCCACATCAGCCACCACTTCAGCCACTTAGCAACCCCATAGAAACCACTTAGTAACAGTAAACCTAGCAACACCATAGCAAGATGGAAAAACATTTAAAACAGTGGCTTAATTTTGCTAAGCAAATCAGAGCAATTACCTGATATACAAAGCCACTTAGCAACTTCATAGGAACCACCTGGGATGTAATAGCAACCACATTGCAACACCACAGCAACCATCTGGAATAGCAATAGCAAAGCATCAACTTAGGAACACTACAGCAACCAATTTTGATGCCACAGCAACCACTTAGCAACTTCCTAGGAACCACCTGGGTTAAAATAGCAGCCACTTAGCAACACCATTGCAACCACCTGCAGATTTTCTATAGAAGGGCTATGCAAATAAAGTCATATTTAAACGGTAACCAAACACCCTGATTTTAGAAGGAGGGTTGGGAACACCTGGAGAGGGAAACAAGGGGGCGGGGTTACAAATGAGACACAAGGTAACACCGATGACAGGGCGGGGCTTACGCGGAGACAAGACAATTACACAGGGCTACAGTGAGACAAATACAATACAAATATAAACTCGATAAGGTAAATCTGACCAGATACTGTTTTATATTTTAACATTAAAATAGGAAAAAACTGTTACAATAAAATTATAGGAAAAAAGTGGGCGTGGCTAAATAAGGCAGATAGTGATGTGATGAACCCCCTGCTCTCCAGACTGCAGAGGAAAAAAGTAATTTCTGAACAGTTGGAGCTGCTCACCCTTTCACCAGACTGGAAACACACTGATCACCACATTCACACTCAGCTCATCACACACTCTCACCTCAGCCCGAGCTCTATAGTGTGTGTGTGTGTGTGTGTGTGTGTGTGTGTGTGTGTGTGAGAGAGAGAGAGAGAGAGAGAGCATTTTCCTGGTGAATATAATGATGCTGAGTCCCAGTATAGCGTCAGAGTGACACTATGTAAATAGAGACACTCCATCTACAGCTCTGCCACGGCCTCCACCGCAAACAGTGCTACACACACACACACACACACACACACACACACACTAAAGCATTGTATCATTTTCCGAGAAGCGCACACAATCAGATTACAAATTTCTCCCTAAGCTAAATCGATTCCAGTGTCGTTCCCTGAGGAAAACCTGCACACAGGAGGATTCATGTAATAGAAATATACAGAATAAATCTGTCCTGCTCTCTCTCTCTCTCTCTCTCTCTCACACACTTTTGTATGAATGCAAACACACACACACACACTGTATATGCACTGATGCTCTATACGAAAGCTGTATTTGAGGATATATATCGACTGTAATGCTATGTTGTCCGCTGACTGAACCACACTGAATTAAATTAGCAGCATATAAAAATAAACACTTTAGAAAATTAGATTTTAGACACATTTTGGAGATATCGCAGATTCTGATTAGGGCAGTGAATTGATTTCTCAATTATTATACTGGTTTCTCAATTATAGCAGCTTCTCAATTTAAAACATATATTTTAAATGATGTTTTCAATCAATAAAGGAGAACTCCGGTGTAAAATGGACTTTTGTTGTAGTAAAACATGATAAAAAGTACTTAAATTTGTTGAATATCCCACCTCCGTTCTCCTGCAGCTTTCTGAGAGCCAGTAATTTTGTGCTCATTAAACCCGAATTGATCAACAATTTGATTTGTTACTTTGCTGTATTGTGATTATCACACCATAGCTTTCTATAAAATAAAAATAGCATTAAAAACAGTTGCCTACGGAATCACAGGCCATTTTCTTAAGCTTGGGCAGATAATCTAAACTCTGTAAGAATAAGATAGGACCAGTAATGTACAGTACAGTTGGTGTATGAGCTTGTGGACGGCTGCTGACAGGCTGAAAACCCTGACAAGTTAAAAGTCTCTGTGGGGAATTGAGTGCAAAGCTTTGGAGCTGACTCTTGATTTCCAAATGCCTGGAAATCAGAGCAGTGATTCCCTTGCAACCGTCTCCAAGGCCTAGCTCTCTCTCTCTCTCTCTCTCTCTCTCTCTCTCTCTCTCACACACACACACACACACACACACAGTACTCTGTGTATCATTGGCTTCAGTTTAGTAGGGCTGTATCTACTCTACTGATGCACTATGTTATGCAGACATCCGTACTGTGTAAAATAATAAATTCATTAATAATTTAGATTTGTCTGATATCTGAAACGAATATCTTCCCCAGGAAAGGAAGAGCAAGAGTTTCCTCTGTTGTACAGGATACGTTAATCAGAGTTACCTGTGTGTGTGTGTGTGACATGAAGAGAGAGGGGGGCTCGCTGTGTGTGTGTGTGTGAGAGGTGGAGAGAAAGTGGGGCTTGCTGTGTGTGTGTGTGACTGTGTGTGTGTTGAACTCGAGTGCTAGTTTTAGCCTATTAGCTTGTTAGCTCACTAGCCGTGGTTGCAGTCGACAGTTCCAGTAATAAAGCGACGACTGTAAACATCTTTCTCGTCCGTCCTTTCAACTCATCCAGCCTGACGCTACAATATCTTTTACTAAAGGACAATTACAAAATAGTAAGGCACAGTGTCTTGGATAAGTAACTTTTTAATCTGATTACTGGATTACTTGGAAATAGTAATGCTTTAGATTACTCATTACTGAAAAAATGGTCAGATTAGAGTAACGTGTTACTGACATCACTGGCTGAGACCATAGACTGTGTATAGCTGGACAGAGCATCGTCTCTCAAAAGTGAAGCCACCACAGGTCGGGCGCCCCCTGCTGTTCGGTTTCAGAAAGCCGTGTAACCCCACCCATTCCCATAGGTTTCAATGGCAAAACAGACAACTTTCAATCACGTTTTTTTCTAATATACTGTAATTCTACCTCCATTATTTAAATACAGCAGCTAGTGTAACCTCTGCTTATATTGTCAAATTTTTATATCCCCACATAATTTGTTTTTTAAAACGTTATTCAGCTCTATTCAAAAAAGGTGTGGTTATTGTAAAAGGGCTGGTTATGGGCGGGACCAATAGCAGACCCTCAGCTCCGCTCCGCCCCGCTCTGCAGCCTGTGACCTCGAGGCAGCCCTCAGGGGCAGGGCTATTTAAATTAGTAGGCTGTCTCTCCACAGTCTTTCTCCCTCCTCTGGGCTCTACTGCGCTCTACAGACTCGGGTGTCAGAATCGCCAACATGGCGGAAGATTTTGGCTTCATTTTCATTGAATGAATGGGAACAACAGCGACACGACGTCCATCTTTTTTTTACAGTCTCTGGCTGAGACGAACAATAAAGCAGAATTACACTAAAAAACATCAGAAAACATTATTAAATACAGTCATTGTACTAAACCAGCATGCATATTAATAATCTAATAATCAGGGGGATTAAACAATGTGCAGGACACACTGTTTGAACACTAGACCACTGGGAATTCTCCCAACTCATTCTGGATGGTCCTACAGGTACACAAACCCACACAAACACGCACAAACACACACAAACACACACAAACACTGCTTTTTTTCAAAGTAGCCAAAACCCCAGAGAGCCCATATGTTGAATGCTGATTTTCAGCATAACCCCATTCACATCAAATCCAATTAAACCCTTAAAGAACGTCCGCACTGCCGAGAACCCCCCGCTATTGTTTCAGCTTCTAAACACCCAAACAGAGCCGCAGAAAGAGCGGAGAGATAAGACACTCTGCCCTAATGAGAAACTTCAGCCATCTCCCGCACACACTGCTGCTAACGCCGTCCGTCACACTGATTAGATTCATCAGGGAAATAACAGCCCTCCAACAAACCATTAGCAGCTTAATTAGCTGGAGTCCGTTCTGCCGCTCGCGCTGTGGAGGGGGCCCTCGTGTGTGTTCACCACCCACGGCAGTGACACACACACACACACACACACAGACACACGCAAAGCAGCGGTTCACATCCTGCGCTGCTCATTAGCCCTGCGTGACCTTCGCTGAAATAAACACACTTTTACAGCGAGGGTCACGCAGGGGTGAACCGGAGTCTAGGATACAAATTTGTTTGGATTTCCTGAACCATGACTTACAATCATAAAGCTTAAACCAGCTGTTTAGTACCGTATTTGTATATATATATGTGTGTGTGTGTGTGTGTGTGTGTGTGTGTGTGTGTGTGTGTGTGTGAGAGAGAACATGAGGTCAGCCGAGACCACTAGCTATGGCTAAATTGGCCATTTCCACAAAGCAAAATTGAAAAACATCCAGGACTTTTTGGCTCTTTTTTTATCTCTTCTTAATAATAATCCATTACTAATTCATTCATCTATTTATTATATTTTTCTTACATTGTAAATGAATACTGAAGTCATTCAGACTATGAAAGTGTTAAACAAACTTAAATACTCTGTGAAGAAGTATTTATGTGCTCCTATCTGGGGAGCTGCTAACTTGTAGTTTCTGAGGCTGGTAAGTCTGATGAATTTATCCTGGGGTGGTCCTGATGAGTGCCAGTTTCCTCATTATAACATTTTTGATGGTCTTTGCGGTGACTGCACTTGAGGATACTTTCAAAGTTCTTGAAATTGATTTTCTGACAGATTGACTGACCTTCATTTCTTAAAGTATTGTTTTCTTTATTTAGTTGAGTAGTTGTTGCTTCTCATAATCTGGATTCGAACATTACTCAAATATTCACTATTCACTGTATACCTGTAACTCTACCTCTTCACTACTTTACTTTAACTGATGCTCTCAAACACTTTATTAAGAGACAAGAAATTCAAGTCATTAACTCTTGATGAGTTCAGCACAGCTGTTAACTGAAAGCCTGAATTCCATAAAACTGACTGAGAAAATCCAGCAGAGATGTGCAAAACTGTCTCTATCTAAGCCAGAGATGCTATTCTGAAGAATTTAAAATATATCTAAAATATTTTGTTTTGTTGAACATTTTTTTGTTTGCTAAATGACTCCATAAAGTGGTACCTTTGTATGTTTTCTTTCATAGTTTGGATGACTTTAGTATAAATCGACAATTTAAAATAATGAAAAAACACTGAAATGAAAATATACAGATATGATTTCTTTGCTTTTTTTTACAATCAGTGATGGTTTGGAGAGTCATGTCTGTCATCTGCTGGTGTTGATCCACTGTGTTTTATTATCAAGTCTAAAGTCAGTGCAGTTTTGTTTTCCCACAAAATCTTACAGCACTTCATGCTTCTCTCTGCTACTGACAACTTTTATGGAGATGTGGATTTCATTTTCCAGCAGGACTTGGCACACTGCCCACACTGCCAAAAGTACCAATTGGTCTTATATAATATTCTAATTTTCTGAGACACTGATTTTTGGGTTTTCATTGGCTGTAAGCATCATAATCATCAACAATAAAATAAATCAACTCTTAAAATTGATCACTCTGTGTTTAATACATCTATATAATATATGAGTTTTACATTTTGAGCTGAATTACTGAAATAAAGTAACTAACTAATATATTGATATTCTGTGTATATGGTTTAACACTTGATGAATTTCTCTGAAATAAGCCTGTGATGATAAGAGGGGTCTATCCAGAACTCAGAGAGCCCAGAAACAGCTGCCAACTCAACACAGTGTGAGAGCACTAGTGCTGCCACTAATAGAGCACTCCTGCCTCTGCTGCTGCTCTCAACTGTGCTCTCTCGCCCCCTCTCTCTCTCTCTCTCTCTCTCTCTCTCACTCTCTCTCTCTCTCTCTCTCTCTCTCTCCCTCTCTCTCTCTTTCTCTCTCGTCTAATTGGACTGAGTTATGAGAGCAGCAGTGAGGGATTCTTCTTGCTGGGGCTATTTTTTGTGTGATTAGAAATTTGTTCTGACCATTACTGTGACCAAAGCCTTTTCAGATCTGTTTAGATCCGTGGTTCTCAAACTGTGGTATGGGCACCGTCAGTGGCACTTGAGGCATCCCAAAATCCACTTTTTCTTGTTCTTTGTGAAATACTACAGTTGTTTATGATGCTGCACATGAAACTCTTCCTCAATCTTTATTGTCTGCAGCAGCTAGTAAAAGAAAATATTCAGGAAAACGGGTCGATCAGGAAAAGCACTGTGTCTACCTGTGAATTAGTATTTATGGCCCCGCCCACCTTGGCTCGGAACCGCCCACAGAAAGAGCTGAAGCCAGGCAGCGACGCCATTTCATCAGATAGGAGCTAAATAACAGCGCTAGGAACAGCATGGCAGTTCACTCCTGTGTTATTTGTGCGAATAACACATCAGTGTTTATATACTTTACCCAGTAATTCAGAGCTAAGAAACAAATTGGTTAGAATTTATGAGTCTATGGAGGAACACCACCAGCCAAGTACAATTGAGATAGGTATTGAGGTAGGTGTATGTTTAGAATAGTTCTGTTTACACTAGTTAAAAGTAAAAATCGACTCCGTTTTGTTCCAACCGCCTGGGTGGCTCTTTCTTTTTTTTTTTACTTTCTGGACCTGGACTTCCCACCTCTCTGTGTAAGTAACTATAGGTTTAAATAGGATCTCCGGTGGATTTGGTGTTTTACAGAGACTCTAAGACTAGGTCAGTGGCTGAACTGCATTTAGCAGGGCATTATTACACATGTTGTAAAGTAACGTTTGACATTGCAAAGACCGTTATTAGTGTAAAAATGTCTTTATTTTAAAACATTTCTAACTGTTGTCCGTCTCACTGGTATCGCAGTGCTGTTAGCCAATTAGAGGCGATATGTTTGCATGTATGAACATTCATGAGCAAGAGCCGAAATCCTATTGGCAGTGTGGGCAGTGTGCCAAGTCCTGCTGGAAAATGAAATCCACATCTTTATAAAACTCTGCGCTGACTTTAGACTTGATAATAAAACACAGTGGATCAACACCAGCAGATGACAGACATGACTCTCCAAACCATCACTGATCATCAGTAAATTTTACATTTCATTTGTAAATCAAGGGAGCAGAGTCTGGAGGAAGAGTGGAGAGACACACAGTCCAAGCTGCTCGAGGTCTAGTGTGAAGTTTCCACCAATCAGTGATGGTTTGGAGAGACATGTCATTTGCTGCTGTTTATCCACTGTGTTTTATTATCAAGATACTGCCTGGTCTTTTGTTTTATTTATATTGTAGTACTTTAATTAATAATATTCCCAAACAAGAAAGCATTCTGTCTGTCTGTCTGTCACGGATGACCCAGGCAGGGAGACGAGGAGGCGGACACAAGTGCAGGTAGGGTGAAAATAAATAATAATTTAATAAATAAATAACAAGAAAACAAGGAACAAGTAACATGAAACAAAGATACACAAATAACCAATAACCAAAACAAATAAGGGGTTAACGATAACAAAACAGGGAGACTAAAGAAACAAACGAGTAACTGAAACAAGACTAAAATAACTAAACAGAACAAGGAGAACCAAATAATAAAATAAACCAAATACTAACAAACAAGGAACTAAAACAAGACGGGATTAACTAAACTGGGCAAGGGAGAAAAGAAGCAAAATAAACAAGGAGCTAGAAGTAAAACGAGATAAACACTGAACTAGGAAACGGGATATGAAAACACAGAGAAACGCTGAGAGACAAAACAACAGAGGAAGGTGCAAAGACCGACGGAGGACAAGGTGGCAGAGGAGGGCTATTTATAGTAACATAAAACACACTAGAATTGGAAACACCTGGGGAAGGGGCGGAGCTACAAATGAGAAACACATGGTGGAAATCTACTGACAGGAGACACAGAGAGGAGGCACAGGTCACGTGGGGAAGACACACAGAGACACGAGACAGGGCTAAGACGTGACACTGTCTCTCTTTCTGCCTGTGTAAACCTCTACCCTTTATTATGTCTGTCTGTCTCTCTTTCTGTCTGTTGTCCTGGTCTGCTCCTGGGCTTTAATTGCCCAGGTGATCAGTCATAGCCCGTTCCTCTGCAGGCTCGTTTGTGCTGGTGTGACTGTATGATATGTGAATTATTCATTTTCTGTGTGGTTCTCTAACTGAAGCAGAGTCGTGATCCTGGTGAAGAAGGAAGGAGAGGTGGACTAATGCATGCAGAGAAAAGCAAATTTCCACAAAGGTAAAGAGGACAAGAAAATGCCAAACACACAAAGGGCACTGAGCTCACAATGGAAAAAAAATACGGGAGGAAACTAACATGACAGGCTGTATATTTATTGTAATTCATACAGTTCTGTGTTTAAAACAGACTCAAGTTTACATTAGATACTTTCTTTATTTCTTTATAGGTCAGCAGAGGGAAGAACAGAGTTTCAGAAGAACTGTATTATTATATTTGGTTTGTATATTTCAGAACGTGGCAGCAAACACTCCCAAATGACATATTTTATATAAAAGACTGAGTAAAATATAATTAAAATGTTGCTGCTTCGGTTTGTAAACACAATTAACAATTAAGATAGGTAGGTGTATGTTTAGAACAGTCCTGTTTACACTAGTTAAAAATAAAAATCCAACAAAACCCTGTAGTGGATTTTTACTTTCTGGACCTGAACTACCCACCTCTGTGTGTTTATATAGGATCTCCGGTGGATTTAACTTTTTAAAGAGACTTAAGTTTACAAAATACGGTTTGTAAAAGTATTTCCGGGATACTGAGCGCACCTTAATGTAAGCCGCACCCACTAATTTAAAAAAAGAAACAAGAATTGGTACATACATACAGGATACACCTGACTATAAGTCACAGTTGTCCATGTTATGTAACATGATATACAGGGGTTGGACAATGAACCTGAAACACCTGTCATTTTAGTGTGAGAGGTTTCATGGGTAAATTGGAGCAGCCTGGTGTTCAATCTTCATTAATTGCACATTGCACCAGTAAGAGCAGAGTGTGAAGGTTCAATTAGCAGGGTAAGAGCACAATTCTGCTCTAAATATTGCAATGCACACAACATTATGGGAGACATACCAGAGTTCAAAAGAGGACAAACTGTTGGTGCACGTCTTGCTGGAGCATCTGTGACCAAGACAGCAAGTCTTTATGATGCATCAAGAGCCACGGTATCCAGGGGAATGTCAGCATACCACCAAGAAGGACCAACCACATCCAACAGGATTAACTGTGGACGCTGTAAGAGGAAGCTGTCTGAAAGGGATGTTCGGGTGCTAACCCGGATTGTATCCAAAAAAACATAAAACCACGGCTGATCAAATCACGCAGAATTCAATGTGCACCTCAACTCTCCTGTTTCCACCAGAACTGTCCGTCACCACGATAAATTATTGTGCTCTAAAACCAGGGGTTTCAGTTTCATTCTCCAATATATATATATATATTTACACAGTAAGATGTTACACAGAAACATTTAATTTAACATTTAATGTTCACTCCATGAATCCACATGTGTTCCTGTATAGCTTTAATGTCTTCAATATTACATGTATAATGTAAAAAAATATATAAAAAGAAAGAGAACACATCGAATGAGAAGAGGTGTGCCCAGACTTTTGACTGGTACTGTATGTGGATAAATACATTAGCACAGTATGTGCTGTGTGTTAGGTAATAAATACAATCAAAATGTTATTAATAAATACTGCTGAATATGAAATACTGCTTTTCTCATTATTAGACGCTAGAAGAGTGTGTGAGTGAGTGTGAGTGTTGGTATGAGTGTGAGTGGGTGGCTATTCCTGCTTTATCTGAAGGAATAAGTATATTTTTCTCTATTATTGTTGTTTTTTTATCCATAGAGAAAGATTGAAACCCATCTCTCTCCTCCACCTCCCTCCATCCGTCTCCAGCAGGGCCAGAGCAGAGATTCCTCATTTCAGCTGAGGAGTTTATAGTCTTTCTGCCTTTGTGTTTTCTGCACTATGAGCCTGGGAGATTTCTCTGGAAAAAGCAGTGAATCTGAATACAGCTCACTGCCCACAGTTCCAGTCCATTTACACTGAGAGAGAGAGACGCTCTGATCATTACAGAGAGCTGCTAACTCCCAGCTACACTTCTTACTATTCAATCTACTTTATTCCAATATACTTAAAACATATTGAGAAATGTCTGAGTATGCTGTAAATATACTAACAGATTTATGTCCTTACCTAAAATACTGTATATTAAAAGTACATTAATATTATGCTTTCATCAATAAAGTGTATTTAAAAAATATATACTACTATGAACTACACTTTTTTATTTTAATGTAATTCCCCTTAGTGAAAAAAGTAGATTAAAGTATACTAAGCATTGTTCTGCTATAGTTCACTAAAATAACATTAGCTAAAATGCCGGTGCTTCGTGTTTAATCAACATTACCTAAGCACTGTTAATGTATTACCTCATTAATGTCGTATTCATGGTAACTAATGCATTAATTCATGTTAGTTAGTCAACACTTCATGTAAAGTGTTACCGATAAAACTTTAAATAATTTAAAAAGTGCTTTTTATATTTACTTAGTTTATCTTTGTCTGATATTAAAGTTTAAGAAAAATACTTTTACACATTGCTGTATAAATCCCATATTATACAGTATTTTTTTTTACTGTGTTTTGGAAAAACACACCCAAACTGGACTGAACTGGACGTTTTAAATGCAGGTCTGAGTTAGCGAGTTTACAGTGGTGTGAAAAAGTGCCCCCTTCCTGATTTCTTGATTTCCTGATTTTTGGCATGTTTGTCACACTTAAATATTTTGGAAAAATTAAACAAATTTAAATATTAGTCAAAGACAACACAGGTAACACAAAATGCTATTTTTAAATAAAGGTGTTTATTTTTAAGGGAGAAAAAAATCTAAACCTACACGACCCTGTGTGAAAAAGTGATTGCCCCCTAAACCTAATAGCTGGTCGGGCCACCCTTAGCAGCAACAACTGCAACCAAGCGTTTGCGAAAACTTGCAATGAGTCTTTTACAGCGCTGTGGAGGAATTCTGGCTCCACTCATCTTTACAGAATTGTTGTAATTCAGCCACACTGGAGGGTTTTCCAGCACGAACGGCCTTTTTAAGGTCACGCCACAGCATCTCAATCAGATTTAGGTCAGGACTTTGACTAGGCCACTCCAAAATCTTCACTTTGTTTTTCTTCAGCCAATCAGAGGTGGATTTGCTGGTTTGTTTTGGATCATTGTCCTGCTGCAGAACCCAAGTTGGTTTCAGCTTGAGGTCACGAACAGATAGTCGGACATCATTCTCCTTCAGGATCTTTGGGTAGACAGAAGAATTCATAGATCTGTTTATCACAGCAAGTCTTCCAGGTCCCGACGCAGCAAAACAGCCCCAGACTATCATCAAACCATCACACTACCACCACCATGTTTTACTGTTGGTATAATGTTCATTATCTGGAATGCAGTATTTCTTTTAAGCCAGATGTACTGGCACACATGCCTTCCAAAGAGTTCAACTTTTGTCTCATCGGTCCACAGAATGTTTTTCCAAAAGTCTTGGTGTTCTGGAAAAGTAGAAAAACTGAAACGAGCTTTAATGTTGTTTTTGCTCAGCAGTGGTTTTCGTCAAGGAACTCTGTGCCATGTCGGCCATTTTTGCCCGGTCTCTTTCTGATGGTGGAGGCATGAACACTGACCTTAACTGAGGCAAGTGAGGCCTGCAGTTCTTGTTGGATGTTGTTGTCGGTCTTTTGTGACCTCTTGGATGAGACGTCGCTGCTCTTTTGCGGTAATTTTGGGCGGCCGGCCACTCCTGGGAAGGTTCACCACTGTTTCATGTCTTCGTCATTTGTGGACAACGGCTCTCACTGTGGTTCGCTGGATTCCCAAAGCTTTGGAAACGACTTTATAACCCTTTGCAGACTGATAGATCTCAGTTACCTTCTTTCTTAATTGTTCCTACATGATGTGTAGCGTTTAAGGATCTTTTGGTGGAGATCTTTCACTTTGTCAGGCAGGTTCTTGTTTAAGTGATGTCTTGATTGAGAACAGGTGTGGCAATATTCAGAACAGGCCTGGGTGTGGCTAGAGACAGTGTACTCAGGTGTTAGAAACCACAGTGACGGTATGTTTTAACAAGGGGGCGATCACTTTTTCACACAGGGACATGTAGGTCTGGATTTTTTCTCCCTTAATAATAAAAAACTTTCATTTAAAAATAGCATTTTGTGTTTACCTGTGTTGTCTTTTACTAATATTTAAATTGGTTTGAGGTTCTGACACATTTAAGTGTGACAAACAAGCAAAAAAAATCATAAAATCAGGAAATCAGGAAATGAGGAGTGGGGAAAACACTTTTTCACACCACTGTAAATCAGGTCTTCATGTTTAAGGATCAGAAGTGAAAAGTAATGAATTACATTTTCTCAAGTTACTGTAATTGAGTAGATTTTTTGAGTAATTTGTAATTTTAGAGTAGTTTTTAAAATAGGTAATTTTACTTTTACTCAAGTACATTTTGACACAAGTAATTAACTTTGCTACATTGGAAAACTCCCAATTACTGAGTAAAAAAAAATACTGGGAAAAAAAAATTATCTGAATTAAAAAAAAAATTGGCACGGATAGAGCTGTCAGCTCTCAAAACTTCCACATCAAACCTGTGAAAGCATGTGGTGATAAATATTTTTATCATTAAACAATCTGCTTAAATGTAAAAAAAAATGTAAATAGCAGTTAAAGCACAGCAATGGCAAGTTAAAAAATAATAATAATAATAATGAACTGTAAAATTATAAAATTACAGTTTATAGTCACCTATATTACCATAACTTTTTATTGGTAAAGAAAAAAAATGGATCATTAAAAACCTATAACACTGATTTTATGGGGTAGTCTGAACAAATACTGCCTGAAAGATCCAAATTATTGTGTGGAATAATAGATAATTAAAAACGATTTAATTTATGATTTGTTTTTAATTTTTTACATCAAGTAATTAAAAGTAACTATGTAACTTTTACTCAAAGTACATTTTAAATTGAGTACTTTTTTTACTTTTACTCGAGTAGATTTTTAGATGGGTACTTTTACTTTTACTTGAGTAGAATTTTAGCAAGTAAAAGTTAAGGTACTTTTACTTTTAATTAAAATTTTTCAGTACTTTTTCCACCTCTGTTAAGGATGCAGTAAGCATGTGTGCTAAACGCCTCAGTCTGGTGTGGATGTACACCTTGTTGTTGTAATTTCAGTCGCTGTTAAAGGATTTAAGTTAAACTGTTTGTGTGATCAGGGGAATTAGCAGGATTAGCCTGTGGGGGCGGCAAAGGGAAACAGTATGTATTAGCATACATTAACCTTTCTCCAAACCTGTCAGCACCCATTTAGAATGAGCTGCAGCTCCACAGGGAATCTTCCAGCAGCTAAACCTCGCCCACGAAGCCTTCAGAGCCCCCCGTTACCCAGGACCAGGGCCTTCCCTCATCAGCATTCAGCAGGCTGGGATTACGCTGTGATTTATTAATCATTAGTGTAACTACAGAAACTCAAAACCTCAACCTGCCCAAACAGTGACGCAAAAACTGGCAACCCGGTGGCGAGAAAGTTTCCACTAAAGTAGGGTGGAAGTTTTAGAGTGATGGGAGGCTGCTGGGTCTGGCGAACAGGTGAGAGCTCAAAGCTGAAGAGTGCACTGGCTCATAATGCAAGTTTTTAACCCAGAAAGCTCTGAAGTTTGTACTGCTGTTTTTTTTTTTTTTTTTCACTTTCACTTTTTTAAGTTTCTTTGATTTTACCAAATTGAAAACCTAATTTTTGCACCAGGAGTAAAGGCATAAAGTTATCCAAAAGCAGTGTGTAAGACTGGTGGAGGAGAACATGATGCCAAGATGCATGAAAACTGTGATTAAAAACCAGGGTTATTTATATCACCAAATTATGATTTCATTTCAGCCATTTCTCATTTTCTGTAAAAAAATGCTCTAAATGACAAAAATATTTTTATTTGGAATTTGAGAGAAGTGTTGTCTGTAGTTTATAGACTAAAACAACAATGTTAATTGACCTCATATATACACCTATAAATAGCAAAATCAGAGAAACTGATTCAGAAACTGAAGTTGTCTCTTAATTTGGCTCACTATGATCTTCTTCAGTATCTTTCTATGGGAAAACACTTAAGATATGACACTTTGATGCAGTGTAAAGTAGTCAGTGTACAGCTTGTGTAACAATAAAGTAACTCAACACACAGCCAATTATATTTAAACCACTGGCAACAGAATTGAGTACCGTATTTTTCGCACCGTAAGGCGCACATAAAATCATTTAATTCTCCCAAAAATCGTAATCCAGTACGCCTTATGTATGAATTCTACCAGTCAGGTATTAAGGAGCAGTAAAGCCACTCTGCTGAAGTACAGTGTTATACAGCATTAGCTGCTAAATGCACTAACCGTAACTCTTTTGCCATTCAGAGGGGAGTATTATCGGCCTGTAGCCTGCTGTTAACCCCGGCTAGCACTGCTGGAGCAGCAATAGCATTACCCACTAACTGTGCGTAGAGAGAGAGTGTATCGGATGGAGGTCTGCGTTTTTACTGTGTTAAAACAAGCTACGTAAGACGAACCGCTAGCTCACCGGAACTCAGGGTTCATAAACATAGCACTGTCAGGCAACGTTAGCATTAGCAATAAGCTGCAATTGATAATATTGCTACACCCAGCTTTAGTGAAAATTTGGAAATCTAATCTTACTGTAAATAAACGGAAGCATTTTACTCACCCAAAAAAGAGTTTTCAGGATAGAAATCTGTGTAGATTAACATTCAGTGCTCGTTTGACTTTAAAATATATATATATATATTTTTTTTAATTACAGTTTTGTTTACTCAACCTGGTTTAGCTTCACGGGTCTCAACACCCAGCAGCGAGACCTGCTGAATTAGAAGGAAAACATGGCAACACCCCTGTTCCTTACTAGTGTCGCATAATGCTCCTTATAATCCAGTGCACCTTATGTATGAAAATAGACCAGAAAATAGACGTTTAGTCTTATAGTGCGAAAAATACGTTACACTGAGCACTGCATGCTGTCCTCCCACTTCTTTAACCTCTGCAGCAATGCTGGCAGTACATATGCATCTATTTTATTAAAATGTTGAACATTTGGACTCTGGACTTCTTTGGTTGGCTCTGAGGAGACCTGTTCTGAGTGGAATCCGTCCTGGAAAACTTATTTATGACCTTGGCCTGGTGCTGTTTCTCAGTTTTAGGATGTTTTTTTTTTATTTTCTTATCCTGCATTTTTACTGGCAGGTGACAATTTGCTCATGTTGTCCTATGCTTGCCTCTTGTTTGTGTTTTAGGATGTACATGCTGTTGTGAGTGGGCGTGTACCGTGTGGGCGGTTAGCAAATTAGCCATTCATCCCCGGCTGGTGTTGGCTTAGGGCCCCCAAATACCTTGAAACGGCCCTGTTTGTTGAGCCTTTCTTACAAAATAAAGTTTGATGTTTGGTAAGAAGTGAAATTTGCATATTAAAATCGCTTACCTTCGTACAGCCAGTCACTCAGCCCGTTAAATATCACTCCCTCTTTGCCGGTGGAAACCAGGCGGATGGAGCGGTTCTCCACAGTGGCTCGGTAGTAGATATTATTCTCAAATATGAAAATCTGAAACAAGATAAGAAAGAAAAAGAATGTAGTCTTTTAAAGTTTTAAGACAAAGAGGAATAATAAACAGTTTACTAAATAAATAAAAAAAAAAATACTTTAGGAAATGAAGATCAGTCCATCCGAAACATTTCAAGAACTTGCAGTCACAAAGACTGTCAAAAACGTTACGATGGAACTGGCCCTCATCAGGACCGCCACAGAAAGAGAAAGAAAGAGAAAGAGTTTCCTCTGTTGTACAGGATAAGTTCTAACAGTCTCTAACAGCTTGTTTGGTTTGTTTAACACTTTCAAGTTACTACATGATTCCTTATGTGTTCCTTCATATTCTGGATTACTTCACTATTTATTTACTATGTAGGAAAACATAAATAGATACATACAAGGGGTTGGACAATGAAACTGAAACAGCTGGTTTTAGAGCACAATAATTTACTGTGGTGACGGACAGTTCTGGTGGAAACAGGAGAGTTGAGGTGCACATTGAATTCTGCCGTGATTTGATCAGCCGTGGTTTTATGTTTTTTGGATACAATCCGGGTTAGCACCCGAACATCCCTTTCAGACAGCTTCCTCTTACAGCGTCCACAGTTAATCCTGTTGGATGTGGTTGGTCCTTCTTGGTGGTATGCTGACATTACCCTGGATACCGTGGCTCTTGATGCATCACAAAGACTTGCTGTCTTGGTCACAGATGCTCCAGCAAGACGTGCGCCAACAATTTGTCCTCTTTTGAACTCTGGTATGTCTCCCATAATGTTGTGTACATTGCAATATTTAGAGCAGAACTGTGCTCTTACTCTGCTAATTGAACCTTCACACTCTGCTCTTACTGGTGCAATGTGCAATTAATGAAGATTGAACACCAGGCTGCTCCAATTTACCCATGAATCCTCCCACACTAAAATGAGACAGGTGTTTCAGTTTCATTGTCCAACCCCTGAAGTTTAGTATTGGATAGTGATGCAGGTTCACAGTTCCATGCATTAAACTCTCTTTACTCTAATAACTATATAACTATTCCAAGATAAACATAGTTTTCCATTCTGGAGCTCTTTTAAGTAGAGAAAATTATAGAAAAAAAAAACCTAGCTACAAACTAGCTATGAATACTTTAAAGTACTGCTATAAGTCGCTCTGGATAAGGGCGTCTGCTAAATGCCTTAAATGTAAATGAAAATGTAAAAAAACCTGAATGTTTTTCAATTTCCAACCAAGAAAAGATGTGTCCAAACTTTTAAATGGCATTTGTACATTTTTACCTACTTCTAATATTTGAATGCATCAAAAAATCTTTAGTTCTTTTTTTTTTAATATGACCCTGATTACTTTTCAATCTATGTTTATACCAAAATAAAGAAATAAAGAGTCTCTGTTGTTTCTGTTGTTGTTTGTGCCTTTAGGACTGATGTAATGTAAATGAGCTTTCTCCTGACTGGCCGAGTTGTTTGTTGCCTCATTCTAAAAGCAGTGCAGGTTGAAACGCTTGAGATACAGATATGAAAATTAATGAGCCGTAAAAAAAAAAAATCTGGCGCGTTCAGAAACCAAACCCCTGTAGAGGAGTCCGGCGGCGGCGTTCCTGAGAGAAAACTTCAGTGATTTTAACATGAAAACTCCGGTGACTGCTGCTGCTGCTCTCTGAGACTAAAATACAGGGCTAATTGGTGTTGAATTATTTAGTTCAACAACTATGCAAATGAAGGTCATGTCCAAAAAAGTCCATTTGAGATCTTAGATCTATTATAAAAGCAAGTCCATCAGTTTTTGCTTCATTGGCTCCATATATACATGTAAGCGTTCAGTGCTTGGACCCCAGAGATTACAGAGCCACTTCTAACTTAAATTTTATAGTTGTTTTAACGGTTTATAGAAATGTACAAAATGATGAGTTTCTTTGATTTTACCAAATTGAAACCCTCTGGAATATAATCAAGAGGAAGATGGATGATCACAAGCCATCAAACCACCAAACTGAACTGCTTGAATGTTTGCACCAGGAGTAAAGTAGCATAAAGTTATCCAAAAGCAGTGTGTAAGACTGGTGGAGGAAAACATACCAAGATGCATAAAAACTGTGATTAAAAACAATGTTATTCCACCAAATATTCATTTCTGAACTCTTAAAACTTTATGAATATGAACTTGTTTTCTTTTTGCATTATTTGAGGTCTGATAGCTCTGCATCTTTTTTGTTATTTCAGCCATTTCTCATTTTCTGTAAATAAATGCTCTAAATGACTTATATTAATATTTTTATTTGGAATTTGGGAGAAATGTTGTCTGTAGTTTATAGAATAAAACAACAATGTTTATTTTACTCAAACATAAACCTATAAATAGCAAAATCAGAGAAACTGATTCAGAAACTGAAATTGAAATATTTTTTTCCAGAGCTGAATATGACATGACTCCCAAACCATCACTGATTGGTGGAAACTTCACACTAGACCTCGAGCAGTTTGGACTGTGTGTCTCTCCACTCTTCCTCCAGACTCTGCTCCCTTGATTTACAAATAAAATGTAAAATTGACTGATGATCAGTGATGGTTTGGAGAGTCATGTCTGTCATCTGCTGGTGTTGATCCACTGTGTTTTATTATCAAGTCTAAAGTCAGTGCAGTTTTATTTTCCCACAAAATCTTACAGCACTTCATGCTTCCCTCTGATACTGACGACGTTTATGGAGATGTGGATTTCATTTTCCAGCAGGACTTGGCACACTGCCCACACTGACAAAAGTACAAATTGGTCTTATATAATTGGTCAAATAATTGTCAAATCTTAGCGTTTGTCTGTCTTGTGTTTTTAAACACATGGCCTTGTTTTCTAATTATCCTCATTTGTAACCCCGCCCCCTCGTTACTTTCCCAGTGGTTCCCTGTCCGTGCCTGTGTATAAGTACCTCATGTGTTTCATTGATCTCTGTCACGCTTTTTATTTGACCCTATCTGGATGGGTTTTTTGATCACTGTTTGTGGAGCCACTGACCTGCCGTTGTTTGTTTATTTCACTTCTTTGTTTCTTTATACCTGTTTATACCCGTCATTAGTTCATCATCTTTGTTTGTCTTAGTGTTTATTTCTTTGTCTCAGTGTTTGTTTTTGCAATGTCTAAAAATAAAACCAACTTGCATGTGCATTCTGCCTCCAATATGTTACAAAAAGCACAACAGAGAACAAAGAAGCATATGGGGTATTTATACACAGGCACAGACAAGGGACACCTGGGGGAGTAACGAGGGGGCAGGGTTACAGATAAGACAGGCGGTGCTAAGGCTGGGAGACTATAATAACATAAAAAAGGCCATGTGCTTAAAGAGCACATGGCTGGGAACACCAGACAGGAAAACAGAGGACAGGAGCACATGGGACCAACACAAGACAGGCAACACAGGCTAAGGTGTGATATTAATTTTCTGAGACACACTATGCTTCCCTCTGCTGACAACTTTTATGGAGATGTGGATTTCATTTTCCAGCAGGATTTGGCACACTGCCCACACTGCCAAAAGCACCAATAGGTCTTATATAATATTCTAATTTTCTGAGGTTTTTAATGGCTGTAAACCATAATCACCAACAATAAAAGGCATATACACTTAAAATAGATCACTTTGTGTGTTTAATACATCTATATAATATATGAGATTCACATTTTGAACTGAATTACTGAAATTAAAGCTACTTATAAATTATGTTTTATTTTTTTTTTTTGAGATGCACAGTGGTACAGTTGGAACATTTAATGATATTAAAATTCTTTATCAAACCATTATTTCATTATTTCATGTGTCGTTTTTTTTCTTTTTACGTTTTCCATGCTCTGTCTCTTTAAGTGTAACAGCAGCAGGCTGTAGTGCAGAGGAGAGGCTGGTGCTGATAATGCAGCTGCTATTGACAGCACAATGCCTATTGATAGGTGCTGGGCTCAGGAGGAGCAGCTGTAATGCCACATTGAACTCTAATCCTCCTCTAAACTCACTGCTGTACTGAATCCACACTTATCAGAGAGAGAGAGCCGGACACACAGCCAGTCCACCGCCTCTAAATCCCCCCCCCCCAGCTGCACACACACACACACACACACACACACACACACACACACACACCGCAGCTCTTTACAATATCCTGAGTGCTGGTTATCCACTTTATTCTGCATCAAGACAAGCAGAGGATGTGTTTGTTTAATTTGTGCTGTGAGTGCTAGAGACCCACTTAGTCCACTTTAATAAAAGTACTGTAAGTGCTCTATCAAAAAAAGTGAGTTGAGTAGAAGTTGAATGTAGGCCAGTCACAATAATTACATTATCATTCTAATTCTATTTTTTATCTATTTTTATATTTGATGTACTCTTATTTTAATAATTACATGTAGCTAATATTTTCTATGTCATGTCAATCACTGATTTTGTAAATGCTCAGCTACACTAATAATGAGGGTTGTCCTCAATGTACTTCCGAGTCAAAATAAAGGTTGATTGATTGGTTGGTTGGTTGGTTGGTTGATTGTTTGGTTGATTGTTTAGTTGATTGATTGATTGATTGATTGGTTGGAGGATTGGTTGGTTGATTGGTTGGTTGGTTGGTTGATTGATTAATTGATTGGTTGGTTGGTTGCTTGTTTGGTGGAGTGATTGATTGGTTGGTTGGTTGATTGTTTGGTTGGTTGATTGGTTGGTTGATTGGTTGATTGTTTGGTTGATTGATTGGTTGGTTGGTTGGTTGGTTGGATGTTTTGTTGGTTGGTTGGTTGATTGGTTGGTTGGTTGGTTGGATGTTTTGTTGGTTGGTTGGTTGATTGGTTGGTTGGTTGATTGATTAATTGATTGGTTGGTTGGTTGCTTGTTTGGTGGATTGATTGATTGGTTGGTTGGTTGATTGGTTGGTTGGTTGATTGTTTGGTTGATTGTTTGGTTGATTGATTGGTTGGTTGGTTGGTTGGATGTTTTGTTGGTTGGTTGGTTGGTTGATTGGTTGGTTGGTTGGTTGGTTGGTTGGTTGGATGTTTTGTTGGTTGGTTGGTTGGTTGATTGGTTGGTTGGTTGATTGATTAATTGATTGATTGGTTGGTTGATTGGTTGTTTAGTTGATTGATTGATTGATTAATTGATTGACCACAGCATACCAGAAAACACCCTGCAAAAATGAGATGTTCTAAACTACTTGTTTAAAACATTACAGTCTGTTTCTTGTTAAAGTCTCTCAGACTCGAGCACAATCACACTCTGAAAGCATTTATTCTGTACGTTTTCTCCTCTGTCTGACCAAAAGGGCAAAGATAATATGCATAAAGCAAGGGCTCTAAAAGTGAATGTAGCAATTTAGCACACACTCATTAAAGCTAAGCTAATTCCCTCCAAGATATGAAACTGCCTGTACCGTCAAACTCTCGCATATTTCATATCCACTTAATGTAAAAGGCATCTGCGAGGCAGGGTCGCCACCGAGCTTCATTTATTCACCTCAGTCAACAGAGAGGAAACAGATTTAACACCGGCTGCAGCCGGCCCCTCCAGCGCCACACTTTTATAAATTAAATGTAAAATGCTTTTTTAACACTTTGACTCGTTGCTGGTTATGTAAATGATTTCTGGAGGCAGTGCTTTTTATAGGTGATATACACTCGCTGGCAAAATGAACAATTAAGCAATCAGCAGGTTCTGAGCTCCTCAATAATGAAATTCAAGGTTAATGTTATAATGGGACGTTTTATTAAAAAAAAACACTCTCTTTATATACAGTATTTCATTACAAATTCCCATCGGCAATGATTCTTAGAGAGTTTAGGGTGGAGTTACATTTAAAATATACACCTAAGATTACATTACGCTAAAACTTTCTGTCTGTCAATCATTAAAGCTCCTATATATTTACTATATATTCTATTCTATATTTTAAATGAATAGTGAAGTCATCCAGACTATGAAGGAACAACATAATGAATCATGTAGTAACTTAAAAACAGTGTTAAACAAACCAAAATACTGTAGTTTCTGAGGCTGGTAACCCTGATGAACTTATCCTGTACAACAGAGGAACTCTTGCTCTTCCTTTCCTGAGGTGGTCCTGATGAGTGCCAGTTTCATCATAACAACATTTTTAATGGTCTTTTGCAGTGACTGCACTTCAGGATACTTTTGAACTGATTATCGACTGATGCTCTCAAACACATAAAGAGGCAAGAAATTAAAGTAATTTACTCTTGATGAGTTCAGCACAGCTGTTAACTGAAAGCCTGAATTCCAGGTGATTCTACCTCATAAAGCTGACTGAGAAAATTCAGCCAAGACGTGCAAAACCTCTACATAGTTTGAATAAAACCCACTGATTTTAAAGTGCGTCCAAACTTTTGACTTGTACTGTAGATTACTGCAAACTTCTGGGATGAAATAGCAGCTGTCTAGCAATAACTCCGCAACACCATAACAACCACCTCAGATACCATAGCACCTCTTAAATAACAACAGCAAGCCATATTAGCTATAGCAAACACCACATGCAATATCCAAGCACAACCACCATAGCAAAAAAAACCTTTTAAAAAATATAGCAGGCATGTACAGTATATCATACTAACCATTTAATAATACCACAGTGACCACCTGGCAATAATACCACCAGCAAGTTATAAAACAATAGCTGTCACACATTTGTGATATTACACTTACTATCTACAGCAGCAACCCCACATCATATTACCTACCTATTGACATAACTGCAACAACTTGGGATATCATAACAACCACCTAGTAAACGAGCAGGTCAGTTTCCTTTGCTAGACACGTCCAGGTAGCTGCACCGTTAAAATAGCAATCCACAGAGTCAGAGTTCACCTGGCTCTTAAAGGGAATGTCGAGTGACACTCTGATTGTTTCATTGCATGTTACACCCAAAATTAACCACACGCATGATTAATTAAGATAATTAGTACAGGCCTTTTAAGCGATTCGAGCTGCGTAAGGTGTACTTTTCCCGTCATTACGATAGCAAAGACACTCTGACACGAATATTAGTTCATTATGTATCGATTTATCTATTAAAAGTTGTAGATGGGTTTCTCATAAATAGCTATAAATATATGAGTTTGAGGTTATAAAAAGGTAAGGATGCTTAAATTTAAAATATAGGACACCACTCTAAAAGTGACTGTCCTACTTCACACACACACACACACACACACACACTGTGACGCACACTCACTCTGCATGTGATAACCGAGCTGAAGAGCCCTTCTGTGAATGTGAAGGCTTATTTTGGTAGGACATCTGCTTGAAAAACACAGTGTGTGTGTGTGTGTGTGTGTGTGTGTGTGTATCGTGCTTTTAAACCCCTGAGATTAGTTTCAGAGAGGGATTGAACGCGTGACTCACTCCTTTCTGAATTTAGAGTCCAGCTCCACCTCTCTTCTCTATGCTTTAACATCTCTATCTCTGAGCATTACACAAACACACACACATTCAGCGGCTTCCAAAAGTATTCATACCCCTTGATCTTTCTCACATTTCACAAACTCACAGATCGAGCAAGAAGAGCACTGTTCAGAGAAGTAGCCAAGAGGCCCATGGTCACTCTGGAGGAGCTGCAGAGATCCATAGAGATTTACCTTCCAGCAAGACAATGACCCTAAACATACAGATACACCCATAGAGCTCACAGATCTTTTGATACTTATGTGAACAATACTGAGAGCTGGAGGTAATTTAGAGTCTGTAGCTGTTTTATACTGTTTAATACTTATTTTTACTTTTTAGTCCTTGTTTTAGTTCATTTTTTATGTATCTTTTATTTTTCTTTTATTTGCTGAACCATGCTTTCTTATTAGGATTGGTTATATTATTATATTGTTTTATTACTTTTTAATAGCGTTAGCTTCATTTGAGTTTTTTTATCGATTTTGCCTTTTTTTTGTCTTTTGACTTTTTTATAGTTTTATCGATTAAATCTTAATTACTTTATTATTTTCATTTTTTATCATTTACACTTAATTTGACTTTCTTTTTAATATTTATGAGCTTCTTATTTTTCTCTGTGTTTTTACCCAGGATGGTACAAAAATAAATCATAATTCTTTTATTTTAATCCCTGCTATGTAATGGCTCAATGTGGTTTAACATAAAGGTTAATTGATCAATCATTTAGATTTAATAAGAGTTTTATAAATACAGCTCTGGAATACATTAAGAGACCACTTCAGTTTCTGAATCAGTTTTTCTGATTTTGCTATTTATAGGTTTATGTTTGAGTAAAATGAACATTGTTGTTTTATTCTATAAACTACAGACAACATTTCTCCCAAATTCCAAATAAATTTTTTGATTTATTTAGAGCATTTATTTTTAAAAAATGAGAAATAACTGAAATAACAATTTTTTTTTTTCATTTTTCAGACCTCAAATAATTAAGAGAAACAAGTTCATATTAATAAAGTTTTAAGAGTTCAGAAATCAATATCTGGTGGAATAACCCTGGTGGTTTTTAATTACAGTTTTTGTTTTTATGCATCTCTGCATCATGTTCTCCTCCACCAGTCTTACACACTGCTTTTGAATAACTTTATGCTGCTTTACTCCTGGTGCAAAAATTCAAGCAGTTCAGTTTGGTGGTTTGATGGCTTGTGATCATCCATCTTCCTCTTGATTATATTCCAGAGGTTTTCAATTTGGTAAAATTAAAGAAAATCATCATTTTTAAGCATTTTTTCCAGAGCTGTATAATTATACATACAGAGCATCACTGCGCCCAGGTGATAGATAGTATTAGTGCGTCTGCATGTCGTTTTGCGTGTACATTTTAACATGTTTGCAAGTGTCTGTGTGTGTGTGTGAGTGTGTGAGTGTGTAATGAAGTTAGCTGCAGTGTGCGGGGAGCTGCAGAAGGTGTGGTAACAGGAAGTGACAGCACTAATCTGGGTTATTTCATGACTAATGACGGGACAGGCTGAGCCGTATCAATTCAGCAGCAGCTCTAATTAATTCACTGCTGAAATTACAGGTAATTAATTACACTGCACTGCTGGGAGAGATCCTTCACTGAGACACACACACACACACACACACACACACGCTATTATACACTGGGGTCCACTATTGTAGAGACACTGAGTCTCATCTCACACACAAACAAAAGAGTAATTAATGGAAAACTACAACAACAAAAACAGCAGCTAAAAAAGAAAAGGACTATGGTTCTCCTAAAGACTCCATTTCCCAGCATTCTCAGCCCTTGAACTACAAAGACTCGACTGAACAGGTGACTCTTCCTCCTTCTGATAGCTCATTTCCCACACCTGTTTGTATCAGTATAAATAGCCCTCTGTTTCCTCTGTTCCCTGCCGAGTATTATCTAGTTTTCTAGCTCTGTTTTGACACGTTTTCCTTGCTTTCTTGCTTTCTTTTTATCGACCCACTAACCTTCTGCATTCCTCTTCTATGATGCTTTTCCATTATCTTACTGCATGATGAAGGATCTCCCACTCAGTTTGGTTTCATCTTTCTTAACAGCTCTCACAATGTTTCAGACATGAACTGCTGTGCATTTTCTTGATCTATCTGTTTGATATCTGTTACTCAGTACACCAGTGATGACTTTCTTCTTCCAAACAGTTGTTCTGGTTATGGACAATATTTGTGCAACCGTTCTGATTGATTTTCCATCTTCTCTCAGCTTCACAGTTGCTTGTTTATACCTAAAGATGGCTCCTCTAACTACGAATGCACAGTCAGTACCAGAGGTGGAATGTAATTAATTACATTTACTCACATTACTGTAATTGAGTAGATTTTATGAGTAATTTGTAATTTTTAAAGAAGTTTTTAAAACACAAGTAATTTACTTAGCTAATTGTCTGAATTAAAAAAGAAATTGTTTTGTTCTCCATGGCAGCGCAGCTGAACTTCTCTATGCAGTGTTTATTAAGATTAGTGGGAGAGAAGCTGTGTAGTGTGGGGTCTGTGTGCGTGGCTTGTGGGAACTTGTTGTACGTTTTTACATCAAATAATTAAAAGTAACTATGTAACTTTTACTCAAAGTAAATTTTAAATTGAGTACTTTTTTTACTTTTACTCAAGTAGATTTTTAGATGGGTACTTTTACTTTTACTTGAGTAGAATTTTAGCAAAGTAAAGGTACTTAATTACTTAGTTAATTAAAAATTTTCAGTACTTTTTCCACCTCTGGTCAGTACAGATAAAACCCAAATCTGAATGCAGACATTCAGTGCTATTCATTTATTGAATAACTAATGCATCAGGACAAACCTGGGCATTAAAAAAACAACCTAAAATAACATGTTCCTATACTTTGCTCAAAAGAAAAATGTGTTAGATCAGGCAGAACGTGTTACCTTCTGAACTGTGTATCAGATCCAGATGTAAACACCTGGAAATGTTCTTTCTTTTAATGTCAAACCCAAATTGTTTTAGTCTACATCAGAAATAAAGAGATTTGCCTCACTGTTTCAATACTTTTGAAGAGGATTGTATGTACAAATTTCTATATTTTAGAGTATCTGTAACTTTTTGACTTGTTAGGATTTGCAAATATTGATGACACTGGTGCAGCATCTGGGTTTCAGGCCACTTACATAAGGGTCCTTATTTTTGGGGTCCCATTACCCACTTCTGCTTCTTAACAACCCGTAACTGATCATTTCAGGGCCATTTTCTTCCATCAGTGCTGAGTAACAGCACTCAGGTGACGGGAGTATGGAGATTTTAAGAACTAATTACAGGCTTTTAGGCAAAGTGGAGAGCACTGAAGTGCACCCATTTCAGATTCAGAAGAGGAGGGTAGTGGGATCAGTGTTTCTGCCTCATGGCTGACTGATATGGACACTACCGAAACTACCAGTCTTTATTTATATAAGAGATTTGAATATAAAATGCCTCTCTTTAGGTCTTAATTCCTCAATTTATACAGTCGAAAGCGTTGGCATCCCTGACAATTACCGTATTTTTCACACAATAAGGCAGGGGTGTCCAAACTTTTTTTGTTGGGGGCCAGAAGGAGAAATATATTTGAAGTCACGGGCCACAGACTCTATAATAAAACAAATAATGAAATGTACCACTTTAAATAATACATTTTCCTGATTACTTTTATTATATTACACCACTTTACTTGACTTACTATCTTTATCTTTGACAGTGTTGTGTAAACTAAGATTTTTCAAATTGATGTTTCATTTCATGATGTCTCTTAATATTAAACTCCTTAATAACGGCAACTTTTAGACTCTTTTGCCCTTTTTCTGCACTAGAAATGCGCACTCTCTCCGCTTTTAGACTCTTTGGCCGTTTTTTTTGCGCTAGAAATGCACACACTCTCCATTTTTAGACTCTTTGGCCCGTTTTTTTTTTGGACTAGAAATGCGTACCCTCTCTGCTTTTAGACTCTTTGGCCCATTTTCTGCGCAAGAAATGCGCACTCTCTCCGCTTTTAGACTCTTTGGCCCGTTTTCTGCGCTAGAACTGCGCACTCTCTCCGCTTTTAGACTCTTTGGCCCGTTTTCTGTGCTAGAACTGCGCACTCTCTCCGCTTTTAGACTCTTTGGCCCGTTTTCTGCGCTAGAAATTCGCACTCTCTCCGCTTTTAGACTCTTTGGCCCGTTTTCTGCGCTAGAAATGCGCACTCTGGCCATTTTTGGCCCGTTTCTGACACCTAGCGTTCAAACTTTGAATCTCACATTATAAAAACCTGCTTAACAGCGGGCCAACTTTCATTCTATTTCTAAAATACCTTGCGGGCCGCTCCATAAAAGAAACGGGCCGCAAATGGTTTGGACACCCCTGCAATAAGGTACAGTTAAATTCTTTCATTTCCCTAAAAATTGTCAGTGTTCCTTATAATCTGGTGCATTTTATGTATGAATTCTTTTCAGTGAAGTTCTCCAGCACAGAGGCTGGAATAGCATTAGCATTAGCCGCTATCTGCTATTTCCCTGCTCAGAGGTGAGTATTATCTGCCTGTAGCCTGCTCCTATCTCCAGCTAGCACTGCTGGAGCAGCATTAGCATTTCTCACTAAGCATGCTAACTCTTTCACCATTCAGAGATGAGTATTATCAGCCTGTAGCCTGCTCCTAACCCTGGCTAGCACTGCTGGAGCAGCATTAGCATTACCCACTAACCGCGCTAGCTCTTTCGTCGTTCAGTGGGAGGTATATAGGACTGTAGTCTGTGTGTGTTTACCGTGTTAAAACAAGCTAATATCGCCCTGGCTTACCAGAACACTCTAATGCCGCTGTCGGGCAGAATTAGCTGCTTATGCTCCAGTCTTAGTGGAATCTAGGCATACTGTAAATAAACAAATTTTACTTTCATTTAACCAGGAAGTCCCTATAAGATCTAAATCTCTTTTTTGAAAGGGACCTGGACTGTTTTCAGGAGAGAAATCTGTGTAGATTTACCTCCAGCAGTCCTTTGAATTTAAAAGACAGGCTTTTTTATATTACAGTTTTGTTTACTTAGCTTAGCTTTCCTTCACTTAGTACGCTTCTCCCATTGGAGTTGTGCATTGGAACAACACAAAAAAAATGGGCCATCCCAAATCACCATCTCAGTTCATCAGGTTTAGATCAGGGGATTAATGTGGAGGACAAACACTTTTTTATACTGTTCACTATGAAATTCTCTATGTCTCTTAGATCGTTTTTATGTCTTTAATATTAATCTACAATGTAGAAAAGAAATTAAATAAAGAAATATAGAAAAACACAGAATAAAAAAGGTGTGTCCAAACTTTTTGTTGGTATAGTATAAAGCAGTAGCTGTGATGTATTGTGGGAAATGTAGTTCTTACCAGCTGTTGACCCTGAGGCCCCCATCCTGCAAACTGAAGACGAGCATTACGCACTTCTGGAGGATTCAGGATCCATGTTTCCCTGCAAAGTACACAACAGCAGAAACTCAATTTCCCACATAATTCAGGTTTAAAACTCAAACAAAGAAACCTGTGGAGTTCCACAGCTCCCATGAATGATGAAATCGAGCAGACGGACAACAAACAAGAACACCAACCCAGGCAGACAGATGGACAGACTAATGCAGATGGACAGATAAACACAGACAGACCTGCTGTTCTCCCCCATTTCCAGTCTGAAAGCCAATCCATTCTGTTTGTTCTGACTACATCAGAGGTTTTCCTGCCCTGTTCTCACTGCTGCAGTTCTGCTGTCTAAACAAAACCCAGACCTGAACCAGAACCGTTCACACAGCTGCCCAGCAGCAGGAGATACAGCAGCATGAAGACCAGAACTTAAAACAGCTTCTTCCCCCAGGCCATCAGACTGCTGTACAGCCAGGAGCCGCACATCAGTCCACTATCCATCACCGCTCATCTCGCTTACAAGCGATCACACCTTCATTTCTTATAATATCAAGGGAGTGAATATTAGTGAGTGACTAAATGCGTAAATAATTGGGAAAGAACATAAGTAAGTGAATCAGTCAATAAATAAATCTGTGAGTGAATCAGTGAATTAAGAAATAAGTAAATGAATAAATGGGTGAATCCATGAACGAGTAAGTAAGTAAATTAATAAGTGTGCGAGTGAATCAGTCAATGAATACATCTGAGTGAATCAGTGAATTAATGATTGTGTGAACGAATTAGTCAATAAATACATCTGTGAGTGAATCAGAGAATTAATATGTAAATCAGTGAATTAATGAGTATGTGAATCAAGAATTTATGAATGTGTATATGGATGAATCAGCCAATAAATACATCTGTGAGTGAATCAGTTAATTAATAAGTATGTAAGAGGACCAGTGAATCAATGAGTGTGTGAGTGAATCAGTGAATCAATGATTGTGTGAATGAATCAGTCAATGAATCAATGTGCTAGTGAATTAGTCAATTAATAAATGTGTGAGTGAATCAATCAATGAACAAGTCTGTAAGTGAATCAGTAAATTAATGACTATGTGAGTGAATCAGTAAATTAATGATTGTGTGAATGAATCAGTCAATGAATAAATCTGTGGGCAAATCAGTAAATTAAGAACTATGTGAGTGAATCAGTCAACAAATACATCTGTGAGTGAATCAGTGAATTAATAAGTGTGTAAGAGGACCAGTCAATCAATGAGTGTGTGAGTGAATCAGTGAATCAACGATTGTGTGAATGAATCAGTCAATGAATTAATGTGCAAGTGAATTAGTCAATTAATAAATGTGAAAGTGAATCAGTCAATGAATAAATCTGTGAGCGAATCCGTAAATTAACAACTATGTGAGTGAATCAGAAAATCAATAACCATGTTAGTGAATCAGTTAATGGATAGATATGTGAATGAATCAGTGAATTAATGAGTGTGTGAATGAATCAGTCAGTGAATAAATATGTGAGTGAATGAGTGAGTGAATAAATCTATGAGTGAATCAGTGAATTAATGATTGTGTGAATAAATCAGTCAATGAATACATATGTGAGTAAATCAGTGGATTAATGAGCATGTGAGTGAATCAGTCAATAACTGAGTGTATGAGTGAATAAGTAAATTAATAAGTATGTGAGTAAATCAGTGAATTAATGTGTATCTAAGTGAATCAGTGAATAAATAGGTATGTGAATGAATCAGTAAATAAATGAGTATGAGTAAATCGGTGAATGAATGAGTTTAAAGTAAGTAATTGACCAGAATAACTCAAATACAATTACACTCAAGCTGCACTATAAATACAGTATATAACATAACTATAATATAGAAGCTGTGTAGTATTTCTGTGTGTGTTTCAGTCTACAGGCAGTGGAACGGTTCTCTGCATCAGCACTTCAGCCCTGAGTTCATGAACACAGCGCCGGTTCTTCACTGCAGTGCTGATCACTGGAGGTCTCAGAATCAGATCTGACACTTTCTCTATAGCTCTAATCATCTGACCTGCTCTTACTGCAGTGCACTGATCTGCCGGTAGGGGGTGATGAGGGAGAACTGCAGTGACTCTGTGTGGAGCCGGATACTTACGGAGTCTCCAAACTGCAGATGATGTAGTACGCAGTGAAGGAGTACTGATACACCTGCAGCACAGAGAGAGAAAGAGTATTATTATTAGTTTCATTAACTGGAATATTGTTATGATTATAAAGCTGCAATTTAAAGTAATGAAAGCAGAATACCTTTAAGACCATCCTGTCGCCATAATTTATATATGGTCATTTATATATTAGCTAATTCAGCAAACATGTTAAATAAGACACAATACAGGTCAACCAATTAGAACAAAGGTATTGGCACAGCTGCTTATTCATGTTTCATGCAAAATCAAGGGTGTTCAAAAGATAAACTAATAAACCAGGGGCCCTATTGTACACCCTCTGCAAGGTGTGTCGCAATACTCATTACTATCTTACACCCCGTCGACAATTTTTACGCCTTTCGCTCACACTGTTAAAATAGAGTCAAAGTTTAGGGGAAAAAAATCTACACTGATGGGAGTCGTGATCTGGAAGTGAGGTGTGTTCAGGTAAATATCTGGTGTGTTTCTATCTTGGTGGTGGAACACACAAGTGCTCCACTGACTAAAATGAACCTACTGGTACGCCAAAGTCCGAGCTCAGCTGCCTCTTAAAAGGAATGGCACTAATTGTTTTAATTGTTTTTATAATTGGTTTTCGTAACCAAGATTAATTAAAATAATTAGTTCATACCTTCTGAGTGTTTTTAGATGTGCAAGGTGTATTTTTGTTGTGGCCTTATGATACCAAAGATACACAGACACATCCTAAATCCAGCTGCATGATTCACAATTGAATGTTGTACTATAGGACACTAAAATAGGGAACGAAAGGGAGCAAAGGAAAACATGCGGTGTATATAATCAGACAGAGAAAAGAAACCCATGGATAAGTAACGATGGGGCGGGGTTACAAATGAGATAGGTGAGAACACTAATAACAGGGCAGGGCTGGGCTGGAGACAAGACAAATAAAACAGAGCCATGTGGTGCAAGCAAGAACACAAGACAGGAACAGAAAGGACAAACATGGGCTTAGGTGAAACAGGTATCAGTAGCTGGAGTCTGAGAGAGCACAATTGGCTATGCTCTCTCACTCTGAAGGTGTTTTTTTGGTCAGCATAGGCTTCTGGGGGATCAGGCACTTTTCTCTGAGTTTGTAGTGATACTATCAGAAATGTTACATCAGCAGTAGCTGGAAAAGAGGCGGAGTCTGACTTCACATGTATTGGAGGTGGCATGTGCTAGTTTTCACGCTTTTAGAGTTGAGAGGCATTACTAGTGATAAGGCAAAAAACGGACCAGCACCTTCATACTTAATGGCGATGGTCAAAGCCAGATCTGCACCAAGAGCTCTTAGAGCTTCCAGTACGGCTCGGCTCGAACCTCCATCACTCAAAACACACAGAAAACAGACATCCAGACTCTTCTCTGTGCTGGAGCACCAAGGTGGTGGAATGAACTTCCACTGGATGTCAGAACAGCAGAGTCACTCACGGTCTTCAAACGTCAACTGAAGACACATCTTTTTAAAGAGTACCTTAACTAAAAAAAAAGAAAAAGAAAAAAAAAGAGGTTCCTAGGGTTCTAAACATGATTAAGTTCTATGTATCTCTTGATCATAGTCTACAAACTAGCTTTGGATATCTTAAGTAACTTTGAAGCACTGTTGTAAGTCGCTCTGGATAAGGGCGTCTGCTAAATACAGTAAATGTAAATGTAAATAGGGGAGTCCTAATGAGTCGGTTGGGTACTTGGCCTTCCGAAATAGGGGTACAATTAGAAATTTGTTTATTTCTATAATTTCAGAAAGCACAGTTCTACTGCTTCACAGCTCAATACTGTTTTTCTTTACTCCACTATACACTCACAACTGGCATTAGGCATGGTGCAAATAGCTTCATGACTTTTTTGTTTGCCCATGGAGACATATTCCTTTGGCAATACTTCTCTACAGGGATTAGACAAGCTATATGTGTAAATTTGCACATCTGTGTCAGCAATGGTTGCAACTTAAGAGTACATGAATGCATTTATTGTAAGGAAAAGAATAATTCTTTGTGCTTTTTATTATTATATCTCTCTCTAGTGATGGAAGAAATTTCACTTTAAAGTCAGAAACTCTCCATAATGCACACTGTTATGCTGTACATACTGTTCTAGTATTGTGTCCCATGACTTCTGCCATGTCCTGTCAAAGCTAAAGGACAATAAAATCATCCATCTGCACCCACTATCAGACCTCACTCCAACTCACACACACACACACACACACTTACTGGGAGAAGAGCAGTCAAGAGACACACTGTGTGTGTGAGTATGTGTGTGTGAGTATGTATGTGTGTATGTGTGTGTGTGTGTGTGTGTGTGTGTGAGAGAGAGAGAGAGTGTAAGTATGCTGGTCAGTGTTCAACCTCACTCACAAGATAACACCTCACAACGTATGCAGGTGTGTAGGTAGTAAGTCATCCCAAGTTGTCCACGAGTTAGCACTTCACGATCAAGCTACATACTGGTGTCCCATGATTTTTGGCATGTTGTAAATATATATATATATATTAACTCAACAAACTTGCATATCAAACTAAAGCCAATCAATGCTGCCAATCACAAAATTCAGCCATAATTAATAATCAGAGCATCACAGGGGAGGAGTTTAATTGTATTAGAGATGAATTCAGAAGTGTATTACATTATTATTAAATGCAGTCACTTTTAATAAGTGTGTTAATATTAGTGAGAATTAGCATGCTACACCTGTAGACACACACACACACACACACACACACACACACACACACAGTGTGTGAGAGAGAAAGAGAGAAAAAGAGAGAGAGAGGGAGCTCCTCTGTGAAGGGCAAGCAACACCGTGGCACAGTTAGTTGGAGGAGTGATGTGTGTGTGTGTGTGTGTGTGTGTGTGTGTGTGTGTGTGTGTGTGTGTGTGTGCGCTCACAATGACAGCTGGGGGACAGGGCTGTCATCCATCAAGGCGATGTTGCGACGGACGTGGAATAACAAACTAGTTCACACACTCTCTCTCTCTCTCTCTCTCTCTCTCTCTCCCACACACACACACACACACACACACTTGACTGCTCTCTCTCTCTTCAGTTAATGTGTGTGTATGTGTGAGGTGTGTGTGTGTGTGCTGAGGGTTCTGCTGATGACACTTGTGAACTGCATCTGCACTCCAGAGAGACAGGTGGTCTAATCACAACTACTCTCTGTCATCTGCCGGACCACGGCCGCGTCCCAAACCAACAACAACACTCGTGGCCTTGTCCCAATTCTAACAACAAAACCCTTACTCAACTCACTACATCAAAAACACAGCCTTATCTCAATTCACCATAAAATAGCCTCACCCCAGTCAATCAAAAACGGGCCTCGTCCCAAACCCAGCTTCATCAAAAAAAAAACGCCTCGTCCCAATACACCATCCCAATACAATACTAAAATATGCCTGATCCTAAAGCATTAACAAATGCCTTGTCAGCCAATCCAATAAAAGCAAAGAAAGATGGGCTTTTAATCAGGTAATCAGGTAAAAAACAGCCTCATCTCAATCTTATATTTAAACAGCCTTTTCTTTCTACACTGCCCAAAAAAACTCTTAATTAAAAAAATATTAATTCAAGAAGAAGTATAAATGTGCTATCTTGGAGAAGCTGGACTACACGTTTTACTTCAAAGGTTGCAGGTAGTGGACAAGGACAAGCACACTAGCAAAACTCAAAAGTAGAAAAAAAATCAGTGAGGAATTATAAGGAAAGAGTATTTTTCTGAGATTTTTTTTTATTACGTTTCTGAGGGTTATCTTGCTGTTGCCTCGTACTTTTGACTTTTAATTGAAAATCCCAAATCAGAAAATGAGAAAATTAAATATATTTTTTATGTTGTTTTCTGTTTTTGAATATAACCTATTACATGATCTATTACAGGGCTGCTGTGATTACCATCAGTTTTCTATATTTCTAACCTGCTGATTATTAGATAGATAGATTTTTAGATTAGTTTTTGCATCCAAAGGAACATAAATATAGTCAATTCCAGTCATAAATAAATAAAAGAAACCTTTTACTGATGCAGGATGACTGTCTGTGTGTTATTGCAGCAAGCATTTAAGGTGGAACAACAATCCGAATAAGACGCCTGTATAAATCTAAAACGAAAAACATTAAACTAAACAATGAATTGTTTTTTTTTATTTTCTGATTTGGATTCTCATACTTAAAACAAGAGATTTTTGGTAGGAGTGAGTGGTAATAGGACTAAAACAAGCAGGATCAGAGAGGATTGGGTTTAAAAAAGTCCTATACAGACCAAGCAACATACATTAGTAACTAGTCTCATCTCATGCCTGCAAAATGGTGAAAAATGTCCCAAACCTAGAATTACTTCAACATTTTAAATAGTAAACAGCAATTCTACATAGAAACCTTTTTCCAATACCATCATAAAGCTGCCATGTCCAATCCAACAAAAAACTGCCTGATTATAACATAAAATCTAAAAAAAATCTAATTCTACATACAAATTGATTTTCTTAATTCACAAATTCAAAAATGATAGTGTTTGTATAACTTTCAAAAAACAGTTTGATCCCAGTTTACTAAATCACTCCTATCTCAACAAATGCATCAGTAAATGGCCTCAACTTATTCCCAAGTTTAGAGAGTTCAAAGTACCATCTTAATTTAGCATCATATATGCTCAAGGCATATGTAACTGAAAAACTATGACATCGTAGTCAACCCAATCCTCACAGCAATGTTTGACCATTTAGTATAACGTCTTCTCTGGACAGTAGAGACAATTACTCCAACAAAAGCAGAATAATCTCTTTTAAATATCCTTAATTTTAGAAGAAACAGTAAATAAGCAGGTGTCCCAATATCTTTATTCTAATAATTTGACCTGTATGACCTGATTGTCCATATCATGTATCTGTACAGAGTAATTATAATCACTGTATTTGTATGTAATCTCAGTTTTTGAGTTGTGAGAAATGAATCAGGCCTCTGCTCTTACCGGCTGGACGTTGTAGGCCAGCAGCACGTGCTTCATGTCTGGAGAAACTTCATACTTGCTGGCTTTGTACATTTCCTGGAAAGCAGAGTTAGAGAAGCTTTCGGTAACACTTCCTATGAAGCCTGTATTCATAATGCATTATGAGTGTATTTATAATGCGTTATATGACATACATAATGCCTTATAATGACTGTAATAAGCTTGTATAATAACTCATAAGCGCTTACAATGACATTCATAACACATTATAAGCTACAAGTATAAGGATTTATAAAGCCAGGGTTTATAATGCCTTATAATGTCTGTTCATAAGAACGTTGAACATACTAATGTTGTAATGCACTATAACACAAATATGGTATATTCTAGTATTACAAGTTATAATGCATTATAATGTGCATCTTTAATTTTTAAATTAAAGTACATAACACATTATAAAGCATTATATACAGTCATTACAGGCTTTAAGTGAAGTGAGTTTTTTATATGCCTTTTACATGTAAATTTTACTATGCCTTAATGTAATGCCTCATAGAGCATTATAAGTGCTCTTTACTGGCTTTAAGTGAAGTGTGTTTTGGTAATGCTGTTATACCAAAGGAATATTCGCTTGAATTAAAAAAAAAACTTTCAAAGCATTATAAGTGCTCTTTACTGGCTTTAAGTGAAGTGAGAAACGCACATAGATTCACAGAATGGATTCACAAACAAGACATACAACTCATTCAAAAACAAACAATTCAAAAACATAATTTATTGTAGTTAAGCAATTGCAACGTATTTTGTAAAAGATTAAGCAAGGATTTCCTCATATATTTATCAAGATCAAATCACACTGTACATAGTTGTACACAGTGTTTCTATTTCTCTCAATACATTTCAGTATAATAGCATTACCAAAACACACTTCACTTAAAGCCAGTAAAGAGCACTTATAATGCTTTGTAAGTTTTTTTTTTTGTATTCAAGCGAATATTCCTTTTAGTATAACAGCATTACCAAAACACACTTCACTTAAAGCCAGTAAAGAGCACTTATAATGCTCTATGAGGCATTACATTAAGGCATAGTAAAATTTACATGTAAAAGGCATATAAAAACTCACTTCACTTAAAGCCTGTAATGACTGTATATAATGCTTTATAATGTGTTATGTACTTTAATTTAAAAATTAAAGATGCACATTATAATGCATTATAACTTGTGATATTAGAATATACCATATATGTGTTATAGTGCATTACAACATTAGTATGTTCAACGTTCTTATGAACAGACATTATAAGGCATTATAAACCCTGGCTTTATAAATCCTTATACTTGTAGCTTATAATGTGTTATGAATGTCATTGTAAGCGCTTATGAGTTATTATACAAGCTTATTACAGTCATTATAAGGCATTATGTATGTCATATAACGCATTATAAATACACTCATAATGCATTATGAATACAGGCTTCATAGGAAGTGTTACCAAGCTTTCTATTAAAACACAGAAACAGAATAAACTGTCATCTCTCAACTCTGAAAAAATCGTACTGCCTTTATCCTTCTATCCTGAAATGAGGGGATGAAAAGAGAGCGAGAGAGAGAGAGAGAGAGAGAGCGAGATGGAATATGGCTCATGCTAACAAGCTAAATGCATGTCGCGTTAATGATGGATCGTTTAAGTACCATTTATTACAAAAAAAAGTCGCCAGTGCTTTGATCTGCTGATGAGCAGAGAGAGAGAGAGCGACATAATGAGGGAGAGAGAGAGTAAGTGAGAAAGATAGAGAAAGAGATAAAAGGACTGAAATATCAGTAGAAATAATAAGAAAAAAAGAGATTTTAAGAAATTACATTTTTGTGAATTTAAAAAATGTGAAAATTCTCAATGAACAAAAGGCCAAAACACCAAAATATAATCAAAATATATTTTATACTACAGTGAAATAGAAAAGTTATAATATCCCTAAAGCCCCTATACTACCATATACTAACCTACATTACCCTGTACTACTCTATACTACCTTAAACTTACTATTCTACTCTTAACTCCCCTATACTACCATATACTAACATATATTACCTTATCTGTTAACTTCTCTATACTACCTTAACTTACTAAATGTACCCTATACTCCCTTATACTACCATACACCTTAAACGTACATTACCCTTAAATCCTCTATACTACCTTACATTACCCTATACTACTCCATACTTAGACTTGCTACATTACTCTATACTACCCTACACTATATTATACTACCCTACATTTTCCTATACTACTCTATACTAATTTATACTACCTTAAACCCTTAACTCCCCTATACTACCATTTACTAACTTATATTACCTTATACTTCTCTATACTACCTTAACTTACTAAAGTACCCTAAACTCCCTTATACTACCATATACCTTAAACTTACTACATTACACTTAACTCCTCTATACTACCTTACATTACCCTATACTACTCCATACTACCTTAAACTTGCTACATTACCCTATACTACCCTGCACTATGTTATACTACCCTACATTTTCCTATACTACTCTATACTACTTTATACCACCTTAAACCCTTTACACCTCTATACTACCATATACTACTACCCAACATTTTCCTATACTACTCTATACTACTTTATACTACCTTAAACCCTTTACACCTCTATACTACCATATACTACTACCCTACATTTTCCTATACTACTCTATACTACTTTATACTACCTTAAACCCTTTACACCTCTATACTACCATATACTACTACCCTACATTTTCCTATACTACTCTATACTACTTTATACTACCTTAAACCCTTAACACCTCTATACTACCATATACTACTACCCTACATTTTCCTATACTACTCTATACTACTTTATACTACCTTAAACCCTTAACACCTCTATACTACCATATACTACTACCCTACATTTTCCTATACTACTCTATACTACTTTATACTACCTTAAACCCTTAACACCTCTATACTACCGTATACTACTACCCTACATTTTCCTATATTATTCCATACTACCTTAAACTTAGTACACTACCCTTAAACTCCCCAACACTACTATATGCAACCCTACATTACCCTATACTACTCTATACTACCTTAAACTTACTACACTACCCTATACACCCCTATTTACTCAACTATACTACGCTACAATACTATTTACCCATATAGCCTTATAACTCTAATATCACCTATACCCTCTATAATCCCCTTACACCATTTTTTTTCCCCCTACATTACTCTATACTACTCTATACTTCCCTCTACCCTCTATACTACCCTATACTCCCCTATACTACCCTTCACGGCCATATACTACCATATACAATGTTTTCCTCTATATCCCCCTACATTACTCTATACTACTCTATACTACACTATACTTCCCTCTACCCTCTATACTACCCTATACTCCCCTATACTACCCTTCACGGCCATATACTACCATATACAATGTTTTCCTCTATATCCCCCTACATTACTCTATACTACTCTATACTACACTATACTTCCCTCTACCCTCTATACTACCCTATTCTCCCCTAAACTACCCTACACGGCATATACTACTATATACAATGTTTTCCTCTATATCCCCTACATTACCCTATATTACTCTATACTACTTTAAACTTCCTACACTACCCTATACCTTCTATATGCCCCTATACTTAGCTATACTACCATACACTACCATGTTCTGGCTCTATATTCACACCAAATACACACTATTCAACCTATACCCACTATACTCCCCTTTACCACTCTTTACTACCCTATATTGTCTATACTCCACTACAATCCAATACTATGCTGTTTTTCTCTATGCCCCTTTACGCGTCTTATACCACCTTATACTCCCTATACTAACTTCCTCTACCCTATACCACACTATACTCCCTATATACCCCCTACACTACTCTACACCACCCTATAATAACTTCTGTGAAAACGTCTGTGGATAGAATCCTGGTTAGAGTGAGTGATTTAGAGAGATTGTAAAACAATTGGGTTGTTGAAGGACATTTTTAGAGATAATGTATATAGAAAAAGAAAGACTTACAAAAGTCTTATTGGGAACCAGCACTGTGGTGTCGTTTGTTTCCACGTTGAATTTGACCACATTGCCTTCACGAGTCCGATACAGCAACTCCTTACCTACAGAGAGAGAGAGAGAGAGAGAAAGAGTGAGAGGGAGAGAGAGAGAGAAAGCGAGGGCATTATTAAGCAGTTTGACCCCCTGGTGCGATTCCCGCTGGTTCCACAGGGGGGCACATGCTGCAAACCTGCTGATAAAACTCTCCCATTTTTTGGTGACACTGACTTTGGCAAGGAAGGCGGCCGGCAGCGCTCTCTCCGAGCTGTTTCAGGGCCTCAGCCGGCAGTCCTCCACACGTAGGGCTGAGCAAACAGTTTTAATTGCGGATTAGACACCCTTTCCCCCCATCTCGCTTGCATAACTAATCAACGATAAGAGGTGACACAATTACCATCACAATGACATTAACAGCGAAAAACGCAGGAGGCAATCAAAGCACAGCTTTTCGCACGGATCGGATAACTGCGGATGTAATTAACAGTTTCTGCTGCTCTTGCGCTGTGGAGGATTATTAGGCTTTGTGGATAAAATAGAGATAAAACAGGAGCAGATTAAGGCGTGAAGAAATACCTTTATACAGATGATAAGAAGGAATGAAGGTGTGATCACGTTTTACTGTGGTCAAAAGCACATTTGGCACAGGTTGACCTTGACATCCAGAATCTATAGTCTTTAGCTTTGCTGCTTTGCTAATAGATGTGTTCATTTAACCCTATTTTATCCACTGTTGCTCTATTAGAGCTTCCAACACTAAGGGTAGAAAACACAGATTAAAAAGCTTGGCCTAAAATGATCATGATTAAGTGTTACATGTGGAAACTTGTGAGGAAAGTTGTGAGGTGTTATCCTGATAGTGAGGTTAAATACAAGACAATAGAGTCACGTGTAATTCAGGAATACACAATAGAAGGCTAATATTACCACCCACAGTGGACAGTGCAGTGCAGTAGGTGGTAATGATTGTGACCGGCTAGAATTGTCCATGCAAAGAGATAAATGTCTCTGAAACCAGATATCAATCACCTCCACATTTAATGCAGAAGACCCCGCCCACATATCCCACAGTCAGAGTTCTTCAGCTTCCATTGGACACGGCGAAAGACATTAGACACCATACTAAGACAGTCTAAGCCAAATAAAAGTCTTTTTAATACTAGGTAGAACTACACTGATGGACACTGTCCACTGCATACCAGGAACACCCCACAAGACCTGCCTGATGTTCTGGAGATGTTCTGATGCAGTTGTCTAGAACATCACAGTTTGGTACCTTAGATTCTTATGCTTGCATATTGTTCACCGTTCACACTGGACCCACTGGAACGAGACCATCAGTGCTCTTCAGTTCACTTGTCACTGGTTTTAATGATATGGCTGATGGATATCGGTGTATACAGATCAAGCACACACCCATTATACTTTTTTAAAATGGTACAGTGAGTCAATCAGGTACTGCAGCAGTGCTGCTTGAGTTTTTAAACACTGTGTTTAATCATTTCACTGTCCTCCACTCTGTTATACACAGCTACCTACAGCTGAAACACAGTTTGTGTTGGACATCCTCCTGTTCTTTATTAGTGGGCACAGGACACTGCCCACAGGACATTGCTGACAGATTGTTGCCTTCAAAACATTGTCCACAAGATGATGTTGGTGGATTACTCTCAGTCCAGCAGTTACCGTATAAACATGTGTTTAAAAACACCAGCAGCACTGCTGTGTTTGGTCCACTCATACCAGCACAACACACACTAAAGGCCCTGATTTAAGTGTTCTATAGGCAAGCCATCAATCGTGCACCATCCATGATTTAGGGTGTGGAAGTGTGTCTTTGCTATCGTAACAACGGGAAAAGTATGCCTTGTTTTCCAGGAAAACACTGCACTGACTTTAGACTTGATAATAAAACACAATGGATCAACACCAGTGATGGGAGTAACGGCGTTGAAATACACAGTGTTACTAACACCGTTAATTTTTACAGTAGCGAGTAATCGAACTAATTACTCTGACTGTAACTATAACGCCGTTACCATTTCCCACACCCCGTTACTGCACTTTACTTTAGCAGCTGAATGAACTTTATTTTTAACTTCGTGCATACAGACAAAGGCGCAAGTGTGTGTGTGATTCACAAGGGACGAAAAAATGGACTGATGGTGAGATGGTTGCTCTAACCCTATGAAAAGGGGTAGTGGGAGGGCTTAGGAAGTTGTTTGCCCTGGTTAACCCCCTCCGCTTTCTGGTGAACTTGAGCTTCTGGCCGCTGTGCCTGTAGGTTTACGTGGTTCGGCGTGGTGAAGTGAGGCACAATTGTGAAGATTTGCGTGCTCTAATAAATTCAGTGATTACCTGTTAAACTGTTATATTAATACCATTTTAACGGTCATTTGATTGTTGTTTTTGTCCCTTCTTATGTTTTGTTTATATATATATTTTTCCTTTGAATGTGGTTTGGTTTGTTTAATTTCATCCCCAGACACGTTTTTCTGTTTTTTCCAGTATTACAAGTTTTAGTAATTTTCTTTGGTTGTGTGGAGAATTTATTTTTTTTTTTTTAATTTGTTATATTATATTTTCGTCAACATTTTGGGTTTATTTTTGTTTGTTATTTTTCTAATAATAATAGTAAATGCATAATTGATTTTCTTTTGTGATTTTTTTTTTACGGGGCGAATAACACAAAGTAACGTAATAGTTACTTTTACTGGTAACTAGTTACTTTTATATTGGAGTAACTCCGTTAGTAACTCAGTTACTTTTTTGGAGAAGTAACTAGTAACTATAACTAATTACTTTTTCAAAGTAACGTGCCCAACACTGCTCAACACCAGCAGATGCCATGACTCTCCAAACCATCACTGATCATCAGTAAATTTTACATTTCATTTGGAAATCAAATATGGAGGAAGAGTGGAAAGACACACAGTCCACTCATTTTCCAGCAGGATTTGGAACACTGCCCACACTGCTAAAAAATGTTCTGAGACACTGATTTTTGCGTTTTCATTGGCTGTAAGGAATAATCATCAACAATAAAAGAAATAAAAAACTCTTAAATAGACCACTCTGTGTTTACTACATCTATATAATATATTTATAAAAGTGAGTTTCACATTTTGAACTTAACTTTGAGTTACTAAAATAAAGTAACTTTTCAATGATATTGTAACGTATTGCTGCTATCTGTAATCATGAGTAAAAGTGGGGTGTGGATCTAAAAACAGTAGCTCAACCTCACCCCAACCTTGAATCCTGATTTTTTTTTTCTTCTCCGTACTCTTGCCTGTATTTGGGGTAAAGAAGAAAATAGATACCGTACATTGTGTTATTGTACTGTATCTCCCTCAGGGTTTCTCGCTATTGTTCGGAGAAAGGTCGCCTTTGAATTCATATCAGAGGCTAAAAATTGACTAGTGCTCACAGATATTATGGAGCCATCATTTGTTACCATGACCGATCTGTACCGTCCTTTTCCCAGAGGGAGCCGCCCCCGCGGCCTGGACACCGCCGTCCAACACTTTCCCTCACCACTTTCCCTCCGAGTTTATCAATCATATCATCCGGACAGGCACGATCCGTTCAGAACACCCAGCTCGCCTTCACTCAGCCCATCACTCAGCCCATCGCTCAGCCCCCGGCCTCGTCCCAATCCCAATCTCCACCGCTGCGCTGATGCACGCTGCCTACACCGCCCGTCATCTCTTATCTATAATACAATTCTCCATAATACTGTTCCAGGACTCCACACTCTGATCTGCAACTTCTGCTATCTGTGTTCCTCCACTATCTACAGCATCTCCAAACTCCCAGCAGTCTCTCCACTGCTGTTTACTCCCTCTCTGTGCACTGCTTCTGAACTCTGCATGTCTTCTTCTTCTTCTTCGTTCAGCTTCTCTTTATCAAACCAGAAAAACTCGTCTACTGGAAAGTCGAGATTCTGGACCGCAAACGCTGGGCAGTAGAAAATAACACTGTGTTCAGTAGATACTGTAGATCTGTAGATATCGTTAAAGAAAGCTTATTGTTTTTTAATTGCAGATACTCAAGACACGAAATTGAACAAAATGAAAAACATTTAAGAAAATAACATAGTAATTAACTCATTTTTTGGTAACTTACAGTACAGGCCAGAAGTTTGGACACACCTTCTCTTATTTTCAATGCGTTTTCTTTATTTTCATGACTATTTATTTATTGTAGATTCTCACTGAAGCATCAAAACTATGAATGAACACATGTGGAGTTTTATGTACTTAACAAAAAAAGGTGAAATAACTGAAAACATGTTTTATATTCTAGTTTCTTCAAAATAGCCCCCCTTTGCTCTGATTACTGCTTTGCACACTCTTGGCATCATTCTCTCAATGAGCTTCTCAAAGAGGTGGCCACCTGAAATGAAAAGTTTTGAAACAGTCTTGAAGGAAGGAGTTCCCAGAGGTGTTTATTAGCACTTGTTGCTTCTTTGTCTTCTTCACTCTGTGCTCCAGCTCACCCCAAACCATCTGGATTGGGTTCAGGTCCGGTGACTGTGGAGGTTCAGCTCATTTTTTGTTAAGTACATAAAACTCCACATGTGTTCATTCATAATTTTGATGCTTCATTGAGAATCTACAATGGAAATAGTCATGAAAATGAAGAAAACGCACTGAAAAAGAGAAGAAGGTGTGTCCAAACTTTTGGCCTGTACTGTATATATGCTTACAAGGTTACTCAGCTCGCTGGCGTCACTAAATCATTTTGAACTTTTAATATTTAACCACCTTCAGACAGCCTTTTTTATCCTTTTATTTGTTTTGTTACTTTGTTACCTTTTTATTCATTTATTTATTTTATTTATTTTTGTATAATTGGTTTTTATACAACTTATTATTATTATTATTATTATTATTATTATTATTATTATTTATTTTAGTTCCATCATATACTTTTTTATAATTGTGGTTATTTTAGTCCTTTATTTCTTTGTGTTGAAATCTTATTATTCTACGTATTTATCTCTTTGTTTTATTGCTCTATACTTTAGCCTGTAGCATGTAGTAACCTAAATGTGTAAAACAAACCAACAAACCAAAATACTCCGTGAGTATCTAGGGAGCTGTTAACTTGTGGTTTCTGAGGCTGGTAACTATGAAGAACTTATGCTGGGGCATCCTGATGAGTGCCAGTTTCATCATCATAACGTTTTTGATGTTTTTTTTGCAGTGACTGCACTTGAAAACACTTTCCAAGTTATTACAATTATTTTTTTACGATTGACTGACCTTAAATTTTTCTTAAAGTATTTTTTTTTTCTTTATTTAGTTGAGTAGTTGTTGCTTCTCATAATCTGGATTAGAACATTACTCAAATATTCACTATTCACTGTATACCTGTAACTCTACCTCTTCACTACTTTACTTTAACTGATGCTCTCAAACACTTTATTAAGAGACAAGAAATTCAAGTAATTAACTCTTGATGAGTTCAGCACAGCTGTTAACTGAAAGCCTGAATTCCAGGTGACTCCACTTTATTAAGAAGAAAAATAAAGTGTGTTTTTCTGCATAGTTTCTTCATTTTTAAAATAATGAAAGACCAATGACCAATTTAATGTTGGTCCAAACTTTTGACTGGAACTGTATTAAACACTATCCCTAGTACAGACTATATATATTATATGAACACCGAAAGCTGGAACTAGGAAATGAGCAGTGGCGATTGCTCTAAGACTGCAAGAGAAGCTCAGCTTCCCCTAAAATGTAAAAAAATAAGTGATTAAATATATACTGTTGTGTGTACATGTCACTGATTAAATATGCGCTACAACGCGCTGAACTTAGTTCAGAATCAGCTTCTTATCACTGGTAACACCGCGGCTTTCCTCTCACTCATTCCCGCAGCTTCACAGCGCTGCTTTAAACAGTGCGGACGCTGAGAGTCCACAGACTTTAATAGCGGAGCAAAGCGCGCGGCCAAACGAGACGAGTCATTGGATAAATGCTGGGCTTTGTCCCGCCCATCGGACACTCAGCGTCTCTGGGGGTCTATGGGGCAGTGGGCTGGCCTCGGCCGGCCCGGACGCTCAGCTTCTGCGTGATGATTGGATGATCTGTCTGAGGCGGAGTCCCTTTTTGATTGACAGTGAAATGAGCGAATCAGCGACCTTTTAGTCTAAAATCTGTGATGAGCATTTTAATTCTGTTCTGAGTTGAGCCTGAGACTTTCCTAATCCTTATAGCGGCATGTTCTTTATGAAAAACGACTAGCGACAAATCCAGCTTCTATTTCTGGTGCTTTTCTGTAGCTACTTGTGTTTGGAGACTGACTTCTGTGCTGTTGTCCATGCCTCAGGACATAAATGAACAGGGGCCAGTAGTAAGTATTGTGTTATCATTAATAATTAAAATAATTTAAATTAATAAAGGGATTATTTAAGAAAATTAAAACTGTGTGAAATAAATTTACGTGCATTTTTTCCTTGACCAACTTTAAAGATTTTGCGTAATGTTTTTTTTTTTACTGATCATTTTATGTCTATTCATGTCATAGTGTCTTTTTTATGTAATTGTTCAATGTAAAGAATGGGTACCTTTTTGTTGTGTAGTGAAAACTTGAAAATAATGCCTTTTTTTTTTTACAAAAAAAGTAGAATTTGCGTATAAATAAACCTACATATGTTAAGATGTAGGCCGAAATTGAGCTTCCCCTCCTTGAAAGACCAAGATCCGCCACTGGAAATGAGTCATATCTGAGCTCATCTGTGAGGACCTGATTGATGTACAGTAGTTTAATCCAACATGAGTGATACTTGAGTTAAACTGAATTGCTGATATTTATACAATGTTTTTTGGGTTGTTTTTCATTTTTATATTAAAATAAAATCTTTCCACAGCGGCCACATGTCCGTATATCTGAGCGAGGCTGCAGGAGAAGCAGGTGGGCTCTCAGGAATACAAACTAGAACAGATACAATCAAACTTTTAGAGTAAATCCAATCTTTGAGTTGGACTTTTATTCCCAGTGTGGCTTCTCTGCCCTCGCTCGCCCTCAGTGCAGAGCTCTCTCTCTCTCTCTCTCTCTCTCTCTTTTTCTCGCTCTCTCTGATGGATCCGCTCTGGATACGGGTGTGTTAGAAACGTACATCTGACAGAACACACACACACACACACACACACACACACACACACTCACACACACACACACTGGACCCTTCACTTTGGAAGCATCTCTTAATACCTTCCCCTCCACTGGGCTTATAGTAGAACCTTTTTTACTTCTTCTCTTCCACAGAGAAACCCATGTGACTAGTGTTTCCTCTCAGCTCTACTCCAATACCTAGTTGAACTTTAACTTTAACACTGTTTTCTATTCAAAACTGTGTGTAAAATGTAATGTAATGTAATGTCAAGTGCAGTCGCCAAAAAAACATCAAAACCCCAGGAAAGGAACAGGAACAAGAGTTCCCTCTGTTTCACAGGATAAGTTTATTATAGTTACCAGCCTCACTGCCCTCCACTGGGCTTTCAGTAGAACCTTTTTTACTTCCTTTCTTCCACAGATAAACCCATGTGACTAGTGTTTCCTCTCAGTTCTACTACAATAGCTACTTGCAATTTAAACTTTAACTTTAACACTGTTTTCTATTCAAAACTGTGTGTAAAATGTAATGTAATGTAATGTAAAAAAAAAGAAAAAAAATCTAAACTGTTAGGATGATAAAACTGGCACTCATCAGGACCGCCTCAGAAAAAGAAGAGCAAGAATAATTACCTCTGTTTTTACAGGATAAGTTCATTAGAGATACTAGCCTTCCCCTCCACTGGTCTTTTAGTAGAACCTTCTTTACTTCTTCCCTTCCACAGGGAAATCGGGAACACTTTACTTTATGTATTAACTAACTAACATGAATTAATGCATTAGTTACTGCTTAAGTAATGCCAATTAAACACGAAACAACAGCATTAATCACCATTACTTGAAATGAAATGTCGATGAACTAAACATTGTAACATTTTCTAATGTACTGCAGTAATGCGTACATTAATTGTACAGTCACAAAAAAGACAATCAAAACTGTTATGATGATGGAACTGGCCCTCATCAGGACCACCCCAGAAAAGGAAGAGCAAGAAGAGTTCCCTCTGTTTCACAGGATAAGTTTATCAGAGATAACAACTCCCCAGATAAGAGCTGCTAAATGCTTCTTCACAGAGTATTTTTTGGTTTGTTTAACATTTTTAAGTTACTACATGATTCCTTATGTGTTCCTTTATAGTCTGAATCACTTTACTCTTCATTTACTATGTTTTTTATGGACAAGGAGTGTCCAAATTTTGACTAGTAGCAGTACTGGAATTTTTTTATAAACCGAAACATTTGTCCCATTTTCATTTGGCCACTACATGAATTAAATCAAGCAATAATAAAAAAATATATATTTAAAAAGCCAAAAATATATATATATACATTTAGACTGTTTAAATTATTCTTTCTATCTCGCTAATTCTGGTTGCCAAATATATTGGTGCATCCCTAATATTAAGTAAATATAATCTACCTCTGGTAGATAAGTCTTGTAAAAGGTTGCAGCATGATGTTTAAGCAATAATACACTCGAGGTTCGTGCTATAAAGTGTCATATTGGAACTGCTGTGATGCGCTTGTAGATTGGCAGATACAGCGGTACCAATATGACATGTTATAGCACGAACCGCGCATGTATTATTGCGATTATTATACCACAGTTCCATTAAAACATTATTTTTTAAAAGATTTTGAGTTAAACAGGACAAGAAAATATGATCTGTTTGGTTATATAAACTCCGCCAGTTAAAATAGTTCCATTACTGCCCTGTTTGTAGCTGCACTGTAAGCTCTGCATTATCGGCCATTTCAGTCCAAATTGTGGAAATCTAAAATAATAATTCTGTAAATAAACAGAAGAGCTTTACTCACCAAAAAAAGTTTTTTTAAGAGAGAAATCTGTGTAGATTAAAGTAGAGTGCTTGTTTGACTTAAAGAAAATGTTTTCTTAAGTCCACCTTACATTCAGCTTAAAATACCCTGTATTAACTGGAAAATATATACAATTAAGCTTTTATTTTAATAATTACAGCTCTTAACCTGATATTGGTGGATGATTATGTGTGTAATAATACGTATTTTTGAATCGCTGGGCTTATTTATATATTTGTGTGACCTTGTCTTTGCCTGCGCCGCCTATTAGAGACATGGCGTTTCTGCACTGTGCCTCTATGGGATACAGCGTCTCAAAGTGGTGTATAATGACAAATCGCATTTAGTTTGTATTTGGTTTGTAAGCGCTGCATCTTTGCTATAGGTCACCTGTATGTGGTGGAGTAATACATAGATAGCTTCGATTGTAGTGCGTTATCGCCTGATAATGTCACACATAAAACACCTCTCAGCCAATCACACTGCAGGATCGGAACTAACTGTGCTTTGATTAAAATTTTAAGACATTGCACATGATATCACACTTCCTGTGATATGACTATTACATAAACATTTTTTTCTGATACAGAATGTATGTAGTCTTTCTTAGTACATTCTTTCATCCTGTACTGAGAAGAACAGAATCTCATTAACTCAGAATCTACTTAAAGCTCACCTTCCGCGAAAATCCGATTTTTCTTGTTTTTTGTGGAATACAGTAGGTCTCTCCGAGTTGAATGTGTACACCTGCACATTAAACTGTTTTGCAGCCCCCATTGTCTGCAGGAGCTAAGCAAAGAAATCCCCCCTCCCCCCCTCCGAAAAACGGGTGAATTTTGAATTATCTTTCTGCCTACGTAGGCAGAAACTCACAGACCAGCCCACCTTGGCTCGAGAAACTCCCAGAGGCGGAGCTGAAGCGACGCAACATCACCGCTCATCAGTTACGAGGTGGGAGGCAGTGAGCGGCAGAGCGGCGGAGGGGCGTCGCAGTGCTCCTAGCCAATCAGAGGAGAGATATTTGCATGCTGTTTGCATGTATGAATATTCATGAGCAAAGCTGGAATCCGGTCATTTTGGACACACCCCTAAAACAGTCCATTAAAAAAGAGCTATACAGAGACACCTGAGCACTTTTTTTTTACAAAAACGGCTCACATGTCATTCATTCATACTAGAGACCACAACTAGACATTTTAAAATGAAAGAAAAAACGACGGAAGGTGAGCTTTAATACATAATATATATAGAAGAAGCCTGAGGAAGAAGTACAGAGTCATCGAGTTCTCTTGAACGTACTGTAACCTTACTTTAAATATCCTTCTACTGACATGTTCACAAAGCTAACAAAAGAGGTTTATCTTTAGCATCTGGTAAAGAGCTGCCGTGTGACGCTATCTGTAAGAGTGAGCAGTCTGAGGAGGATGGTGAATACCAGTTGGCCTTGGTAGAGTAAGTAACTCATGGAGGCGTAATGTAGGCCAGAATCAGTGCAGTCTGCAGTATGTTTCCTCTCATTCAGCCTCCACTATAGATCCACGACCTTGCTGACTTCTCTCCTGACCCCCCCTCCTGCTCCCCCATTGGCCTTTACTCCACACTGAGGTCCGGCTCGTCACGGTCAATCTCTCCAGCCTTAATTAGAGTTGGAAGAAGAGGGAAAAGTCATTGCGCCAACCCTGAGAGATCGCAATAACCGTAGCCTGTCGAAACTTTCTGACTGAATGAATTATTTCTCATTTATAGCTCCCTGAAATCCAAAAAATCCAAAATACAGAATCCCAACTGCCAAAGCTTCAATCCACACCAAGATTCATAAGTAAAAATAAAGCAGGTCTTTCAGAACAAAAGATAATTTAAACTAACAGCAATTTAAGGCCAGTAGTCAATTGCTTGTAAGGCTAGGACTTCTCTCACTTCACTGATCACATGACGCAACAGTGTTCCCCCTCTCCAAGTTACTAATTAGCTCCACCTTCCCTCCCTAGTATATGCAGTATATGCAAAAAAAAAGTTTGTGAACCCTTTGGGATTACCTTCATTTCTGCATAAATTGGTCATTAAATGTGTTCTGATCTTCATCTAAGTCACGACAATAGACAAACACAGTCTGCTTAAACTAATACCACACAGAAAATTAAGTTTCCATGGTTTTATTGAACACAACATGTTAACATTCACAGTGCAGGGTGGAAAAAGTATGTGCACCCCTAGGCTAATGACTTTTCGGTACCACTTTAAAATAAGACTACCTTTATAAAGGGTTTATAAATGGTTTACTATTAGTTTATTAATGGTTACTAATTAGGTTGTAAATGCCTTAAAAACTATTAATAATCAGTTATAACACATATGTAGAAAGGGCAACAATATAGATGGCTGTGGGTTCACTGTTTGACAAACAACAGGTCATTGTTGCTCTTTCTATGTATGTGTTATAACTAATTATTAATGTTTTTTAAGGCATTTACAACCTAATTCGTAACCATTAATAAACTAATTGTAAACAATTTATAAACCCTTTATAAAGGTAGTCTTATTTTAAAGTGGTACAGACTTTTCTTTATTAGAGCCAGGATGTGATGAGATGTGAGATTGGGATGGGATGTGTTGGTTAAATCTGTCCTGCCCTATAAAAAAAAAAACCATTCACACCAGTTTTGAGTTTGCTGTTCTTAAGAAGCATTGCTTGATGTGAATCATACCTCGCACAAAAGCTCAAGCTCTCAGAAGACCTACATTCAAGAGTTGTTGACTTGCATGAAGCTGGAAAGGGTTACAAAAGTATCTCTAAAAGCCTTGATGTTCACGTGTCCACGGGAAGACAGACAAATGGAGAAAGTTCAGCACTGTTGCTGCTACTCTCCCTAGGCGTGGAAAAGTCCTGTAAAGATGACTGCAAGAGCACAGCGCAGAATGATCAATGAGGTGAGGAAGAATCATATAGTGTCAGCTAAAGACTTACAGTTCCTTCTGTAAAAACTGTAATCTGTCATTTTTATCTGCAAATAATTAGATAGATGGACAGTTGCATTTTCACGTGAACCATGGAAAATTACAGTCCAAATTTGATCCCTTAATTTCTGCTGTAGACTGAAAACATTTGGGTTTGATATTAAAAGATCAACATTTCAGCTTTTATTTGCAGGTATTTATATCTGATAGTCTGTTTATAATCTGCTCCCACTGTAAAAGTCCTGCGGTAGTGTATCCACTGCTTTAGCAGTAAAAGTTTATTCTGGAAACCTCTCTCTCTCTCTCTCTCTCTCTCTCTCTCTCTTTCTCTCTTTCTATTTTGCAGACTCCTCAAACGGCCCATTTATCCAACCAGAGCTCTGATGATGGACAGTGCTTCCCCATCCACTTCATCCCTCTTTCTGACCTCTCACTCTCTACAGCACACACTCTCTCTATACATCTCTCCCCCCCCCCCTCTCTCTCTCTCTCTCTCTTCAGAAAACAGACACAACCAGGAATAAAACTTAATCAAGCTCTCTCTCTACCTCTACCTATTTCTCTCTCTCTCTCTCTGTCTCTATTTCTCTCTCTACCTCTACATATCTACCTCTATCTCTGTCTACCTGTCTCCACCGCTCTATCTTTATCTTTCTCTTCCTCTATCTCTGCCTCTCTCTCTACATCTACTTGTCTCTACCTCTATCTCTATCTCTGTCTCTCTCTCACTCTACCTCTCTCTCTCCATCTCCATCTCTATCTCTACCTCTACATGTCTCTAGCTCTACCTCTCTACATATTTCTATCTTCATTTATTTACCTCTATCTCTACATCTGTCTATGTCTACCTCCACCTCTCCACCTCTCTCTACCTCTCTCTCTCTCTCTGCTTCTCTCTTTTTCTCACTTCTTTCCTTTACTTCCCCATCTTTCTGTATCTCTCTACCACTTTCTCCCTCTCCACTTATTTCCTTTTCTTTCTGTTAGTCTCTTTCTCTCTCTACTACTTTCTCTAACTTCTCTCTACCTCCTCCTCTCTACCTTCCCGTTTTACCTCTCTTTATTCTCTTTCCCTATATTCTCCTTGCTCTCTCCACCTCTTCTCTCTCTCTCTCTCTCTCTCTCTCCCGCTCTCTCTCTATCTCTCTCTGTCTCTCTCTCGTAATGATCTTATGATTATGTGCTTTTTTTATGGCTTTGTGAGAAACTCTCAGTCTCAGCAACATCCTTCAGTCTGGAGCTCCTCCTGCAGTGTTAATGCTGCTCTGGCACTTTTTAAACACCCTGTTCTTTTCACTCTATATCACCATTCAGCTCCCACAGCTCAGCCATCCAGAACATCCACGAGTTCAGAGATCTGATGCACGAAGCAGATAAAAGATCTCAAAAAGCAGCACATTTTGCCTTGATCTGAAGAAATTCAAAAACATTATGATAAAACAAAGTCATTGATCATCTATCAGTCTGGAAAAGGTTATAAATTCATTTCTAAAGCTTTGAGACTCCAGAGAACCACAGTGATTCACTATTATTATTCACTAATGGAGAAAACATGGAACACTGGCGAACCCTCCCAGGAGTGACCGGCCGACCTAAAGAAATGACTCCAAAAGGGCATGAACAACTCATCCAGGAGGTCCCAAAAGAACCCAGAACAACATTAAAAGAACTGCAGGTCTCACTAAAGCCTCAGTTAAGGTCAGTGTTAATGATTCAATACTAAGAAAGAGATAAAAAACACTGCTGACCAAGAACACCACAACCACCCGTCTCACATTTACCAACTAACATATCGATGATCTCCAGAAATTTGGGTAAATATTATTCAGACTGACGTGACAAAAGTGGAACTTTTTGGTTCCAAGGTGTGTGTCCCGTTACATCTGGTGTAAAACTATAAAACACATAATTATTTCAGAAAAAAGAACATACTGAATGTAAAACATGGTGGTGGTAGCGTGATGGTCTGGGGCTGATTTCTTGCTTTAGGGCGTGGGGAACTTGTTGTGATAGATGAAGAATATCTGGCTATCAGTTTTTGTGACCTCAAGCTCAGGCGTACTTGGGTTCTGCAGCAGGATAATGACCCAAAGCACACAAAAAAACAACACAAAAGTCCACCTTTGAATAGCTTAAAAAACTAAAGGAAGGTTTTGGAATGGTCTAGTTAATGAGATGCTGTGTATGATCTAAAAACAGGACTTTTATGCTGGAAAATCCTCCAATGTGTCTAAATTAAAACCATTCTGTAAATAAAGGTTGGAACAACCTAGTTTTTTCTTTAATAAATAAAATTATCATTTTAAAACATCCTTTTATTCTTATTTTTAAAGTTGTTTATTAATCTAAAAAAATGTAAGGTCATAAAAAAAAGCCAAAAAAAATATATATATTTTTTTTACATTACTATAGTAAGAGTAACTGCTCACACACTGTTTTAATGGGACTATATAGCAGTCTAGAGTGCAGTGCATGCTGTAATTACACTTGCCAGTGTGATTTTTTCCCCTAAACCCGGTCAGAGTGACAGCTGGAGACTAAACCGAGCTCTGGTGACGCAAGTAATGCAACTTCTCTCCTCTCTGAGCTCCGTGGCCCACTTAATTGGTCTTGATTAAATTGATTTTTCTCCCCGGTACAGGTAATTTGTTCTGGCGGGGCGGCTGATGGGGAGACGGCGCCGGCCGCAGGGCGAGACTTATCGAGCTCGTCTGAGGTGAACAAAAGCGCCGCAGATCCGCACTAATACAGCCCTGTGGCTCAGGTGAGCTATGAAAGGAAACGGAGCTTGTAAAAGATTCACACCTCCTTTAATTAAAAAGACTGTTTCAGCTCCACCATCGCTCAGCCCAGCTGCTGCTGCTGCTCCTCCACCATGCAGGTCATCCATCAGCTGTTTTGCAAAGTGTCCCACAAAAGTTTTGGGGTGTCTAGCCTTTTTAACACGTTTTCCTGAGAATTACATATTGTGATTAAATTATGATATAACTGTGTATTTGCACTTTTTATCTATCTATCTATCTATCTATCTATCTATCTATCTATCTATCTATCTATCTATCTATCTATCTATCTATCTATTTGTCTGTCTATCTGTCTGTCTATCTGTCTATCTGTCTGTCTATCTGTCTGTCTGTCTATCTGTCTGTCTATCTATCTATCTATCTGTCTGTCTATCTATCTATCTATCTATCTATCTATCTGTCTGTCTGTCTGTCTGTCTGTCTGTCTGTCTGTCTGTCTGTCTGTCTGTCTGTCTGTCTGTCTGTATATCTGTCTATCTATCTATCTATCTATCTATCTATCTATCTATCTATCTATCTATCTATCTATCTATCTATCTATTTGTCTGTCTATCTGTCTGTCTATCTGTCTGTCTATCTGTCTGTCTGTCTGTCTATCTGTCTGTCTGTCTGTCTGTCTGTCTATCTATCTGTCTATCTGTCTGTCTATCTGTCTGTCTATCTATCTATCTATCTATCTATCTATCTATCTATCTATCTATCTATCTATCTATCTATCTATCTATCTATCTATCTATATGTGTCTGTCTGTGTCTGTCTGTCTGTCTGTGTCTGTCTATCTGTCTGTCTATCTATCTGTCTGTCTGTCTGTCTGTCTGTGTCTGTCTGTCTGTCTGTCTGTCTATCTGTCTGTCTATCTGTCTGTCTGTCTGTCTGTGTCTGTCTGTCTGTGTCTGTCTGTCTGTGTCTGTCTGTCTGTCTGTCTGTCTATCTAATAATCAGCAGGTTGGATAATAAAGATAACTGATGGTAATCACAGCAGCCCTGTAATAGATCTTGAGCGGAAAATGCTCCTTTCCCTCCTTCCATGCTCTGCTGTTAAACTGTTGCCCAGTAATAGTGTAATATTACAACTTTATCATCAAAGTGAACATATTTGTTTTAACAATGGAAGTTTTTTTAATCTCCCATTTTTGTTTGGATCATCAAATAAAAAACTCAAAATACAAGCCATTATTTTATTTTTTTGGTATTATATTCAAAAATGGGAAACAACATAAAAATTAAAAAAATTCATTAGTATGTGATCTCTTGTGGTAATGACCTCAAAATGCTAATTAGTGTCAAGTGTTTTGCAAAGTGTCCCACAAAAGTTTTGGGGGTGTCTAGCCTTTTTAACACGTTTTCCTGAGAATTAGAGTTCAGTGGCCAAGAAAAAATACGTGAAACCTCTGAAATTTCATGTTTTTCTACTTTTTACACTCCAAAAGTCTATCTATCTATATCCATCCATCCATCCATCCATCCATGCATCCATCCATCCAATATCTTCAAAAATGGGATTAAATCTGATTCATCCAAGTGAAGGACATGATAAACTTATGATCAGGCATTAAAAAAAAATCATTGTGCTGATGGAACAAGTCTCTGAAGTCGTGTTAATGACCTCAAAAAACAGCTAATTACATAATAAGTTTCAAGTTAATATACAGTGGTATAAAAAAGTTTGAGCACGGTTTCTCTTTATAAAGTTTATAGGATTTACAGAAAGTGTGCAATAATTCTTTAAACTACATTAAGCAGAAAAATTACATCAACATTTAGTAGATCCTAATTTTGCAGAAATAACAGCCTCTAAACTCTTCCTGTAGCTTCCAATGAGAGTCTGGTTGAAGCTTCTGGTATCTGAAGGTATTTTAGATGATTCTCCAGTTCAGTCAGGTTTGATCTTTAAATCACTTGCTGTGAACATGAGACAAGATAGGGATCATAAATATAGGACACTAGATTAAGAGGAGGGGTTTAAGCATGTTCCCAAAATTACTTCCAAATCAATACAACACTAAACTGGTGTGCATAAGATGGTGGTGCTGGATTCGAGTATGTTCCTCCTCATTCAGACTGTTCAGTGTGGAGGTTCATGTGTGTTCTGTGTGATTTTATGTGATTTATCCAGAGGTGGAAAAATTACTGAAAAATTGTAATTAAGTAAAAGTACCTTTACTTTGCTAAAATTCTACTCAAGTAAAAGTAAAAGTACCCATCTAAAAGTCTACTCGAGTAAAAGTTTTTTTAACATCCAAGCAGATATGTTTAATGTTTCTAATACAAATTTAAGGAATTATCATGAAAAACATGAAAACGTACAAAAAACTGTTGTTCAGCGCATGCGCAGTGCTGTAAAGAAGCACATATCGATGGTTAGCATAACTCGACAGAACACCGGTTCCCCCGAGCACAGCTGATTCACATAGCGTCTCTCCATATTAAACACTGCATGGAGAAGTTCAGCTGCGCTGCCATGGAGAACAAAACTCTACTTTTTTTTAAATTCAGACAATTAGTTTTTTTCTCCCAGCACTTCATTTTTTACTCAGTAACGGGGAGTTTTCCAATGTAGTGAAGTAAAATACTTGTGTCAAAATGTATTTGAGTAAAAGTAAAATTGCCTATTTTAAAAACTACTTTAAAAATTACAAATTACTCATAAAATCTACTCAATTACAGTAATGTGAGTAAATGTAATTAGTTACTTTCCACCTCTGGATTTATCTTTATCAGCTCTACTGATCTAGGTCAAAATTTAGTCTAATTTTTTTATCGCCAACAGTCTCAGGCATGAGAGAACACCAGCCAGCAGCTATAACACACACTAACACTAATCCTCACACCCTCACACACTAAAATCAGCCGTAACACACACTCTGACGCTCATCCTCACACACTTACACACTAAAATCAGCCGTAACACACACTCTGACGCTCATCCTCACACACTTACACACTAAAATCAGCCGTAACACACACTCTGACGCTCATCCTCACACACTTACACACTAAAATCAGCCGTAACACACACTCTGACGCTCATCCTCACACACTTACACACTAAAATCAGCCGTAACACACACACTAACACTAATCCTCACACCCTCACACACTAAAATCAGCCGTAACACACACTCTGACGCTCATCCCCACACCCTCACACACTAAAATCAGCCGTAACACACACTCTGACGCTCATCCTAACACACTTACAGCTTTCAGACCTCAAATAATGCAAAGAAAACAAGTTTATATTCATAAAGTTTTAAGAGTTCAGAAATCAATATTTGGTGGAATAACCCTGTTTTTTAATCACAGTTTTTGTTTTCATGCATCTTGGCATCATGTTCTCCTCCACCAGTCTTACACACTGCTTTTGGATAACTTTATGCTGCTTTACTCCTGGTGCAAAAATGCAAGCAGTTCAGTTTGGTGGTTTGATGGTTTGTGATCATCCATCTTCCTCTTGATTATATTCCAGAGGTTTATAATTTGGTAAAATCAAAGAAACTCATCATTTTTAAATGATCTATTTTTTTCCAGAGCTATATATATTTTTTCTAATTATTCTAGGGTCATCAGTAAACATTAGTGTAGACAGCAAACGTGACTAGATCTTATACTGGTTTATGCAGCTAATTGCAAAACGCACTTCAAACCAAATCTGCACCAAATACTGAGCTATTTAGTAAAGAAGATCATTGAGCATCACCACTAGCCATTTAGCTATCCAGCAAAAGATCACATTCATGATGTAAAGGTGAACAAACACCTTTACAAACAATGACTAGCATAGAGAAAGCTTAAACATGCACAGAAAAAGAGAAATCGTTCAAGTGTTCCCTAAAATCAGCCTTTTAGCTTCAGTAAGCCAGATCTGGGGGCGGGTCTTAGCGAGAGTTTAGAGTGTCTATAGTTCAATAAAAATACTGATATTTAGTGGTGAAAAGATCGAATAAGATCAAAACTATATGATATCACAATATCAATATACTGTTCCACCTCTAATTAGCAACATGTCTAGTGGCAAGTGTGGACTAGGGCCATAGATATTGAGTCGTAGAGACAGTTACTCCAACAAAATCAGGATAAACTCTTGTAAAACTTGTGAGTTATATTTGGGAGTAACACTTATGAATAATATTTTACCTGTATGAGTAAAATCTGAACTGGGGCCAGTGTGAATTTATCACACTCATCAGCAGTGTCAGTCCTGACTAGCAGAAGAGTGGAGTCAGAGCAGAGCAGTGAGAAAGAGCTGGAGGAAGTTTCTGGAGGTTGACAGTGTTAAAGACAAGACGGCTGACAGGTCCAGCAGACTGAAGACTGAAGACACCGAGTCCTCTGCCGCTGGAGGAGAGCTCCTGGCTCTGGTGAGGGACAGTTTCTCCTGAGTGTTCTGGATTAAATCCAGGACGGTCGGTGACAAGAAGTTTATTCCTCTGGAGGCTGGAAGCAGCGGTGCCAGAACCGCCCATTTTGGATGGAAATGAAAAGCGTGAATTGGTCTGTACTCAGGATGTTTAGTAGGATCTAAGGAAGCTTTCTGAATGGTGGCGTCACTCGAGCAGTTGCTTTGGCAGAGAGTGTGAACCAGACTGAAGAGCTATTTGAAACCGATTAGCTGTACGTGGAGAGGTGATGTAATGTCATTTAATCAAAGAACATCAGTAAAATACTGTATCTGACAGATTTGCACTGTATTTGAATCCTTGGTATAAGCCACTGAGATGGGAGTAGCTACTCGATTTACACACTGCTGTCACCTTCAAACAAACACAAGATGGAAACCAATATTATTACCCACTTATTGTAATAACAATAGTTTAGTTTGAAAATTAGCAGCTACAGGTACAGGTAATGTAACAGGTGTGTAGGTTATAGGCTACGCTACACAATCACTTACCTACAGAAAGCAACAGAAATCACACCTCTTGATACATTTTCTAGATTTGAGGTTTGTTGAGAATGCTGTTTAAAGCCTGAGGTTTGCTAAAGACTTGAACAACCAAGATACTAAACGTTTCCTCGAGCACCTCCATACGTTAGCAAGAAAAAAGCAGCAAAAACTCCTTTTATACAGGATAAAGTGTAATATTTAAGAACCCAATCCCTTATTAGTTCTTAGTAAAGGAGCATTTAGCCTAACTGTACAGTATCTGAGGGCATTTTCACACCAATACTTTTTGCTTGGTTAAATTGGACTCTGGTTCTTTTGCACTTTTGCAGTGCGCTTTGTTTAAACAGGTGTGAAAACAATAATCACACTTAGATGCAGATTAAAACAACCAGACCGAGACCCTTTGCTTGCTGGTGGTCTTCTAGAAAGGTTCTTTTTTGGTGAAAACATAATCTGACCTATGAAATATACTTCTTAGGTTTGAGCTAAATGGCTGTTCAGGTGCAGCTTAACCTGATTTATTATCCAGATAATTACTACAGCAAATTTTCAGGATTCAGGTCCTGGAACACAGAACATTTTACTTTTTACTTTCAAACCCTGTTTTAAAGGGATAATCAGTAATCCGATGACTTTTTTAAAAGTAACTATGCCATCACTGCTGACCAATCAGAGAAGACACTGTGCTTGCGTGGTTTGTAAGGAGCATTTTGGTGCCTTGTGTTTGTGCGTGTGTGAAAACAAACCAAACCAAGGGGGAAAATAAAATTTTTTGTAGTTCTAAACTAAATACCAGAAGGCCTGGTCATCTTTGGTCTTTATTACAGGCTTTATTACATCAACATCCCAACATTACATTAATAATGAGGTCCTGCAAACGTTTGCCCTACGTTTTCTGAATTACACACTCCAGTGTTTCAACAGGACAATCCTTGTCCACATACTACCACTATCTAAAAAGCTTTTACCTAAAGACACAGATAAAATGCCATGGCACTATCAACACTCCTACACACCTACTGCAAACTCTGCAGGAACTATGTAAGAATATTTGAGTTGCATGGGATGGATTATCACTGGACTCCATTAGGAACCTCTACAACTCTCTACATGCTGACCTCTGACCTCTGGCATGGTGCACCATTACACACTACTTCTGTATGTATACCTCCATAAATATATTGCCCAGATCAGTCTAAATACTTAACCTTTTAATGTTAAATGAGTAAAATATGCCTGCATACATATCTGGAAAAAATGAAGAGATTCTGAGAGTTTCTGAATCAGTTTCTCTGATTTTGCTGTTTATAGATATAGGTTTGAATAAAATGACCATTGTTGTTTTATTTTATAAACTACAGACAACATTTCTCCCAAATTCCAAATAAAAATATTGTCATTGAGAGCATTTATTTGCAAAAAATAACAAAAAATATGCAGAACTTTCAAACCTCAAATAATGCAAAGAAAAAATGTTCATATTCATAAAGTTTTAAGAGTTCAGAAATCAATATTTGGTGGAATAACCCTGTTTTTTTTTTTATCACAGTTTTCGTTTTTTTTATGCATCTTGGCATCATGTTCTCCTCCACCAGTCTTACACACTGCTTTTGGATAACTTTATGCTGCTTTACTCCTGGTGCAAAAATACAAGCAGTTCAGTTTGGTGGTTTGATGGCTTGTGATCATCCATCTTCCTCTTGATTATATTCCAGAGGTTTATAATTTGCTAAAATTAAAGAAACTCATCATTTTTAAGTGCTCTCTTATTTTTGTCCAGACCTGTATTTGCGGTCACCACTTCTAATAAATGTATTCACCTACTTTAAGTTGCAGGCACTGGTGACACAGATGTGCAGATGCCGTTTCAGGGACATTTTCATTCACTTTACAGATACAGGTCATACAAAATAACCAAATCCCATCTGAGCAAAAAATCTAAACTGATTAATGAGGCTTATAATGTGAACACAGCCAGAGAAGTGATGTGTGACTGCTCTGTGAGATCTGTAATACCCAGAGGCACACAAATATACTGACACTTACTCACACAGAGCCCAGCCCACACACACACACACACACACACACACTCACTAAAGAAGAGAAAAATGTGTGTGTTTGATTAGGCTGGCCCCAAGAGAAAGCCCCAAACTGTGAGAAGACAGAGGAATAAGCTGCTGTTTGCTCTTACACACACACACACACACACACACACACACACACAAACACAAACACACACACACAGCCCCTGCTGTGAGACAGCACTATTAACACACAGCAGTGCTACATAAGCCGATTTACAGGCTTCCAGTAGAGAACAGTAAAACTCCCCAGGTCGGGTCACTCTGTCCTGAAATTTACTGTATTTTTTTTAGCTCAGCTCACAAATAAAGCAACCAAATTGTGGACAATAAAAATTGATTATTATCTTTTTATATAAAAAAAACGGAATTATGTGACATTAACTCGTAGTCTATACCAGCAGCAGAACCTATAACAGCTTCTTCCCTTAGGTTATTAAGTAACTAAACACTCATCCTGTCCACCAACATCCACCACCTGAACTAATCTAACAATTAATGAATAAATAAATACATACCAAACACTATGACTTATATTTTGTATCATCTTTGATACATGAGTAATTAGCAGATGACATGTCTCTCCAACCATCACTGATTGGTGGAAACTTCACACTAGACCTCGAGCAGTTTGGACTGTGTGTCTCTCCACTCTTCCTCCAGACTCTGCTCCCTTGATTTACAAATGAAATGTAAAATTTACTGATGATCAGTGATGGTTTGGAGAGACATGTCATCTGCTGGTGTTGATCCACTGTGTTTTATTATCAAGTCTAAAGTCAGTGCAGTTTTATTTTCCCGCAAAATCTTACAGCACTTCATATCTTACAGCTTCCCTCTGCTACTGACAACTTTTATAGAGATGGAGGCTTTCATTTTCCAGCAGGATTGGCACACTGCCCACACATCCAAAAGTATGAATTGAAATGAAATGAAAAGAAATAAACGCTTAAAATAGATCACTCTGTGTGTAATACATCTATATAATATGAGATATTCAATTTTTCAACTGAATTACTGAAATAAAATAACTTTTCAATTATGTTCGATTTTTTTGAGATGCATTAAAATATCTATCTATTCAATCTCCATAATTTGAGCAATAGACATGCTTTTAAAAACACTTACTTCTATTGGAATTAGTGGCACAGTATTCGTATATCTGGGCCCATGCTTGCACCCCTGGTATTGCTGCTTGCTACTTATATTTTTAAAGTGTTGCTAGTGACGCATTATGCCATGCAAATGCAGCCGTTCGTGAACTCTTACTGCATTTCCTGGGCTTTACTCTGGGTCGGGTCAGTGGTAATACACATGGCCCATATTCACATGTTTTATTACAGCTCTCTGTATCCACCCCCTCAGTGGACCAACACTTTACCTCCACCCTGTAAACGCAGCTTTCTACAGAACTTACATCATCACAGACCACCCGCTCCACCTTCATCCTGACCTGTAACTTAATCAGTGCCACATTCACCACACGAGGCCTGCAGTCTGTGCTAATGCTCAGTAATGTGTTTAGAGGAAAGTGAAATCAACACAGAATGGGTGTGTGGTTGAACTGTGCAGCTTATATCAAATAAACAGCTCTGGAAAAAAATAAGACAGCGCTTCAGTTTCTGAATCAGTTTCTCTGATTTTGCTATTTATAGGTTTATGTTTGAGTAAAATGAACATTGTTGTTTTATTCTATAAACTACAGACAACATTTCTCCCAAATTCCAAATAAAACTATTGTAATTTAGAGCATTTATTTGCAGAAAATAAAAAATGGCTGAAATAATAAAACGATACAGAGCTTTCAGACCTCAAATAATGCAAAGAAAACAAGTTCATATTCATAAAGTTTTAGGAGTTCAGAAATCAATATTTGGTGGAATAACCCTGTTTTTTAATCACAGTTTTCATGCACTTTGGCATCATGCTCTCCTCCACCAGTCTTACACACTGCTTTTGGATAACTTTATGCTGCTTTACTCCTGGTGCAAAAATTCAATCAGTTCAGTTTGGTGGTTTGATGGCTTGTGATCATCCATCTTCCTCTTGATTATATTCCAGAGGTTTTCAATTTGGTAAAATCAAAGAAACTCATTTTAAATGGTTTCTCATTTTTTTAGAGCTGTATATATTTTGCGAAGTATTGCCAACCTTTCCCATTGCAACGTTATAACGGCCAAGCATTTTCCCTCTCTGTATAATTACTGGTTCTTAATATCTGTTTTCTTGATATTCTTTCTTTTCTTTTGCACCTTTATATTTGGTGAAATAACCCTGGCCTTTAATCACAGTTTTTATGCATCTTGGCATCATGTTCTCCTCCACCAGTCTTTCGCACTGCTTTTGGATAACTTTATGCCTTTACTCCTGGTGCAATATATATACAAACACACACATTTAAAAATTAGTGTAATTATAATTTTATAATCTCTCCAACATTTACTTAGAGGATGTTTAATCCTACTCCTCCATGCAGAATTCTTTCAGCTGTGTGATGCCTTATCTTCAGTTATTGTTCAGACATTCTCACATTTTCCTCAAGCCCTGATACTGATCTAGCTCTACTCACTTTAACAATCAAGATCAAGCCAAGCTTTCCAGAACTATATTCTATAATCATCTGCAGCTGATGTGTCGCACCTCTAATTCTAATTTTACACTCTTTAAATAGTAATAAGTGTGGGGAAAAGTGTGAATATGATCATTCTATGATCAGTTCCCTGCTGAAATAGTAAATCAGTATAATTTTTTCGGTACCATTTTTTTAAAATAAGGCTCCTTTATAAAGGGTTTATAAATAGTTAATAAACGAGTTTATTAACGGTTAATAATGAAGTTGTAAATACTTAAAAAAAAGCAGTTAATAAACACATAAATAGAATGAACAAGAGTAAAAATAACCTTTTAAACATATTTAATAATAATAAATAATATAGAATGCCAGTTAATATAGTAAATTAATGTTATTATAGTAAAGTATAGTAAATAAAGTTATTTACAGATATGTAACATAATGCTGACTGATGGAAAAAACAGAATTAAAGTAAGAATAGTGTCTAGTAAGATCTGAGGTTTAACAATATAAATGAATGGGTACCACTTTAAAATAAGACTACCTTTATAAAGGGTTTATAAATGGTTTACAATAAGTTTATTAATGGTTATTAATTAGGTTATAAATCATTAACAATCAGTTATATCACATAAATAAGAATGTATGAAATAGTGATAATATGATTACACATTCATTGGTACCACTTTAAAACAAGACTACCTTTTTAAAGGGTTTATAAATGGTTTACAATTAGTTTATTAATGTTTACTAATTAGGTTGTAAATGCGTTAAAAGTCATTAATAATCAGTTATAACACATACGTAGAAGGGGCAACAATGACCTGTTGTTTGCCAAATAGTGAATCCACAGCCATCTATATTGTTGCCCTTTCTATGTGTATGTGTTATAACTGATTATTAATGACTTTTAACGCATTTACAACCTAATTAGTAAACATTAATAAACCAATTGTAAACCATTTATAAACCCTTTAAAAAGGTAGTCTTGTTTTAAAGTGGTGCCAAAGAATGTGTAATCATATAATTATTATTTCATACATTCTTATTCATGTGATTATAGCTGCTTGTTAATGGTTTATAACCTTATTAATAACCATTAATAAACTCCTTTGTAAACTATTTATAAACCCTTTATAAAGGTAGTCTTATTTTAAAGTGGTACCAATGAATGTGAAATCATATTATTACTATTTCATACATTCTTATTCATGTAATATAACTGCTTGTTAATGGTTTATAACCTTATTAATAATCATTAATAAACTCCTTTGTAACCTATTTATAAACCCTTTATAAAGGTAGTCTTATTTTAAAGTGGTACCAATGCATGTTATCATATTATTACTATTTGATACATTCTTATTCATGTGATATAACTAATTGTTAATAGTTTATAACCTAATTAATAACCATTAATAAGCTCCTTTGTAAACCATTTATAAACCCTTTATAAAGGTAGTCTTATTTTAAAGTGGTACCAATGAATGTGAAATCATATTATTACTATTTGATACATTCTTATTCATGTGATATAACGGCTTGTTAATGATTTATAACCTAATTTATAACCATTTATAAACTCATTTGTAAACTATTTATAAACCCTTTATAAAGGAGCCTTATTTCTCCTTCTCTAGATCATTCCTTCATCTGAATTCTGCTCAAGTTTATTGAGCAGAGTTGAGGGCATTTCTGCCAACTGAACTTTGATGTCGACCACAAGGGGGCACAAGTCGGCCTGAGGTTGCCAACTAATCAACATCCAGCGTAAGTCAGCGACTTGCGTGAAGGTTAAAAGATGCTTATTCCGCCAATCATGCATCTGTTTGGTTAATGGCATTTAGTAAATCTCTGTGGTCGCATGCTCTGAATGCGGCAGCAGCAGGAGTCGTGTGAGGGCTGTGCTATTAAAGAGGGGAAAGCAGATGGTTTAGGTCTCAGCAGCTCTAACGCCCGCTAATTTCTCCTCGCGAACAGCGGCGTGAGTAACGGGGGTGACGTACGGGTTTAGCTTAGACTCCGAGCCCCAGAATCTGATCAATGGGCGCCACTAATGAGGCAATTATGTAGCCGCTTAAAACACAATCGCTAAGCAGCGGCGGCCCGATGAATGAGAATGAGAGTCCATTACAGCCGGATTGAACCGGAGGACGAAGGACAGAGCGGCTGACGGATGTTCAAGAACTCTGAAACTCAGAAACACTGTAGAGGATTCTGTTATACTGCTTTCGATCAATTTGATCAATCGAATTTTGTAATATTGAACAATCTGTCAGAGGAATGGAGATGGAGGTTAAAAACCTGGCAGGCCTGGAAGTGTTGTGGAGGATCTACGAAGTCAATTGCTGATCATTAACTGTCATTAGCAATACCAAAATCATACTGTAGAATTATAAAATAATGAGGAAAACATCTGAAGTTCAGACTCAAATGACAGAAGTTAAAGGGGACATATTAATATCCTATTTTTTTCACTTTTTTCAAGTTAGAATAAGTCTATGGGTTATACAAAACATGTTAATGAAGTTCTATGCACAAAACCTGTTAAGAATAAGGCATTTAAGGATATTTCATGCAAATAAGCTATTACTGGCCATGCCCCATGTGTACATTTAGTGTTAGCTTGTGCTAAAAATTGCAAAAAATAAACAAGCTAGTTCATGTTTAACTGCAATAGAAGAACAAAACTCAAAAATTATTTAAAGTACATAAATCTCCCTTATCTGCTGACTTGCCATGGACAGTAGTTGCAGATCCCTCCCTCAGAAGAAGTCTGCTGGCTAGTCCTAGTGCTTTGTACTGTCGGAGGTTCCCAACTAAATTGACTGAAATGGCATTTCTTCAACTTATCTAGTGGGTGGGGCTTTGATGGTGGTTGATGTGATAAGGGGTGGTTCCAGGGTGGCTCTATGCAGGTTTCCTTTTTGTGATGTCACGATAAGGGAGCAATCCAATAAGCTGATAGAAGTATGTGAAGGCCCCTTTGTAATTTGTTCTATAACTAGCAACTCTCTGCCATTAACTGTGCAAAACAATGAATACTGCCAGTAAAAAATATATATGAAGAATGGGTGGGTTCAAACAAGTGAAATCTTCTGAACTGTGTATCAGATTCAGATGAATATGCCTGGAAATAAAAGCTGGAATATTGATCTTTTTGTACTGTATTATATTAAACTTTTTGTTAAGTCAAATCAATTGTGTTTTTTTTTTTGTCTTTTCAGCAGAAATGAAAGGATTTGCCCCACAGTTCCAATACTTAAGGAAGGGAACTGTACGATGTTTTATATCTACTGGAAGTACAGGGGTTGGACAATGAAACTGAAACAGCTGGTTTTAGAGCACAATAATTGATTGTGGTGACGGACAGTTCTGGTGGAAACAGGAGAGTTGAGGTGCACATTGAATTCTGCGTGATTTGATCAGCCGTGGTTTTATGTTTTTTGGATACAATCCGGGTTAGCACCCGAACATCCCTTTCAGACAGCTTCCTCTTACAGCGTCCACAGTTAATCCTGTTGGATGTGGTTGGTCCTTCTTGGTGGTATTCTGACATTCCCCTGGATACCGTGGCTCTTGATGCATCACAAAGATTTGCTGTCTTGGTCACAGATGCTCCAGCAAGACGTGCAGCAACAATTTGTGCTCTTTTGAACTCTGGTATGTCACCCATAATGTTGTGTGCATTGCAATATTTAGAGCAGAACTGTGCTCTTAACCTGCTAATTGAACCTTCACACTCTTACTGCTCTTACTGGTGCAATGTGCAATTAATGAAGATTGAACACCAGGCTGCTCCAATTTAGCCATGAAACCTCCCACACTAAAATGATGACAGGTGTTTCAGTTTCATTGTCCAACCCCTGTATAAATAAGCCTTTTTTGTCAATCTAAATGTTTTCTTCTTTTCACTTTTTTAATGTTTCTTTTGTAAGTGTGAATATAATCGTTACAAAAACAACCGATGATAATTCTCCTGACAGCAGTATAATAGCGGTAGTGACTCTACAGTTTTGAGGGTTAATAAGCACAGTTCATGTTCTCTGAGATTGGGAAATAGGAAACGATGACAGTTTGATTGATTCCTCTTTCATCACGACTGCATATATTTCACTGCTGCATCATTAAAGGAATGATCTTTCAGAGGAGCACAGATTGAGGTAAAATACACCAGCAGGCCCGGCCGTGGCGTAGGGGGTCCTCTGGAGCAGGCCTTCGCTCGTGTGAATAAATGACCTGTAGTGTCAATTTGAAGATTCATTCACAACGATCCGCATCAGCCGCGCCGCCCTGACACTGACTGATGAGCCCGGCGCACTTCTGAGAGCCAAAAAAATATATTTCAGAGCAAATTAGGTTTTAAAAATTCAATTTCTGCCCTGTCCTTGGATATTAGCCACGGAGAACGCTGCAGACGCTCGGCGAGTGACCGCGCTCATCTCCTGCGAATCTTTCAGTTAATCGATTCTGACACGCTAACGAAGATCAAATAATCAGTCAATAACTGCCGTCGCCGCTCTCCCCGGCCTGACTCTAATCTGCCATCGCCAACCCAAACGCACCGGACACCATCAAGCAATTCACTGCAGGATCCAGAGAATGAGTCGTGAGCATGCTAATCACATTAGCGTGATGCTAATGCTCATAGCATTCTGATTTGACTCTACTGAAGAAGAGATTCTAAATCCAGACATCCCAAGTTGCAAAAGTTGATTACAGGGAGGTTACCCCCCCTCCCCCCCAAAACTCCCCCCCTGGCCAAAAAAAAAACAAAACCAAAAAAAACACACACCAAAGGATAACGAAACTTTACTTTTATATTAATTAATTTGACTTTTTTCAGAGGTGAAATGAGTCTTATCTTTTTTTATTTTTGGAAGGGCCCTGCCTCTGTTTTCCTTTTTTTTTTTTTTTTAGAAAAAAAGCCTTTATTTGACAAAAATTGACAGTTACAATATCACAAAAAATTGCACAACATCAAAAACATTTCATATCATATTACAATAATTATTAATATTGCCTCCGCCATGATCTGCTTTCTCTCACTCACTGAACAAATCCCATCCGGGAGGGGGGAAAAACACTGCCCGCCCACACTAAAAACTGATTGGCTGTCTCACAGACTCTTTGCAGAGAACAGGCCAATCAGAACCCTCTCTGTTTTCTCTCTCTCCTTCCCACGCGCGATTAGAGAGAAAAAGTCTGTGGCCTGTGTGCAGTGCGTTTGGGGCGCTCGTTCTGAATTCCGGGAGATTATATGTGACTCGCGGGCATCAGGGAGCCACTACCGAAATGCGGGAGACTCCCGCAGCTTCAGAGACTTGGTTTGTCTGTAAATCTGACCCAACAGCTCCCCAATCTGCAGAGTTTCTAGATACCATTGTAAAGAGCTACGGAAAGTTCATGACAACTCAATGTATTACTCGATGATGATTCAAAACCTGGGTAGAAACTCTTTATTAGCTCTTAAGACGACGTAGGAAAGTGATTCAAATCAAATGCTGGCAGATGATGAGTGGGATAAGATATGTGGAAATATTAAAGCAATGTCCAGAGACGCAAAGATAAAGATACGGCTTATTCAGTTTAAAATTAGTGGTAAAGTGAGAGAGGAATCAGGGGCAACTCTTATATGCCGTTGTTATACAGTATTTGCACATGCCTGTGCACACTGTTAGGGATGTTGTTGTGTTTCGTATTTGTTGTACAGCATTATTTTGAAAATAAAAAGTATTATTCATAAAAAAGGAAGAAGAGACTCTTTTGAACCATTCACTGTGTTTCCACCAATAAAAGTAGGTTTTAGAACCACAAACGTTTGGTCACAGTGGGAACTGAACAATACTAGCAAGTCTTCAAACAGTTCTGCTTACACTAGTAACTATAGGTTTACCTAAATTTCCTTCGGGATAAATAAAGTATCTATCTATCTATCTATCTATCTATCTATCTATCTATCTATCTATCTATCTATCTATCTATCTATCTATCTATCTATCTATCTATCTATCTATCTATCTATCTATCTATCTATCTATCTATCTATCTATCTATCTATCTATCTATCTATCTATCTATCATATGATCTCCGGTGGATTTTGTGTTTTACATAGACTCTAAGACTAGGTCAGTGGCTAAACTGCACTTAGCAGGGCATTATTACACATGTTGTAACATATGACATTGCAAAAATTGTTATTAGAGTAAAATTGTCCTTATTTCAAAACTTTTCTGTTGTCCATATTGTGTCCATATTGTGTTGAGGTTAGGGTTAGAATTAGGACCAGGGTTAGGATTAAGTTTTGGACTGAGGTTAAGGTAAGATTTTAAACTGAGGTTAAGGTTAGGATTAGGGTCAGGCTAACGGTTAGGATTAGGCTTTGTGTTAAGGTTTGGAATATGATTAGAATCAGGATTATGGTTAGGTTTTGGACTGAGGTTATGGTGGTTAGGACTAGGGTCAGGATAATGGTTAGAATTAGGGTTTGTGTTGAGGTTAGGATTAGGACCAGGGTTAGGATTAGGTTTTAGACTAAGGTTAAGGTTAGGACTAGGATAATGGTTAGGACTAGGCTTTGTGTTAAGGTTAGAATTAGGACCAGGGTTAGAATTAAGTTTTGGACTGAGGTTAAGGTTAGATTTTAAACTTTAGGTTCACTTTAGAGCTTTAGGTTAGGACTAGGGTCAGGCTAATGGTTAGAATTAGGACCAGAGTTAAACTGAGGTTAAGGTGGTTAGGACTAGGGTTAAGATTAGGGTTTTTGCTAAGGTTAGGATTAGGATTAGGACCAGGGTTAGTGTTAAATTTTGATCTTTGTTTGGAGATGCTTTGTTATCATGACCAGTAATGGGTGAAATGGGCTTATTTTACAGGCTATTTCCAAAACATATCCGCCATCTTGAAAGGCTGTCCTACGACTTTTGACTCACCCTGATCTGTGTATTTGACTTTCTCTTTGGGGGGGATTAAGTTTTAGGTTATTGATTGGTTCTTATATACTTGGTTGGTTCTTTATTTAAAGTTGTTTTTACAACATTGAACAAAGTTTTGAAAAGTCACAGAACTCTGTCTCTGATTCAAGGAGACAAATTTCACCTCAAAAAAGTACAAAAAAGTAGACATTTCACAGTCTGACGGGTCTCTGCAGGGCATTGCACAATCAACAAGACATGTTCTCTGGCGCCAACCTTCAACAGATGCTTGAACAAGCAATACCAGCGTGAAACAGCAATATTTACATTTCTAGCATAAACTGGAGAACAGGGGGAAAGAGCACGGCGGATGCTGATGAGCCACGGCGCAATCTCCCCTGACGGATTTGTTTACCTGTTTGACGGAGCGACGAAGGAACAACAGCGAAGCCGTAAAAAAGGACGGCGTGAAAAATGGGCAGGACATCAATCAATACAGGTGAGGAGACGGCTGTCATCATTTCCACCTAAATTACTGCGCTCGCCTCGGCGGGGGAACGGCGGGAGTCGGGGAACTGCACTCTGCGTTCTGCTCAGAATCAGAGCCGGAGAGATGAACGAGCGCGACTCATGAGTTAATGGTCCTCTATGAAAGCTGTGAACATCGCTCAGCATGTCCACGACGCGACAGCGGCCGAACGGCAGCAATCGCGCTCGCAGCCCAAGCCCTGCCAGCTGTCGCGGGTCATGAAAGGACTCGCTGTAACCATTCAGAAACCACATTCAAATAACAGGCCTTATCACTGGAGACGATATATGATATATTTCTACTCTGACATTTCACACACTCTGCCATTTATTCCCTTTCCTGACAAAACAGCTATTAAATACAGAACAGCCATTCTTCAGCTTCTGTATAAAAACAGAAAACACAATTATAGCAGTAAAATAAACTAAAAGAACTGTGTTCCATTCTCAGATTTATTGAGTCTCTTGCTGAAACAGAAACAGCATGGGCAGTTCAAGCTGGTCGAGCTGGATAAGTTGGTTGAAAAGCTTAGGGATACTCTGACCAGTATTCCAGCGAACTGAGTATGTTCTATAAACATTTGGATATTTTATATTGTTCCAGGAACGTTCTGTAAAATAATAATTTTAAAATAAACAAAAAAATTAAATACATATTTTTCATCTTGTTTTAGGAATGTTTCTTACATAACATTCCCAGCTAGACGAAAACAAATGTCATCAGTATGTTAAAAATAGCATTTCCAACACTTAAAATTAGAACACTGACACAATTGGCTTTGCGGCAATGTTACCAGAACATTTAAAAAAAAAGTTTTAGGGATATCCAGAAAAGTTTACTGACTAAAAATTCTAAGAATATTAACTAACAATCCGAAAATGTAGCTATGTAGTTGTGATGATAAAACTGGCACTTATCAGGTCTTCCCAAGAAAAGGAAGAGCCCTCTGTTGCACAGGATAATTCAGGATAATGTCAATACTGATATTTCTACTCTGACATTTCACACATTCTGCCATTTATTCCATTTCCAGACAAAACGGCCATTAAATACAGAACAGTCATTTTTTCAGCGATTGGATAAAAACAGAAAATACAAATATAACAGTGAAATAAACTAAAATGACTCAGTAATATCCATGTTTAGAGCTTACATTCTCAGATTCAGTAAAATTCCTGCTGAACCATAAACAGTATAGGCAGGATAAGTTGGTTGACCAGCTTAGGGATATTTTGCAAGTTTCCCAGCGAATTGAGAATGTTTTTTTACATAACATTCCCAGCTTGACGAATACTAACGTAATCAGAATGTTAAAAGTAGCATTCCCAAAAATAAACTAGACAGTTTAAACATTCTAAGAACTGTAACATTCAGACAATGTAGCCTGTAACAGCAAATACCCCTATTTGAGTATTGTTCTAATCCATATTATGGCAAGAAGAATTTCAAGAAATTTGAAAGTATCCCCAAGTGTTATGATGAAACTGGCACTTATCAGTATTTTAATTGGACTGTTTGCTTTAATCCAGTAAAGCTTGTTAATCAGTTTAATAACCTTTCAGACCCACAGTGTGGAGTTATTTTGTGTTGGTGGTCTATCAGGTCTTCCAGAGGGTTGGAAGGAATCAATTTCTCAGCATTTTTCTCCTTTCGTATCTTTTACTCAAACTCTTTGGAAATAAATCCTTAATTAGTTTTGTCTTTGTTTTGACTGGAAATAAATTAATAAATGATGGTCTGTCTGTCTTTTTCCTGCTCTGGACTCTGAACTTAACAACAAAGACTCCAATTCCCAGCATGCACTCTCACCGGGCTTTCCTTACTGGTCACGTGACGCTACGGCGTTCCTGCTCCCCAAGCTTCTGATTACCCACACCTGGTCTGTTCCTGTATAAATACCACATTGTTTCTCTTGTTCCTTTGCCTGGTATTGAATCTAGTTATCCATCTCTTCTTCTAAGCGTTTCTTTTGTTAGTTTACTATTGTTACCAAACCATGTGTTTTTTGACTACTCTTTTTTGCCTAGCCCTAGACCTACTGCATTTCCCCATGTATGACCCTTTTGCCTGCGCACTCTGGTATGTTTTTTTATTGCTGACATTTTGTTACTGACCCTGCCTGCCCCTGACTACTCCTATAAGTCTAACCCCTTTGTTAATATTTTTTTTTGTTTTATTGGTATCTGAGTGAGTGTCTGTCTTTGCTTTGGCTTACATTATATGGACAAAAAAATAGGACACCTATTCATTCATTCTTTCTTCTGAAATGAAGGGTCTTAAAAAGAGTTTTTTTGTACTTTTTGTTGGAGTAACTGTCTCTACTATCCAGAGAAAGCTTTCTACTAGATTTTGGAGCATGACTAAGGTCAGGATGTTGGTCAGAATGATCACCACACCACCCAAACTCATCACTAAATCTTTAACTCATCACTCATCCATCCCAAATGTATTGGATGGAGCTCCATCCAAAACCAGAGAACATAGTTCTACCACTGCTCCACAGATCAGTACTGGAGGCTCTATATCCCTCTAGCCATTGCCTGCCATTAGCTTTAGCATGGTACCAATAGGTTCATGTTTATCTGTTATAGAAAGTCCTATTTTTCAGCCATATAAGCTGTTATAGAAATAGATGTAATCTGAAGCAGCATTAGTCTGAATGCATTCATTAAAAGGGAAGACAAATAATGTTCCTTGAAAATATCTGCATGCACACATTTTTTAAGAACCATTAAAGTCACTTGGATGAACCATAAACATCAAAAACAACAACAAAATGATCATGTTAATGAGGTAATCAATCCCCGCAGTAGCAATAAAATGAACAAACAAGCAGCATAAAACACAAAAACCATGTTAACACAAACTCATCTCTTCATAAATCCAATAAAAATCTGTATATTTTACCGTCCATCATCTGAACAGTTACTGCTGCTGCTAATTCACCTCCACACTGAGACTCTGATTAATCTGATCACAACTGCAAGACCACTTATCAGATATCGGTCTGATCTAGACGCAACATAAAGCCTCGTTCAGATCTGATACATTTAACCCTTGTGTGGTGTTCATATTTTTGTTACTCGTTTACTTTGTTACTTGTATTTAATTCAGCAAAATTAAGCAATTTTACATTAAAATGCTTTACACATGCTCGCTTCACCTAAACTGCAAGCAATATAAACAGCTTACATGGTTAATATTTGCCCTTTACCTTTCTTATGTTACATTTCTTTTAAAAAGTGCTACTCTTTTTTTTATTAGTTTTTTAATAAAATGTAAAAGAAAATGAATTAAACTCAAGATATGAGTAGAACATTTGGGGAGATGGATGATCACAAGCCATCAAACCACCAAACTGAACTGCTTGAATTTTTGCACCAGGAGTAAAGCAGCGTAAAGTTATCCAAAAGCAGTGTGTAAGACTGGTGGAGGAGAACATGATGCCAAGATGCATGAAAACTGTGATTAAAAAACAGGGTTATTCCACCAAATATTGATTTCTGAACTCTTAAAACTTTATGAATATGAACTTGTTTTCTTTGCATTATTTGAGGTCTGAAAGCTCTGCTGCTTATTTTTTGTTATTTCAGCCATTTCTCATTTTCTGCAAATAAATGCTCTAAATGACTCTAATCTTTTTATTTGGAATTTGGGAGAAATGTTGTCTGTAGTTTATAGAATAAAACAACAATGTTCATTTTACTCAAACATAAACCTATAAATAGTAAAATCAGAGAAACTGATTCAGAAACTGAAGTTGTCTTTTTTTTCCAGAGCTGTGTTATGTACTGTATTATAGTGAAGTGAATTGGCAGACTTTCATTGTGGGACTAGATTATTAATGATAGATATAAAATAATTTAATATACATGTTATAAACACAATTCATAATGCATAATAAACATGGCTATAACGGGTTATCCATTTTTATAAATATCTATATATATATATATATATATATATATATATATATATAGCCATGTTAATAATGCCTTATGAATGCCTTATAATATGTTTAAAACATGGTTATAGAGTCTAATAGATATCACATTCATAGAAAGTGTTACCTAATGAGTTATGACAGGTTTATAATGCCTTATCAATACATGTTGCATGAAAAGAGTTAAAGAAATTAGGGATTCATTCCCGGCCGCTGCACGCTGTCGGCTGGGCTTTGGGCTGCTGATGGGAGACGGGTTCTGTCTGGGGAAGTGGTCTCCAGCTCAGCCGGGGTGTTAAACCTCTCCCCAGGAGCCCGGTCCCATCTGTGCTTTCTAAAGATCAAGAACAAGCAGCTTGATTGGAGGAGACAGGGCCGCGGAGCTGGAGCCGAATCAAAGCGGCGGATTGATCTTTTGGCTGTTAAACACCTGTGAGCCGGGCCGGATCGCTCAGGCCGCTCGGCACAGTCAGAGAGCGAGCGGCGTGTCAATCCCACACTGCTCAGCTTTCACTCTGCTGAAGATCACTATTACACCATTACAGCCCAGCGAGAGAGCGCCGAGCCGCGCCGCACTGACGGACCAATCCCCTTTCATCTCATTTACACAGACATACAACATCAAAGAGAAATCAAACACGAGCATGTCTGATTTTAATTACCCGTAATGTGTACATTAAGAACATTAATAAATCTATTATAGACTTTCTATGAATGTCATCTCTATAAGAACCTATAAACATACTCATAACACATTATAATGAATTCATAAGGCATTATAAACATGACAATACATAAATATAAAAATGTATAATTAATCATAGCCATGTTTATTATGCATCATGAACTGTGATTAAAATGCATTAATACCGCTGTTTATAACATGTAATACGTCAATACCAAGAAACTCAGTCCCAGCTTGCAGACTTTATTATGACTAAAAAAGCTTCCAACTTATAAACACACCCTAAATAATCCTATCAATATATTTTAACCACTAATAAAATATCTAGTATTGTCTAGTCTAGTATCTAGTATTGGATATAATACTAGTTGTAGTCAATTATAATGTATTATAACAGGTCTTTGTGCGCTCTAAGTAAAGTGCCAGGCTTTCATTGTGGGACTAGATTAATAACAATAGATATAAACTATTTTAACATATATATATATATATATATTATAAGCACATTTATAATGTATTATGATCACAAGTCATAATGCTTAATAAACATGGCTATAATGGGTTATGCATGTTTATAAATATGTATAGCCATGTTTATAATGCTTTATGAATGCATTATAATATGTTATGAATGTGGTTATAGAGTCTAATAGAGATGACATTCATAGACCGGTTACAGGTAATACATTCTATGAATGTCTTCTCTATTAGACTCTATAAACCCATTCATAATACAGCTCTAAAAAAAAAAAAAAAAAAAAAAAGAATAAGAGATCACTTTAAAAATGATGAGTTTCTTTGATTTCACCAAATTAAAAACCTCTGGAATATAATCAAGAGGAAGATGGATGATCACAAGCCATCAAACCACCAAACTGAACTGCTTGAATTTTTGCACCAGGAGTAAAGCAGCATAAAGTTATCCAAAAGCAGTGTGTAAGACTGGTGGAGGAGAACATGATGCCAAGATGCATGATGAAAACTGTGATTAAAAACCACCAGGGTTATTCCACCAAATATTGATTTCTGAACTCACATTACATTTCATTTTTACTCAAACATAAACCTATAAATAGCAAAATCAGAGAAACTAAAAAAAACTAAAGTACAGTTTTAAGAGTTCAGAAATCAATACTTGGTGGAATAACCCTGTTTTTAATCACAGTTTTTTCATGCATCTTGGCATCATGTTCTCCTCCACCAGTCTTACACACTGCTTTTGGGTAACTTTATGCTGCTTTTACTCCTGGTGCAAAAAATCAAGCAGTTCAGTTTGGTGGTTTGATGGCTTGTGATCATCCATCTTCCTCTCGATTATATTCCAGAGGTTTTTCTAAAACTTCCAGAGCTGTATTTTTGGATTATAGGGTTTGCAAAAAAGAAAAAAAAAAGAAACTCTGTGGTTGTATAATTAATGTATTAGTGTTTATCTAAAGATTTGTTTTTAGGAAAGTCTTCATAAGTACAACTCCAGAACTACTTCCAACTTCAGACGGCAGAGTTTTCTCAGCCTCTCTGCAGTCTGAGCTCACAGCTCTGTAAATTTCAGAACCAATCAGGGGTCTCTTCACCCCGCCTGTTTGTATTAGACGAGTCGGCGGCGCTTCTGTCTTTCAGCGCCGGAGTCCCACAAAATCCCTGATTGCAGCTTTCCACCAAACGCCTCCCGGACAACTGCAGTACTCACCGCTGATCCACTTAGCGTCGGGGTCGTGAACTCTGAAGTCTTTCTTGAAGATGTCCTCCACCGTCACTTTCCCCTTCAGAGCCAGGCTATTATCTTCACCTGCAGAGAGAGAGAGAGTTAAAGAAAGTTAAATCATCTCCCATCAGAGAGAAAACTACAGCCGTACAGAACTGTCCATCCTCCCCCACTCCACTGCACACACTCCTGCAGCTCTGTGGGGCGAGGAGAGCTCTGGATTCGAGCTTATTTGTTGGGCACACAGTGTCTACACACCAATAAGCATCTTAAAGGGAGAACTCTGGTGTAAAATGGACTTTTGTTGAAGTAAAACATTATTAAAAGTTCTTATCTTTGATGAATAGCACACCTCCCTTCTCCCACAGCGTTCAGAGATCCAGAAATTTTAACAGTTTGTCCCCAAACACCCTTCAGACTGGGTGACACGGGGCATAATTTACCCTGATAAATCACTTTTTACACTGTTATCCAGCTCAAAGTACACTGTAAAAAATGTCCATAGAATTTACGGTGAAAAACTGTCAAACCATGACAGTAAAAGACTGTAAACGCTAAAAAGGCTAAATACTGTTTCGGTAACAACAAAATACCGTAAATTCATATATCATCCAATACACTAATTTTTACACATTTTCTCTGGAAAAAATACATTATTTCAACGTAAAATTCTCTTGCACTGTGTTTATAACAGAAATTTTCCGTATTTTTGGATAACTGGTAAAACCGTAATTTCTACATTATTTTTTTGTGAATAATACATTTTTTCTTTGTTAAATATACAAGCCATTATTACATTTCCGTATTATTTAGATAACAGCCAAAACCGTAATTTCTACATTCATTTTTTGTGAATAATACATGTTTTTACTGTTAAATATACAAGCCATTATTACATTTCCGTATTTTTACTCAACAGGCAAAACCGTAATTTCTACATTCATTTTTTGTGATTAATATTTTTTTTTACTGTTAAATACACAAGCCATTAATAAATTTCCATATTATTTGGATAACGGCTAAAACTGTAATTTCTACATTTATTTGTCATGAATAATATTCTTTTCACCATTGAATACTGTAAAAAATGTCCGTGAAAATTACAGTGAAAAACTGTGAAATGGCAACAGAAATAAACCGTAAAGCAAGAACTAGCTTATTGTTGTAGAATAAACATTGAATTACCATAAATTAAAAAACTGACATGGCAATGGTAATAGATTGTAATATTAAAAACAGCATATTACTGTATAATCACTGAGAAAAAAATGTAAAATGTACGGTAAAATACTGGCAGCTGTGGTTGCCAGAATTTCACCGTAAAATAAACGGTTGACAAGAATTGTACTGTAATATCTTCTACATGGCAACCGTTTATTTTACAGTAAAATTCTGGCAACCACAGCTGCCAGTATTTCACCGTAAAATAAACAGTTGCAAATGTATAAGATATTACAGTTTAATTCTTGTCAACAGTAAATTTCATATCCATAAACCGTTTTGTTTACAGTATATTCTTGTGAAAAAAAGTATATTACATTAAATTTTACGGTGTTTTTTTTTACAGTGTAGCTCCACACCTCCTTGCTAAAATCCGGAGAGCCCTGACATTTAAAACGAGGCATTAATAAATTAAAAAGTGCTCAAGAAGCTTATTAAAAACCTCTGTTTAAATCCCATAATGCTAGCTTCAGCTCCAAGCACCACCATTACTGTACTGATAATTGAGCTGGATAACGGTGTAAAAAGTGATTTATCAGGGGAAATTATGCCCCGTATCACCCAAGGGTGAAGGGTGTTTGTTGGACAAACTGTTCAAATTTCTGGATCTCTGAACGCTGTGGGAGAACGGAGGTGTGCTATTCATCAAAGGTAAGAACTTTTTATCATGTTTTACTACAACAAAAGTCCATTTTACACTGGAAAACTACAGTTCATCTCCAGCAGTGTTAGACAGACATTGTATCCTACACTATAGGGGAGGTGAGCCATCAATCGTGCACCATGCAGTTTGATTAGGGCCAGTGTCAGTGTGTCTTGCTATCGTAACCACGGGAAAAGTACACCTTGCTTGGTTCGAAATGCACAAAAGGCATGTACTAGTTCTCTTAATTAATTATGGGTGTGGTTCAATTTTGGGTGTAACTTGAAATAAACCAATCAGTGTGTCACTTGCTCTTCATTCCCTTTAAGAGTCAGGTGAGCTCTGACTTTGGCGGATTTCTATTTTAATGGCGCAGCTACCTGGACGTGTCCAATGCTTCTCAGCAGAGAAAACTACTGACCCGCTCATTCAGGCTGTGAAGGAGCTCCAGCAGCTCATTCACAGGAACAGCAATGTTATTTTATTTACTATTCTGTTTATTGTAGAGGTAAAAGTTGGGTTTGTGCACTGCTTGTGCCTGCCTTGCCAAGATTTGACCAAATTGAAAACCTCTGGAATATAATCAAGAGGATAATGGATGATCACAAGCCATCAAACCAAACTGAACTACTCAGGAGTGAGTAGCATAAAGTTATCCAAAAGCAGTGTGTAAGACTGGTGGAGGAGAACACGCCAAGAATGCAGAACGCAATCAAATCTTCACAGCAGTGTTACAAAACCTGGTATATTTGCCTTTCCTGGACAGTAGCGATAGTTACTCCATCTCTTTCATTCTCTTTTCTTGGTTCTTTCATTTCTTCCTTTCTGTCTTATTTTGTCTTGTCTTATATAATCCTTTCTCTCCCTCATCTCGCCTTTCTTTTTTTTCTCTACTGTTCGCTTCTTCTCTTTCCTTCTACCTATTCTTTCTATCTTTTTCTGTTTTAACCTTTAATTTTCCCCAAACTGTTTTTTTCCATATTTTCTTTCTTTCTTTTATTCCTTTTCTAAGATTTTCTCCTTACTCTTTATATTTTACACACCTTTTCTACCCACTTTTGTACCATTTTCTTTTCTTTAATTTCACTTTTTACCCTCACTCTTTCCTTTTCCTTTCATCTTTCATTTGGACTTTTCTCTTTTTTTGTCTATTATTCTTGGATTTTCTCTTTTTCTCATATGACTTTATACTCCTTGTTTTTTTCTCTTTCTCATCCTTTCTATCTCTTTTTTTCTTACTTGAACTTTGTTGTTTCTTCTCTATATCGTTGTCCTTTCTTATTGTGTTTTTCTCTCTCTCTCTTTTCTCTCTTTTATCAAATGTCTTATTTTCTGTCTTTCTCCTCTTCCTATCTTTTTGTTTTTTCTTAATTCTGTATCTTCTTGCACGCTTGGTCTCCTCAGACTATCTTTTCGTCTTTCTCTTTCTTCTTTTTATCTTCCATCTCTCTCTCTCTCTCTCTCTCTCTCTCTCTCTCTTTCTGTGAGTGAGTGAGGTTGGACAGTGTTCATTATCTCAGCTCCACTGTCCCGCGATCGTTCACACCCCTGCTCCGACAGCACTTCCATTTTACAGACACACACACACACACACACACACACACACACTTACTTCACTCGACTGCGCGTGGACAGAGTGTAGACACTCTCGCCACAACACACACACAAACATTAAAACACACACACACACACAGCCACCTGCCGCAGAGCGTTCGCTGCAGCGGAAAGCATTTCTAAATCATATGCATTGAAACGGAAGGTGGAGTGTGTGCGTGTGTGTGTGTGTGTGTGTGTGTGTGTGTGTAGCGGAGTGTCTGGCCCATGCGCCGTGGATGAACTCTAAAATGCATTCAGTGTGTTTGACAGGCAAAGCGGAGGCGGAATCCATCACCTCACACACTTCATCTCACTCTGACACATATTGCCATGTCAGTTTGTCAGGCATGCGTGAGCGTGTGTGTGTGTGTGTGTGTGTGTGTGTGTGTGTGAGAGAATGATAAAAACAGGAGCAGCAGAGGAACAGTCCTCAGAGACAAAACAAGCAAAACAATAAGCTGTCCCTTCAGGCTTCTGCTTATGACCAATTGGATGTTTGATTATTAAAATGTGGCGCGTGCGCTCGGCGGCAGACGCCCGCGCTAACTTGATTTATTTTGACATAATTTGCCACATCAGATACCATCGCCGGCCCTCCGCCTGCCATACCTCTCATTTCTTATGCATTGGAAAAACAAAAAAGGCAATATCTGATTTGCCGGCTTTCACCTCAGACATGCTCTGCTCTCAGCCTCTTAAAGAGAACGCAGACGCTGCCACCGCCGCGTCCAACTCTCTACATTATTAACCCTTTAACCCTTTACTAATTATCATCAGACATGCTGAAAAAAAAAAACATGCTGCCGATTTATCTCAATTATATCTCACTCACACCAGTCGAGAAGCTCAGACAGTACAGAGCAGGATTAATCAGTAGACTTCGTCTGAGGGTGGGATCTGTACCTGCTGTCCATAGCAAGTCAGCAGATGAGGGAGATAAGTACTTGCCTCTATTGCAGTTAAGCATGAACTAGCTTGTTTGTGTTTTGCCATTTAGCACACGCTAACACTAACTTGTATTAAATGCCACTATAGCTTATTTGCATAAAAAAGTGACAGAGCCCTTAAAAGTGATGTGAGACATGTTTTGTACTGTAGCCCATAAACCTTATATTCTAACTAGTGTAAAAAAGGCATATTATTCACCTTTGATGTTTAAATAGATGTTACTAGATACAATTCATATAAAGTGGAATATTTTTTTTATTAACAATGTTTAAAACAATGTACAAAAAATATTAATTACAATTTTAAAAAATAAACAAAAACAAAAAAAAAATTATTATATCAGTTCAGACAGTACACAGCAGGATTAAGAAGTAGACTTTGTCTGAGGGAGGGATCTGTACCTACTTCAATGTTTAATTAGATGTTATTTGATACAACTCATATAAAGTGGAACCTGTTTTAAACAATGTAAAAAAAAGTATTAATTATGATTTTAAATGCTTTTGGTGTCACACTGTCAAAAGCCTGTATTTCCTAAAATGGCAATTTTCTAGAAGAGGAAAAAAAAACATCAATTCACATAAACATAGTCAACCCCCACCAGAGCCCCACCCATTAGATCAGGTAAAGATTCACTGGTTGAGAAGTTCAATCAGTACACAGCAGGATTAAGCAGTAGACTTCTTCTGAGGGAGGGATCTGTACCTACTTTAATGTTTAATGCAATTCATGTAAAGTGCAACCTTTGTGTTACAATGTTTAAAACAATATAAAATAAGATAATTATTTACAATTTTAAATGCTTCTGGTGTCACACTGTCAAAAGTTTGTATTTCCTAAATGGCAATTTTCTAGGGGAGGAAATAAACATCGACTCCACCCACTAGATCAGTTAAAGATTCACCAGTTGAGAATCTCAGACAGTACACAGCAGGATTAATCAGCAGACTTCATCTGAGTGAGGGATCTGTAACAACTGTACCTACTTTAATGTTTGATTAGATGTTATTTGATACAATTCTTATAAAGTGGAAGCTTTTTGTAACAATATTTAAAACAATGTAAAAAATAAATTAAGATATAAAATTATGTTGGTGTCAAAAGCCTCCTAATCTCCTATAAATCAATTTTCTAGGGGAGGTAAAAAAAAAAATCATAAAAAAGTCAACCCCCACCAGAGCTCCACCGACTAGTCAGTTAAAGATTCACTGGTTGAAAATCTCAAACAGTATACAACAGGATTAATCAGTAGACTTCTTCTGAGGGAGGGATCTGTAACAATTGTACCTACTTTAATGTTTGATTAGATGTTATTTGATACAATTAATATAAAGTGAAACCTTTTTGTAACAATGTTTAAAAAAACAAAAAAAAATATTGCGATTTAAAATTCTGTTGGTGTCATACTGTCAAAAGCCTGTAACTCCTAAAAAGACAGGGGGAGGAAAAAACAAGCATGATTAAGTAGTAGACTTTGTCTGAGGGAGGGATCTGTACCTACTTTAATGTTTGATTAGATGTTATTTAATACAATTCATATAAAGTGGAACCTTTTTCTAACAATGTTCAATGTTCGGGTCACACTGTCAATAGCCTGTATAGTATAATAGGCGATATTCTAGGAGAGGCAAAAAACATCAAGATTCACATAAAAAAAAGAAGAAGAAAGGAGACTCATCTCAGCCTGACAGCAACATTAAAGTGAACAGATACCATCAGGAGTGACATCTCCAGCGTGTGAAGGGTTAATCACACACTCCAGCAGCACCCGTTTCACAGCGCAAATGGAACAGCGAGGCACTGCTTGTTAGAACAGCACGATCCGCCGCCGTAAACCAACAATAAATCACAGAAATGTCCGTCAGCGCCGCGCCTGCACACTGACCCATCTCAGATGCTCCCGGTAAGTGTTCCTTGAGCATTCTGGGTAATTACGGCCGTTCACGACGACTGACAAATGCACAATCAATTTTCGTCAAACTGCGTCGCCCAATTATTAAGCTGACAAACGCAATTAATCATTCGTCAAGCAGCGAGGTCCAATAATTAGCCATGTTGCACAGAAACACTGAGTGTTCTGCTACGTGTTTTATAATAATATCACACACTCCAGTATTTCCATTTCATCAAGCAGAGAAAAGCCTTCTGAGATCATATTTATAAACTCAATTAATATTACAAATCTCTACGATCTAAAATATCAGTTTACGCATCATTTACAGAACATTTCTTTTGCTCATTACAGGTCTTTAATCAGTTTCCCCTACTTTATTTCTCAAACCTCTGACCTGGTCTGGAATTCTAGAGGCAACTGCATCACTGAGAATAGTATTCTGTTTGGCTAGAGTTGAGTTGGAAAAGAGTTTTATTTGTCTACAGGTGAGTTAGGAAAGTGTTTTGTTCGGATAGAGCTGATTAGGCACAGTATTTGTTGTGGTTATCTTACATTTGAGTTAAAACAGAGGTTTTTAAATGGGCTTCAATAGAGTTGGAAAATATAGTTTTAGTTAGTTGAGTTGGAGCAGAGTTTCTTTTTTAATACAGCTGATTAGGCACAGTATTTTGATGGGCTAAATTTGAGTCACACAAGTCTTGCTCTGGATGCAGCTGAGTTACAGAAAACTTTTCTCTTTGGATATTTGAGTTGAGAAGTTTGTTTGGCTACAGTAGAGTTAAAACAGTTCAGTTGGGAAATAGGTTGGGCTTGGAGCAGAGTTTTTTTAAGCTACAGTTGAGTGGAAACAGGTCTTTTATACTACAATTCAGTAGGGAAAGCTGCTTGGGCACAGTCTATTAATAAGCTATATTTGTTGAAACAAAGGTTTGTTTGGTTACAATAGAGTTAGAGCAAAGTTTGGACGATATTTCTTTTGAAGTTCAGTAGAATTTGAACCACATTGAGTTAGAACATTGTTTTGTTGGGATACAGTTGATTAAGGACAGTATTTTATTGGGTTACTGTATATTTGAGTTAAAACAGATGTTTCTGGGCTTAAATAGAGTTCCGTTGAAAAATAATTTTGTTAGGTTACAGTTGAGTTGGAGAAGAGTTTCTTTTTAATACAGCTGATTAAGTATAGTATTTCTTGGGCTTAATTTGAGTTTAAAAAGTTTTGCTAGGATGGAGTTGAGTTGGAACACAGTTTTATTTGGATACAGCTGATTAGGCACAATATTTTGTTGGAACAGTTTTGTTGGTCTGCAGTAGAGTTGGAAGTGTTAAATTGGGAAATATTGTAGTTTTTTAGGCTACATTTCAGTTGCAGTTAAGTTGTTGAGTTGGAACAGTTTTGCTAGGATGCAGCTGAGTTGACGCAGAGTTTTCTATTTACTCTTTTGTTGGGCTGCAGTGGAGCTGGAGAAGGGTTTTGCAAGGCTACAGTTCTGTTAGGAAAGTGTTTTTGGCTGCAGTTGAATTAAAAAAAGTTTAGCAAGGATGTAGTTGAGTTGGAGCACAGATTTATTTGGTTACAGCTGAGGATGGACTATGTTTTTGGTGTCGAGTAATATTTTGTTGGGGTGTGTGTGAATTTTGAATATGAATTTGCACTACCGTTGAGTTAGAACAGCATTTTGTTGGACTCTATTATAGTTGGGACAGTAATCATTTAGGTAATGGCTGAGTTTAAATAGTTTTATTGGGCAAAAGTTTCGTTTTTTGATACAGTTGAGTTGGAAAAGAGATTTGTTGGGATATAAATGAGTGGAAACAGTTGTGTTTTACTGCAACTTAGTGAGGAAAGTGTTTTTTTCGTCTGCAGTGGAGTTGAAACAGATTTGCTAGGATGCAGTTGAGTTGGAGCACAGTTTTAGTTGGATAGAGCTGATTAGTGTCAGCATTACGTTGGACTATATTTGAGTATTTTATTGGGGTACATGTGGAGTTTAATATGTATTTGCATTAGAGTTAACTACACGGTAGTTGGGAAAGTATTTTTTGGCTATATTTAAGCTGGATCAGAATTATGTTGGGCTATAATTGAGTTGGAACTAATGTTTCTCGGACTACAGTTGAGTTAGTACAGTACTTCCACTGGGTTACTGCTGTACTGGAGTTAATTTAGGACGGTATTTTTGGATCCAGGTAAAATATACTGCACTGTCTATTATAATAAAATACTTTCTCCCTGTACTTCCACTCAGTGGTCACTCCACAAGTCCTATAGTCCAGTAAATAAGTGTACAATAGAAGAGAAGAGCCCATATGCTGTCATGCTCAATTTGTCTGACTCTTCCTGAGCAGCACTCTTCCTTTAGAAAGCTCTGGTGCATGAAGAGCATATTCTGAAAGATCTGAGCCCATCTGCAGCTTTTCCCTGCTTGGCCGATTTTCTGCAGACTGAGGGAGTGTTCAGGCAGCCCCAGCACCCGGAGTTAAATCTGCAGACTGGAACCCCTGCTGTACCCAGATAAATATTCATCTGCTCATCCCGCGTTCAGCAGGGCACTCGGCTAAACAGCCATTTAAAGCAGATGAAAGAGTAATGAAAGAGTAATGAAAGAGTAATGGCCGTAAGACTAATGCAATCTGGGAAGGAACAGATGAACCGAAACGACTGGAAGAGGCGAAAACTCCACGAAAAACACGATCGAACAAACACAGAGTGATTTCACACCGACTCTGTTCACTCCAGACCTTCAGACCAGTAAAACAGACCATTCCAATTTAATATTAAACAAATAAACCTAACAAATACATGTTTTCAGCTTTTGTGACTGATCATCACAAGATAAGAAATCTGAGCATATATAGTGAGAATGCAGTGCCAGTATTGGGAGTATGACGTAAGTATGTAGTGAGGATGTAGTGAAGATGTATTGAGAGTACAGTTAGTATAAAGAAAGTATGTAGTGAGGGTGTAGATAGATGTAGTGAAGGTGTAGTGAGGATGTATTGAGAATGTAGTGAGAGTATAGTCAGGATGTATTGAGTACAGTGAGGACGTAGTGAAGATGTAGTGAGAGTATAGGGAGGATAAGGTGAGCATGTATTAAAGATGTAGTGAGTATAGTGAGGATGTAGTGAGAGTATAGTGAGTATATAGTGTGGACAAAGTCAGGATGAAGTGAGAGTATGGTGAAGATGAAGTGAGAGTATAGTGAAGATGAAGTGAGAGTATAGTGAAGATGAAATGAGAGTATAGTGAGGATGAAGTGAGTATAGTGAGGATGTAGTGAGAGTATAGTGAGGATGAAGTGAGAGTATAGTGAGGATGAAGTGAGAGTATAGTGAGGATGAAGTGAGAGTACAGTGAAGATGAAGTGAGAGTATAGTGAAGATGAAGTGAGAGTATAGTGAAGATGAAGTGAAAGTATAGTGAAGATGAAGTGAGAGTACAGTGAAGATGAAGTGAGAGTATAGTGAAGATGAAATGAGAGTATAGTGAGAATGAAGTGAGAGTATAGTGAAGATGAAGTGAGAGTATAGTGAGAATGAAGTGAGAGTATAGTGAAGATGAAGTGAGAGTATAGTGAGGATGAAGTGAGAGTACAGTGAAGATGAAGTGAGAGTATAGTGAAGATGAAGTGAGAGTATAGTGAAGATGAAGTGAAAGTATAGTGAAGATGAAGTGAGAGTATTGTGAAGATGAAATGAGAGTATAGTAAGGATGAAGTGAGAGTATAGTGAGGATGAAGTGAGAGTACAGTGAAGATGAAGTGAGAGTATAGTGAAGATGAAATGAGAGTATAGTGAGAATGAAGTGAGAGTACAGTGAAGATGAAGTGAGAGTATAGTGAGAATGAAGTGAGAGTATAGTGAAGATGAAGTGAGAGTATAGTGAGGATGAAGTGAGAGTACAGTGAAGATGAAGTGAGAGTATAGTGAAGATGAAGTGAGAGTATAGTGAAGATGAAGTGAAAGTATAGTGAGGATGAAGTGAGAGTACAGTGAAGATGAAGTGAGAGTATAGTGAAGATGAAATGAGAGTATAGTGAGAATGAAGTGAGAGTATAGTGAAGATGAAGTGAGAGTATAGTGAGGATGAAGTGAGAGTACAGTGAAGATGAAGTGAGAGTACAGTGAGGATGAAGTGAGAGTATTGTGAAGATGAAATGAGAGTATAGTGAGGATGAAGTGCGAGTATAACGAGAATGAAGTGAGCATGTAGTGAAGATGTATTGAGAGTATAGTGAAGATGAAGTGAGAGTTTAGTGAAGATGAAATGAGAGTATAGTAAGGATGAAGTGAGAGTATAGTGAAGATGAAGTGAGAGTATAGTGAAGATGAAGTGAGAGTATAGTGAAGATCAAGTGAGAGTATAGTGAGGATGAAGTGAGAATATAGTGAGGATGAAGTGAGAGTATAGTGAGGATGAAGTGAGAGTATAGTGAGGATGAAATGAGAGTATAGTGAGGATGAAGTGAGAGTATAGTGAAGATGAAGTGAGAATATAGTGAGGAAGCGAGAGTATAGTAAGGATGAAGTGAGAGTATAGTGAGGATGAAGTGAGAGTATAGTGAGGATGAAGTGAGAGTATAGTTAGGATGAAGTGAGAGTATAGTTAGGAAAAAGTGAGGATGAAGTGAGAGTATAGTGAAGATGAAATTAGAGTATAGTGAAGATGTAGTGAAAATGTAGTGAGAGTATAGTGAGGATGTAGTGAAAATGTAGTGAGAGTATAGTGAGGATGAAGTGAGATTATAGTAAGGATGAAGTGAGGATATAGTGAGAGTATAGTGAGGATGTAGTAAGAGTTTAGTGAGGATGTAGTGAGAGTATAGTGAGGATGTATTGAGAATATAGTGAGGATATAGTGAGAGTATAGTGAGGATGAAGTGAGGATGTAGTGAGAGTATAGTGAGGATGAAGTGAGGATGTAGTGAGAGTATAGTGATGATGTATTGAGAGTATAGTGAGGATGAAGTGAAAATGTAGTTAGAGTATAGTGAGGATGTAGTGAGAGTATAGTGAGGATGAAGTGAGGATGTAGTGAGAGTATAGTGAGGATGTAGTGAGTGTATAGTGAGGATGTAGTGAGAGTATAGTGAGGATGTAGTGAGAGTATAGTGAGGATGTAGTGAGGATGTAGTGAGAGTATAGTGAGGATGTAGTGAGAGTATAGTGAGGATGTAGTGAGAGTATAGTGAGGATGTAGTGAGAGTATAGTGAGGATGAAGTGAGGATGTAGTGAGAGTATAGTGAGGATGTATTGAGAGTATAGTGAGGATGAAGTGAAAATGTAGTGAGAGTATAGTGAGGATGTAGTGAGAGTATAGTGAGGACGTAGTGAAGATGTAGTGAGAGTACAGGGAGGATGAAGCAAGCATGTAGTGAAGATGCAGTGAGTATAGTGAAGATGTAGTGAGAGTATAGTGAGGATGAAGTGAGGATGTAGTGAGAGTATAGTGAGGATGTAGTGAGAGTATAGTGAGGATGAAGTGAGGATGTAGTGAGAGCATAGTGAGGATGTAGTGAGAGTATAGTGAGGATGTAGTGAGAGTATAGTGAGGATGTAGTGAGAGTATAGTGAGGATGAAGTGAGGATGTAGTGAGAGTATAGTGAGGATGAAGTGAGGATGTAGTGAGAGTATAGTGAGGATGAAGTGAGGATGTAGTGAGAGTATAGTGAGGATGTAGTGAGGATGTAGTGAGAGTGTAGTGAGGATGTAGTGAGAGTATAGTGAGGATGAAGTGAGGATGTAGTGAGAGTATAGTGAGGATGTAGTGAGAGTATAGTGAGGATGAAGTGAGGATGTAGTGAGAGTATAGTGAGGATGTAGTGAGAGTATAGTGAGGATGTAGTGAGAGTATAGTGAGGATGTAGTGAGAGTATAGTGAGCAGAAATTTAGTATGTCTTGAGGATGTAGTAAAATACACTTTTTTGAAAGGTGTGTGTTTAATTACTGGCATAAAAGTAAAATCACATTTCAGAAAAAGAACATCATACTGCCATCTATTTACAAGCAAGTGGATACTTTTTGGCAATATATTGTACTTTACATACAAATACCTATCCACATACACTTTGCTGAAAATGAAAAGAAAAGAAAATGAATAATATATGTAATATTATTACTGTAAAAAGAGAACAGTGAAGTAAAATATCTGTATTTGTCTATCTATCCATCTCCCAGTCTGTTTATATGTTTATATGTAAGTCCGAGTCTGGTGTACATATATGAAGAGAAAATATTAAAGAAGAAAAGGTTAAAGAAGATAAAAGGTGTTCTTCAGTAGAAAGTCCAGTAGAAACACTAGTCTGGAATCTCTCAGTCTAAAGTAAAGAAGCTCAGCATGTCAGAAGCCGAGCAGCTCCTGGCTGATGGGCTGTATCTGGGGTGAGTGATCGATCACGTCTCAATATGTTCTAAATCTTCCTCCACGTCAAACTTTGTGAAGATAACAGCCAGTCATGACCTGTCTGCTCTGCTCATCACTGCTCTTCTTCATCCCTGAAAGCGTGCAAGCTCCAGCAGTGATGTTCTACAGGCTGAGTGGGTTTTAGCGGCATGCTGCATTAGACTGGTGATATTACATCTGCTCAGATCTGCTGCTCATCACATCACTCTGCAGCTCTCTGAGGAGAACCGCCGACAGGTCATGCTCTGAACATGCCTCTATTAATCACATTAAAGAGCCTGGAAATTAAATCTACACACATACGACAAGATTGTGTCCCATGACTTTTGGCATGTAAAACTCTGCACTGACCTCTGGGATATTTGTGTAGAGTCCTCTATGGAATATCTCATTAATCTGCTCCCACTATCAGACCTCACTCCAACTCCCATAATTCACCTCACCTTGCCATGAGCACACGGTTCAACCAGTGTTCAACCTCTCTCACAAGAGAACACCTCACAACTTGCACAGGTGCGAGCATTCCCATTGCTCTGAGATAACAGGTCGTGAACATAGTAAGTATAGTGTGGTGGAGTAAAGATCTGGTGAGGATGTAGTAAGAATATAGTGAGAGTTTAGTGATGTATGTGAGGATATATTAAAGTATATTGAGCAAGTACTGAGTATATAGTGAGGTTTTAGCAAGTAAATTGTGAGTATGCAGTGAGTATATAGTGAGCATATAGTGAGAATGCAGCAAGAGAATAGTTAGGAAGTGGTGAGGATGTAGTGAAGATGTAGTGATGATGTAGTAAAAATCAGTGAGAGTTTAGTGATGTAATGATATATTGAAGTATATTAAGCAAGTAGTGAGTATGTAGTGAGGTTGTAGCAAAAAAAGCTGCGAGGATGCAGTGAGTATATAGTGAGAATGCAGCAAGGATGTAGTGAGAGTTTAGTGAGAGAATAGTGAGGATGTTGTGAGGATGTAGTGAATATGTAGTGAGAAAATAGTGAGCATGTAGTTGAGGATGTAACAAGGTTATAGTGAGCAAGTAGTGAGAATGTAGTGAGCTTGCAGTGAGAAAACTGTGAGCATGTAGTGGGGATGTAGTGAGGATGTGGTGAGGATGTAGTGAGAAATTAGTGAGCATGTAGTGAGAATGTGGTGAGAATATAGTGAGCATGTAGTGGGTATATATAAAGAGTATGTAGTGAGAATGAATTGAGTATATAATGAGGATGAATTGAGAATATAGTGAGCATGTAGTGAGGATGAAACAAGGATGTAGTGAGAAAATAGTGAGCATGAAGTGAGAAAATAGTGAGCATGTAGTGAGAAAAAAGTGAGCATGTAGTGAGGATGCAACATGGAAGTAGTGAGAAAATAGTGAGCATGTAGTGAGAAAATAGTGAGCATGTAGTGAGGATGCTGCGAGGATGTAGTGAGAAAACTGTGAGCATGTAGTGAGAAAATTGTGAGCATGTAGTGAGGATGTAGCGAGAAATTAGCGAGCATGTAGTGAGAAAATAGTGAGCATGTAGTGAGGATGCAGCGAGGATGTAGTGAGAAAACAGTGAGCATGTAGTGAGAAAATTGTGAGCATGTAGTGAGGATGTAGTGAGAAAATAGTGAGCTTGTAGTGAGAAAATAGTGAGCATGTAACGAGGATGTAGTGAGAAAATAGTGAGAGTATAGTGAAAATATATTGAGAATCTAGCAAGGATGAATAGATGACAGTAATTAAAGCACAGTGGGAGGTAAAAGAGGATGCTGTTGCTTCACCTGGTGGAAACTCAGCTGTCAGGGAAGCGCCTGAAGGCTGTTCTCACCACAATGTGGGTGTTTCTTATTTTAAGAAGAGAGAAAAAGAGCGAAAGAGTGAAAGAGAGAGAGAGAGAGAGAGAGAAGAGCAGCAACCCAAATGTCAATAGTATTTTTCACATCTCACAGCTGCTGAAAAAAAATGACAGTAGAAGCAAAACACATCCATCTGCAGTCTCCACGTCAGCACCACGTCCAGAAATATACCTGCTGAAAAATATATAAATAACAATAACAGAACTGAGGACTTCCAGGGAAGCCTCAGCGTGAACTCCCCGCACAGACGCAATTTCAGAAACAACAGGGCAGATGTGCTAAAATAACAACTGCAGAAAGAGAGAGAAAGAGAGGGAGAGAGAGAGAATGAAAGAAAGAAAAAAGGAGGTACATGGCTTTAATCATATTTTTGTATTTGAAAAATATAGAAAAAAAAAATAATAACCTCATATATGTATCACTGTTAGGTACAGTTTATAATGGCAAATATGCAGTTAAATAAATAATAAAATAAAAAATGGGTGGCAGAATATTTTTAAATGACATTTTCTGGTGACCCTGTTTTTTTTTTAACATTTATTTTTAACAGTTGTTAGAAATTCGGCCTTCAGGAACCAGGTGTCCGAGTCAGGAGACGGCTTCAGAGTTGACTTGAGTTTATTGACACACACAGAGAGTATGGGTACAGCTCACAGTCGATCAGAACCAATCTTATATACATTGGATCCTGCTTTGAACACTGCAGGGTGGTCACTTTAATGGGGGTTTCAAATTAGCATATAAACGATGAGGGTCCCTGCAGAGGCAAGTGGTCAGTTATCAGTTTGGGTCCCTGCAGAGATGGCCTTTAGCAGACATGATGGAGCCACAATTGGGGGAGTAGGAGAGGGTGAAAGAGTTAAAGTATAATTTGTTATGGGCAGAATTCTATTACAGTGTAGTGAAAAGCTGAGAGGCTGTGATCATATTCAAATATTAATATTAAAAAATAATAAATTACCTTCATATATTTATCACAGTGAAGTACAGTTTATTACTGCAAGAAAATATGCAAATATGCAATAAAATATATAATAAAATATACATGGGAGCCAGAATTTATCTTAAAGGAATTTTTTGGTGACCCTGTTTTATTTTTAACAGTGTAGAGAGAGAAAGAAATAGAGAAAGAGACATAGAGAAGGCTCTGAATGTCACGTCTGGTGCTGTTAGCTCATCTGTCCCTTCCACACCCAGCTCTAACGGAGGTTCTCAGGTCAACAACTACATTACCCAGAATGCACCACCCGCTGACATCACGCACTCACCTGATCACGTGACACCTCACCTGCTTCCTCCAGGAAGTCCTGAATACTGATTACTGACACTATATAAGAGCACTCCACACTAACACCCACGCCGCGTATTGTAGGTTCTCCTCATTACAAAGCGTTACTTTATCTCTTGTCTTCAGTTTATCTTGTGTATGACCTTGCCTTTGTTTTCTCGACGCCGATTATTGCCTTTGCCTCTGATACTGGATTACTTGTGTATTACCTGGACTGTGTTTTCACTACTGCCTCTTGGATTACCTCTGACATTGGATCTCTCGTGTATGAACTCTGGACTGTCTCTCGTTTATGGTATGGTTTTGTCTACATTGCTCTGGTTTCTGGTGATTAACTGTTTTCTGTATCAACCACGTATTACATCTGTTTATGTTTATAATAAACATATATTTTTATCAGTATCTGCACGTGTCTACAATTCTGTGCTCATCATGACACTGAACATATTTCCTGCATATATTAATAATAAAAAGAAAAACTACCTTCATATATTTATCACAGTGAAGTACAGTTTATTACTGCAAAAAAATATACAATAAAATAAATAAAAATAAAAATCAGTAGCAGAATATTTTTTTAATGACATTTTCTGGTGACGCTGTTTTTTAACATTTATTTTTAACAGTGTAAAAAGGGAAGTAGAGCAGAAAAAGAGAGAGAAAGAGTGAGCATATAGTGAAGATGCAGGCTCTGATCATATGAATATGTTAATAATAAAAAATTACCTTCATATATTTATCACGGTAAAATACAATTTATTACTAAAAGAAAATATGCACCAATTTTTTTAATGTAATTTTCTGGTGACTCTGTTTTCAACATTCATTTTTAACAGTGCAGAGAGAGAAAGAAATAGAGAAAGAGAAAGAGAGACAGAGAGAGGGCTCTGAACATATTTACTGTATATATTAATAATAAAAAGAAAAAATACCTTCATATATTTATCACTGTAAGATACAGTTTATTACTAGACGAAAAAACGCAATAAAATAAATAATAAAATAAAAATGTGTGCAAGGATACCTTTTAAATGACATTTTCTGGTAAGAGAGAAGAAGAGCGGAAAAATGAGAGAGAGTGTGATAGAGAGAGTAAGAGAGAGGGCTCTGATCATATTTATATATTAATAACAAGAGAAATTACCTTCAAATGTTTATTCCTGTAAAATACAGTTTATTACTAGAAGAAAATATGCAACAAAAATAAATAATATAATAAAAATCAGTGGCAGAATATTTTTTAAATGACATTTTCTGGTAACCCTGTTTATAACATTTATTTTTAACAGTCTAGAAAGAGGAGTGGAAAAATAAGAGAGAGACAGAGAGAGAAAGGGAGAGAGAGCTCTGATCATATTTATATATTAATAATAAAAAAGAGAAATTACCTCCATATATTTATCACTGTGAAGTACAGTTTATTACTGCAAGAAAATATGCAATATAATAAATAATTAAATAATAATCAGTGGCAGAATATTTTTTAAGGGACATTTTCTGATGACCCTGTTTGCAACATTTATTTTAACAGTGTAGAAAAAGAAGTAGAGTGGGAAAAAAATAGAGAAAGAAAAGAGAGAGAGAGCTCTGATCATTTTTATATATTAATAATAAAAAGAGAAATTATCTTCATATATTTTTTCACTGTGAAGTACAGTTTATTACTGCAAGAAAATATGCAAATTTGGAATCAAATAAATAATAAAATAAAAATGGGTGGCAGAATAGTTTTTAAATATCATTTTCTAGTGACCCTGCTTTTAACATTTATGGTCCATCTCCGTGTTTCCATCTTTCCCTATGCTTTTCTGTTCTTCTTGCCATGTGTTCTTCTTGCACGTGGCTCTGTGTTCTGTTTGTCTCCACCCCTGTCTTCAGTGATTCCACCTGTGTTCCTTTGTAACCCCGCCCCCTTGTTACCTGTCCCCGGGTGTTTCTTGTTTCCTGTCAACTTCCGTATAGATATATATGTTTAGCCCCTTTGTTGCCTGGTCGGTTCTTGTATGTTTTCTCGTCGTTAAGTTGCTCGTTTCATGTCTCAGTTTATTTCTTGTTTTTGTTAGTCCTGTTTGTTTATTCATCCTGATTTTGGTTTATTTCTTTTTGATTTAATATACGCTCTCTGCGTCTCCCTTGCTGCAGCCTGACAGAAGAACTGACCAGGGAAAACAGAAACTTTAAGGGGCTTTATGTATTGAAGTAGACAAGAAACAGGAAACACCTGGGGACAGGTAACGAGGGGGCGGAGTTACAAATGACCACAAGTGGAAGCACTGAAGACAGGGGTTGAGACAAAGAGAACACAGAGCCACAAAATAAATATAAAAAAAGCACCCCCTACAGCCTGAAAGTTACTGTTTTTTTTTTGTTTTTTTTTATTTTTTGAAAAATAAGTTAATAATCAATACCACAATAAATCAATGTATTTTTTTAAACACTATAGAGAGAAAGAGAGGATGAAAAGAATAAAAAGACGCAGAGAGAGAGATAAAAACCGAGCAAGGGAAAGTGTAGAGAAATGAAAAAGTGGGAACAATAGAAGAAGCAGGGGGCGAGAGAGTAAGAGAGATAATGGAAGAGAGCGAGAGGAAGGAAAAATGACAGAGAGAGAAAAGAGAAAGAAAGACAGTGAGAGTGAGCGAGAGCTTCAGCTATTTTCTCTCTCTAGGCCGTTCCCCTTATTCAACCAATTAGCTGTCAGTGTGTCAGTCAGCTGTCACTGCTGAATATGCTCACACCCCCCCTCCCTCCCTCCCCACAGAGAAACAACACTACCTGAGAAAAGAGAAGAAAAGCTGACCCACTTTCAACTCCACCAGTAAACGACTCCCATCATACCTGCCCACATCATTACAGAGAGAGAGAGAGAGAGAGAGAGAGAGTAGAGGAACACCAGGTGGTATAAGGAAGTGGCACTGTAGTGAGGTGTGAGGATACACTGAGGAGTAGTGATCATGTAATGAGCATGTAGACAAATTGTAGTGAAGATGTGATGTATAGTGCTGAGGATGTAGTAAGGATACAACGAGGTATAGTAAGCCTGTAGTGAAGTTTTAGTGAGGATGTAGTAGTGACATTGTGAGGTGCAGTGAAGGTGTGATGTATAGTGCTGAGGATGTAGTGAGGATACACCGAGGTATTGTACAGATAAAGTGAGGATGCAGTGAAGATGCTGAGAGCTATAGTGGTGAGGATGTGGTGAGGACGTGGTGAGGATGTAGAGAGGATGTGGTGAGGATGTAGAGAGGATGTAGAGAGGATGTAGAGAGGATGTGGTGAGGATGTAGAGAGGATGTAGAGAGGATGTGGTGAGGATGTAGAGAGGATACAATGAGGTGTAGTGAGGATGTAGTGAGGATACAATGAGGTGTAGTGAGGATACAATGAGGTGTAGTGAGGGTGTGGTGAGGATGTAGAGAGGATGTAGTGAGGATACAATGAGGTGTAGAGAGGATGTGGTGAGGATGTGGTGAGGATACAATGAGGTGTAGAGAGGATGTGGTGAGGATGTGGTGAGGATGTAGAGAGGATGTAGTGAGGATACAATGAGGTGTAGAGAGGATGTGGTGAGGATGTAGAGAGGATGTAGTGAGGATGTAGTGAGGATACAATGAGGTGTAGAGAGGATGTGGTGAGGATGTGGTGAGGATACAATGAGGTGTAGAGAGGATGTGGTGAGGATGTGGTGAGGATACAATGAGGTGTAGAGAGGATGTAGAGAGGATGTAGTGAGGATACAATGAGGTGTAGAGAGGATGTGGTGAGGATGTAGAGAGGATGTGGTGAGGATGTAGAGAGGATGTGGTGAGGATACAATGAGGTGTAGAGAGGATGTGGTGAGGATACAATGAGGTGTAGAGAGGATGTGGTGAGGATGTAGTGAGGATACAATGAGGTGTAGAGAGGATGTGGTGAGGATGTAGAGAGGATGTGGTGAGGATGTGGTGAGGATGTAGAGAGGATGTAGTGAGGATACAATGAGGTGTAGAGAGGATGTGGTGAGGATGTAGAGAGGATGTGGTGAGGATGTAGAGAGGATGTGGTGAGGATACAATGAGGTGTAGAGAGGATGTGGTGAGGATGTGGTGATGATACAATGAGGATGTAGTGAGACTGTAGTGAGGATGTAGTGAGGATACACTGAAGTAGGCTAAGGATATAGTAAGGTTATCACCTACAGCATTTTCCATGTTTATTTGAAAGGTTTCAAATATTACTATATTATTATATACAGTATAACCACTGCTTTTAATAAAGAACCTACAGTAAAGAATACATTATATGAACCACTGTGTTTAATAGCGTATTTAATAGTGTTTTAAGAGAGTTTAGAAAAGGGATTTTGCTAGATTTTGTAGCATTGGTGAGGTCAGGAAGTTCAATGATCTTCACTCTACCTCATCTCCAAATTCCCAATTTCATTGAGGTTTAGGCAATAGTGAGGATGTATTGAAGTATATTGAGGATGTGGTAGGTATGTATACTCTTTTGGTAGCAAATGTCTGGTTGGGTTAAATGTGTTAAATGAGTCTTTGAGTTAAGGTGGGGGTCTTTGGGAAGGACTTTTACTTTCCAAAAGCTTAAAAAAATGGACCAGAGCATCTGACACATATTAAAATCCCACAGCCCTCAGTGTCCATGAAGGAAAACATGGACTGCTGTAAAGAATGGAGCCCAAAGGACTGTTCCCTACTGGCCTGTTTGATACTTACAGGTCAGACCTTGAGCGTTAACAAGCTCGATTTAAAATACACTCGTGACCTCACCACACAGGAGGAAAACACTCACTAGAGGATTCCCAACGTGAACAAAGACCTTAAATCAAGGGTAAAGACATGCAGTGCTGCATCCTACTGCCAGACGAGAAAATCCAAGAGCAGTGACCAGATGAAGGGTCAGGATGTAGAACAGACGCCAAAAAAATCCAATGACTGGACTAAATACGCCATAAAATTAATATTCTAACAGAAAAGGGTACTAGCTTCTGTTGTATCCAGTATTCACCTTATTTTACTTCATTGATTTAGATAAAAATCTCTATTATAATAAAAACAGTGAGAATAAAGGTATACAATTAGTACTACATGCTCAGTTAGAGGGAGGCACAACACAAAATGATGGGTATGTTGGTAATTTGTAGCAACATAGGTTATATACATAGGTCCACATTCTTCTGAAGAAGAGGAGCTGCATCTGTGGTTGAATTTAAACGATTGATCCAATCATGCATACTTACAGACGCACCAATTTTGTCTGCTTCATAAAAGAATAACAACTGGATTTCCTCTGCAGACAAGGGTCAGAGCAGATTAAACAACAGATGCCAAAGAACACATTAAAACTGCTATTCAAAATTGAGTGTATTACAAAGAGTTTAAACTGCTTTTGTTGGAGTCCATGCAAGACCTTTTACTAAAGTTTAGAGCACTGCTGTGAGAGATTGATTTGCATTCAATGACAAGTGTATAGGTAAGGTCAGGATGTTGGATGATCACCATCCCACCTCATACTCAACACCCCAACACTTCCCTTCCAAAAGTCTGGGATGGAGCTCCATCATTCCAGAGAACACAGTTATATGGCTCCACAGCTTAATGCTTGATTGCCATGTCTGTCATTAGGCATGAAACAAATAGGTTGCGCTGATGCTGTAAAAATAGAGTTAAACTTTAGGAATATGCACAGTTCAGCCTCCTCTGCTGAGGTGCATAAAAGCGCCACGCTGTTAAGATACAAATGTGCCGAAGTCAGAGCTCACCCAGCTCTTAAAGGTAATGACAACTGGCACACTGATTGGTTTATTTCATGTTACGTCCAAATTAACGAATTAATGAAGAGAATTAGTACATGCTTTGTGTGCATTTTGAGCCGTGCAAGGTGTATAATTTGTGCCCTCAAGATACCAAAGACACACCGAGACGGCTTCACTATGCACAATTGACTGGTGCCCCTAGTGTAGGGGTATCCAAACTACGGCGAGGTATTTTAGAAATAGAATGAAAGTTGCCCCGCTGTTAAGCAGGTTTTTATAAAGTGAGATTCAAAGTTTGAACGCTAGGTGTCAGAAACGGGTCAAAGAGTCTAAAAGCGGCGAGAGTGAAGTTTTAGCGCAGAAACACGGGCCAAAAAGTCTAAAGCGGAGAGGGTGCGCATTTCTAGCGCAAAAAAACAGCCAAAGATTCTAAAAGTGGAGAGAGTGCGCATTTCTAGAGCAAAAAAACAGCCAAAGATTCTAAAAGTGGAGAGAGTGTGCATTTCTACCGCAAAAAATGGGCCAAAGAGTCTAAAAGCGGAGAGGGTGCGCATTTATTGCGCAGAAAAACGGGCCAAAGAGTCTAAAAGCGGAGAGGGTGCGCATTTATTGTGCAGAAAACGGGCCAGAGATTCTAAAAGAGGAGAGAGTGCGCATTTCTTGCGCAGAAAAAGGGCAAAAGAGTCTAAAAGTTATTAATAATTAAGAAGTTTAATATTACGAGACATCATGAAATGAAACATCAATTTGAAAAATCTTAGTTTACACAACACTGTCAAAGATAAAGATAGTAAGTCAAGTGAAATGGTGTGTAAATGAAAATTATTATTAAAGTATTATTTAAAGTGGTATATTTCATTTTTTTTATTACAGAGTCTGTGGCCCGTGACTTCAAATATATTTCTCCTTCTGGCCCCCAACAAAAAAAGTTTGGACACCCCTGCCCTAGTGTAAAGTCTTCCCAGAAGGGTAATACCTGTTTCTGCAGCAAAATCCCTCCAGACGGCCAAATGTGCCATGAACTAACCAACCTGAACCAACCTTGACTGTCAGATCTCTGCTCTCCAGCATTTCAGTGTCTTCACTGACGGCTCTACTCCGATACTACAATGATAATCAATTGAGCCTGGTGATAATCTCCTCATCTCCACTGAACCGGTGTTATTGTTCACTCGAGGGAACGACGTGGGGTAATTGTCGTCGACAGGGCAGATTAAAGAGGAAGACTGATCTGTGCTCTTAATAAAGAGAGCTGTATTTAACATCAGTAAATGTAGAGATGACACTGTAGATTAGTGGAGCTGATGGAGTATCACAGTTCTTCAAATCAAGTCATAACAGAGACCCTTTATTATCTGAATTACATCCCGTTCAGTTAAATAATATCAAAAATGTGACGTGTGTACTTGAGGGAACCGGGCTAATGATGTGACAGTTTACATTTCATTTGATATTTTGATTTTGTTTGAGTGTCATTTAAAAAAATGCATATATTTGACTAGCAAAATGAAAAAAAAAAATCACAAATTACTTAATTTGGTAAAAAACAAACAAAACAAAAAAATGATATACGCCTTATCTGGGCTCACTCCCTTATTTTTTTTGCCCATTATCCTGGTCACTAATTCACTCACTAATATGACTAATATTTATCTGATCAACTGATTCGTTCACTCACTGGGTGATTTGCTGATTTGTTCAATCACTGAGTTACTGACTGACTGACTCCCTGATTGACTCACTGATTGACTCACTAACTAATTCACTGACTGACCGAGTCACTCCCTGACTCACTCACGGACTTGCTAATTTGTTCAATCACTGAGTAACTGAGTGACTGACTCAGTGATTTGTTCAATCCCTGAGTTACTGAGTGACTGACTCACTGATTGACTCATTGATTGACTCACTAACTGATTCACTGACCCACTGCCTGAATGAGTCACTCCCTGACTCACTCACAGACTCGCTGATTGGTTCAATCACTGAGTTACTGACTGATTCACTAATAGACTCATTGACTGACTCACTGACTGATTTACTGACTGACTGACTCACTTTCTGACTCACTCATATACTGAAACATTCACTCACTATTCCTCTGCTCTCTCACTGCTTTGTTCTCTCACTGACTCACTGACTGACTGACTCACTGAGTCATTCAATCACTGACTCACTGATTCATTAATTCACAGACTCACTAACTGACTCACTAATTTGCTTACTGACTGAGTCACTGACTTACTGATTGCCTCCCTGATGACTGATTTACTGACTCACTCAATCACTGACTCTTTCTTATTTTTCCTAGGTTACTTTAAAACTCACCCACTCACTTGTGTATGAGCTCACTGACTTATTCACTGACTGACTCACTAATTTATTTAATCACTGACTCACTCCCTGCTTTACTAACTCACTGCCCCTTTCAACTGGTTACTTTAAAACTCACCCACTCACTCTTTCATGAGCTCACTAATTCACTCCCTTACTGTTTTTTTCATTCACCAGATGATGCATTCACCCACTAATCTGATGCTCATCTGCTCACTCACTGCTTCATTCTCTCCCTGACTCACTCACTGACTCGCTGATTCATTTATTCACTGACTCATAAACTGACTCACCAATTTGCTTATTGACTAAGTCACTGACAGCTTTACTGATTCACTCCCTGACTGATTCACTGATTCATTCATTCCCTGACTCACTGTTTTGCTCACTAACTGAGTCACTGACTGCCTTACTGATTCACTCCCTGACTTACTGACTGACTCACTGCTCCTTTTTAAAGTGGTTACTTTAACACTCACCCATTCACTCATTTATGAGCTCAGTGACTAACTCACTGATTCACTAACTTATTCAATCACTGACTCACTGATTCACTCACTCACTGCTATGTTTTTAACTGGTTACTTTAACCTTTGCCCACTCACTCTTTCTGAGCTTACTGACTTACTCACTGATTCACTCACTGAATCACTAATTTATTTAATCACTGACTCAGTGATTCATTCATATACTGACTCACTGACTGACTCACTGGTTTGCTCACTGACTGACTCACTGACTTATTCGTTAATTCAACAGTTCACTAAATGACTCACTAAGTTGCTTACTGGCTGAATCAATGACATACTGAGTTGCTCCCTGACTGACTGACTTAATGATTCTTTAATTCACGGACTCACTAAATGACTCACTAAATTGCTCACTGACTGACTGATTCGCTTCCAATTACTGACACCTTTTTTACCTATGTTATTTTAACGCTCACCCACTCACTTGTTTATGAGCTCACTGACTTACTCACTGATTCATTCACTCACTGACTGACTCACTAATTTATTCAATCCCTGACTCACTGTTCCTTTTTAACTGGTTACTTTAACCCTTGCCCACTAACTCTTTTTGAGCTTACTTACCTAATCAATGATTCACTCATTCACTCACTCACTGACTCACTGACTGAATCACTAATTTATTTAATCACTGACTCAGTGATTTATTCATATACTGACTCACTAACTGACTCACTGGTTTGCCCACTGACTGACTGTTTCTCTTCCAATTACTGACCCCCTTTTTTACCTACGTTACTTTAACGCTCACACACTCACTTGTTCATGAGCTCACTGACTTACTCACTGATTCATTCACTCACTGACTGACTCACTCATTTATTCAATCACTGACTCACCAATTCAATCATTGGCTGACTCACTAACTGAGTCACTGATTTGCTCACTGACTGACTTACTGATTCGCTCCATGACTGATAGATTCACCAATTTATTCAATCACTGATTCACCAATTCAATCATTGGCTGACTCACTAACTGAGTCACTGATTTGGTCACTGACTGACTTACTGATTCGCTCCATGACTGATAGATTCACCAATTTATTCAATCACTGACTCACCAATTTATTCATTCACTGACTCACTAACTGAGTCACTGAATCACTCCATGACTGATACATTCACCAATTTATTCAATCACTGACTCACTGCTTTATTAATTTACTGATTCACTAACTAGCTCACTAATTTGTATATATACTGTGTATATAAAAACACACATATTGATTATATACCACTGTAGTGGAGAAGCATCTAGAAGGTCCTCAGTGAGAAAGTTAGAGCTCCTGTCTGAAGCTGGAGGAGAAATGTGGATGTTGTTCTGTTATTGACATGCAGCGTAAGCACCTAGACTGTTCCCTCGTGTCCCTAACCCTGTATAACGAGGGCTCTGAGTGAGTGTGTGTGTGTGTGTGTGTGTGTGTGTGTGTGTGTGTGTGTGTGTGTAGAGGTCTGTATATAAGTGAACTGTGGCCTCTGTACCTGGTGTCAGCAGGATGACGGAGGTGACAATTAAAGAACAGATGACCAGAATGACAAGCAGAGCAATCGCTATTCCCTTCCAGTTCCTCTGCGGAGGGTTACTGCCCACCAGCTCCTACAGACAGAGAGAGAGAGAGAGAGAGAGAATGCAAATTAGAGGCTGCTCAAGGACAAATCAGTGTAACACACTATGTACTGCGCTCTCAAGGAGAAAATCAGCCACAGGCCAAAAACATCAACAAGAATTTCCCACAGTTAATCGTCACCGTTACACAAACACCAGCCCCATAAATCTGATATATGAGGGGAAAAAGGGGGCAGGAGAAGCTCAACAATACAACAGTAATATGTTATATATAGTAGGTCCTAAACATATTCTTTAAATGGTCAGTTTGTGTTGGTCATCCTTTAGTCCTTTATCATTGCTCACATGACTAAGGTGATTAAAAACTCCAGCAGCACTGCTGCTGTATCTGATCCACTCACTGTACCACCAGTTCAACACATAATAACACCTCATACACCACCACCATGCTAATCACTGCTAATCACTGCTGTATCTGATCCACTCACTGTACCACCAGCACAACACACACTAACACCTCAAACACCACCACCATGCTAATCACTGCTGTATCTGATCCACTTACTGTATCACCAGTTCAACACTCACTAACACCTCGTACACCACCACCATGCTAATCACTGCTAATTACTGCAGTATCTGATCCACTCACTGTACCACCAGCTCAACACACACTAACACCTCGTACACCACCACCATGCTAATCACTGCTAATCACTGCTGCATCTGATCCACTCACTGTATCACCAGCACAACACACACTAACACCTCAAACACCACCACCATGCTAATCACTGCTAATCACTGCTGTATCTGATCCACTCACTGTATCACCAGCACAACACACACTAACACCTCGTACACCACCACCATGCTAATCACTGCTGTATCTGATCCACTCACTGTATCACCAGCTCAACACTCACTAACACCTCAAACACCACCACCATGCTAATCACTGCTAATCACTGCAGTGCTCAGACTAACCACTTACCAGTAATGGTATAGTTACTTTGAAAAAGTAATCCGATTACTGATTACTCCTTAAAAAGTAACTTAGTTACTTTATGGATTACTTGATTTTAAAAGTAACTAAGTTACTTTACAAGTTACTTTATTAGTTACTTTCAGCAGCTGCAGACACCACCTGCCGCCGCCTTAACATAAACACAAACAACAACCAGTTTTGCCAATACTCCCTTTATTGTAAAATGCATTTTTAACAGCAACAATGTATCTCTAGACATTTAAAGTTGAACTATTTCCTGAAAAAATAAGTTTTTTAATCAAAATAAAAGACCATTTCTCTTGAATTAACTTAACATAAATTATTTTTTTATATAAAAAAATAAAATATGGTCTTTCTTTGATTTCACTTAACATAAATACTTGTTTTTATAAAAAAGAAAAATAAAGAAAGTCTTTCTTGACCTGAAATATTTAACACTGTAAATCTGAACATTGACCTTGTTGTTCTCTGCAGGGCAGCAAAGAGTGGTTTTATAAAACAGAACCGTGTATATGGTCTAGACCAGGGATCACATATATGCGGACTGCGGTCCGGACCCAGACGTTGTCCAGTGCGGACCCAAACCAGTAAACTACTGAAAAGTATTTAATTTTGACAGCGTTCATTTAAAGAGTCAGAACGTTTCTTGTCTTTACGGTATGTGCGCTCTGCGGCACAAAATCTTCAAACGCTCTCCTCTGCCAATCAGATGTGTGCAGACCGCTGCCCTGGCTAGTGAATTGGGACGCGGCCGGGAAAAAACGCCCGAGAACTTGCGGAAAAACGAGAACAGGCGGAAATTAAAGACACGCCGAGCGCGAGAGAGAGAGACAGGGGAGGATTGTAAAGGTGACGGGAAAGGGAGCGGTGTGTGTGTGTCTGTGTGTGTGTGTGTGAGAGAGAGTGAGGTGGAGAGAGAGAGAGAGAGAGAGAGTAACGCACAGTGACTTGGATAAGTAACTTTAATCTGATTACTGGATTGGAAATAGTAACGCGTTAGATTACTCGTTACTGAAAAAAAGGGTCAGATTAGAGTACTGACATCACTGCCACTTACCACCAAATAATAGTGTGCAAAAGCATATAGAATCAGTATTTAAATTTTTCCTACATAGTAAATGAATAAGGGAGTGATCCAGACTATGAAGGAACACATATTGAATCATGTAGTAACTTAAAAAAAGTGTTAAACAAACCCAAAAATACTATGTGAAGCATTTAGGTGCTCTTATCTGGAGAGCTTAACTTGTGGTTTCAGAGGCTGGTAACTCTGATGAACTTATCCTGTACAACAGAGGAAACTCTAGCTCTTTCTTTTCTTTTTCTGGGGCAGTCCTGATGAGTGCCAGTTTCATCATTATAACATTTTCGATGGTCTTTTGTCTGACCATTTCTTAAAGTATTTTATTTCCTTACTTAGTTGATGCTTCTCATAATCTGGATTAGAACATTACTCAAATACTCACTATTCACTGTATACCTGTAACTCTACCTCTTCACTACTTTACTTTAACTGATGCTCTCAAACACTTAAGAGACAAGAAATTCAAGTAATTAACTCTTGATGAGTTCAGCACAGCTGTTAACTGAAAGCCTGAATTCCAGGTGACTCTACCTCATAAAACGGACTGAGAAAATCCAGCAGAGATGTGCATATGTTTTTCTCCATAGTTTGGATTACTTTTGTGTCTAAGCATGCACAGGATATATTGAAAACACAAATATGGAAAAATGTTGCAATACATTATGAACTATTAGAGTTAAACATTGAAAATAAATGGAATACCAGAGCAACCACTTTTCAGTCAACACAAAAACAATTCAGTCTAGGTAACACATAGCAACAGCTAACAGCTTAGCAACAGCTTGGAGATGGGTACCACTTCAATGGGAAAACATTCTGACACTTTAACAAGAACCAAACTGTGATGTTCTAGACAATGACTGGGTCAGAACATATCCAGAACATTAGGCAGGTCCTGTAAAGTACCCGGTCAGGTACCTGGTTCAAGGAAATACAACATAAGACTCTTATACAAACTCTATACAAACATAAATCTCACCTCACGACTTAAAGAACTTAAAACTAAAGCATCTGCTGTAATGTTAGTCTTGATGCCAGATACGTATGCACTACAGGACATCTTCAGAGGTCTTGTGGAGACTGAACCTGTTTTACAGGCATAAGGAGGACCTACACAGAACTGGACCAGTGGTTTAACAGGCTCTGATGTTAGAACCCCATTCCTGAGTGGAATTTCGGCAGTGAGGAAAAGCCTGAGGGCCTTTTTGACTGGGAGTAAAATTCAAGGCTATTAAGTCGTTACTACACTTCATGTTTAATGTACTCTGAGACGGAATAGCAGAGCTGATTTCAGGCAGATTTACCCAGTGGAGATTAACCCACACTGAACAGATTCATTAATATACTATGTTACATCAACTCAGCTACAATCAAGCTCTAATTTCATCTAACTCTCCTTCAATTTTATTATTATGCTCCTTATTTTTAACCTGTTTTTCAATACTCAGAATCCCACATAAGTGAGAAAACCATCACAGAGATACAGATGCTATTATTATTATTACTATTATTTGGGTGGTGGGTCTTTATTATTATTATTATTATTATTATTATTATTATTATTATCAGCACTGCAGTGATTAGCAGTGATTAGCATGGTGGTGGTGTATGAGATGTTAGTGTGTGATGTGCTGGTAAGGGTTTTCGATATGGCCCTAAAATAATAATATAATATTTTGGGGTACTTGCGCGATAATTATATTTTTGGCAACATGACAAAACATTAAAATAAAGAAAAAAATAATTTTAAGAATACACTACAGCAACAAAATGAATAAAATTACTTTATTTTATGTGGGGATATTATTGTAACATATTGCATATGATATGATCTGGCACACTCCAGTTAAGATCATTGATCCAACATGTCATGATACTAATAAGGCACTCAAGTAAGATTTTGTGGGAAAACAAAACTGCACTGACTTTAGACTTGATAATAAAACACAGTGGATCAACACCAGCAGATGACATGTCTCTCCAAACCATCACTGATCATCAGTAAATTTTACATTTCATTTGTAAATCAAGGGAGCAGAGTCTGGAGGAAGAGTGGAGAGACACACAGTCCAAACTGCTCGAGGTCTAGTGTGAAGTTTCCACCAATCAGTGATGGTTTGGAGATGTGGATTTTGGAGATTTCATTTTCCAGCAGGACTTGGCACACTGCCAAAAGTATTAATTGGTCTTATATAATATTATAATTTTCAGAGACACTGATTTTTGGGTTTTCATTGGCTGCTAGACATAATCAACAACCAAATACTGTGAAAATACAAGGGTTGGACAATGAAACTGAAACAGCTGGTTTTAGAGCACAATAATTGATTGTGGTGACGGACAGTTCTGGTGGAAACAGGAGAGTTGAGGTGCACATTGAATTCTGCCGTGATTTGATCAGCCGTGGTTTTATGTTTTTTGGATACAATCCGGGTTAGCACCCGAACATCCCTTTCAGACAGCTTCCTCTTACAGTGTCCACAGTTAATCCTGTTGGATGTGGTTTGTTCTTCTTGGTGGTATGCTGACATTACCCTGGATACCGTGGCTCTTGAAGCATCACAAAGACTTGCTGTCTTGGTCACAGATGCTCCAGCAAGACGTGCACCAACAATTTGTCCTCTTTTGAACTCTGGTATGTCTCCCATAATGTTGTGTGCATTGCAATATTTAGAGCAGAACTGTGTTGAGTGCCCTGCTTACCCTGCTAATTGAACTTTCACACTCCGCTCTTACTGGTGCAATTAATGTGCAATTAATGAAGATTGAACACCAGGCTGCTCCAATTTAGCCATGAAACCTAAAATCCGACACTAAAAAGAGACAGGTGTTTCAGTTTCATTGTCCAACTCCTGTATGTGAAATATCAGAAGATGTAGAAATCTGAAGAACAGCTAACAGCTAAATCGTTTCTAAGACAAATGAAAGACATTTTTTTGTCCATTATGTTACACAGCCTGACCCCTGACATCACAGCCCGAGGTATTCATTAGGCTAAAGCGAGCCTGTCGGAGTGGAGGAGCTGCCACTGCTGCTGCCACTGCCGCAGGAGCTGCCGCTGGATTAGCCCGTTAAAGGATCAGCTGTTAGTGACCTTGCTGTCGTCCTAATTGAATGGTGCTGCAGACATCATTAGCCCAGAGATAACAGCAGCCAGGTCCTGTTTACTGCCACCGATATTCAAAAGACTCATTATAGAGAGATTTCCCACTCAGAGAGAGAGAGAGAGAGAGAGAGTGTCCATCTCTCTTTCAGATCATTTAATCAGAAAACACACACATTATCTCCAACAGCGCTGAACACAAGAGCTCGGTTCTACCTCACACTCCACCGTTATTAACAGCTCTAGTGTTATAAAGATCACCAGTATCTGCACAATACTCCCCTAGTGAAAAAAAGTAGATTAAAGTATACTAAGCATTATTATGCTATAGTGCACTAAAGTGTTCTTGTGTCCACATTATTATTAATCAGTATATTTAAAGAGTGATAAAATTGAACAACTATTTTTTTTTATACTTATTATACTTTAATTACAGTATAAAAATAGTACAAAAGTCTTACTTAAAGTAAAGTGTACTTAACTGTACTAAAATGGAACTATTATAAATATACTTTAAAAGTAACATTTAAACATTTAAACTACTTCATGTCCAGTATGTAACCCCGTATTTTAAATATGCTTACAGTAAAATTATAATACATTTAATAAGTGGAGTATTACAACTGTATCACTATTATTATACACCAGGTATATTAGAGTATATGTAATAAGAATTGATGTTAAATATATGTGATCTATTTACATTAGAGTACAAATATGCTTCTTGTTTCTCTATTTTGTAAGTAGCACACTTCTAGTATACTTTATATGTTGGGTATGAAAATATTTTATTATTTTAATGTACTGTACTACAATTTTACGCGTTACAAATTAAATTAAAATTTTAAATAAATGCAGTAATTTAATTTACTCTTATCTAAAAAGTTACATGATACATTGTACTTTAAGTGAACTACTGTAACAGTTGTTTTTAACATACTTTGCTAAAAATGTACAAAAGCATATTTGGAAATAAGTATTTTAGAAGTACGTCCTTCGCAATAGTCTATGTTTTTTAAATACACTATATTGTACTTTTTAAAAAGCACGATCAAAGTTTACTTTAAAAAATTTGAAGAAATCATAACATTAATGTATATATATGTATATATATATATATTTTAAGTAAGTACATAAATCTGTTAGTATATTTACAGCATACTTAGACATCTCAATATGTTTTAGGTACAATTAATTATATATTTTTTTCACCAGGGTCTGCTACAGCACAATACTCAAGAGGCAAATTATATACTGTATAAATTAATGATAATCTTTGTATACTTCAATAAGTGAATTACAATAATTTTCATTATAATAATTAATTTAATTACAGCTATGTTTTTAGCTTTTCATTCATTTATTATATTGATGCTTTCCTGAATTCCTCAACTTTTTACATGCTACTATTATTTTTATTAGTATTTTCCTTTTCATTTTACTTTGTTTTGTGTTATCTGTAAGCTTCAATCAGTGGTCAGAAGAGCTCGTCAGACAGCTTTAAAATCAGGGGAAACAATTGCAATAGCACTAGTTAATACTGTTTAATCATTACAAGAAATTTACAAGAACTAATAACAACTACTGTCTCAATTTACTATTATTTGCAATGATCTTAATTATTCAAACTTAAAATTGTTTAATGATGTCTAACTATTAGTCTAAACAATGTTTAAATACAAAACTTTTGAGACATTACTGAACCATTTGACTATGTTTATCACTGTTAATATAAATTCCCACAGTATGCAGATAACAATATTCATAATAGCACACCGGTCAATTGCATATCACGCATTTAGGGCATGTCAGTATATCTTTGGTATCATGAGGGCTCAAAAAAAAAACTCTGAATTTGGCGCGTTCATATCTTAACAGTGTGGCGCTTATGCGCAGCTCAGCAGAGACAGATACTGAGCTGCCCGTTCACACTGTGAAGATACACCAGCAGCTCATTTAATGAAACAGGTCTGAGTTTTTATTCGATGTCAAAAAAGCCCTATAAAGCTATTATTTTGAGCATTTCTTGATTCTGTGTGGCCCCTGAAGCCTGCGGTTCTGCTGGCTACAATGCATGATTATACACAAGTGGGAGAGATCAGTACTCAGGTGATGACGAACAAGAGCACAGTGTGACAGTGGAATAGTAATGAAAAAATAATAATAAAGTAAATAAATAAAATAATAATAATACTTACATATAAGTCATTTAATCATTTAAAAGTAAGCAGAGTATTAAGTATTAAGCATTAAATAGAGGTTAAATATTTATTTGTGATATGCACCTATTTTTCAAAACGGTTTTATAAAAATTCTATAATTATTATTATTGTTCTATCACCGCTTTTCACTTTTCACCAACTGTTCATGTTGATCATGATTGAATACTGTGTTGAATTATTTAATGATATAAAAGCATATTATTTTCACTGAATAAACGGCTTCACTCTGCTGCTGCTGCTGCCGCTTTTGTCTGCAGTTTAGTTCTGCTGAAGGTAGCAATTAAAAATGTTTTAAAATCCATGTTTAAATGAGCACAGGAGCATCTGAACACCAACACAGATGTGCTAAAAAAATCACAAACAATGTTAAACACATAGTAGCATCAATGATTTACCAGATTGATGTGTTATTTAGGCTAACGATAGCTGGAAACCATTACATTGCATTAAGAAACCTGTTTGATGTGGATGTGAGGAAGAGCTCAGATGTTTTAGATGCTGCTAATGAGAGTTGAGTCAGTTTTAGCAAATAATCAATAAACTTACAAAAAAGAAGAGAAAAGAATGAGATGAATCAGGATTTTAAAGAGACAAAACTCAACAAATGAGCTCAACAAACCAATAAACCTCTTTGTTGACTATAGGGATTAATCTAATGGAAGAACCAACTTGTTGGGTCTTTATTTTAGTGATCTATAGCACATCGGTCAATTGTGGTATCGTGCCGTTACTAAAAATACGCCTTGTGCAGCTCAAAACATGCAAAAGGCATGTTCTAATTCTCTTAATTAATCATGGGTGTGGTTAATGTTGGGCGTAACATGAAATAAACCAATCAGTGTGCCAGTTGTCATTCCCTTTAAGAACCAGATGAGCTCTGACTTTGGCCCGTTCGTATCTTAACAGTGTGGCGCTTTTGTGCATCTCAGCAGAGACAGATACTGACCTGCATGTTCACGCTGTGAAGATACACCAGCAGCTCATTTAAGGGAACAGCAATGTTGTTTTATTCTTTATTCTGTTTATTGTTGAGTTAAAAGTCAAGTTTGGCAAATAATTGGTTGATATTTGCTAGATATCTGACCCAGTCGGCGACTAGGAGTCAGGAGCAGTGGCTACATACTTTCTTTGATTTTACCAAATTGAAAACCTCTGGAATATAATCTAGAGAAAGATGGATGATCACAAACCATCAAACCTCAAGCTGAACTGCTTGAATTTTCGCACCAGGAGTGAGTAGCATTTAAGTTATCCAAAAGCAGTGTGTAAGACTGGTGGAGGAGAACATGATGCCAAGATGCATAAAAAATTGGTTATTCCACCAAATATTGATTTCTGAACTCTTAAAACTTTATGAATATGAACTTGTTTTCTTTGCATTATTTGAGGTCTGAAAGCTCTGCATCTTTTTTGTTATTTTACCCATTTCTTCTTTTCTGCAAAATGAAACTGAAGTGGTCTCTCGTTTTTTCCAGAGCTATAGATAGATAGATAGATAGATAGATAGATAGATAGATAGATAGATAGATAGATAGATAGATAGATAGATAGATAGATAGATAGATAGATAGATAGATAGATAGATAGATTTGAAAATATCCTTAAGTGCAGTCACCACAAAGGACCATTTAGAATGTCATGATGAAACTGGCACTCATCAGGACCACCCCTGGAAAGAAGGAGCAAAAGTTACCTCTGTTGCACAGGATAAATTAATCAAAAATAAGAGCACCTAAATGCTTCTTCAGAGTATTTTTGGTTTGTTTAACCCTTGTGTGGTGTTCGGGTCTGTGGGACCCGTTTTAATTTTTCATCAAATGATACTAAAAAAATATTATTTTCTCTAACTCAAACTCATTGGCATTGGCTCATTTTTTGTGAAAAACATATATCAAAACACATTTTCGATAAACACACACTGTACACACCGCCCCTTGAGTTTAACTGATTTTCTTTTAAATTTTATAAAAAAAAAACAAACAAAAAAAAAAGAGTAGCACTTTTTGAAAGAAATGTAACATAAGAAAGGTAAAGGGTAAATATTAACCATGTAAGCTGTTTATATTGCTTGCAATTTAGGTGAAGCGAGCATGTGTAAAGCATTTTAATGTAAAATTGCTTAATTTTGCTGAATTAAATACAAGTAACAAAGTAAACGAGTAACAAAAATATGAACACCACACAAGGGTTAACACTTTTAAGCTACTACATGATTCCTGATATATTCCTTCATAGTCTGCATTACTTCACTCTTCATTTACTATGTAGGAAAACCTTCTTAATCTTCTGGATTGTGGAGCTTTTGGAAACTCAAGGTCAAATCCACTCATTCCTCTTTGTATCAGTCATACAGATCTATTGTATAAACCTGAACAAAGCCAGACTTTAGGTGGTAAATATGTTTTTCTTTTTTTGTAGCTATGAAACATCCCTTCATCCATTATTCTGATTAGCAATACATCCATACAGTTGATCATTTCCAGGGTATAACTGTGTAAATGTAATATTTCACCGCTCTATTCCTTTAACACATTGTTTTCTCCACTTACCCTGCCCTGCACGCTGTCGGAATGACAATCAGCAGCCCTGCATATATTCAACATGAGTAGCCCTGTTTTAATATGGTCATCACAGGAAATGAATTATGAATTATGGGTCGACACTGGAGGGCACGCTGGAATATTTATGGGGGAACAGAGTCGTGTCACAGCCTCAGTGTTTTGACTCAGACACGCTAACGCACGCACACACACACACACACACACACACACATGGGTTAGGTTATGGCTGTGGACCAATGTGCAGCAGAACTGTGGGTATGAATATTGACTGATGATTTCATAATTAGCCAAGCGGTACGGCTGCAGAGAGCTGATTTGTCTTCTACACACACACACACAGATGCAACACACACACACACACACACATGCAACACACACACAAACAAGGCACACTTGTTTATTATACATGCTCGGCAGCAGAGCAGGTAAACTCAGCAGTGTGACAAACACACACAGACAAATATGTGCAAAATGTGCACACACTCAGATCGTCTACTAGGGCTGCACGATATTGGAAAAAAAAACTTTACATTGCAAATGTTCTTTTTTTTGACGATATATATATCCCAATATTAAACAATGCAGGGCGTCCATGACGTCACCAGCCCCGCCCCCAACCGCACCAATCAAGAGCTGAGTCTCAAAGCGCCGAGCTCTCAAAATAAAACCAGGGGAAAACAGCAAAACAACAATAATCGGCTCTTTAATCAGGCGTTTAAATGGCTTTTTAAAAGGTTAATAAGAGCGTTTTTCTGTTTTTCTGGGATTAAAAGCGTGAATTCAGCTGTAACTGGAAATATCTGCGCTGAAAAACTGTGCTGGACTGAGGTGCACAGCTTTCAACATGTGGATGGAGGCCATGCAGTTATCTCATGTTTAGAATATTATCTAAGACCATTTTAGTACTTTTGGCAGTGTGGGCAGTGTGCCAAGTCCTGCTGGAAAATGAGATTTCCACCAATTAGTGATGGTTTGGAGAGACATGTCATCTGCTGGTGTTGATCCACTGTCCAAAGTCCACAAAAAACAATTACCATGGCTCAGAGTGATCCAGAAGACTAACGTGCTGCCTCTATGATCAGGAGATCGCTGATTAGAATCCTGGTCATGCAGCTTGCCTTCAGCTACAATTGGCCTTGTTCTCTCTCTGGGTGGGCACACTAGATGGTGCTCTTTCCCCTCATCACTCCTAGGGTGATGTCGATCAGCACAAGGCTGCGTCTGTGAGCCGATGTATCAGAACCCACTCGCTGCGCTTTCCTCCGAGTAATGCTGCATCAACAGCAGATAGAAAAGAGGCGGAGTCTGACCTCACATGTATCGGAGGAGGCATGTGCTGGTCTTCACCCTCTTTGTGTTGTCCATCACTAATGATGGGTGGGACAATTGGTCTAGCTAAACTGGAAGAAAAAAAATGGGAGAAAATTAGAAAAAACACTCAATACACTCCACACTCTTCTCAGAAAAACTGAAGATCTCTCTCTCTCTCGCTCTCTTTCTGTCAGTCTCTCACTGCACAGATCAATTAGAGTAATCTCTGGACGCCGGAGAGACGTGTGGGTGTAAATTTATGAGACAGAGCTGGGGACTGGGACCACAAACAGCCCGAGGTGCAGAAGAAGAGTCGAAAAGCCTCAAATCCACAAATATCCAGCCTTCCTGCGGGATTATAGCGCAGCCGTACCCCACACACACCTCTCAACACAGCCCATAATAATGTGACATTATGACACGCGGGATGAGCGAAGCTCCTCATAAAAATGCCTTCTGTCTGAGAGGAAGTGAATAAAACCGTCCGGCTGGTGTCAAAAAAACACCCAATCTCTCTGTTTGCTGCCAGCGGCGACACAACACAAAACATTTACACATTTACACACAGCGCTTTAACTACCAATCAATAATCACCTACCACCAACCCAACGGCTCTGAACAGCTCTAAATAGTGACCACTAGCACCACTAATTTCACTTAACCCTCACACAGCTACAGCCCTGTCACTTTCCTCACTTTCACTATTCCTGAACACTAAAATCATTCAGACTATTAACCCTTAAAACCCTACGGACGAATTTTCCCTCCAAAATCACACCTTGTGTTCTCAGCTTAATTAATCAGGAATCTCTTCACACATAAACATAATCCATATATGTTAGAAAGGGCGGAGCTTACTCTTTCTAAAAATAGTGATCACATCCCAGTGTGATAAAGCTAAATCTACAAGAAACCCATTGAGAAAAACACCTTAAAAAAGTGAAAAAATCTCCTTACCCAACCAATATTATTTACCTTTAGTGCTTCAAACATATTTATATGATGTTTCATATAAACCAAATAATATCAGTAAATAAAGACTCAAAAGTGTCCACAGAAAAAGAAGTGTGAAACTACCTGCTTTACTCAAACTAAAGCTAGGTATGGTGTGCGCACTACTTAATATAGTTTTTATTTTACTTGCACATTTTTACTTAGTAGTTATTTTGCACAAAACATTTTTATTTATTCAGACTAAAAAGTTTATATTTTTGTATATACTGTAGTTTTCTTTGTGTGTCCTGATCCTCAAAATACTGAAAGGCATAGGCTGCTCTGAGGGTCAGGTTTTTAGTATCTACATGTATCCTAGAGGTGTGATTATTGGTTATCAAGAAAAATAAATAACTCTGCCTGATGCTGTTTCTCCATGTATTTTATCAAAGTAATAATTAATAAATCATGTAATGAACTCAAATCATCAATATTCTTATGCTTTCAAATCATAAACACTCTAGTCTAACCATTTTTAAACAGATATCTTAGGTGTGAATATATTTAAAGTCTATACATTCAAAAATAAGTAAAAAAAAAAATAAAACAGGCTTTTGGTAAAATTTTGACGAAAACATGATCAGTTCCAGGAAAATATAACAATTCTGCTTCCTTTTACATTTTAAATGATTATATTTTTGATCAGCCGTATGTCTTCTGGAGTAAAAGAGATCAGGGCATGTGTCTGTCTGATATAATTACTGTGTTATAAGACCTCAAAAAGAGGAACTGAAAACAAAAACAAAACAGCCTAGAGTTCAAAGGGTTAAGCTCTATCCGGACAGAATTAATTTCTCAGGGGGGCGTCTGTGAAAAATATTTCACACTTCTACTCAGTGATAAAACTCCTGCATCCGGACTGCAATTGAAAAAACAGGCGGACCAGTGAGTTTTTAGGTTTCGGTTTTCTCATTCACATGACATCACGGCGTTCAGTAGCTCCTCCATTTCCACTTACTGTTGTGTTTTTAACATTGATCTCTGGGGGAAAATGAATATTTACAGTGTGTGGCAGTGGACAAATAGCTATTTTACAAAACGCGAGGTAACGAAACTCAGAGATGTGCGTCCGGACAGGACTAAAATTACTGGAGGACCACGGAGTTCAGAGAAAAACAGTAGATAATTCAGCCTGTAATTTTCTCAGAGGACGTCTGCAATGTTATTTTATTTTATTTTCACATGAACAAGTTTGCAGAGCCTATTTTATTTAGTAAAAGAAATACAATGTAGTTCACTGCCGAGTTTAGAAGGTAGATTACTTTTAATTTATGCTGAAATTTAGGCACTTTAAAATATTAAAATAATTAAAAATGCATAAAACTACCATTAGATATTACAATGTAATATTATATAGTGTATTATATTATAAAGTATTTTTTCTAAAACAAAACAGGGACACAATTTTAAATGTTTTAAACTAAGAAAAATAAAAAAATAGAAAATCTGATTTTTTTTTACTCATACATTGACATTACCAATAAATATAATATAATAATTAATTACATTGCATTTCCCATCAACCCCTCCATATGCACACATGTACATGACTCAAGAGTCTCATTCGGTTTCAGACGAGCAGACGGTGTTACATCACATAACCGCTGTCTTACAAGAGCTGTTTTGATGTAACATCACTCTTTGATGTGCAAATGATTGACACTTTAGGATCATGCAAATTCAAAGCCACCCCCCCCTCCCCCAATCTATTTCTGTCAAACGATCAAAAACATGCAAACATGTAACAAGCCTGGATCTTCTTTAACCAAATAAATGACTTCATAACTGTGAAGAAGATTATTCGATGTTCCTGCCATAGAAAGCAATGCATCACCCTGTTATGATATACTAGTGCATCTCAAAAAAATTTGAATATCATAGAAAAGTTACTTTATTTCAGTAATTCTGATCAAAATGTCAAACTCAAATATATTATATAGATGTATTACACACAGAGTGATCTATTTTAAGCGTTTATTTCTTTTATTGTTGATGATTATGAAGCTTACAGCCAATGAAAACCCAAAAGTCAGTGTCTCAAAAAATTTTAATATTATATAAGACCAATTGATACTTTTGGCAGTGTGGGCAGTGAGCCAAATCCTGCTGGAAAATGAAATCTGCATCTCCAAACCATCACTGATTGGTGGAAACTTCACACTAGACCTCGAGCAGCTTGGACTGTGTGTCTCTCCACTCTTCCTCCAGATTTATCCCTTGATTTACTTTAAATGAAATGTAAAATTTACTGATGATCAGTGATGGTTTGGAGAGACATGTCATCTGCTGGTGTTGATCCACTGTGTTTTATTATCAAGTCTAAAGTCAGTGCAGTTTTGTTTTCCCACAAAATCTTACAGCACTTCATATCTTACAGCTTCCCTCTGCTACTGACAACTTTTATAGAGATACAGATTTCATTTTCCAGCAGGACTTGGCACACTGCCCACACTAACAAAAGTACCAATTGCTCTTATATATAATATGCTAATTTTCTAAAATACTGATTTGTGTGTTTTCATTCCTAATTTCATTCATAATTATCAAGGAGGTCTCGGAGGATGTCTGAGAAAAACACGTACATGGTCGTTCTGGATGGGAATAAAATTACAGAGGACCCCCTAAAAAAGAGTAAATTACCCCAGAACCCCCTGAGAAACTTATCCCACCCAGACAGGGCTTTAGTGACCAGGTGTCTCAATATTTTCTCTTATATAGTGACTTTTTTTTTTTTTTTTTTTTTAAGATCAGCAGCACTAAAAACTTGGTAACACTTTATTATAAGGAACACAAATTAGGCGCCTATAATGTCTTTTTTATTATTTGCTTAATAAAGCCTTAATTAGACATTTGTAAATGATTTATTCACTACTTATTAGGTTTTATTCTGTGTTGATCAGTGTTATTGGTGTTTAATTAGGGGTCTGTTATGTGGAAATGATTAATAATGGCTGTATTAGTTCTTATAGTGCACAGTAAACAGATTATTAAGCATAATAACTATTAGCTAATTCTACTTGTTATTAGTGTTTTTATAATTGGCTGCAGTTTGATCTTTGTGAGTTTGGCGAGGTTATGGCTGTGCTGGAGTTTAATGAGTTAATAAGGTGTTAATAAGGGCTTAATAAGTCACTAATAGATCAAGAACTTTACTATATTCTAAAGTGAGGTTCTGTTCATCACTAATTAGACACTAAAAAGAACTGAATAAATATTTAATCAATCACAGACCCCTTATTAAGCACCAATAACACTTAATAACACAGAATAAATCATTTACGAATGTCTAATTAAGGCTTTATTAAGCAAATAATAAGACATTAACAAGCGCCTAATTTGTGTTCCTGAAAATAAATTTGTGTTACTGAAAACTTTCTCAGAGGCTGACGTTAAACAGTATTTGAGATTATATACTGTAAATATATAAATATATAACTATATAACTATATAAAGCTGCTTTGAGTCTGAGTCAGCCACGATAAATCACCAGAGAGAGCGGCTGGCTATTCACGGAAAGCTCAGATACTACAGCGGTGAGAGATAAGAAAATGGGAGAGATTATAGTGAAATTCATCTTAAGGCCAGAAACAAGTGCAGCTCGGCTCCTCTGACATATTTATAGCAAGTTTATTCCAATATAGCATCCTCTCCACACCCACGGTCTACCGGAGATGGCTGAGATATGTGCTGTAACGCTCTAAATAGCTCCAGACCTCAAATACACCCAGCACTGTTTTATTTTCACGCTTAATTTTATTAAAGTGCGATTTTCCTCCAGTCTAAACAAAGGCAAATGTAGGACGAGCAGTGGAGAACTAATGATCCAGGCTGCTGCTGCTGCTGCCGCCGGTGGCCCTCAGGGGACTGCACTGGCAGGGTAGACTGTGAGGGAGTGCTCAGAAACTGTAATATGCCGTGACCTTATGAGACGTCTTGTTTTGGACATACAGCACGAGCTCTGAATACAAGAGTGCTCTTTTTATACAGTCTACTCAATACCTCAAGCTGTCTGGCTTATTAATGGCCTGGATTCTATTAATTAGCACATTAATTAACACTAGACCTCAAGTCATTGTAGACTGCAGGGCTTTAATTAACATGCAGCTTGATTTTTAAGGTATGTCGGTGTGTCTTTGCTATCGTAAAGATGGGAAAAGTATAACTTACACAGCTTAAAACATGCAAAAGGCATGTTTTAATTCTCTTAATTAATCATGGGTGTGGTTAATTTTGGGCGTAACATGAAATAAACCAATCAGTGTGTCACTTGCGATTCCCTCTAAGAGCCGGGTGAGCTCTGACTTTGGCACGTTCGTATCTTAACAGTGGCAGATGGATTTTAAGTCCAAAATCGCATCTTGTGTTTTCAGCTTAATTACTCAGGAAAGCCTTCACGCATCAACATAAACCATATATGGTTATCCTTCAAAGTTCCTTGTTTTATTGTTTCATTATAACTCTATTTATTTGCTTAAAACACATAATCAGCTGTATTTACATTTACTCTCGGGTCTCTGAGTAAATCGCATGACATCATCACCACTGACTCCTCAAAGTGTTGAAAAAAGGGACTGCTGACTGTTGTCAGGGTTTTAATCAGTCAGTGGCGCACCTGCATTTTATGCCGCCAAGATTGAAACAATATATCGCTTTACTTACAGAATCTTAATATCTGCAATACACATCATATTGACAAGCTCTTGCTTCTTTTGATTATTTTTACATTTTCTTTCAGTTTTACAGCCTCTGAGAGCGACAGCGCATGAGTAAAACGTGTTTAGCTTGCATGCGATGCTCTATTCTTCTCTATTCGCTTTTTCTCCAGTATGCAGTTCCGGCCTTTTTTTCACCAGACTGCTAGCCATCGCTTTGTGAGCATGGAATCAGAGGAGCTTTTTAGCTACAGAAAGGAGCACGAGAGGGAACACTTAAGGCAGGTTCTGAGTGATGAAGTGATGAAGTGAGGCTTTCTGAGGAGCGAGAGAGCCGGGAGTGGACCAGCTAGAAATAAAAATCCCTCACTCTGAGGCGACTTACAAGGGTGTCTGGAGAAAAAGGTTTTATTTTATATGATTAACGTATTTTTTTGGACTATAAGGCGCATTTAAAATCCTTTATTGTCCCCAAAAATTGGTGCTCCTTATGTATGAATTCTACCAGTCAGGTATTAAGGAGCAGTAAAGCCACTCTGCTGAAGTTTCTCCAGCACTAAGGCTTGGTGCAGCAGCATTAGCATTAGCTGCTAATTGCAGTGCTAGCTCTTTCACCCTGTTCAGAGGTGAGTATATTGGACTGTACTCTGAATGTTATGCTATGTGGGACAAACCACTAGCTAATAGCACCCTGGGTTACCAGAACACTCAAGGTTCCTCAGTCTAGCACTGCGGTTAGCGGCTAATGCTAATGCTGCTGCACCAAGCCTTAGTGCTAGAGAAACTTCACTAAAAAAACTCACCTTTAAACAAAATATAGGAAATCTAAGCTTATTGTAAATAAACTGAAGCACTTTACTCATCCAAATAAACAGTTTTCAGAAGAGAAATCTGTGCAGATTAACATCCAGCACTCGTTTGACTTGTTTATTACTTTTTAAGAATCATAGTTTTATTTAATTAGGTGCATTTTCCCCCAGCTTCCCCATTAGAAGGGAAACATGGCGACACCCTTGCTCACTTCGATGTAGGCATCCTTACTAGTGTCACTTAAAATGCACCTTATAATCCGGGAACCTTGTTTATGAATTCTACCAGTCAGGGATTAAGGTTGAGGTTGCTGGGTGAGTTTTCAGTGCAGTTTCTGTAGCACTAAGGCTTGGTGCAGCAGCATTAGCATTAACATTAGCCGTTAACCACAGCTCTCTCTCTTTCACCCCATTCAGAGGCGAGTACGTCGGACTGAAGTCTGTGTGTTCGTTGCGTTAAAACAAGCTAAAACAAGGATTCCTCAGAGTATCGATATTGGGTAGCATTTACGTCAAGCTAGCACTATGGTTAGCTGCTAATGCTAAAGCTAATGCTGCTGCACCAAGCCTTAGTGCTGAAGAAAATTGGAAATCTAAGCTTACTGTAAATAAACGGAAGCCCTTTACTCACCCAAATAAAGAGTTTTCAGGAGAGAAATCTGTTTAGATTAACATCCAGCGCTCGTTTTACTTCAGAAGAAAATGTTTTTTTTAAGAATTACAGTGATTACAGCAACAACCTTGTTCACTTTAATGTAGGCATCCTTACTAGTGTCACTTAAAATGTGCCTTATAGTCCGAAAAATACGGTAGGTGCTCTTCTCTTCCTTTAATGCAAGATTAAAAAAAATCTTATTTCCAATTATTCTTATTATATTTCTAAGCTAAATGGTGGAAAACGGTGTGTTCTTTAAATGGGATGCTATGGTGAATTTTAACACACATAATAAGGCTTTTTCAAGACCTCCAAAGCTGCCACCTACCATTGGGCATTGGCAGGCAATTGCAACCTGCCAGACATCTTTGAACAGCGTTTTCAGATTTGTGAGAGCGCAACAGGAATAAATTGGAAGCTGTGCAGGTTGGGGGATAGGGCCCTATGAGGCTTGTTCTCTTTCTCTCTCTTTCTCTTTTTCTCTTGTCTCTCCCTCTTTTTCCCTCTCTCTCTCTCTCTCTTTTATTCTCTCTTTCCTTCCCGAAGATGATGAGGTTGAGAGCAGCCACTGTGAAGTGTGAAATTTCCGTGTCCTGTTTCACGTAAAGGGGGAAGTTGGAAGCCGGCTCTGTCCCATATAAACAGCAGGAGCCATTTGGGACGGAAGCGGGGTCATGTAGACCCAACATGAGGAGGCAGCTATTAAAATCCTGTTTACTGAGAGCACTCAGCCATTCACTGCTCCCTCCAGCTCTCTCTTTCGGGAGCAGCTATTTAAAAAAAAGCCATATACAGTATATCCTACAGTACGAAGTCAAGGCGGTGAATTTTATAGTTGTAAAATGATGGAATAGCCAACAGGTGTCAAAATAGATAAATCTCCATGGAAAATATCAATGATAATAAAATAGGATGCTGTTTTGCTGCCACATAAAGGCTTATAACCACTATTAGGGCTGCACGATATATCGATTAAGCATCGCCATCGTGATGTGCGCACTGCATGCGCAATAGTCACATGGCAGGACATGCGATGTCACTCAAGGCAATTAAATCAAACACGTGTTTCATGTTGCAATGTTCTGATTCTTGACACAATAGTATCTGCGCGTGCGCGGCTCAGCTGCGCACCGCATGGCAGTATGCTCCGTTCGTTTTTTTTTTTTTTTTTTTTTTTTTTTCTTTGCCACTAAATGAAGTTTGATCGCCGTTTTCACTCGCTCCATGATAACCTACGGTTACTATCCGTTCAGATGAGGAAGTAATTTTAACAATGACGCCTTCAAATATGTGGACTATTGGCCTGTGTGCATCCTGGATTTTGCAGCTACTGCTAATACTAACACACCTGAGTGGCAGCATGAGCAGGTGTGGGGAGCTGACACAAACAATCCGCACTTATAGTCGAGAGACTTTGCTGGAGGTACGAGAGCGGACTATCTACAACTCTCCCCCCGATACCCTGATGCTGGACACCATCCCTCAGGAGTTGGTCAGAACTAAACGAAGAACAAAGCGCGGAAAGAGAGGGGGAATTAAAAACCGGTTACGGCGGAGATTTAACCGCCCACCACTCCCCTCAATTATTCTCACAAATCTGCGCTCTCTGAGCAACAAAGTCGACATCATAAGGACATACAGCAGGTACTGTAATGAATTTCGTGAGGCTTCATTGTTATGTTTCACTGAAAGCTGGTTACAACCAGCAATGCCTGACTCGCTTTATGAACTTTCCGGGTTTATGCTCGTACGGGCAGACAGACATATAGACTCTGGGAAAATGCGGGGTGGAGGCATCTGCGTGTATATAAATGAACTCTGGTGCAGACAACATTCTGTGAAATATCAGATATGTGACCCCAACGTGGAAATATTGGGAATGACTTTAAGACCTTTCTATTTACCAAGAGAGTTTGGATGTATTTTGCTTTTTGTGATATATGCCCCTCCCAATGGGAAAGCTGCTAAAGCAGCAAACATCATTTCTGACTGTGTTCATGAGCTACAACTCAAATATCCTGATGCTCCAACAGTAGTAGTTGGAGACATGAATCAGTGTCACCTGGACTCTATGTTGCCTGGCTTTGAGCAATATGTAAAAAATGTAACCAGGAAAAACCACATTTTAGACAAGTGTTTTGTAAATATTAAGAACGCTTACATCTCAAAATGCAGACCTCCCATCTTAAACTCGGATCATAATGTGATTCATATGATCCCAGTCTATAAAACTAAATTTAAGAGAAGTAAGCCTGAAAAAAAGGTTATAAGAATTTGGACGAATGAAAGTAAGGATCAGCTTAGAGCTTGTTTTGACTGCACGGACTGGTGCGCCTTTCAGGAAGGCTCTTTAGAGGAAAGAATAACTGTCATTAATGATTATATTCATTTCTGTGTACAATTGCTAGTTCCTACTAAAGAAATAAAAATCTACCCAAATAATAAACTATATGTGACCAAGGATATCAAAAGGGTTATAAATAAAAGGAACATAGCTTTCAGTAACAAAGATACAGTGATACTTAGACAGACAGAAAAAGAATTAAGAACTAAATTAAGAGAAGCAAAATCAAAGCACAGACAGGACCTAGAAAATGCATTCAAAACCAGTAATTCTAAAAAAGTGTGGGACACCATGAAATCAATGACAGGTATGCGATCCCCAAACAAATCAATTGTAACAGATAATGATCATAAGTTTGCTGATGATTTAAACACTTACTTTACAAGATTCGAATTATCTGATTTTTGATAAATGTAACAAAATTTTAACAAACGTTCAACCAGGACCATTAGACAGAATTAATATCACTGTCGATGAAGTTAGGAAAATATTTCAAAACACTAATACTAGAAAAGCAGAGGGGCCAGACCAGTTTAGTCCTTTTATACTGAAAAACTTTGCAGCTGAGCTGGCACCAGCTTGGCAACCAGTGTTTCAATTGTCAATCGACACACACACAGTTCCAACAGTATGGGAAACTTCATATATAAAACCATTGCCTAAAACTCAAAATCCAAAAGGACATAAAGATTATAGACCTATAGCCCTAACTTCAGTAATTATGAAAGCTCTAGAGAGACTCCTGTTAAAATATCTTGAAATAACTTTGTCCAATGGCAAACTGGATTCATTTCAGTTCGCATATAAAACAGGTTGTGGCACAGAAGATGCTGTTGCCACATTAGTTCATATTATCACTAAACATCTAGATAAACCTCACAATTATGTAAGAGCTCTCTTTCTAGATTATTCATCTGCCTTTAATACAATACAACCTAATATTTTACTCTCAAAAATGTACCATCTGAGAGTGAACCCCTATTTGATTCACTGGTATGCCTCTTTCCTTACAAACAGAGTCCAGCTTGTTAAAGTGAATAAGACCCTTTCTTCTGCTATATTGACCAATGTTGGTGCACCTCAGGGCTGTGTGAGTTCTGCTTTGCTTTTTACTTTATATACAGACGATTGTCGTTTAACCACAAAAAATCAATATGTTATTAAATATTCGGATGATACTGTTTTGCTTACTTTACTAACCGACTCAGACGGCTCTGACCTGCACCAACAAGGGGTTAATAAAATTGCTATATGGAGCAAAAACAACGCTCTGGAAATAAACACAAAAAAAACAGAAGAAATTGTGTTTAGTTTAAAATCTTTAATTATAAACCCCACCATTGTTAATAATGAAATAATCAAACAGGTGCAGTCATATAAATATCTTGGTGTAATGATTGATGCCACCTTATCATGGAAGCAGCATATGGACTATATTTGTAAAAAAACTAAACAAAGAATTTATTTTCTTCGTCATCTCCGATCTTTTGGAGCTACTCAGCAGATACTCCTACTGTTCTATACTGCTGTTATTTTGAGTGTTCTGCAGTACTGTAATGCTGTGTGGTACAATTGCTTGTACTTATCTGAAAAGTCCGGACTGAAACGCTTGATCAAAATTTGTTCAAAAATTGTGGGTCAGCGTTTAGAAGGTCAGTATGAGACCGCTTATCATAACAACACAATGCGGTTAGCTAAAAACATTCTTTCTGATGCTAATCATGTTCTGAACAGCGAATATGTACTTCTCCCATCGGGACGACGATACAGTGTTCCGCGGTTTAATAAAGTCAGACTGAAGCACTCTTTCGTGCACCAGTCAATCCTTAAATTGAACCGGGAGCCTAATCTATAATCATACAAGATCTTTATGAACCGAGATGATGCGAGCGAACTATGTATTTAATGTACCCCCTTTTCTTTTTTTTCCCCTTTTATAATGGTTGTTTGTGCCCTTATATGTTGTGTTGTTAATGTATGATGTTGTAACGGAGCTACTGTTTTTATGCAAAACAAATTTCAGATCATGGATCTGACAATAAAGTATTATCTAATCTAATCTAATCTAAAATACACAGCGCTGTCTCTGTGTCTGTGTGAGTGACAGGCTGCTGCTGCCTGAGAAGCTGTGCACCTCAGTCCAGCACAGTTTCGCAGCGCAGATATTTCCAGCTACAGCTGAATTCACGCTTTTAATCCCAGAAAAAAAAACTACACTCTTATTTACCTAGTAGGACCAACTTGCGACAAGAAGACTAGTAGAACAAGTATAAAACCTGAACAAAAAACTAATGTAATTTAGTTTATTTGAACATTTAAAAAGGATACTTACCATTTGGGGTCAGAATTTGGGACCCAATTAGTCCAAAAAACTCAATTTTAGCTTTAAAAAGTAAATAAACTAAAGAAAAGTACAAAATTACTTTAGAAAATGAAGGTCAGTCAATATAAAACATTTTAAGATCAAGTCATAACTAAACCTCAGTACCTTAATTAATGTAGTCAAATCTGCACAGTATTGTTCAATAATACAGTATAAAAGCCTCCCACTAGAGTAGAGGATTGAATTTTTTTTTCTCAAATAAATAGCCTTCTAAGACCTGGGCATTAGCTTTTAATTTCTCCTAGGAATTTGAGACTAGTAGGACCAATTTGGGACTAGACAACTAGTAGAAAAAGCACAAAAACTGAGCTTTGTCTTTGTACAGGAAGTAGTTTTCTAGTTTATTTTAACGTTGAAAAAGGACCCTTACCATTTGGGTTACCATTGGGAATTCTGGACTCTACTGGTCCAAAAACTAATTTTTAGCTTTCTACACTAAGTAAATAAACTAGTTTCAAACATATAATTGGATGAGGATTTGTACCTGTACATCAGTCACCTGGAATTCAGGCTTTCAGCTAACAGCTGTGCTAAACCTGTATTTTGGTTGGTTTAACACTTTTAAGTTACTACATGATTTATCACGTGTTCATTCACAGTTTTGATGGCATTTGACTTGTGGTGAATCCAACTAAAATTCAATGCCATTCACTGGTAAATTTTTGTAAAATTAGTTGTGGCAAATTCAAAGGTCTTTCGAAAGTCTTTAGAAACATGGGAATTGGTATCATGTCATTGCCAGCCCTGATTTAGAACTAAAGTCAGGTTAAAAAGCCAACTTTTTGGTCAATCAACAGCATCTACTGCCAAGGAAAATGGGTTTAAATGTAATTGGATTGGGTTCAATTGGATTTTTCACCAAACTCCCACTCTAACATAATGCCGTGTGTATGATTGCTCTCCTGGTTGGTAATCTCTTGTAAAACGAGGCTTTTCTTGATGTCCAGCACAGCGGCCCTGATTCAGAGAGATTACTACAAACAGACTTCCTGCATTTGAGCGGATCGAACGTCACCATCGGCCGGAGGAGCCGCTGTAGAACATCACAGGTAATGGTGCAGAATGCGGCGGCGCCGCGCTCCCGCGGTGATTCAGGCCTTTAAGCTGGACGTGCTCCGGTCGATTGGTGCGAATGTGACGATCCATAAGCGAGACTCATTACCCGCAGAGCGTTCTGCCCGCCAAAGAGTATCGAGCCAAAATGAGCCGAGCAGCGTTCCCACAACGCACCATTACTGATCAATACCCAGCACACACTCAGTTCATCAAGCTGCTCATACACTTGTTAGACACCTGGCAGAACAGATCTCACGCTGACAGCCATGCTTTCACCTGTGGAACAGTGAAACCGTGCTCCTGGAGTATTCCTGACTTTAATACAATAGTTAACACCATGTTTACAGCCAATGAAAAACCAAAATCAGTGACTCAGAAAATGAGAATGCTATATAAGAACAATTGGTACTTTTGGCAGTGTGGGCAGTTTGCTGAGTCCTGCTGGAAAATGAAATCCCAACATCTGCAGACGACATTTCTCTCCAAACCATCGCTGATCATCAGTAAATTTTACATTTCATTTAAAGTAAATAAAGGGAGCAGAGTCTGGAGGAAGAGTGGAGAGACACACAGTCCAAGCTGCTCGAGGTCTAGTGTGAAGTTTCCACCAATCAGTGATGGTTTGGAGAGACATGTCTGTCATCTGCTGGTGTTGATCCACTGTGTTTTATTATCAAGTCTAAAGTCAGTGCAGTTTTGTTTTCCCACAAAATCTTACAGCACTTCATACTTCCCTCTGCTACTGACAACTTTAATGGAGATGCGGATTTCATTTTCCAGCAGGACTTGGCACACTGCCCAATCTGACAAAAGCACCAACTGGTTATATATATTATACTAATTTTCTGAGACACTGACTTTTGGGTTTTCATTGTCTATAATCCATAATCATAAATCAACAATAAAATAAATGAACACTTAAAAAAGATCACTCTGTGTTTAATACATCTATATAATATATGAGTTTCACATTTTGACCTGAATCACAGAAATAAAAAAAAAATAAAAAAAATGTTGAGACTTTTTGATCTAATATAGCTTTTCACACACAGCAGAAACCCATGAACTGCAGGGTTTTAAAAGCACCAGAGCTTATAATGTATTTATGTCTCAATTAATGTTTAATTTTAATTAAACTTTAATTGCAGTCTCAGGAAACACAGTGTAAAATATATCATTTATTAGTGTTTTACTAAAATTGAGTATTATATGACATATTCACCTTGAGGGGAACTCATAAGGTGTGGCCTTCATATTCTAACAAGTACAACTTATTGACAACCCTACTTTTAAAAAGCCCAGTTCAACATCTCGTCGAAATAAATCAAGTGAATCAGATAGAAATGAGCAAACCAGGCTTCTCTACAGCTCTACAGTAATATGTTTGCATTAGGGAAGCTTCACTTCACTGCAGGGTTGGTGTTGAGGGAATACTGTACACATGTATAAAAGCATGCATGATCAGTCTGACGGACGACTGAATGAAGAAATGGACCAGCGAGTGAATGAACAGATAATAAACCAACAGAGAGGCAGTCAAATTAACAGACTCACCAGTTTACTGGCTTTTACTCATTAAATGTCTCTAAATGAATGGAGAAAAATGGTGGAAACCAGTCAGAAACAGTGGGGAATTGTTTAGTTGAAGCTGTATAAGCAGAACAAACACAGAAGAACAGAAAAACCTTCTGTAGGAAAGTCTCTAGAACATCCTGAAGAACGTTCTGTAGGAAAGTCTCCAGAACATCTGGAATAACTTTCTGCAGAAAAGTCTCCAGAACATCTGGAATAACTTTCTGCAGAAAAGTCTCCAGAACATCTGGAATAACTTTCTGTAGGAAAGTCTCCAGAACCTCTGGAATAACTTTCTGCAGAAAAGTCTCCAGAACATCTGGAATAACTTTCTGCAGAAAAGTCTCCAGAACATCTGGAATAACTTTCTGCAGGAAAGTCTCCAGAACCTCTGGAATAACTTTCTGTAGGAAAGTCTCCAGAACCTCTGGAATAACTTTCTGTAGGAAAGTCTCCAGAACATCTGGAATAACTTTCTGTAGGAAAGTCTCCAGAACCTCTGGAATAACTTTCTGTAGGAAAGTCTCCAGAACCTCTGGAATAACTTTCTGCAGAAAAGTCTCCAGAACATCTGGAATAACTTTCTGCAGAAAAGTCTCCAGAACATCTGGAATAACTTTCTGTAGGAAAGTCTCCAGAACATCTGGAATAACTTTCTGTAGGAAAGTGTCCAGAACCTCTGGAATAACTTTCTGCAGGAAAGTCTCCAGAACCTCTGGAATAACTTTCTGTAGGAAAGTCTCCAGAACCTCTGGAATAACTTTCTGTAGGAAAGTCTCCAGAACCTCTGGAATAACTTTCTGTAGGAAAGTCTCCAGAACCTCTGGAATAACTTTCTGTAGGAAAGTCTCCAGAACATCTGGAATAACTTTCTGTAGGAAAGTCTCCAGAACATCTGGAATAACTTTCTGTAGGAAAGTCTCCAGAACATCTGGAATAACTTTCTGTAGGAAAGTCTCCAGAACCTCTGGAATAACTTTCAGTAGGAAAGTCTCCAGAACCTCTGGAATAACTTTCTGTAGGAAAGTCTCCAGAACATCCTGAAGAACCTTCTGCAGGAAAGTCTCCAGAACATCTGGAATAACTTTCTGCAGAAAAGTCTCCAGAACATCTGGAATAACTTTCTGCAGAAAAGTCTCCAGAACATCCTGAAGAACCTTCTGCAGGAAAGTCTCCAGAACATCTGGAATAACTTTCTGCAGAAAAGTCTCCAGAACATCTGGAATAACTTTCTGCAGAAAAGTCTCCAGAACATCTGGAATAACTTTCTGTAGGAAAGTCTCCAGAACATCTGGAATAACTTTCTGTAGGAAAGTCTCCAGAACATCTGGAATAACTTTCTGTAGGAAAGTCTCCAGAACCTCTGGAATAACTTTCTGTAGGAACGTTTCTAGAATATTCTCAAAAACTTTCCACAGAAAAGTTTCTAAAACATTTTGAAGAACCTTCTTTGGGAAAGTCTGAATAGCATACTAAAAAAACTACTGAAATAAAGTCTTTAGATATTGTGAAGAACCTTCTGTGGAAAAGTCTCCAGAACATCTGAAATAACTTTCTGAAAGTCTCCAGATAATCCTGAAGAGTGTTCTACAGGAAAGCCTCTAGAACATCCAGAAGAACTTTCTATAAGAAGGTTTCTAGAAAAATCTACAAGACTTCCTGTAGAAAGGTCTCCAGAACATCTGGAAAAAAAAAAAAAAAAAAAACTTTTTTGTAGAAAAGACTCCAGAGCATTTTGTAATTTGGAATTAGTAATTACTGGAAGTTAAGGAAATGAAGTGTGTGTGTGTGTGTGTGTGTGTGGAAACACCTGGGGCATATTGGGTAACCCCACAGCACTGCTGGAGATCAGTAATTATGCTAACGATTAGAAGAATTAGGCCGGTTCTTATAGCAGGTTAATGAGGAGGTGATGAAGAGGAGGAGGAAGGTGATCTAGAAGAGAGAACGGCTCTACAGCACCAATGCTGAAGGATTTAAAAGGTGGAATTAATGCAGGGAAGTGTGCAGACGAAGAGAGTGAGGGAAAAGTCTTTGAAAATCTACAGCGAGATATTTTAGCTAAGATAAATTAATGAATTAACTTGATGCATCACTGAAAGTTAAAAAAATCAGTGAATGCAATTGACTTGCAATGTAGAGTTACACCAAACAAAGATCACAAAGTCCAGAACAAAACTGAAAACCAGACTGAAGGTCTAGATTTGCAGATCTAGAGCATTCTGAAACATCTCTCCAACATTTTCAGCAGGAAGGTGATCTAGAAGAGAGAGAGCGGCTCTACGGCACCAATGCTTTTAAAGGATTTAAAAGGTGGAATCGATGCAGGGCGGCGTGCGGACGAAGAGAGCGAGAGAAAAGAAAGAAAAAAAATATGGTATAAGGTAAAGGATGGGAAACACACGGAGGGCATGAAATCTCCAAATTCTCCGGAATCTACAGAGAGATATATTTTAGCTAAGATAAACTAATGAAGTCCCAGGGATTTTTTATCTCTCTTTTCTTCTTCTCGTTTGAAGAGAACGGTGGAGACGTGTGATCACAGCGGGAATCTATTCCGCTCCAGAGATTAACATCTCACTGCGGCGGCAGCGGCGGCAAACTTTCAGCTTTTTTACCGCGTCTCTTTGTGATTCATTACGCAACACGCAAAGGTTTACCTTGCGGAGGTGCGGAGAGTATTACCGCTCTGCCGAGAGTTCAGAGAGCAGTTAAAGATCAAGAGAGCGAGATTAAGAGGCGTTTAACCCTTTGAACTCTAGGCTGTTTTGGTGTGTTTTTTCCTCTTTCAGGTCTTATAACACAGTAATTATATCAGACAGACACATGCCCTGATCTCTTTTACTCCAGAAGACATACGGCTGCTCAAAAATAGAATCATTCAAAATGTAAAAAGAGGCAGAATTGTTATATTTTCCTGGAACTGATCATGTTTTATGTTTTGGTCAAAATCTTACCAAGCACCTGTTTTTTTTTTACTTCTTTTTGAATGTATAGACTTTATATATATATTCACACCTAAGATATCTTTTCAAAAATTATTAGACTAGAGTGTTTATGAGTTGAAAGCATAAGAATATTGATGATTTGAGTTCATTACATGGTTTATTAATTATTACTCTGATAAAATACATGGAGAAACAGCATCAGGTGGAGTTATTTATTTTTCTTGATAATCAATAATCACTCCTCTAGGATACATGTAGATACTAAAAACCTGACACTCAGAGCAGCCTATACCTTTCAGTATTTTAATCAGAACACACAAAGAAAACAAATATATATAAAAAATTTGTAAACTTTTACATACTTTAGTCTAAATGAATAAAAATGTTTAGCGCAAAATAACAACTTAGTAAAAATGTGCGAGTAAAATAAAACCTATATTAAGTAGTGCGCACACCATACCTAGCTTTAGTTTGAGTAAAGCAGGGAGTTTCACACTTTTTCTGTGGACACTTTTGAATCTTTATTTACTGATATTATTTGGTTTGAAACATCATATAAATATGTTTGAAGCACTAAAGGTAAATAATATTGGTTGGGGAAGTGAGCACTGGGATGTGATCACTATTTTTAGAAAGAGTAAGTTCCGCCCTTTCTAATCATATATGGATTATGTTTATGTGTGAAGGGATTCCGGAGTAACTAAGCTGTGATTCTGGACGGAAAATCTGTCTGTAGGGTTCTAAGGGTTAAGAGCAGGAGAATGTCTCGCACTGTTCACCAGGAAACAGCCACGCTCTCTGAGAGGCGGCCGAGCTGAGCGGAGGCAGCAGTGGAGCCGTCACACCAGCTTTTCCTCCCATAAACCTCCAGTCCTGTGGCCCCGGGGCAGCAAGAGCACGGGGGACCGGACTGGACCCGGAGCTGCTGACCACAGGCAGCCATGCGGCGCTGAGCGCAGTGAACCTTTCTGCTCCTGTTAGAACCTCACTCAGCCGGCGTGTCGTACCTAACTTGAGGCTAAATAAAGACTGTGTGGGGGAGTGACACAGAGAGAGAGAGAGAGAGAGAGAGAGAGAGAGAGAGAGAGAGGTAGAAGGTAGAAAAAGACACTGGATTCTAGAGCTGTAAAATAAATCAGACTTGTATGATTTTAATGTGATGTGCTTTTTTAATATGATAAGCAACATCATAAATAACAGCACTCAAACTGCATTAACTACATACAGCAACTGAGGGATGCTCACACGCTTATGTGATACAAGAAGGCTAGAGGCAGAGAGAGGTGGAGCAAGGTAGGGTGAACTAAAGTGAGGTAGAGCGAGAAAGATTAAGGTAGAGTAAGGTGAAGAGGGAAATCATGTTGAGTCAGGCAGAGTGATGTAATGTGAGGTAGAGTGAGTAAGAGTGAGTTGGAGTTAGCCAGGGTAAGGAAGAGTGAGGTAGAGTGAGGTAGCGTGAGGTAGAGTGGGGTAGAGTAAGACAAAGTAAGATGGAGTTATCCAGGGTGAGGAAGAGTGAGGTAGAGCAAGTTAGAGTTAGCCAGAGTAAGGAAGAGGGAATTTAAAGTGTGAAGTAGATTGAGGTAGAGTGAGGTAGTTAGTCAGAGCAAAGAAGAGCAAAGTAGAGTGAGGCAGAGCGAAGAGAAAGGTAGAGTGAGGTAGAGTTAGAGCAAAGTAGAAGGAAGAAGAGTGAGGTAGAACGAGGTGTAGTGAGGTAGATTTAATGAGGTAGACAGAGAAATGTAGAGCGTAGTAAAATGAAGTATATTGAGAGCAAGGTAGAGTGAGACAGAAGAAGGTGAATAAGGGAGAGCAAGAGTATGAGTATGGGAGAGGGAAGTAGAGTGAGGCACAGCAAAAAAGAGTGAGGCAGAGAGAGTTAGAGTAAAGTAGAGTAGAATAAAGAATAGTGAGGTAGAACTAGGTGTAGTGAGGAAGGGTTAGCGAGGTATTCAGAGATAGATAGATAGATAGATAGATAGATAGATAGATAGATAGATAGATAGATAGATAGATAGATAGATAGATAGATAGATAGATAGATAGATAGATAGATAGATAGATAGATAGATAGATAGATAGATAGATAGATAGATAGATACTTTATTGATCCCGAAGGAAATTTAGCAATTTAGAGGAAGTGAGCATAGTGAAATGAAGTAGAGCGAGGAAGAGTGAGATAGAGTGAGGTAATGTAGAATGATGAAAAATGTAGTGTGATATAGAGTGAAGCAGACTAAGGTAGAGGGAGTTAGAGAAAGGTGTAGTGAGGTAGGCAGAGAGAGGTAGAGTGAGGAAAAGTAAGGTAGATTGAAGTAAAGGAAGTCAGAGGGATGGAGAATGGTGAATAGTGATGTAGAGTGAGACAGAGAGAGTTAGAGCAAAGTAGTGAGGTAGAGTTAGCGAGGTAGGCAGAGAGAGGTAGAGCACAGTAGAAGGAAGTAGAGTGAGGCAGAGTGAGGTAAAGGGAGTCAGAGGAAAGCAGAATGATGAAAAATGATGCAGAGTGAAGCAGAGTGAGGTAGAGTGAGACAGAGTAAGCTGGAGTTAGCCAGGGAACGGAAAGGTAAGGAGGTGCAAGGTAGATTTAACTAAAGTAAGGAAAAGAGAAGCAGATTGAGGTAGAGTGAGGTAATTAATCAGAGCAAGGCAGAGTGAGGCAGAGCAGAGAAGAGTGAGGTAAAGAGAGTTAGGGCAAAGTAGAAAGAAGAAGAATGAGGCAGAGAGAGGTTTAGTGAGGTAATAATAATAATAATAATAATAATAATAATAATAATAATAACTTTACATTTATAATGCGCTTTTCTAAAGACCCAAAGCGCTACATAAAATTAGTAAAATAAACAACAACAAAATAAACAAAAACACTTAACCACTCTTAAATGTTAAAGAAAAAAGATGAGTTTTAAGTAATTTTTTAAAACAGTCCAAGGTAGGAGCACTTTTAATGACCTCAGGGAGAGCATTCCACAATCGTGGCGCTCTAAAAGAAAATGCTCTCTCTCCCATCCTTTTGAGCTTACAGATAGGCTCCTGTAATGTCCAAGGGCTAACAGAGCGAAGATTGCGTGAGGGAGTGTAAAACTTCACCAGATCACAAAGATAGACCGGAGCAGTCCCATGTACCACCTTAAAAGTTAGAATAAGAGTCTTAAAATCAATTCGTACTCGGACAGGGAGCCAGTGAAGTTTCTTTAGTACAGGAGTGATGTGTTCACGTAGTGAGGTATTGGTCAACATTCTGGCAGCACAATTCTGAACATACTGCAGCTTCTGGAGAGATTTCTTTGGTAAAGCAGAGTAAAGCGAGTTGCAGTAGTCCAGTCTACATGTAATAAACGCATGTACCAGTTTTTCGGCATCAGATGGGGAAAGAAAAGGTCTGAGCCTAGCAATATTTCTAAGATAATAAAAGGAAACTTTACAAATGTTCTTGATGTGAGTCTCAAAATTTAACTCACTATCAAAAATAATGCCTAAATTACGCACCTGTAAAGTGGGCAATATCCGAATACCATCAATAATAATATTAAAATTCCTGATCTTAAGCAAAGCAGATGGACTACCAATTAAAATAACCTCAGTCTTAGAGCAATTTAACTGGAGGAAATTCTGTTGCATCCAAATTTTTATCTCATGTAGACACACTGAGAGCAACTCACATGCAGGTGCCAAATCACTCTTGTAGCTAAAATAAACCTGAGCATCATCAACATAAAGATGAAAATTCAAACCATATTTTCTAAAAATGTGCCCAAGTGGCAACAAATAAATACTAAAAAGTAAAGGCCCAAGAATGGAGCCCTGAGGAACCCCTTGACCAACCTGAACAATGTGAGATTTATTCCTACCTAACGTCACAAACTGATTTCTACCAGAGAGATATGACTGAAACCAGGAGAGCACAGTACCCGATATACCCAGCCACGTTTCCATCCGATCCAACAAAATCGAGTGGCATACTGTATCAAAGGCCGCAGTAAGGTCCAACAAAATAAGGATATTAATATAACCTGCATCCTGCACGTAGCACGTGAGGCAGAGCAAAGAAGAGTGAGGTAGAGAGACTTAGAGCAAAGTAGGATAAAGAAGAGTGAGACAGAGTGTGAGGTAGAGAAACAGAGGTAAAGGGAGAGTTAGGTAAAGGGAGCCAGAGTGAAGTAGACAATGAAAAATTATGTAGAGTAAAGCAGAGTGAGGTAGAGTGAGACAGAGTGAGGTGGAGTTAGCCAGGGTGAGGAAAAGTGAGGTAGAGCAAGTTAGAGTGAAGTAGAGTGAGAATGAGGTAAAGTGAGACAGAGTGAGGTGGAGATAGCCAGAGTAAGGCAGAGTGAGGAAAGGAGAGTTAGAGCAAAGCATAATGAGGTAGAGTGAGGTACAGAGAGGTGTAGAGTGAGGTAGTTAGAGTCAGAGCGAGGCAGAGTGAAGTAGAGTGAGGTAGACAGAGTTAAAGCAAAGGGAAATAAGGTAGAGGGGTTGTAGTGAGGTAGAGTTAGTGAGGTAGGCAGAGAGAGATAAGCGTAGAATAAAGAAAAGTAAGGTAGAGCGGGGCAGAGAGACATTTAGTGATATATAACCATTAAATACCTTTGATATAAGCTTTTGTTTGTGTATTGTGAGTTAAAAGTCAGTTGTCGTTGAGCGTTACACTGCTAATTACCCTCATAATGAACACTAATGAGCTCAGGCTTGCTGTCGTCTGCTGTGTTTGTTCTGATCAGAAGTCACGTCTGTTTGTGACTCTTTTAGTGAGTTTCTGATAGCAAGCACCGGCGGTCCTGCTCTTGTTGACGGGGGTAATTGAAGCATTTGAGGTGTTTTATTTATATTCTTTGCAGATTTTATATAGAGGAGGCTGTTGTGACTGAAGGAACAATGATGATGATGATAATTCTGGTGATATTTGTCATTTTGTTTGAGTTCTTGTTCACTGTCAACTAGGGGTGGGCAATATTATAGCGTATACAATATATCGTGACACAGAAATATCATGATATTAAAAATCCATATTGTGATAATAGGGCTGTTCTGTCTTAAAAGTAGTCTATTATTTACTGTGAAGCTTTAGGTGTATTTATTGTATAATTGTTCTAGTTTGCAGTTTATATGCATGCACTAAATATTCTGCAATATTATTTGCTGCATTATATTATTTTATGCTCTATTATTTATTTCGCCACATTATGATTATACTGTTATACTATTATACTATATTCCTGAAATGAATGAATTATTTTAGTTTTCCTATATCGCCAAGGATATCGTTATCGCAAAAATACCCTGAAATATCGTGATATTATTTTAGAGCCATATCGCCCACCCCTACTGTCAACAACAGTTAACATTTCAAACATTCTGTGTAGTATATACAGTATCGGGTACAGTGGGGTGATTGAGACAGTAGAAAAGCACAGATCTGATGTCATTTAACCCGCAGTACGTTGGTAAAAAGATGCTAAAAAAAGGTTTGTTTGAAAATAAAAGGTTGAAAACGAGTTAATATTCATGTAAACATCTTTTCAACCACTGAAAAAGGCATCTTTTCACCAGTGGCGTCAACTTGTCATCAACCATCAGTGAGAAATCCAGCACAGAAAAAGTTAGCTCCAATTAGAGGTTACGTCAGGCCAAAAAAAGTCTGTGCACATTCTGCCCGAGGCTGCCCCGACCCATAAACTGTCAGTATGAGCCTAAGCCCGATTTAAACCCCACATTTTTTAGTAAGTAGAGCGTTAAACTGAGCTTTTTAAAACATTTTCAGGCTGTTTGATTAAGCAAAAGCTGTTCAGAATGATGTTAATTAACATTGCAACACTGAAGCATAGACAATTATTTAAGAACAGATCTCCAAAAGATTAAAACATCAACAATGCAAACAGTGATCTACAGGCCTAAACATCAGTAAATTAAGGCTACAAAAATGATGTCTAAATACATGAAAAAATAAAGAAACCACTTCAGTTTCTGAATCCGTTTCTCTGATTTTGCTTTTATTGGTATTTATAGGTTTATGTTTGAGTGAAATGAACATTGTTGTTTTATTCTATTACCTACAGACAGCATTTCAACATAATCATGTTTTTACCCAACAATTCCCAACAATTCCCAAAAATTCCCAAAAATTCCCAACAATACCCAACAATTTCCAATAATTCCCAACAATACCCAACAATTCCCACCAATTCCCAAAAATTCCCAACAATACCCAACAATTTCCAATAATTCCCAACAATACCCAACAATTTCCAATAATTCCCAACAATACCAAACAATTCCCAACAATTCCCAACAATACCCAACAATTCTCAACAATACCCAACAATTCCCAACAATACCCAACAATATAAACTGAGCTTTTTTTAAAAAAAAAAAAATCAAGCTGTTTGAATAAACAAAAGCTGTTCAGAATGATGTTAATTAGCATTGCAACACTGAAGAAGCATAGCCCAATTATTTAAGAACAGATCTCCAAAAGATTAAAACACCAACAATGCGAACACTGATCTACAGGCCTAAACATCAGTAAATTAGGCTACAAGAATGATGTCTGAATAAATGAAAAAATGAAGAAACCACTTCAGGTTCTGATTCAGTTTCTCAGATTTTGCTTTTATAGGTATTTATAGGTTTATGTTTCAGTAAAATGAACATTGTTGTTTTATTCTATTACCTACAGACAGCATTTCAACACAATCATGTTTTTACTAAACAATTCCCAACAATACTCAACAATTGCCAACAACACCCAACAATTCCCAACAACACCCAACAATTCTCAACAATACTCAAAAATTCTCAACAATACTCAACAATTCCCAACAATTCCCACCAATACCCAACAATTCCCAACAATACCCAACAATTCCCAACAATACTCAAAAATTCCCAACAATACCCAACAATTCCCAACAACTCCCACACTGCAGCAAACTCGGCTCTCAGGACTGCTATCTTCATCCATGCCAGGATCCACAGAAATGTTTAAATGCAGCATTCACACACTTTCCTCTCACCCTCAGAGTGTACCAGTGCCCTTTAGGCTGGCATGTCTAATGTGCCCATTCTTCTAGATCCATCTCAGTGATGCGGGGCTCAGCCTCACCCTGGGGATGGAGCTTGTAGGTCAGAGCCATCTGCTGCAGGTCCAACCAACTGCGGAGGTTTCACCTCAGTAACTCTGATCGGTCATAGACGTCTGAAGCACCACAGCAGTGGAAATGTGAACACTGACAGTCTTTTTAAAGCAGAATAATGTAAGAATAGCCACTTCTTGATTCTGGGCCCACTTTACATTCGGGAAGTGGAATATGAGCTTTGAGACATTGCTAATAAAAACACAGCTTTCAACACGTGCTCACGTTTACAAGCACGTGCCCAACCATGTGGATGGAGGCCATGCGGTTACCTCATGTTAACTTCTAACACACTCCCCCTCCCCCTTCTCAGGCAGCAGTAGCCCGTCACTCACTCAGACACAGAAACAGCGCTGTGTATCTACTCCTTGTGTCAAGAATCAGAACATTGCAACATGACGTGTTTGATTTAATTGCCTTAAGTGACATTACACGTCCTATTGTCACAATTTTTCTCCTTAACCCTTTAAACTCTAGGCTGTTTTGATGTGTTTTTTCTCATTTTTTGTTTTCAGTTCATTGTTACGACTGTTTCGGCTGCGCAGATGACATCTTTTTCACTTCCGCACCGCCAGCCAGACAAACCGCCAAGAGTGTTTGCTTGTGTATACCATGTGGTTGTAAGATCTTTCCTTGTTATACTTAATCTAGCTCTCTTATTATTATTGTATTTTTACATCACTTTGAAAACAAGCCTGATTAGCAGTGTAGGGGATAAGGCCCTGTTTATTTGATCACTTGTTCTCCTGTTTTTGTTAGAGAGGGAGGTAGGACAGGATTGTATTTAATTTATATTTTTCTTTGATAGTTTAGTTATTGTATTGGGCCCTAGTTATTTACGTTTTGTTTGTTATGTTGGGCAAACAACTTATCCCTGAAGAAAAATGCTGCTTAAAAAAAATAAAACATTGAGGCTTGTATATTTCTGGTTGTTGGCGTTCTTTTGTCTGGAGGCAGGGCGGGGGAAAAAGGGGTGTCCATATATCCGGTTAGGTATACCCAGCCGTGACATCCTCTTTCAGGTCTTATAACACAGTAATTATATCAGACAGAAACATGCCCTGATCTCTTTTACTCCAGAAGACATACGGCTGATCAAAAATATAATCATTTAAAATGTAAAAGGAAGCAGAATTGTTAGATTTTCCTGAAACTGATCATGTTTTGCTAAAAATTTTACCGAGCGCCTTTTTTTTTTTACTTATTTTTGAATTATAGACTTTAAACATATTCTTACCTAAGATATATTTTTAAAAATGGTTAGACTAGAGTGTATATGAGTTGAAAGTACAAGAATATTGATGATAGTTCATTACATGGATTATTAACAGCATAAACAGCATCAGGTGGATTTATTTTTCTTGATCAATAATCTCACCTCTAGGATACATGTAGATACTAAAAACCTGACACTCAGAGCAGCCTTTTAATCAGGACACACAAAGAAAACTATAAACAAAAATTTAAACTTTTACATACTTTAGTCTAAATAAATAAAAATGTTTAGTGCAAAATAGCTACATAGTAAAAATGTGCAGGTAAAATAAAAACTATATAAAGTGGTGCGCACACCATACCTAACATGCCCTGGCCCGCCGGCGGGCCAGAAATCCGCATGAATTATTAAAATCATATTTGCTTGTGTTTATCTGAGTAACTGTAGGGTCAATATAGACAAGCTATATACAATTTAAAAGCTTAGAATCTCAGCTTTTCAGTCATCTAGGTCATTTTATCTTTATATATTCTCAAATATTAACTATTCCAGTGTTAATATACCTTGCAGACAAGATTTTAAGAAAACAATATAGTTATGATATGAATATTCATATTTTTCATAACGACATAGTTTACCAAAGGGGGCTAAAATATACATCAAACGAACGGGCAGGCTCTCAGGATTACGGTGATATACGCCTTTCATCTCTAAAGTGTACCGTTACTGAGTTACAGGCAAAAGAGTAAGTTTTTTTAACTTCAGATTCATCTCATAGGAAAAACTGGACCAGCGCTCTGAGGAGCCCCTCACCCCGCCCTCGCGGCTCAGGCCGAAACAAAGGCACTCACCCCGTTCAGCAGAGTGAGAGCTTCAATCCGATACCAAACTCGACCTGATACTCCTCTCCAGTCTGTAGAAATCCTCAGGAAAGCGTAAAGAGTGCTCCCAAAAAGCGGCGGATCATCTTATTAATGCCTTCACTAATTAATTCGTATAAACTGAACCGTATGTCCGATCGCTACCGTTCCAAAACTTCCTGACTCCTCGGAACCTTACCTAGCGACTGTGTCGTCACTCAGACCTCTCGGCCAATCAGAGGCGGAGAAATGGAGTCAGTAGCGGCGATAGGCCGAATTTAACCGCTGTCGTCAGGCTCTGACCAGTCAAAGAGTGTCTTCTGCGAGACTTCACACTTCTGGCTTATTCTATGGCCCAGTAGAGAGCGTGTTAGGCCCATTTAGTGCAGGAAAGGTAGTCAGTCACGTTTTTTAAAGGCTTTTTGTCAGAATAGGCCTGTTCTTTGCTGAAAGGTTATTATTTACTGTAGGTCCAATATCTTTTAAACTATAAGACCTTTTAATTCCAATTTTACAGGGTGAAAGTAGACCACTAATGGAACAAGTTTAAATAAAAAAATGTTTTCGACCACAAGAACTGACCAAGTTATAGGCTCTAAAACATGAATTTTAAAGTAAAATTTTGAAAAGCGCCTAGATTTTTTTGTTGTTTTTATCATATTCTGACCACTGGGGATCCATTTCAACATTTTTAAGTATTTCTAATAAAACTTCAAAGGCTTTTAAATAACAATACTTCATGATACTGTCTCTACTTTATATCCTGTTTGAGTATAAGGCCTCAAGATTTGTGTGTAAAATTCAGGCGGAAAATGGCAAAAACAGGCCTGGAGGTTTGAGTAAAGCAGGTAGTTTCACACTTCTTTTTCTGTGGACACTTTTGAGTCTGATATTTACTGATATTATTTGGTTTATATGAAACATCATATAAATGTGTTTGAAGCACTAAAGGTAAATAATATTGGTTGGGGAAGGAGATTTTCTCACTTTTTTAGGTGTTTTTCTCAATGGGTTTCTTGTAGATTTAGCTTTACTACACTGGGATGTGATTACTATTATTAGAAAGCGTAAGTTCCGCCCTTTTCTAACCATATATGGATTATGTTTATGTGTGAAGGGATTACTGAGTAATTAAGCTGAGAACACAAGGTGTGATTTTGGACGTAAAAAACGTCCCTAGAGTTTTAAGGGTTAATCCTCCAGTGTCTGAAGTGCTCTGTGCTCAGGCCTGAACGATCCTGACGGTATAAAAGCAGGAGAACTGGTGGGGAAGTTTTGGTTTGGGGCTTTAAATGAAAGTCTGAAGAATTTGACCTTCTACTCAGCTGTGTGAGAATAATGAGCAGCAGAAACCAGAGCTTTTAGTTCATCAGGAGAACACACTAACCCACCCCCCACACACACTCCTCACACAGCACTGATAGATGGAGGCAGAGGTAAGTGGGAGATTGAGGAAGAGAGTGGCCAGAGAAAATGAAAAAGCAAGCGATAGAGAGAAAGAGAGATAGAGAGAGAGAGAGAGAGCGAGAGAAGAAGAGCTGGAATGATGGACAGTAACAGATAGAGACAGAAGGTCCACAGGAGAGATCAGATAATGAGAGACAGAGATGTACGGACATGCAGCGCTGAGTTATAGTACAGAACTGCTATTCGGTTCGGAGCCTCAGGATACACACACTCAATCAGCCATAACATTAGCACCACCAACACTGAATGCATTGGGTACATTCATCATGTTGCCCCCCCAGATTGTTTTTTTATAGGGGTGAACACAATGATTCATTTATTAAACCTGACTCTGTATAAGTATAAGTCTGTTCCTGCAGCCCAATTTACAGAAATATGTATACGAATTAGTGGTTTCAATCGATTAAAAAAAAAAAATCTGATTATTCACAACAATATTCTCTGATTAACTGTGATTAATCGCAGTTGTTACATATTTTTATTTAATATCAATTAAATTGAATCATAGACTGTGTATAGCTGGACAGAGCATCGTCTCTCAAAAGTGAAGCCACCACAGGTCGGGCGCCCCCTGCTGTTCGGTTTCAGAAAGCCGTGTAACCCCACCCATCCCCATACTGTAGGTTTCAATGGCAAAACAGACAACTTTCAATCACGTTTATTTTTTTACAATATACTGTAATTCTACCTCCTTTATTTAAATGCAGCAGCTAGTGTAACCTCTGCTCATATTGTTATACTTTTATATCCCCACACAATAACTCGTTTTTTAAAACGTTATTCAGCTCTATTCATAAAGGTGTGGTTATTGTAAAAGGGCTGGGTTACACCAATGACCAATGACTGTATGGGCGGGACCATAGACTGTGTGAGCTCTGTGGAGGCAGCCCTCAAGGGCGGGGTTATTCAAATGAGTAGGCGGCCTCTCCACAGTCTTTCTCCCTCCTCTGGTCTCTACTGCGCTCTACAGACTCGGGTATCAGGATCGCCAACGTGGAGGAAGATTTTGGCTTCATTTTCATTGAATGAATGGGAACGGTTTACAGTCTCTGAATTGAATTAATAATCGTAGCTTCATTCTTTCTAAAATCCTGCAGCTTTGTAAATGCAAAGAAATACACATATCTATAAAGCTATATGTTAGCGTTTATTTCTTTTTTTATCACCAGGTCATATTTTTATTTATTAAAATATAAAATATATATTAATTTCTTAACAAAAATCTCGTCCAGCATTCTTAAAATGCTGCATGCATGGCACACTGATTGGTTTATTTCACATTATGCAAAAATAAAAAAAATAAAATTAGCCATATTCATGATTAATTAAGAGAATTAATTCATGTTTTTTGCACGTTTTGAGCCATGCAAGGATTTAAAAAAATAAATAAATTGTGCCCTCACAGTACCAAAGACACGCAATTGATCAGTGCGTAATAGCAGATCACTAAAATTGGGTCCTTACTCTCTTGAACTCAAACGGTTGCCAACTCAAATCTCTTCATCTCATTCTTCATCCACTCAATCCCCCGAGTTCCTGAGCTCGTCAGATCCTAACACAGTTAGAAAACAGTGAGTGAAACGCCGCTGCAACAGCCTGGCAGCTGCAGACGTGACCGCGCACCAGTATCTGCAGCAGCGCAGCTCCAGTGTTCCCCGCAGCAGGTGCAGCTCCAGCCCGTGCAGGTGGAGGCTCTGAGCTCAGGCCTCTGAAGGCTCATTTGCAGTGGAGGAGTGCGCTCATATTTCATCAACTCCACCCGCCTGACTAAGCCATAAATACTGACTGATTCCGCTCGCTCCCTCTCAGCTTCCTCTCCAACCTTTTTTTATTCCTTTTATGTTTTTTTTTTTTTTTTTCCCACAAAGCAGTTCTAGATGAATCACCTGGAGTGTAATCCCTCATTCTGCTAATGTTTACCACGGTACAAACACAATAAAGCGATTGTTCAGTAATAAATCAACTGCAGGTGAGAGAGAGAAAAAGAGAGAGAGAGAGAGAAAGAGAGAGAGAGAGAGAGAGAGAGAGAAAGAGAGGCGCAATCTAACACTTTGTTTTTCACTAAATCATTTTTTTTTTTTTTTTTTTTAGGTATTTGAACAAGATTTATAATATCTGAGAGAATTTGCTGTAGGTGAAGATCGTTGGCAAAAACGAGAACACATAATGATGCAACAATGGGTTCTTTTTAGAAGTATCTGTGATTTTACCAAATTGAAAACCTCTGCAATATAATCAAGAGGATGATCACAAGATGGATGATCACAATCCATCAAACCAAACTGCCTGCTTGAATTTTTGCACCAGGAGTACAGCAGCATAAAGTTATCCAAAAGCAGTGTGTAAGACTGGTGGAGGAAAACACGATGCCAAGATGCATAAAAATGAAAACTGTGGTAATTCCACCAAATATTGTTTTCTGAACTCTTAAAACTTTATGAATATGAACTTGTTTTCTTTGCATTATTTGAGGTCTGAAAGCTCTGCATCTTTTTTTTTTTTTTGTTATTTCAGTCATTTCTCATTTTCTGTAAATAAATGCTCTAAATGACAATATTTTTATTTGGAATTTGGGAAAAATGTTGTCTGTAGTTTATAGAATAAAACAACAATGTTTATTTTACTGAAACATGAACCTATAAATAGTAAAATCAGAGAAACTGATTCAGAAACGGAAGTGCTCTCTTAACTTTTTTGTCCAGAGCTGTTTATCATATAGCAGATGAACACAGTGATATTTGAGAAGTGAAATGAAGTCCCTAGGATTTACAGAAAGTGTGTAATAATTCTTTAAACTAAATTAGACCGGTGCATAAATTTAGGTATGGATTTTAATATCTTTAGCTCTATTTATTAGAACACAAAATTTTATATTTTGATAAGCTCACTGACCCTTGACCTACATACACAGGTGAATTCTGAATTATGAGAAAAGGTTAAGGAGATAATTGCAAGTTTGCAAGTTCAGAAATCAATATTTGGTGGAATAATAACTCTGGTGTTTAATCACAGTTTTCATGCATCTTGGCATCATGTTCTCCTCCACCAGTCTTACACACTGCTTTTGGATAACTTTATGCTGCTTTACTCCTGGTGCAAAGGTTAAAGCTGTTCAGTTTGGTGGTTTGATGGCTTGTGAACATCAATCTTCCTCTTGTTTATATTCCAGAAACTCAAATCAAAGAAACTCATACTTTTAAGTGGTTTCTTTTTTTTTTCCAGAGCTGTATATTTAACTAAAATTGCTGATCCGAACACCCAATGATGTATAAAGGAAAATCATGAAAATTACCAGGGGTGCCCAAACTCACTAGATACCACTGTATTCATTTAAATGAAAAATTGAATATGACTCACTCTATAAAAATAGACATTTATTTACTTATAGGAAGCATGATCCAAAACTTCATGTTTTCTGTTAAATAAAGAAGTTTTGCTAGAGTGTAAGTTACACCGTTTTTGATGAAGCAGATAAAACAATGAAATTTCAATTTATTTTATCACACCAGAGTAACAGTAGTAGGAGAAACATGACCTGTAAAAAAAACCCTGAGAGAAAGAGCAGTGATTGTGAGCCTGTCCAAGACCAGCATGTCAATGGGGTCTGCCTTACTCAAAGAGCCTGTAAATAATCCATCCATCCTGCTGCACTCGTCTCATATCTCTCCTGCTGTAAACTAAAACAGCGCTCAGATTCTGATCAGCACATCAAAACAGACTCCGCGCTAAAGCCCTGTCTGACAGGACTAATATTCAACCCAGCGCACTACAGAGACCTGAGCTGGTTTATAATACAGAGGAAAATATAATATACACCAGAGGCAGAAAACTGGTCAACATGTTCGATATCTAAACTTACTGCACTGCTGTTACAAAGCTAAAGTAGCTAATAACTGATCAATGCTAACTAATGTCCCACCAATGTTGCCGCATTGTACACAAATATATACATATAGATATACATGTAGATTGAGGGCGTGATTTGTAAAAAGAGAGAAAGAGAGAAAGGAAAGAAGTGGAGGGCAAGAAACTAAGAGCCCTATTTTAGTAATCTATAGCCGAGCTATCATTTGTGCACCGTGCAGCTTGATTTAGGGCATGTCGTGTGAGTGTGTGTCGCTGCTATCATAATGACGGGAAAAGTACACCTTATGTAACTCGAAACATGCAAAAGGCATGTACTAATTCTCTTAATTAATCATTAAATCAGTGTGTCACTTGCCATTCCCTTTAAGAGCCAGGTGAGCTCTGACTTTGACAGATTGCTATTTTAACAGCGCAGCTGCCTGGACATGTCCAACAATTCTCAGCAAAGACAGCTGACCTCTGAGTTCATACTTTGAAGGTGCGCTGCATGTCCAAGTGGGGGTGCATGCCTGTGTTGCCAATGTATTTTGACTGTTGTTGCTGTTTTTTTAAGTCAGTGAAGCACCTGTGTTTTCCATTGCCAAGATAGCAATACGCTAGAAATTTACCTGAACACAACTCATTTCCAGACCTACAGAGGGGGTAAGTATAGAAAGAGAGGGAGAGAGATAGAAAAAGAGAGGGGGAAGTATAGAAAAAGAGGGAGATAGAAATATAGAGAGAGATGGCGAGAAGTAGAGGGATATGTAGAGGGGTATAGAAAGGGAGAGATAGATATAGAAAGAGAGAGAGGGGAAGTACAGAAAGAGAGGGAGGGAGAGAGATAGAGAGAGAGGGGGATGTATAGAAATAGGGAGAGATAGAGAGCGAGAAAGAGAGGGACGTACAGAAAGAGAGAGAGATAGAGACAGAGTTAGAGATGGAAGTATAGAAAGAAAGGGACAGAGGCGGAGAGAGAGGGAAGTATAGAAAGAGAGAGATAGAGATATAGAGAGAGATAGAGGGATATATAGAGGGGTATAGAAAGGGAGAGATAGATATAGATAGAGATAGAGAGCGAGAAAGAGAGGGACGTACAGAAAGAGAGAGAGATAGAGACAGAGTTAGAGAGGGAAGTATAGAAAGAAAGAGACAGAGGCAGGGAGAGCAGGGAGTATAAGAAGAGAGAGAGCTAGAGAGAGGGAAGTATAGAAAGAGAGAGAGATAGATAGAGAGAGGGAAGTATAGAAAGAAAGGGACAGAAGCGGAGAGAGGGGGAAGTATAGAAAGAGTGAGAGCTAGAGAGAGAGGGAAGTATAGAAAGAGAGAGACAGATAGAGAGAGGGAAGTATAGAAAGAAAGGGACAGAGCCGGAGAGAGCGGGGAGTATAAGAAGAGAGAGAGGTAGAGAGAGAGGGAAGTATAGAAAGAGAGAGAGATAGAGAGAGAGAGTGATTATAGAAAGAGAGAGAGATAGATAGAGAGAGGGAAGTATAGAAAGAAAGGGACAGAGGCGGAGAGAGGGGGGAGTATAAGAAGAAAGAGCTAGAGAGAGAGAGTGAAGTATAGAAAGAGAGAGATAGATAGAGAGAGGGAAGTATAGAAAGAAAGGGACAGAGGCGGAGAGAGGGGGAAGTATAGAAAGAGTGAGAGCTAGAGAGAGAGGGAAGTAGAGAGAGAGGTAGAGAGAGAGAGGGAAGTATAGAAAGAGTGAGAGCTAGAGAGAGAGGGAAGTAGAGAGAGAGATAGAGAGAGAGGGGGAAGTATAGAAAGAGTGAGAGCTAGAGAGAGAGGGAAGTAGAGAGAGAGAGATAGAGAGAGAGAGGGAAGTAGAGAGAGAGAGGTAGAGAGAGAGGGAAGTATAGAAAGAAAGGGACAGAGGTGGAGAGAGGGGGGAGTATAAGAAGAAAGAGCTAGAGAGAGAGTGAAGTATAGAAAGAGAGAGAGAGATAGAGAGAGAGAGTGATTATAGAAAGAGAGAGAGACAGATAGAGTGAGGGAAGTATAGAAAGAAAGGGACAGAGGCGGAGAGGGCGGGGAGTATAAGAAGAAAGAGCTAGAGAGAGAGAGAAGTATAGAAAGAGATAGAGAGAGAGAGGGAAGTAGAGAGAGAGAGGTAGAGAGAGAGGGAAGTATAGAAAGAAAGGGAGAGAGGGGGGAGTATAAGAAGAAAGAGCTAGAGAGAGAGTGAAGTATAGAAAGAGAGAGAGATAGATAGAGAGAGGGAAGTATAGAAAGAAAGGGACAGAGGCGGAGAGAGGGGGAAGTATAGAAAGAGTGAGAGCTAGAGAGAGAGGGAAGTAGAGAGAGAGATAGAGAGAGAGAGGGAAGTAGAGAGAGAGAGGTAGAGAGAGAGAGGGAAGTATAGAAAGAAAGGGACAGAGGCGGAGAGGGCGGGGAGTATAAGAAGAAAGAGCTAGAGAGAGAGTGAAGTATAGAAAGAGAGAGAGAGAGAGAGAGAGAGAGATAGAATAAAGCGGAATGGAGGAGTCTGGGTGATTGTTATTCACGCTGGACGGTACTGGCAGCGCATTAAGAATAGAAAAGTCTCTCTCCTCTTATTGTTATCTATCAGCCTTCATTCCATACCGCACACTCGTCACGCCCACCACGAGAAATCAACTGCCGCCATGGAAACAATACATACTGGGAGACACGCGCCACTACCGCCATGAAATGGGAGAGAGGCAGCTGGGAGACAGTGGCCTGAGCTCCTGCTCATAGACCTGTATATAGACCATTCAGAAGCATGCTGCTTATTCTGTTCCAAACTCCAAGTAGGACATTTCAACTAAGTACATTTTAGCTATCTTAAGTTGACGGTTCACATTCACAAATGTAAGTGATCTGTATCTGTGTGTAATGTGAACAAATCTGTTCCTGAAACGCTGTCTCACATGCGTCTCACGCGTCTCACACTGATACCTGTATAAACGTCTCCTTCTTCACCAACAACAAAAAAAACTCATATTAGAGCAGGGGTGGGCAATTCATTATTCCAAGGGGTCACATGAGAAATTGTAACAGTTTTAGAGGGCCAGACTAATATATTTAGCTTGATTCTGTCCAATATATATATATATATTATATATATTATTTAGAAATACTCACTTAATAGTTCTATTAATCTTTATTCCTTTCATATCAGTATTATAAAGTGTTTGTTGTTTTATTTCTCATTTATCATTCTACACTATGATTTGATATCTAATGGCTACATTTATGATTTTTTTTAATGAATTATTTACTCATATCTGTGTGATTTAATAAAATACTTTTATTTTACAAAACCTGTAATTTCAGTGTGTTTTCTGGATAACTTGGTTATGAGAATTTCTGTCACCTGTAGAAACCACACCCTGAGATGTCTTGTGTTATTAATTAATTTGATTAATTAATTTATTAACTGGCGCCCAATTAACAATATTTCAACATCTCAATTAGCACCAGGTATTATACCACTGAGCCCGCTACATATATATATATATATATATATATAGTGTAGATACACTATCAGCTACACAACTTTACAGAAAAAAAGGTTTTCAAAAGACCTGCATCATTTCATACAAAATAAATGCAATAAATGCATTTATATGTTTGTTCTACATCAGTTCTTTTTTTGTGTTCAGTTAAAGAAATCTAGCATGTTTTGGGCTTGAACAAGTGATTAACTCTATTTTATGACCAAACTGAATATAGTTTTTTCCTAAGTTTGGTATCCCATTACTCCAAACTGATACAGTAATATCACTTTAAACATATATTTTGAATACATGAGAAATACATCTTTAAGAATTTAGTGGTGTGATATAATAACACTTTGAATTTACTGTTTTATAGGACTCCAAACTCTTGTCTTATTTTTTAGTAATATTATTACTAATTACTAAAATAGTTGTATTTCTGGTGTGTATTTGTTGATTAGATCTGGTAAGTTATGTTTATTTAGCTGTAAAACTCGTTTCTGTCCATTTTCAGTGACAGATTTACTATTCCCTTATAATTTACACAGTCTCACGTCCCACGTCCCGGACCATACAATGCCCAGGTCTGTATTAGAAAGATGAGAGACTCGTAGCTTTATAAAGGGAAATGGATGAGTTAAAGTTAGCAGCTCATATGTGGAACATCTTTTGCTGGAGTGGAGAAACAGTAAACAGGAAACAGCTGGTGTAAAGTACATGCTCAGGTCGAGGAGGTGAAAAAAGGCCAGGTGGTTTGCTTTTGCTGTTTTATTATTTAAAACTATTAATTAACTGTGATTAATTACACTTTTTGGAAAGCTGAGATCAATTTCAGAAAAAGAACATCGTACTGAATGTAAAACATGGTGGTGGTAGTGTGATGGTCTGGGGATGCTTCAGGGTACTGGACAACATGCTGTAATAGATATGAAAAGGAACTGTATATACTGAAGAGTGGAACAAAATTCCTCCACAGAGATGTGAGGGACTTGTTGCCAGTTATGCAGTCGTTGCCGACAAGGGTGGCAAATACTTTTTCACACAGGACTAGACTGGTTTGTATAGTTTTTTTTTTCCTTTAATAAATAAAATCATCATTAAAAAATGTTAAATTAAATTATTATTTACTCTCAAACTTTAAGTTTGTTTGATAAAAAAAGAAAAAACAAAAGAAATCTGTAGGGGGAGAAATACTATTTCACGCTAGTGTATAAATCAGCTATAATGGCCTCATCATTTTTGACTGGGAACTCAAAAATAAGTTACTGGAATAAGTTAAAGGCCTCTGGATGGAGGTACTCTGTTGGTTAAGTCCCGATGCACCGTCATCACCTTGAAAAAGAAGGCCTGCAGTGTTTGGGCACGTCAGCTCTAAATGTGTTTGAACAACGTCCTTAAAAAGACTTTGAGAAGAACAAGGCCCAAACATCTTGTTCTGCCACAGATAGGGACGCTGAGCCCTGTGATGCAGGGCTGAGGATTCTCTGATGTTTTATGGATCATCTGTGAGGACAGGGATGGCCCGGATTAGCTTTGAAATCTGCTCTTTGATCAGTTGCTGTAATTCTGTTGATACTGGATAATACATGTCTGAGCACAGTGTGCTGAAGCCTGGAGACCACGCTGAGGGAAGATATGGGGTGTAACCTCAGATTATTCTCTTTATTTTAACTTGTTTGATAGCTACAGTGCTCGAGTACTCTCTGAATACTTGTTTTACAACAACCTGATTTGTTTCAGTAGTGCTGGAAGTGCTGCATGACTCAGGTAAGCATGCTTTTCTTATGGTACCATTTAGCAATGACTTTCTTACTGCCACCCTAACCATCTAACCTGTAATTGCACATTGCACCAGTAAGAGCAGTAAGAGTGTGAAGGTTCAATTAGCAGGGTAAGAGCACAGTTTTACTCAAAATATTGCAATGCACACAACATTATGGGAGACATACCAGAGTTCAAAAGAGGACAAATTGTTGGTGCACGTCTTGCTGGAGCATCTGTGACCAAGACAGCAAGTCTTTGTGATGTATCAAGAGCCACGGTATCCAGGGTAACGTCAGCATACCACCAAGAAGGACCGACCACATCCAACAGGATTAACTGTGGACGCTGTAAGAGGAAGCTGTCTGAAAGGGATGTTCGGGTGCTAACCTGGATTGTATCCAAAAAACATAAAACCACGGCTGATCAAATCACGGCAGAATTCAATGTGCACCTCAACTCTCCTGTTTCCACCAGAACTGTCCCTCACCACAATCAATTATTGTGGTCTAAAACCAGGTTTTTCAGTTTCATTGTCCAACCCCTGTAGGTCTCCCAGCAAAGTTTATTTTGCAGAAAATAAAGCTTGACAACACTGATTAACCACCATGACTAGCATGACATCATTGATTGACCAGAATTACCAAGCCACCAACTGAATACAGTCATCACCAAGCAGAGGACTGTGCTCAACCCACAGACTGGGGAGATACTTTATCCCCAGATCCATTAGTTTTTTTAACTGCTCCCAATTGGGACAGGAAGCTGCTACAGATTGAGTTATCTATCTGTCTGTCCGTCTGTCCATCCATCCATCCATCCATCCCAGCATGCTACCTATAGCTACACCATCAAATTAGCAAGCTAAGTGTATGTAAGTGTAGTACTATTTGTATCCATCAGAAATGTTATTACAATCCAGGCGTACAGTAATTAACTGTAAAAATATAAGTTTATTAACCTTACTGCCCTGGTGAAAAAAGAATATACTTAATTGTACTTAAAACATATTGAGAAACAGATTTATGTACTTACCTAAAATATATTAAAAGTATATTATTTTATACCTTAATCAAATGTTTGCAAGTGAACTTTTTAAAAAGCACAAGAAAGTGTATTTCAAACAAGTAGACTACTATGAAGTACACTTTTAATTCAATGTAATTCAATATACTTCTAAAATTCTTATTTCCAAATATACTTTTGGACATTTTCAGCAAAAACTACAGTTACAGTAGTTCACTTAAAGTACAATGTATCATATAACTTTTTATAAAGTAAATTAAATTATTACATTTATAAAATTTAAAGTAAATTTGTAACACACTAAAATGGTTGTACAGTATACTAAAAAATATATATTTTCATACCCAACGAAGTATACTAGAAGCATATTTGTACTCTAATGTAAATAGATCACATCTATTTAACATCAATTATTCAGTACATTTCTAATATACCTGGTGTATAAAAATTGTGATACAGTTGTAATACTAATAATTACATGTTTTACATTTTTACTTTAAGCATATTTAAAATATGGGGTTACATACATGAAGTAGTTTATATGTTTAAAAGTTACTTTTAAAGTATATTTAAAATAGTTCAATTTTAGTACAGTTAAGAACACTTAGCACAATTTAAGTAAGACTTTTGTACTATTTTTATACTGTAATTAAAGTATAATAAGTACAAAAAAAGTTATGCACTTTTTAAATATACTGATTAATAATAATGTTTCTACAAGAACACTTTAGTGCACTATAGCATAATAATGCTTAGTATACTTTAATCTAGTTTTTTTTTATTTCACTTTTTTTATATACCATTTTATTGAGTATCCATGCTATTGGACAGCAGCTTGTTATCTAGACCCAGAGTGCAAGACTTTACGCAACTCCAGCTCAGCCAGGCTTGTTAGACGTTCTTCTCTTTTGTATGGAGAGAGTGTGGCAGCTCCTCAGCCCTTCACTGTTCACACTGCAATCTGGATTTTCCACCAATTTTCTCTCCAATTTCATCATTGTCAATGCCCACCCACTAGCTAGAACTACCACTACCCTACAGTGCCATCAGCTCGGGGAGGATGAAGGCTAGCATGTGTTTCCTCAGAGACATGTGACGCTCTCTTTTTGCTGCTGCCAAATAACGCAACTTCTCTGGATAGCGCAACACCCCTCGAAGAGATCTGCTATTTCTGTTACATCAGCTCCCCAACGCCCGCGCTGCCCAGCATCACCCTGAGTGATGAGGAGAGGGAGGACCGGAGGGTGGCAAAAGAGACGGTGAGCTCTACTGGACTTTTACTGGACTTTTACTGGAGTTTTCTCAAAAAAAAAACATTGAAAAGTTACTTTATATCAGTAATTCAGTTCAAAATGTGAAACTTATTTTATATTTAAGCAATAGAACACAAGAAGGAGTGTGTTATCGCAAATTACAACATGGATATGATTTGGTCGTAGGCTAGAGCCAAAGACAAGAGCTGTAAATCGCAATAACGGACTACTTCTTGTGTTATATTGCTTTTATAAAACCAAACAATTAATTACAAAATGAATAATAAAAAATTGATAACGAATTAGTTTGGTAACACTTTACTTGGATGGTGCATTTTATGGCCTTGTTGATGCTCAACTGACATTCAACTAACACTGAATTGAATGTCCATTAAATTTAACTTAACCCTATGTTGAATGTAAATAACTCAAAATAGAACTTAACCCTATACCTAACCCTAACCTTAACCCTTAATCAACCCTAAAATCGAACCCTACACCTAACCCTAACCTTAACCCTTAATCAACCCTAAAATCGAACCCTACACCTAACCCTAACCTTAACCCTTAATCAACCCTAAAATCGAACCCTACACCTAACCCTAACCTTAACCCTTACTCAACCGAAAAATCAAACCCTACACCTAACCCTTACCTTAACCCTTAATCAACCCTAAAATCAAACCCTACACCTAACCCCAACCTTAACCCTTAATCAACCCTCAAATCTAACCCTACACCTAACCCTAAACTTAACCATTAATCCTAAACTTAAGCCACTGTACATGGGAGACAGTACAGTACCAGTTGCCCAAGTTCTTTTTAGGTATGCAAGTCTAGACCTCCTCCTATTGGTCCCATGGATTTTAAAATGGGCATAAATTAATAAATAATCCCCCTTTTTTCTCGCATTTTCACATCTTCAGCCTAATTTTCTGGTGATGTGTTGCTGCTGCCCTCACTGATTGCTCAGAAACGACTGGACTGGTTTCCAATTTAGACGTCTAATGAAAAGGCGAAGTGCTCCGGGTCGTATTAAGACATTTGGAAGCGTTCCACCGAGAGCAGCAGACAAGCTGGCAGCCCTGCTTTTACAAGCATGTGTGAGGTTTGATCACCTGAGGGTTTTTTTTATTATGCAAGAACTCGCGAGATTTTGGTTCAAAATTCCATTAACAGTATTTCTCCCATTGAGACAGAAATTACAATGAATCCGGGTTCTATTTGATTTAATCAAGCCTAAAATCAAACCCTACACCTAACCCCAACCTTAACCCTTAATCAACCCTCAAATCTAACCCTACACCTAACCCTAAACTTAACCATTAATCAACCATAAAATCTAACCCTACACCTAACCCTAACCCTAAATCAACCCTAAAATCTAACCCTACACCTAACCCTAACCTTAACCCTTAATCAACCCTAAAATCTAACCCTACACCTAACCCTAACCTTAACCCTTAATCAACCCTAAAATCTAACCCTACACCTAACCCTAACCTTAACCCTTAATCAACCATAAAATCTAACCCTACACCTAACCCTAACCTTAACCCTTAATCAACCCTAAAATATAACCCTACTCCTAACCCTAACCTTAACCCTTAATCAACCATAAAATCAAACCCTACACCTAACCCTTACCCTAACCCTTAATAAACCATAAAATCAAACCCTACACCTAACCCTAACCTTAACCCTTAATCAACCCTAAAATCTAACCCTAACCCTAACCTTAACCCTTAATCAACCCTAAAATCAAACCCTACACCTAACCCTAACCTTAACCCTTAATCAACCCTAAAATCTAACCCTACACCTAACCCTAACCTTAACCCTTAATCAACCATAAAATCAAACCCTACACCTAACCCTAACCTTAACCCTTAATCAATCCTAAAATCTAACCCTACACCTAACCCTAACCTTAACCCTTAATCAACCATAAAATCTACCCCTACACCTAACCCTTACCTTAACCCTTAATCAACCCTAAAATCAAACCCTACACCTAACCCTTACCCTAACCTTAACCCTTAATCAACCATAAAATCAAACCCTACACCTAACCCTAACCTTAACCCATAATCAATCATAAAATCAAACCCTACACCTAACCCTAACCTTAACCCTTAATCAACCCTACACCTAACCCCAACCTTAACCCTTAATCAACCATAAAATCAAACCCTACACCTAACCACACCCTAACCTTAACCCTTAATCAACCATAAAATCAAACCCTACACTTAACCCTAACCTTAACCCTTAATCAACCCTACACCTAACCCTTACCCTAACCCTTAATAAACCATAAAATCAAACCCTACACCTAACCCCAACCTTAACCCTTAATCAACCCTCAAATCTAACCCTACACCTAACCCTAAACTTAACCATTAATCAACCATAAAATCTAACCCTACACCTAACCCTAACCCTAAATCAACCCTAAAATCTAACCCTACACCTAACCCTAACCTTAACCCTTAATCAACCCTAAAATCTAACCCTACACCTAACCCTAACCTTAACCCTTAATCAACCCTAAAATCTAACCCTACACCTAACCCTAACCTTAACCCTTAATCAACCATAAAATCTAACCCTACACCTAACCCTAACCTTAACCCTTAATCAACCCTAAAATATAACCCTACTCCTAACCCTAACCTTAACCTTTAATCAACCATAAAATCAAACCCTACACCTAACCCTTACCCTAACCCTTAATAAACCATAAAATCAAACCCTACACCTAACCCTAACCTTAACCCTTAATCAACCCTAAAATCTAACCCTACACCTAACCCTAACCTTAACCCTTAATCAACCCTAAAATCAAACCCTACACCTAACCCTAACCTTAACCCTTAATCAACCCTAAAATCTAACCCTACACCTAACCCTAACCTTAACCCTTAATCAACCCTAAAATCAAACCCTACACCTAACCCTAACCTTAACCCTTAATCAATCCTAAAATCTAACCCTACACCTAACCCTAACCTTAACCCTTAATCAACCATAAAATCTACCCCTACACCTAACCCTAACCTTAACCCTTACTCAACCGAAAAATCAAACCCCACACCTAACCCTAACCTTAACCCTTAATCAACCCTAAAATCTAACCCTACACCTAACCCTAACCTTAACCCTTAATCAACCATAAAATCTAACCCTACACCTAACCCTTACCTTAACCCTTAATCAACCCTAAAATCAAACCCTACACCTAACCCTTACCCTAACCTTAACCCTTAATCAACCATAAAATCAAACCCTACACCTAACCCTAACCTTAACCCATAATCAATCATAAAATCAAACCCTACACCTAACCCTAACCTTAACCCTTAATCAACCCTACACCTAACCCCAACCTTAACCCTTAATCAACCATAAAATCAAACCCTACACCTAACCACACCCTAACCTTAACCCTTAATCAACCATAAAATCAAACCCTACACTTAACCCTAACCTTAACCCTTAATCAATCATAAAATCAAACCCTACACCTAACCTTAACCCTTAATCAACCCTAAAATCTAACCCTACACCTAACCCTAACCTTAACCCTTAATCAACCATAAAATCTAACCCTACACCTAACCCCAACCTTAACCCTTAATCAACCCTCAAATCTAACCCTACACCTAACCCTAAACTTAACCATTAATCAACCATAAAATCAAACCCTACACCTAACCCTAACCGTAAATCAACCCTAAAATCTAACCCTACACCTAACCCTAACCTTGACCCTTAATCAACCCTAAAATCAAACCCTACACCTAACCCTAACCTTAACCCTTAATCAACCCTAAAATTGAACCCTACACTTAACCCTAACCTTAACCTAAGCTTAAAATCTATCTCTAAACCCAATCGTAAAATATTAAGATATATTAAGCGTATGGATTAGAGTTTAATGTAGGGTTATATTTATTAGAGAATCATTTATTTTAACCTTTTAGTTTATTTGCATTTAATAGACATGTAGTTGAATGTTAGTTAAATGTCATTTGAGCATCAAAGAGGCCATCAAATGGACCATCCAAGTAAAGTGTTACCATGTTTTAATACGGACTGTGCCTTACGCCAAAAAGTAGTTCCACAACAAGTGAACTGTAACAGAACAGAAATTCTCCCCTCCTGCTCCACAGAGTCGTCTGCAGGTGAAAGCTGTGCGTTTGAAAGCATTTCTGCATATTTGCTGGGTAGTGTTGGTTAGCTAAATGGCAGCCTAGCTGTGCCCGCAGGACTGTGGTTAGGCTAGCGTAGCTTGATTTAGCTCAGCATTAGCTTAGCATGATCACTCTGGAGGAGCTGCAAAGATTCACAGCTATCATAAGTCATGCGCTCCACAAATATAGCCTTTGTGGAAGAGTGTGAAGAAGAAATCCACTGTTAAAAGAAACATAAATTGCTGTTTGCAGTTGTGGAAGAAAATGCTATGGTCAGACGAGACCAATGTTGAACTTTTTGGCCTAAATGCTGCACGCTATATGGGGAGGAAAAGTAACACTGTGAAACATGGTGGTGGCAGCATCATGCTGTAGAGAGGCTTTTCTTCAGCAGAGTTAATGAAAAGATGGATGGAGCTAAATACAGAAAGGGCAATCCTGGAAGAAGACTTGAGACTGGGAAGGAGGTTCACCTTCCAGCAAGGTGACAAAATGTGGAAACGTTTAAGGGGTATGAATACTTTTGCAAGCCACTGTACATGGGAGACAGTACAGTACCAGTTGCCCAAGTTCTTTTTAGGTATGCAAGTCTAGACCTCCTCCTAATGGTCCCATGGATTTAAAAATGGGCATAAATTAATAAATAATCCCCCTTTTTTCTCGCATTTTCACATCTTCAGCCTAATTTTCTGGTGATGTGTTGCTGCTGCCCTCACTGATTGCTCAGAAACGACTGGACTGGTTTCCAATTTAGACGTCTAATGAAAAGGCGAAGTGCTCCGGGTCGTATTAAGACATTTGGAAGCGTTCCACCGAGAGCAGCAGACAAGCTGGCAGCCCTGCTTTTACAAGCATGTGTGAGGTTTGATCAGCTGAGGGTTTTTTTTATTATGCAAGAACTCTCGCGAGATTTTGGTTCAAAATTCCATTAACAGTATTTCTCCCATTGAGACAGAAATTACAATGAATCCGGGTTCTATTTGGGATCCATCAGCAGCCAAGTTGACCGCTACCCGATACAAAAAAAAGACTCTCAGACTACGTTTGGGTAGTGCACCTCCTGGTGAGAGATCTTTGAGTGCTAGACATGCTTGTTTGCTTTTCTTAACAAGGCTTCAAACTGACATTTTTCAACAGGATAATGCTTTGCCTCAGAAAGCAAACATTTCCACCAGAATACAGCACTTTCCTGACCTGCACAGTTAAGTTATTGTCAATTGAGTTTTAATAGGAAGAGCTGGAATGCAAAGCACTGCAAAAAATCTAAATCTTAGTATCATAAGTGAAATGATCTCATTGGAAGGCCAATAAGATTATTTTTTTGCTTATTTTATCTGTAAATGATCTTAATCTAAGAATTTTCACCCTGGTTTTAAGTAGTTTGAAATGAAAAGTAAGCACAAAAAATTAAAAAGTTATTTTAATTGTTCTCTCCAAATTTAAGCCAAGAAACTTGTGATTTTTGTTTGATTTAAATCTTATTTTACTTATTTTAAGATCTTTTTGATTGCCCATTTTAACAAAAAAAAGCTACTTGCCCCAATGGCAGATTGATTTGCTTAATATAAGTATATATTAAAATTTATGGCTCAATCTATGTATATCTCTTTATACTGGTACTGTTATTCCCTCTTTACCCCCCCCCCCCACCCCAATCACTAATGCACAATATATTGTCTTGTGTCTTTTGTCTCATGTATGTCTATATCTGTGACCTTGTTTGTTGTATTGTACATTTAGTGTCTTTCATTCTTCTATATGCATATCTTTTTTTGCTGTACTTGCCGTTAAATTTGAAAGGAAAGTAATGTAAATTAATTTAAATTATCTGTATGTTATGTACAAGTGCAGTACTGACAATAAAACTACTAGACTTGACTTTTTTGCAGTGCAGCTTCAGTTTCAACCCATGAGTGTAGAGCAGGATCTACAGGCCCAGCTGTAGCAACATCTGTACACCTCCATACTCAACCGTCTCAATCTCATCTTATATCCAGACTTGAGGCTTTAACAGGGTCTAAACTAGAGACCACTTTCAGTTATAGATACAGATACAATATTCCCCAATAAACTCCTAAATAATAAGTAGTAAGTAATCCCTTACAGTACAGGCCAAAAGTTTGGACACACCTTCTCTTTTTCATTGCGTTTTCTTTATTTTCATGACTATTTACATTGTAGATTCTCACTGAAGCATCAAAACTATGAATGAACACATGTGGAGTTTTATGTACTTAACAAAAAATGATCTGTCCTCCACAGTCACCGGACCTGAACCCAATCCAGATGGTTTGTGGTGAGCTGGAGCACAGAGTGAAGAAGACAAAGGAGCAACAAGTGCTAATAAACACCTCTGGGAACTCCTTCCTTCAAGACCGTTGGAAAACTTTTATTTAATTTCAGGTGGCCACCTCTTGAAGCTCATTGAGAGAATGATGCCAAGAGTGTGCAAAGCAGTAATCAGAGCAAAGTGTGGCTGTTTTGAAGAAAATAGAATATAAAAAAACATGTTTTTAATTATTTCACCTTTTTTTGTTAAGTACATAAAACTCCACATGTGTTCATTCATAGTTTTGATGCTTCAGTGAGAATCTACAGTGTAAATAGTCATGAAAATAAAGAAAACGCATTGAAAAAGAGAAGGTGTTCACACATATAAAAGTTTATTTCATTTTAACAATTAATATGGTCATATTCTTTATATTTATTTGAAAAAAGCATGTATTTGAAACTAAACCAGAGAGGAAATGAGGAGATGTGTAGCGGATGCCATTTCACTTGGTGTCAGTGCCAATCTGGGTCATTCTGGTTTGTTTTCTTTCAGTTGCATGGAAACCTCGGCCGGCGCCAAAACCAAATTAGCACAGAGCCCGATCCTCTGCCACCTGTTACAGCTGATTTGCTCACATTAATCATATTACCCGTTCTCCACGGGGCCACAGAGCCCATGGTAACAGACAGAACAACATAAAGTGGATGTGATAGGGCAATGCATCAATCAACATGAAAAGAAAATAATCCAGGCTGCACAAAAGGTCACCACCCAGGCAGCAAACACACCGAGAATCAGTACAACTGAATACAAGCTAAAACTCAGGCCTGAAAACGGTTCAAATAAACATGCTGTTTGTCGCTGTGTGGAAAACTCTGTTGTGGAAAACATATTTCTGCTTATCTAATCAGTGGGAGGAAACATGGTGTTTCTGGCTGCTGGGAAATGGACAAGCCCCTGAGACCAAACACAGACACAAAAATAAAACACAGATATGAATAAATGAAGAGATTTTTTTTTTTAGTAAGAGCCAGTCACAGGCGATGCCAAGGAGGGTTTTAACAACAACGACTAGACTACGTATGCTTCAGGAGTACGAGATGGATACGAGCATAGAGAATGGAATGAGTAAACTAGAGCACCAGGGGAAGTAGGAACGCATGCATGGTGTACAGGGCAGAGTAGTGTATGGGTCAGGTAGAAGAGTATAGATATGGGATGGGTAGGATCATGTATGTGGTTATCAGGGTAAAGTATGAAGTATGAGTTGGGTATGGTATGATCTGTGTAGGGCAGGGGTCGGCAATTAGTTTTGACCGCGGGCCAGATATTTTCCAAGCCATTATGTGGCGGGCCACGAAAAAATTCTGTTTTTGGACAATGAAGCAGGTAAACCCAAGAATAAAGAAAAAAATAAATAAATAAACACACCGCACCTCATGCAGGATCGAACCCATGTCGTCAGGGTCTCGCTCCAATACGCTACCTCTGCCCTGGCTAATGAATTGGGACAAGTCAAAGTCACACCGAGCACAACAGAGACAGGGGAGGAATGTAAACTACAGTTCACCAGAGAGGCTTTTTATTTTTTCATTATCATTTATCATATTACAAACCTCCACCTCCACCTATTGCCAACCTCCACCTATTGCCAACCGCTGGTGTAGATTGGCAGGATAGGGTATTGATTAGACAGGGTTGGGTATAGTGTGGGCAGGGTTGGGTATGGGGATGGCAGGATAGGGTATTGATTAGACAGGGTTGGGTATAGTGTGGGCAGGGTTGGGTATGGGGTTGGCAGGATTGGGTATTGATTAGACAGGGTTGGGTATAGTGTGGGCAGGGTTGGGTATGGGTATGGCAGGATAGGGTATTGGTTAGACAGGGATAGGTATGGGGTTGGCAAGGTAGGATATGGGTGGGCAGGAGTCGGCAAAACAGGACATGGGTAGGGTATAGGATGGGTAAGGTATTGGGTGGGTAAGCTAGGGTACAGGGTACAGGGTGGGCAGGATAGGGAATTCATTAGACAGGGTTGGCAGGGTAGAATATAGGTTGAGAGGGTAGGATGTAGGATGAGAAGGTGATATATAGGTTGAGAGGGTAGGCTATAGGATGGTAAGGTATTGGGTGGGTAGAGTTGAAAACATGTTGGCAGGAGAGGGTATTGGTAGAAGGTGTTGGGTATTATTTGGGCAGGGTTGAATAAAAGGGTGAGTGTATAGGGAAGGCAGGGTTGTGTATAGATTGGACAAGGTTGGGTATAGGGTTGGGAAGAAAGGATATGTGTTGAGAGGGAGGGTATAGGGGTAAGATGGTAGGGCGTAGGATGGGCAAGGTATTGGGTGAGTAAGTTAGATGGGGTAGAGTACAGTGTGGGCAGGGTTGGGTATTGGAATGGCAAGGTAGGATGTGTGTTGAGAGGGTAGGGTTTATGATGGGTAAGATATTGAATGGGTAGGCTAGGGTACAGGGTGGGCAGAGTTGGTATTGGTTTGGCAGGATAGAGTATTGGTTAGATGGGGTTGCGTATAGGGTTGTCAATGTAGAATATGTGTTGAGAGGGTAGGGTTTTGGGTTAAGAGGTATAGGGTATAGGATGGGTAAGGTATAGAGTGGGTAGGCTAGGGTACAGGGTGGGCAGAGTTGGGTATGGGATAGACAAAGTAGGATATGGGTAGAGAGGGTAAAGTATAGGGGTGAAAGGGCAGGGTATTTGTTAGACAGTGTGGGCATACAAGTTATGGGATCAGAGGGTAGAGCATATGGTGGGAAAACAATTGTATGGTATGAACAGTGTAGGATGTGAGTTTGAAAATGGTCAGGGAAGGGTATGGGGAGGTCAGGGTTAGATATAGGGTGGGTATTGTTGGGTATGGAATGGGCAGGGCAATGTATAAGGTAAGTATGGTAGTATATATATATATATATATATATATATATATATATATATATATATATATATATATAGAGAGAGAGAGAGAGAGAGAGAGAGAGAGGAGGGAAGTATGAGATTATTATTATTATTATTGTAAATGCTCAGCTGCATTGAAAATAAGGTCAAAATAAAGGTTGATTGATTGATTGATAAGTTGGGGAGAGTAGTGTATAGGCAGGGTAGAGTATAGAATAAAAGGACTGGTACAGATGGAACAAGTGGGGCATAGGATGACCAGGGCAGTATGTGGGGTGTTAGGATATAGTGATACAAGGGTAGGGTAAGAGATGATCAGTGCATCCTGTGGTCATGTGTTTCCTCTTTTTTCAGGGCTTCCAGGTGGCATTTTTCAGCAGTTGCTGAGCAGGAGAGGGTATGGTTTGGATGAGGTAAAGTAATGTATGGTATAGGAGGACAGGTTATGGGGTAAATGGGTTGGGTATTTGGGAATTAGGGTCTAAGAGATTAAGGGTTGGATAAGGGGTGGGAAGAGTGGATGAAAGAGACACATATTCACATTCCCTCCATACCAACACACAAACACACACACACACACACACACACACACACACACACAGAGCGATGAGAAACGCTGCTGGCTTGGCTGCGAGGCCTGTGTGGTCCTCATTGATTGGGTGTAAGCCAGGGCTTTGGAGGCAGGCTGAGTGTTTGTCCCTGAATCAAAGCGTCTGATCTCTGTGAGCGGTGCTGACACAGGCCTCCAGACACACACTAAAGGTTATCAGTCAATCAGCCGGGGAAATCAGCCCCACACCTCCGCCAAGAACATCCACACACACACACACACACACAAAAGATACACACAGAGATACAGAGAAAAAGGCTTGAGAGGGAGGAGGGCGAAAGAAAAAAATAATAATAAAAGATAAAGACAAAGACGAGAGAGAGCGAGCAAAAGAGTGAGAATAATGCAATTTAGAGTGATGAAAGGAGCTACACTCTCTCTTTTTCTCTCTCTTTTCCTCTCTCTCTCTCTCACTCTCTCTCTATCTCGCTCGCTTAGTGATGGCTGGCCAAATAGAAAAGGCGCAGGAGAGCTCATCCTTGTCTAACACTGTTGCACACTGGAGGAGATATCTCTGCAGAGACTGTTGAGAAAAAGATAGCAAGAAAGAGAGAGAACGATAGAAAAATAGAGAGAGAAAACTGTGTGTGTGTGTGTCTGTGTGTCTGTGTGTGAATTCTGACATAGTCTCCAAGGACCAGCAGAGGCAGGTGGAAGAGCACAATCTCATTAAAAGCCACAAAGAAACATACACAAACTGGACATCCCTTACTGGTTGTTTCTGGGAAAAAACACATCTATCTTACACACACACACACACACACACACTGCACAATGTACTCATTTCAATTCGGTTCAGCTAAATTTGCTTTATTATGCTCTCTTGGCATTGGCGAGACATTCAGTGCTTTATTTGTACTGGCAGAACCTTGTGAATTTGGGGGTTAAGGGGTGTAAAAATACAAAATGTTAACACAACTGTGTGTTTAACCCTGTGATTAGCCAATTATTAACCCATTGTCTAGAGGAATACTTAATGCTTGGCCATCAATCACTTCATACTAGATAAAATCAGTGGACAGTATGGTCCTAATCACTCCAACTATGATGTTTTAAAGGCCAAAAGATATCAGTCACTTTTACTATAATCTGGGTCTCAAGTACTTTATAAATGTCTGTCTGTTACTTGGCGAAATAAATAAAATACTACAGACCCAGACTTTAATAAAAGTACTTTAGGTGCTCTTTCAAAAAAGTGACTTGAGTAGAAGTTGGAGTGTTCTTTGAGCTCCACACTAAAGTAATACAATTGTTTGTACTTAAGTAACTGTGAGTAGTTTGTTGTAAAATATAGTACTGAAGTACTGAAGTACTGAAAGTAAAAGTACAGTACGGTTATTAGTGTAGTTATTACAGAAAGCAGTGTAAAATTCTCAGAGTGAAAGGCAGAACAAGAGCAGCGAGATCTTCTTATAAGTACAGTAGAGAAGAAAAAAATAATACTCCAGTAGATACAGATACAGTTTTTTAGTACTTAAGTACAGTACTAAAGTAAAAATAATACTCCAGTAGATACAGATACAGCATTTTAGTACTTAAGTACAGTAGTGGAGTAAAAATAATACTCCAGTAGATACAGATACAGTATTTTAGTACTTACATACAGTAGTGAGTTAAAAATAATACTTCAGTAGATACAGATACAGCATTTTAGTACTTAAGTACAGTAGTGTAGTATAAATAATACTCCAGTTGATACAGATACAGTATTTTAGTACTTAAGTACAAAAGTGTAGTATAAATAATACTTCAGTAGATACAGATACAGCATTTTAGTACTTAAGTACAGTAGTGTAGTATAAATAATACTCCAGTTGATACAGATACAGTATTTTAGTACTTAAGTACAAAAGTGTAGTATAAATAATACTCCAGTAGATACAGATACAGCATTTTAGTACTTACGTACAGTAGTGAAGTAAAAATAATACTCCAGTAGATACAGATACAGTATTTTAGTACTTACGTACAGTAGTGTAGTAAACATAATACTTCAGTTGATACAGATACAGTATTTTAGTACTTACGTACAGTAGTGTAGTAAACATAATACTCCAGTAGATACAGATACAGTATTTTAGTACTTACGTACAGTAGTGTAGTAAACATAATACTTCAGTTGATACAGATACAGTATTTTAGTACTTACGTACAGTAGTGTAGTAAACATAATACTTCAGTTGATACAGATACAGTATTTTAGTACTTAAGTACAGTAGTGTAGTAAAAATAATACTCCAGTAGATACAGATACAGTATTTTTCAAAATTAAGATGTTGTCATCAGGCAAAATAAGTTGAATAGGTTTCAAGCCCAAAGTTATACTTTCTATTTCCTCTCTCTCTCTCTCTCTCTCTCTCTCTCTCTCTCTCTCTCGTCCTTCTATTCTTAACAGCCACCAGCAGATGAAGGAGGAGCAGCTCTTCTAAAATCCCTGCACTCCGTTTCCAGGGGAACAGGGCCATGGTGGAGAGCTGGGTTACAATGAGAAAGAGTAAAAAGAGAGAAAGAGGGAGAGAGAGAGAGAGAGAGAGAGAGAGAGGGAGGGAGTACTAACTCACTTAACTACAAAACAGGATGCTCAATCACTTCATCATTAATGCTGTGCTGTTCTGTTCTATTGAGATTACACTGGCATGCCAAAAGTCATGTAACATATCTATTGTGATGCTCATTGCTATCTTACCCCCTGCCAACAGTCTATTTTCACACCTGCTGCCTGTGTCGTTTAAATAGCAGCAGTGCTTCTGAATATATCTACACTGATGGGCGTGGTGGTCCTGAAGTGAGGTGTGTTCAGGTACATTTCTGGAGTATTGCTATCTTGGCAAAGGAAAACACAGGTGCTTCACTGACTGATTTAAACCCTGACAACAGTCAACAGTGGCTCTTAAAGGGAAAAGGGAATGGCAAGTGACACTCTGATTGGTTAATTTCACATTACGTCCAAAACACACCCAGGTATTTACCATTCCTCCATCCACAGTGTTGCCACATGTGTGTACCAGCTTATATTACCACCCACAGTGGACAGTGCAGTGCAGTGGGTGGTAATGATGGTGACCAGCAGTGTCTGGCTAGAATTGTCCATTTCAACAACGACTCTGTTAGAAATCACCTCAACAGCTTACATCAGAGGACATGGTGTCTCAGTGCACAGCTGTGTATGAATAACTGAACACCTGTTTCAGTAACAGGTGCGCACATCAAAGCAGCAAAGTTCACTCGTTCTTTTAGAACAACTGTCTGCATCCTTCTCTATTTTCTCTTTTCTTTCTCTTTATCACTGTTTATTTTTTTTTCTATCATCAGCTTTAATGATATATTTTTTATATTCTGTGATTAATATTTTTTTTTATTGTGATTTTTTTTGGGGGGAGGGAATGTGTAATAATAAGTGTAGTGTGCTTTAAGCCTGGCAGACTATATTTAGACTGGACTTTTTTTTTACTGTATTATATATATATATATATATATATATATATATATATATATATATATATATATATATATATATATATATATACACAAATATTATATATTTTCTATCTATATTATAATTTATGACGTTTTTCTTGTGCTGAATTACTAAGTTTATAACTGAGAGCTTTATTAAAGGCAATACATACGAGTGTAGCTGCATATATTGCCTTTTTAAATGCTCAGTTTGGAGGAAAGTGAAGCGTGGATAGGGTGAAAGTCGCAGAAAAAAAAAGTGAAAAGTGAAACACTTTTATTCCAGAGTCTAATCAGACCACACCTCATTTACATAATCATTTCAATATTTGTATTTTTTTGTTATTAAAGTATAGTCAAGTTTTCTGTCATGTGACTTTTGGTAGTCTGCATATGAACTGTTAACAATCCTCCAAATCTCTCTCTCTCTTCTCTCTCTATCATAACTTCTTAACTGCCGCTCTGCTTTCTTTCTCCCTCTATTCTGAGCTCATTCATTCATTTTCACTCTATCTTTCACTCTCTGTCTATCTGTAAATCAACCTTATACAAGAGTACAAGAGTACAATTATTGGCCATGCCAATAAAGAGCCGTGAATTGAATCTATTTCTCTCTTTTGCAGGAAGGTTTACCTGTAACGTTGCATAAATAAAGTTTCAGTAACATTCTAAAATTATTGTCTAAACATTTCTTACATAACATTTCAGCTTAGTGTAGAGCTACAGGATCTACAGGTCCACCTGCAACAATCAGTACCATCTGCATACCTCCCTGCCTAAGCGTTTATATCTCATCTTCTTTTTCTATCCAGGCTAGACGTGCCCTGCAGGGTACTAGAGCCTCAATTGTACAGTTTGTCCAATTGAAGGAGAGATAAAGAGAGAGGAAAAGAGAGAGAATCAGAAAGGCAGAACGAGAATGAGGGAGTATAAAAACGCAGATGTCTAAGTAGATGAGAAAGAGCTGGATGTAAACGGCGGGGCTGTAATATTGGCGAGTGTTAGATTGGCCGTTGGATCCATTTTTCCAGCGCAGCGTGAGGCCAGTGATGTCCTAATGAGCTCCAGCCACTGAGACGAGCTCTCCCTGAGCTACAGTCATCTTCCCCTCGCTTTAATTCGGGGGGTAATTTACATTAAAGGCAGGCCACTGGAAATGGATGCAAGATTGCCGTCCCATTTGCACCCTGGCAGCACATCCATCAGCAGCGCAGTAATACCTGCCCAGGGCAATCACACAGCGGCCTAATGCACACAGACACCGGCTCTGAGGAGCCCGGCGGAGGACCAGAGCGGCGGTTAAGAAGTTATGATAGAGAGAGAGAGAGAGCTGATAGAGAGAGAGAGAGAGAGATTTGGAGGATTGTTAACAATAAGACAGAAAATACTGGAAGTATGGTGTCCCATGAATTTGCCATAACCCATAACCATTAAAGAATATATGAGATGTGTGGACGTGGTTTCTCTCTGGAGGACAGTTCTTGTCAGAAAGAGCATCAAAAACAGTGGTTAGCACGTTCGCCTCCAGCACTGGGTGGAGTTTACATGTTCTCCTTGTGTCGGTGAGTGAGAGAAAGACAGCACGAGGTAGCGAGAGACACAGTGTGAATTAGTGAGAGACACTGTGACTAAGCAAGAGACAGAACAAGTGAAAGAGAGAGAGAGTGAGAGAAAGACAGTGCAAGTGAGAGGAAGACAGAGTGAGGTAGCGAGAGACAGTGTGAATTAGTGAGAGACAGTGTGACATAGCAAGAGACAGAATGAGTGAAAGAGAGACAGTGTAAGTAAAAGAGGGAGAGAGAGAGAGAGCAAGTGAGAGAAAAACAGAGCGAGTAAGCGAGAAACAGCGCAAGTTAGCAAGAGACAACACGAGTTAGTGAGAGACAGCGTAAGTTAGCGAGAGACAGTGCAAGTTAGCAAAAAACAGCACAAGTTAGCGAGAGACAGAGCGAGTTAGCAAGAGACAGCGAGTTAGTAAGATGTAGCATGAGTTAGCGAGAGACAGAGCGAGTTAGAGAGAGACAGAGCGAGTTAGCGAGATGTAGCATGAGTTAGCGAGAGGCAGAGCGAGTTAGCGAGAGACAGAGCGAGTTAGCGAGATGTAGCATAAGTTAGCGAGAGGCAGAGCGAGTTAGCGAGAGACAGAGCGAGTTAGAGAGAGACAGAGCGAGTTAGTAAGATGTAGCATGAGTTAGCGAGAGGCAGAGCGAGTTAGCGAGAGGCAGAGCGAGTTAGCGAGAGACAGAGCGAGTTAGAGAGACAGAGCGAGTTAGAGAGAGACAGAGCGAGTTAGCAAGATGTAGCATGAGTTAGCGAGAGGCAGAGCGAGTTAGCGAGAGACAGAGCGAGTTAGAGAGAGACAGAGCGAGTTAGCGAGATGTAGCATGAGTTAGCGAGAGGCAGAGCGAGTTAGCGAGAGACAGAGCGAGTTAGCGAGATGTAGCATAAGTTAGCGAGAGGCAGAACAACTTGCGCAAGAGATAGCGCAAGTTAGCAAGAGATAGCGCAACTTAGCAAAAAACAGCATAAGTTAGCGAGAGACAGCGCAAGAGAGCAAGAGACAACACGAGACAAAGAGAGTTAGCGAGAGACAGCGCAAGTTAGCGAGAGACAGCGTAAGTTAGCGAGAGACAGAGCGAGTTAGCAAAAGATAACGCAACCCAGATAGGGACTTGACCCCAAGACCCCAGTGCTGTGAGGCTAAAGTGCTAACTACAATTTCTTGACGCTGCATTTGACAAGAATTGTCCGTAGTCAAGTCCACATATCCCATAGTGCAGGGGTGTCCAAACTACAGCCCGCGGGCCATTTGCGGCCCGTTTCCTTTTTTGGAGCGGCCAAATACCCACGAGGTATTTTATGTGAGATTCAAAGTTTGAACGCTAGGTGTTAGAAACGGACCAAAGAGTCTGAAAGTGGAGAGAGTGCGCATTTCTAGCACAGAAAAACGGGGCAAAGAGTCTAAAAGCGGAGAGAGTGCGCATTTCTAGCGCAGAAAAACGGGTAAAGAGTCTAAAAGCAGAGAGAGTGCGCATTTCTAGTGCAGAAAAACGGGGTAAAGAGTCTAAAAGCGGAGAGAGTGTGCATTTCTAGCGCAGAAAAACGGGTAAAGAGTCTAAAACTGGAGAGAGTGCGCATTTCTAGCGCAGAAAAACGGGTAAAGAGTCTAAAACTGGAGAGAGTGTGCATTTCTAGCGCAGAAAAACAGGGCAAAGAGTCTAAAAGCGGAGAGAGTGTGCATTTCTAGCGCAGAAAAACGGGTAAAGAGTCTAAAACTGGAGAGAGTGCGCATTTCTAGCGCAGAAAAACGGGTAAAGAGTCTAAAAGTGGAGAGAGTGCGCATTTCTAGCACAGAAAAAAACAGAGTCTAAAAGCGGAGAGAGTGCGCATTTCTAGCGCAGAAAAACGGGCCAAAGAGTCTAAAAGTTGCCGTAATTAAGGAGTTTAATATTAAGAGACATCATGAAATGAAACATCAATTTGAAAAAATCTTAGTTTACACAACACTGTCAAACATAAAGATAGTAAGTCAAGTAAAATTGTGTGTAAATGAAATAATCAGGAAAATGTATTATTTAAAGTGGTATTTTTCATTATTTGATTTATTACAGAGTCTGTGGCCCGTGACTTCAAATATATTTCTCCTTCTGGCCCCCAACAAAAAAAGTTTGGACATCCCTGCCATAGTGCATTACAACATTATTTCGTGGTCATGGGTCATGGCAAAAGTCATGGGACACCAAACATCCAATTTTTCTGTCTTGTTGCTTTTGGCATATCTAAACTTATATTTAGACATATATTAACTGCTAACAATCATCGACTCTCTGTCTCTTTCTTTTCAATTTGTCTTTACAATAAATATTTGTTTTGTAATATGTTTTTGTTGTATATATTTTATATTTCCTGACCCTTCTGGCATGTACTATGTGCACCACAAACTGTGGGATTAATAAATGATTAATAAAGAATTGTAATGCCTTTTCTTTGTTTTAGTTATTTGTATGTACACTTTGATGCCTCACTTCCTTCAGACTTCCCTCTTCCTCTTCCTCAGTGTTCAGTGTAGTGGTCCGGCAGCCTGCGTACTGAACTGACAGCTGGGCATTTTTAGACTTCATTACCCGAGGAAGAGGCAGGCAGGGCGTCCCCGAACCTTCACCTCTCTCCGCCTCTCTAACCAGCTCCAGATTGCTTTGTGGCTCACAACCAGAAGAATATTGGATTAAGGTCGGCTTCCAGCTGCCTCTACACCTTATCCTCCTCCTCCTCCTCTTTTTCCACCACCTCTTCCTCCTCCTCCTCTTCCTCTTCCTCTCAGAGGGAAGGTATCAGAGCAAAAAAGGGCCTTGGGCAGACCACAGAACACGACAGCGACAAACACACTTTATTTTTCCCAAGCTGCCACGCCGCAGCCCACCGACACACACACACAAACTCACAAACACACAAACTCAAAAACGCACACACACTGTTCTCTTTGATCTGATTTGGGGAGGAGGGTGGTCCCGAGATCTGCAGCGGCAGCGGCTGAAAAAAGGCAGCAGTGATGCGAGAGACCCTGCCAAGAGTGCAGCTCTTTAAAATGGAAATTGCCCAGAACAGCGTCGGTTCAGCCGACTGGACCGGTTTCCTGCCGCTGCCCCCGATGAAACTAACCGCATTAGAGGCCGCAGAGCGTTCCCAGCATCCCCGGTGTTCCCCGGACCTGACCGCGGGCCTGCTGCTGCTCCTCAGAGTTAGATGTTTACATCAGCATCTGAACTCTGGAGAAACTGCTTGCTGCTTGCTGAATATGAACCGCACCACCACCAACCACTACCACTACTACTGATACTGCTTTGCTTTCACTTACAAGTTTGAAAAAATTTAATAAAATATACCATATTAAGTGGCAACATACTGCCAAAAGCATGTGCAACGATATAAATACTATAATAGAGCCTTTATAAATTGGTTTATTAACTTCTCTAAGTTTTTTTAGCTCTTGGTTTGGATGCACAATGTTTTACCAGGGTAAGAAACCAGTACCTCACTCCCCCTCACTTTACCTTGATCAGCCCCACGTTACTTCATTCTGCCTCTTTCTACCTCACTTAACCTCATTACCACTCCACCTTACTGTATCTCACTCCACCTCACCTTACCTTACTCTGCCTTTCGTGACCTCACTGTACCACCAGGTTTACAGATTCATCCATTACTAAACATCAACGACTGGCCCAAGCCTGGCCAAAAGACTTTTCCAACAACTGGCCCAATCCTGGTGTACCAGCTGGCTCAACAATTGGTCCAATGACTGGCCCAAATCTGGTTTAACGCCACTGACTAGTATCGAAATGTCTGTACCTAGCCCAGTGACTCGCCCAATGATTGTCCCAAGACCGACTGGCTCAACAACTGGCACAAAAACTGGCACAGCAACTGACCCAAACTTGGTTTAATGTATGGCCCAACAATTGGTTCAATGGTTGGCTCAAGCCTGGTCCAATGACTGGCCCATTGTTTGGCCCAGATCTGGTTAAACAACTGGCCCAACAACTGGTCCAAACCTGGCCCTACCACTCACCAAATGACTGACCCAATAACTGGCCCAATCCTGGTGTAACAGCTGGAACAACAATTGGTACAACGACTGGCTCAAACCTGATTTAATGAAAAAGACACCAATTAATATCCAAATGTCTGGACCTGCCCCAATAAGTGGCCCAACCATTATCCCAAAAATGACTGGCTCAACAACTGGCACATCAACTGGCACAAGGACTGGCTCAACCCTGGTTTAATGTATGCCCCAACAATTGGCCCAATGACTGGCTCAAGCCTGGCCCAATGATTGGCAACTCACCAAATGGCTGACCCAACAACTGGCCCAAACCTGGTTTAACAATAGTTACCCAGAACTAATAGATAACACATTTATGCAATAATATAATTATTATACATATATTTAATCTGACTCCATAAAGATTGAAATATATCAGTAATGCTTCAAAAAAACTAAAACATGGATGCATTACTGAGTTAATCCATCCAAACCAATTGGTACAGTTTCATGTTAGTCATGCAGAAATATTTATTAATAGTACATAATAATCTGATTTACATAATACAGAAGAATCATGATCAAATTAATGAGGCTATGCCACAGATACAAGCGGGAAATGGCATATAAGAATAGCAGAAAAAGAAAAAAAGGAAAGATATAGAGAAAGCGAGAAAGCAAGAGAGGGAAAGATGAGCAAGGTAGAGAGTCGGGATGCTCCAAGGAGCCCCGTGTGATCTCCCCCAGGGATTCTCTCTAACAAATCCTGAACTTTTATCTTGTCCAGACTGATATCTTTTAAACAAGCTCTGGTCTAACCAGCCAATCCAGAAAGCCTGCTGTAAACCCTGTGGAGGAGGGGATTAGACCTTCCTACAGAACCCTAGGCTGCTGCGGGGAAGGTGGTGTTATCCATCACGCTACACCAACCTCTTACAGATGGAATCAAACTGTTCATTCATTAAAACCTTCAAGATTTATGGATAAAGACACCAAAAATATACAAAAGTCTGGATCTTTTATTTTAAGAATATAATACTGGGAAATAAAAATAATAGATTTATTTTGTAAGACACACAGATACCACAGCAAACCACTCAGATACCACAGCAACCCATGCAGATACCACAGCAACCCATACCATATACCACAGCAACCCATACCAGATACCAATGCAAACCATACCAGATACCACATCAACCCATACCAGATACCAATGCAAACCATACCAGATACCACAGCAACCCATGCAGATACCACAGCAACCCATGCAGATACCAAAGCAACCCGAACCAGAAACCACAGCAACCTGTGCAGATACCAAAGCAAAAACAATATTAGATTTAATTTGTAAGCCACATAAATACCACAGCAACTCATGCAGATAACAGCATCACATACCAGATACCACAGCAATCCATACCAGATACCACAGCAACCCATACTAGATACCACAGTAACATATACAGATACCAGAGCAACCCATACCAGATAAAACAGTGGCATATGCAGATACCACAGCAACCCATACAGAAACCACAGAAACTCTCACAGATACCACAGCAACCCATACCAGATACCACAGCAACCCATACCAGATACCACAGCAACATATACAGATACCACAGCAACCTATACCAGATAAAACAGTGGCATATGCAGATAGCACAGCAACCCATACAGAAACCACAGAAATTCCCACAGATACCACAGCAACCCATACCAGATACCACAGCAACAAATACCAGATACCACAGCAACCCACATAGATACCACAGCAACCCATACCAGATACCACAGCAACCTGGATAATAAGTTCTTAAAAGACTGATGATATGTAAAATGTGCTGAAGACATTTTGTTAAAAAAGATAAGAAAGTGTTTTATGATACAAAAACCCTCATTAAATATATATATATATATATTTAATTTGACCAATATTCTCATTATTTGCTGTATATATGTATATATATATATATATATATATATATATATATATATATATATATATATATATATATATACAGCAAATAATGAGAATATTGGTCAAATTGAAGGATGCATAGATGTGTACTACGATTCTGACTTTTTCACCAATGCTCTTTTAAATGGACAAATCCCAAAAAAAGAAATGATTGGTGAAAAATCTAACTCTCTAAAGGTTTATGAGGAAAGTAAGATCAGTTATGTGATTTAAAAAGCATCATGAATTTGGTGAAGCTTTTTTTTTTGGTTAATGTAAGGACATTCATCAAGAACTAATTTAAGAAAAATCTTAAATATATTGATATATAAAAGGCCCATTGATGGATTCTTAAAGAATTACATTTTATATAGACACTTTTATATAGAAACTAAAATCCCATTTAAGCCATGTTAAATCAATGTACTCCTTTTTTCACTGTGTAAAATAAGTGATGTTTGGTGCCTGGTGTTTTTCTCTGAGTTCCATTCAGAGGGGAATTTCAGCTCTGGTCTTAACGAGACAGGAATGGCCACGGGCTGAGCTGGAGTTGTAGGTGGACGCACGCCATGCGACATTTATCTATTAAAGCAGCGCAGAAAAGACAAATTCTTGCCCAGGAAGACCCGAGCGCAGCTATTGATTTTCTAACTGCAAGGTCAAACATTTGCACATTTAATTTGCAGCAATGATGAATTAGTAAACCCTCGACTGGCACTTTCTGCACTCGTTCTGCACTTTATGTTGGAGGAGGCTGTGCTGCTCTGAGAACCTGCCTGGACTGGTAGAGTTTAACCCCCTAAATTACTGAATTAATTTCCTACAAACATTTATATACAGTAGATATGATATTTTAGGCATTTTGATAAAAACAAAACAAAAAAAAAAGTCCAACAAAACTTAGCATTTTTGGCAAATACCATCTATATATATATTACTATATATTTTGTTAGACCAGCAGAAATGTCATTGACATTGATTGGATTATGCTGGTTTATGCTGAGCTACTCCTGGTTTAGCTCAAACACAGCCTGTGGCCCAACAATTTGTCCAATGACTGTCTCAAGCCTTGCTCAATGACAAGCCCAATGATTGGCCCAGACCTGGTATGACAACTTGCCCAACAGCTGGTGCAAATCTGGTTTAACCACTGGCCCAATGATTCACTGAATGACTGACCACCAACTGGCCCAAATCTGGTTTAACTACTGGCCCAGTGACTTGCCTAATGACTGACCCAATGACTGTCCCAGTCCTAGTTTAACTACTGTACCAACGACTTAGCAAATGACTGACCCAATAATTGTCCCAAACCTGGTTTAATGACTGGCCCAATGACTGGTCCAAATCTGGTCTAAGAATTGGCCCAATGACTTACCGAATGACTGACCCAACAACTGGCCCAAATCCGGTTTAACAAATGGCCCAATTACTCACCAAATGACTGACCCAACGGCTGGCCCAAACCTAGTTTAGCGACTGGCAAAATGACTCACCAATTGAGGGACCCAATGACTGACCCAAATCTGGTTTAATAACTATTACTCAGCAAATGACTGACCCAATAACTGGACTAAATCTGGTTTAACAATTGGCCCAAACCTAATTTGTTGTGCTATAGATCATTAAAATAGGGCCCATACAGTTTAACGTTGTTTAAAAGTTACTTGAGCAGCTGGTGAGTAAATGACTGAATGACTGACCCAACAACTGGCCCAAATCTGGTTTAACAACTTTCCCATCAACTCACCGAATGACTGACCTACCGACTGGCCGCAAATCCGGTTTACCGACTTGCCTCATGACTCACCAAATGACTGACTCAATGACTGGCCCAATGACTGACTGAATGACTGACCCAACAACTGGCCCAATGACTGACCGAATGACTGACCCAACTATCGGCTCTAAACCTGGTTTAATGACTGGCCCAATGACTGACTGAATGACTGACCCAACAACTGGCCCAATGACTGGTCCAATAACTGACCCAACAACTGGCCCAATGACTGGTCCAATAACTGACCCAACTACTGCCCAAATCTGGTTTAATGACTGACCCAACTACTGGCTCAAACCTGGATTAACAATTGGGTCAATGACTCACCGAATGACTAACCCAAACCTGGTTTAACATCAGCTACCCAGATTACATTAATATAATTAATAATAGTAAAGATATAAGTATAAGTAGTGATAATATGCTGGTTTTGCTGGTTAACAGCAGATGCATTTCTCTTCATAGTGATCAGCATACTAGTGATCACAATACAACGTACTCTGCTCTATGCTGTTTATATTTTATTATTCTGCCATAGAAATAAGTGTTTAAGAAATGCTCTACAATAGCGAGGACAAATTGTGAAAGCTCTAGCAGTCGAGAGAGAGTGCGAGTGAGAGAGATAAAATATAGAGAATATGAATAAGTGAGATAAATATCAGGTTATGTATGTAATAGTTTTTTTTTTTATAGTGAGTCACAGATGCAGAGCTGAGTGGAAATCAATTGCGCTGTAAGCATGGTGACCTTGGATTGGACCAGAGGGGGAAAGCAGCTCTAAATACTGCCTTTATGAGCTCTCAAAATCAGCATCATCCTCATCATCATCCTCATCCTCATCATCATTAGAGGTCCTGACCTGAGAGCTGCACATAAATGTCCATTTAGTCTGGAATTACAAGTGGACACTTCAGACACAATCCTGATCCTGCAGTAATTGACCTTTAGCCTGTTGTTGAGGCATATTCTCAGAAAAGTCCATTTTCATTTGACATTCCACAGCCAGGTCATGGAGCCTCGTTACGATCATTTTTACAATAAATCAAGTTAATATGATAAGGGTTTATAGTATCACAGCTTGGTTATATGTATATGTTGCCTATCATGGTAGGGCTACCAAGCGCCATTTTTCTGCATTCAGAACAATGCTCACCCACACTGAAAAAAAAAGGTTTTCCATGAAAATCTACGCCAGATTCCCTCACTTCCTTGCTGAAATTACTTAAGTAGAAATGTTGGTTATCTACACTTTACTGGAGTATCTACACTTCACACTTAAATATTTTACTTTTAGTCCTGACCTTTTTACACAATTAAAACCGAATGTTACTGACTATGGATGGACGATATGACCCTAAAATAATATCATGATATTTCATGATATTTTTGCGATAACGATACTCTTGCCGATATAATAAAACATCAAAAAAAAAAAAAAAAAAAAAAAAAAAAAAAATATATATATATATATATATATATATATATATATATATATATATATATATATATATATATATATATATATATATATCAAGAATACACTACTGCAATAAAATGAAAATAAAATTTTATTATTGCATAAGATATGATATGGCCCATCCCTAACTGAGATATTAAAATAATACAATAATTTTATCAGATTTGTAACAGAAGTCAATTCTGATCCAGAATGTCATGATACTAATAATAATAATGCACTCCAAATATCTCCATATATTCAGGATTAAAGTAAAATAAATGATACTGGACAGATATATTCTGCCTCTAGTAGATATATAATGAAATTAACGTGAGAACAGTGTGAATTTTTCTTTTGCTAAAAACAGCAAAAATGTGGCACCCTGATGTGATAATTAGCGGTGGGTGATATGACACGATATTTCAGGGTTTAATATCGTTCACGATATAAAAAATTTTGGCAGTATTAATGCGTACGATACGATATGGCACACTCCTATTATTGACTATAAGGCGCACTATATTATATGGCTCACTTTCAATGAACGTCTATTTTCTGGTCTATTTTTATACATTATACACGACAATAGTACGAAACAAGGGTGTCTCCATGTTGTTAATCTACACAGAATTTTATCCTGAAAACGGTTAATTTGGCTGCGTAATGTGCTTCCGTTTATTTACAGTAACAAAATGTTCAGCGCTAGTGCTTAGCGCTAGTTAATGCCGCCCGACAGCCTTAGTGTTCCGGTAAGCCAGGGTGCATTCAGCTAGCGATTAATCTCATGTAGCTTGTTTTAATATGGTAAACACACAGACTACAGTCTGATATACTCACTTCTGAATCGCAAACAGCTAGTGCTGTGGTTAGCGGCTAATGCTAATACTGCTCCAGCCTTGGTGCTGGAGAAACTTCTGAAAACTTCCCCTCTAAAGCTGTACTTCAGTGCAGTGGCTTTACTGCTCCTTAATACCCGACTAGTAAAATTCATATAAAAGTTGGATTATAAGGAAAATTAAAGGATTTTAAGTGGTCCCTATAGTAACGAATGCTGCCAGCCAGCTTCAGCAACCTAAAAGTGTAGAGCAGGATCTACAGGCCCGGCTGCATCATCTGTAGGTAAATGTGCTGCAGTATACCATGTGGAACTTGTATACCTCCATGCTCAACTGTATCTTCAATTCTCATTTCTTTCCTCATACTACCATTATCCTTTCACTCACTAATATTGTAATCAATCCAATATATCATCGGTGTATTCACAGATATAATGATTCACTACATTTAAACAAACAAATCACTTACTTGATGCAGAATTATTTTTTGTCAACGTATGTTTTATAGTCTCAGTAAGGTCATGAATGGATTTTGAAAATAGCAATTCTAGAAAATAGCAATTCTAGAAAATAGCAAATCAGCTCAGAGTTAATTCAGTAATTTAGCCCTACACAATTTTGATTATAGTTTTAGTTGATTTATTTATTTATTTATTTATTTTTGTCCATGTCTGCACTGATGTTTTAAAAATCGTACGGTCGTGAAAATGCGCCTTAAAGGCATGAAAAAAAAGTCATGAAAAAAAAAATCTTAGCAATTTATTGGTTAAAAAGTGTATGAACCCTGTTTTATAGTCTTATTCTCTAATAGAATATTATCTTCTCTTTATATTCTAAATAAATGCAGTAGTGTGATTTCTCTCAGCACAGAGGACATCTCATATTGAACAGTCATTGTTAAGCACCGACATTAAAGAGTTAAAAGAGGAAGAAAACTCTTAATGGTGGTAAAAAAAAAAATCAATGTAGCACAACCGCCAGAGGCTTACTGCCTTCTAACAAAGCTAAAAAATGAAATAATACAGGTGTAATAAATAATATATAGTGTATTAATAATCATAATAAGAATCAATGTGCAGTGAGGATTGTTAACAGTAGACTACAGTTGCTAAGCAACATAAGAGATAAATGTTAAATGGACATCAGAATAGCTTTAATAGCTGAACACATCCATATCTAATCGATACTGATGTGTGTGTGTTACTTCATATGTGTAGATACATCCACAGGATGCTGCCCACAGGATGCTGCCCACAGGATGCTGCACACAAGATGCTGCACACAAGATGCTGAACACAGGATGCTGCCCACACGATGCTGCCCACAGGATGCTGCCCACAGGATGCTGCCCACAGGATGCTGAACACAGGATGCTGAACACAGGATGCTGCCCACAAGATGCTGCACACACGATGCTGAACACAGGATGCTGAACACAGGATGCTGAACACAAGATGCTGCATACAAGATGCTGCACACAGGATGCTGCACACAGGACACTGCCCACAGTCACAGGACTCTTCCTACTGAACACTGCCCAAAGGACATTGGCTACAGGACACTGCCCATACAACAATGCCCACAGGATACAGCCCACAGAACACCACCCACAGGACACTGCCCACAAGATGCTGCCCATAGGACTCTTTCCACAGGACATTGCCCACAGGATGCGGCCAACAAGACACTCCCCACAGGACATCGCCCATAGGTCACAGTCCACAAGACACTGTTAGTGGACTACTCTCAGTGCAGCAGTGACAATGAGGTGTTTAAAAACTCCAGCAGCACTGCTGTATCTGATCCACTGCATCAATATATATTTATATTGACAATTATTGACAATAGCTCTCAATGTGACTCAATCAACCAATCAGAAATCAGAAATCTGAGTTCATCAATGTTTAAAAACAACATTTAGACATCTTTTTAGTGACTATCTAAGCAGTAATCAGCCGTGCTGTGATGATGGTGACCTTGATCCAGCGGGACTGGAGCACCGCCACTAATTTCTGCAGTGTATTTAAGGTGTGTGTGTGTGTGTGTGTGTGTGTGTGTGTGTATAGAAATTGTGTGTGTGTGTGTGTACAGCAGAGGACGTGATCTCGGCCTCTAATGCCGCCCTGTCCATCTTCAAAACACAGCTCTGAGTTCATATCACACACACACCACTCTGCCTGCACGCCTGACTCGCCGCAGTAATCGCAAGCTTTGGTGCTGCGGCATGTGTGTACAAACACACACACACACACACACACACTCCGCAGGGGGAGAGGAGAGAAACAACCGCTGCATCTCAATCAGCCCCCCTAAGCCTCCTCCGCAACATACTGTTAGACTGCCAACAGATGGGTATGATGGCTCACTTGTGTGAGAGAGAATGTGTGTGTGTGTGTGTGTGTGTGAGAAAGAGAGTGTGTGTGTTTTGTGAAAAGAAAAGGAAGTTGTGTGAGAACAGAAGTGTGAGAATGACTCAAATGGACAATCTGAGAGTGAAGAAAAAAAAAAACAAGAAAAATAGAAACTCAGAGAGTGAGACACAATATAGGTCTACATAATAATGTTATAACATTTATATATCTGTATAACCATAAACATATCTATACATTTTTAAAGGTGTGATCTGATTAGACACTAGAGTTTAGGAATAAATCTAGAAGTCTGGAAGTGAGGTGTGTTTAGCTAAATTTCTGCCGTGTTTCTATCTTGGCGGCAGGAAATATATGTGCGCCACTGATTGAATAAAACCCTGACAACAGTCAGCCGCCCAATCCTATCTTAGCCATGCACTTCAATGTCTTCCCTTTGTTTTTTTTTTTGTTTTTTTCAGCCATTTAGAGGTGGATTTGCCGGTGTGTGTTTGGGTCATTGTCCTGCTGCAGAACCCAAGTTCGCTTCAGCTTGAGGTCACAAACAGATGGCTATGGCTAGACATTATGAAATCGATCATTTAAACTTTAAAAACTTCACTTTGTGTTCATGTGTGTTGCCTTTGACTAATATTAAAATTTGTTTGATGATCTGAAACATGGAAAAAAATTCAATTGGATTAAATTGGATGTTTTTAAGCACTGATTAATTCCATGATACTGTATACTCAGAGCTGCGTACTATTAATCACAATAATTTACTAAACATTTATCACCATATAACCAAAAATACTGTCCTTTTACCCAGATCTAGAGTATATAACATCTACACGTGTTCAGTTATTGAGTCTAATAATCCGTCTGCTTCATTTTCTGTATATAAAGGTCAGAGATGACTGAGATTTGAAGGGTTAAAGCTAAATAAATCCCCTCTGTGTGGAAATGTGATCTGCAGGTGCATCCGTGGACAGTGAGGAGCAAATCCGGCGCGTCTGAAATCCCCCCGCCTGGTTATTTGGTCATAATTGAGGGTTTATTGATTCCAGGCTGTCGTTGGTGGCTGAGGTGACCTTTTGTTGGAGAGTAATTGCTCTATTAGAGGCTTTATGGGGCTCGTGCTAAGGGCCCTCTGACCGTTATCTTCCTGTAAGAATAACGGCCTGGACCAGCCTGACCCCAACTATGATCTATAGAGTCACCATTCAGCACACGCTACTGAACCTCACACTGAGTAAATATGGAGGAAAATGGAGAGATGAACTTTACAGAGAGACTGAGAGAGAGAAATGAGAGAAAGAACTCAAACCAAAGAATCTAATGCTCCACACGTTCAGCCCAGACCATATTTACTATAGGTGCATCTCAAAAAATTTGAATATCATTGAAAATGTACTTTATATCAGTAATTCAGTTCAAAATTTTAAACTTATTATATAGATGTATTACACACAGAGTGATCTATTTTAAACGTTTTATTTTTTCTTTTATTATTAATGATTATGGCTTACAGCCAATGAAAACCCAAAATCAGTGTCTCCGAAAATTACAATATTATATAAGACCGATTAGTACTTTTGGCAGCGTGTGCAGTGTGCCAAGTCCTGCTGGAAAATGAAATCTGCAGCTCCAAACCATCACTGATTGTAGAATCTTCACACTAAACCTTAAGCAGTTTGGACTGTGTGTCTCTCCACTCTTCCTCCAGACTCTGCTCCCTTGATTTACAAATAAAATTTTACAAGTAAAATTTACTGATGATCAGTGATGGTTTGGAGAGACATGTCATCTGCTGGTGTTGATCCACTGTGTTTTATTATCAAGTCTAAAGTCAGTGCAGTTTTGTTTTCCCACAAAATCTTACAGCACTTCATGCTTCCCTCTGCTACTGACAACTTTTACGGAAATGCAGATTTCATTTTCCAGCAGGACTTGACACACTGCCCACACTGCCAAAAGTACCAACTGGTAGAAATTTGGAGCCGGTATCTACAGATTTCTCTATTGTTCTATAAATATATTATTTAAGTCTATTTGGTTCTATGTTCAAGACACCCTCTCAAAAATTAATATACGACTTAATGGTCATTTTGAGTATTGTTTCAAGTTCTTTCCTTCCTATTTTATCTCATTTTTGCATGTGCTACTCCACTGACTACCAAACTGTTAGTGTTAATATCGATTTCATTGCTGTTGTTTAGTAGTAATCATTAAGTATGTAATAGAGTTCTGTAATAGAGAAGGTAATGGACGTATCTTTCAGCAATGTTGTTTTGTTCTGGTGTGTTATTTTTGTAAACTCTGTTGAAAAAAAAAAATAGGATCAGAAAAAAGCAACGAATATGCGGGACTCCTCCCAACAGGAAGTCGGCCATTTTGGCAGGAAGTCGGAAGTAAAAGATTTTCTGTGGTGTTTTTTGGGGGGGGTTACAATGATCGAAAACTCATACAATTTTACAGGCCTTTTTGGCTTAGGCTGTCCTTTGATCTGAAATAGGGAATTTGCATATTCATGTTTCATCAGCTCTCTAGCGCCACCTTTTTTGTATGTCATCTATAGAATGCTTGAAAACTATTGATGTTTCTGAAGTGTTTAGAGTGTGCTAGACTGAACAAGCTGAGGGAATCTATTGTTGTCTGGTTTATTTGTATATATATATATATATATATGTGTGTGTGTGTGTGTGTGTGTGTGTGTGTGTGTGTGTGTGTCTGAGGGTCAACCACAAGGCTTTTAGCACCTGAATCCCGTCGAATCGGCCCGGCTTCAATAATTAAACGCAGCTAAAGCATCCCTCTGTCCTAAGCCCACCCCAATCCAGCCTTTTTCCCCCCGCTAAACCCGGCTCCCCAACAAAAGCCCCCGCAAACACGACCATCACAGAAGACTGAGGGCAGAAAAGAATATATTTACCAGCTTCCTGCGTATGAAATATTACTGTGTGCTGACAGGAGGTGATCCTCAGCCACAGAAAAATGCATTGTGTATTATTGAAGAGTGCATTATTGAAGAGTGTGTCAACATCAATGCTTTTATAAAAAAAAAAATAGAGCAAACAAAAGGCAAACAAACGCGTACCCTCACTGCACAGACTCCTGTTTTATTCATGTTTTAATAGAACCCGGGCCTGAAACTCTGTGTGACATAAGCAGCATGCCTAATGTTTAATGGTATAGTAACATTAAAAATGACATATATTGCTTTTTGTATCTTGTGCATAGGTGACTAAAACCTCTAAACAATACTGTATGAAGTTCAATAAAACACAGAAAATATACAATATTTACAATATTTATTTAATCGGGTGAAAGGTTTAGAACACCCCCATTTCTTCCCTTTATTTCTGCCACTTAAGCTCTTTGGGTCCAGTTAATAACTGGAAATGGTATAAAATCCAATGTATAAAAATGTAAGGACATCAAATGAAATAAAAACTGAACAAAAAGTAATTTTAGTATTGTGAAAAAAAGAAAAATAAATAAAAATAAATACAAATAATTAGTATGTTGTAAAAGCAGGAGTGGTTTTTAGCAAACAATTCATTGGTTAACAGATTACAAAGCCTTTGTCTGTAGTAAAGCAGTGTTGAAACAGAAATATGTCTCTTTTTTTTAGAGAAATTGAGTACTGTTCCCTACACCTTTAAAAGACTCTTGGACTCTTGAGAACTGGTACAGGAAGAGACATGTCTGGCTGACCCACATGGAAGCAACTTTTGCCTAGGCTAAGCTAAGTAAACAAAACTGTTCTTTTATTCTTAAAAAAACAAAACAAAAAAAAATTTTTAGACGAGTCTGACAAGTCAAACCAGCGCTGGATGTTAATCTACACAGATTTCTCTCCTGTTAATTCAGGTGAGTTAAGTGCTTCGGATTATTTTCAGTAAGCTTAGAATTTCATAGTTCCACTAAGGCTACAGTTCCTGCTAACAGTAATGTTAATGCTGCTCCAGCAGTGCTAGCCAGGGTTAGCAACAGGCTACAGGCCGATAATACTCAACTCAAAACGGCCAAAAAGCTAATGCTTAGTGCAGTTAGCGGCTAATGCTAATACTGCTGGAGAACTAAACTGAAACTCCTGTATGTGGCTTTACTGCTTCTTACAACCTGGCTGGAAAAAATTATGTAAACACTTCATAATGCATTATAATTGCATTCATAATGCATTACATGACTGTAATACGGCTGTATAATAACTCTTAAATACTTACAGTGACATTCATAACACATTACAAACTACAAGTATAAGAGATTATAAAGAAAAGACTTATATCTGTTCGTAAGAACATTGTACAATGTATTGTTGTAATGCACTATAACAGATTTGGTATATTTTGGTATAATGCATTATAATATGCAGCTATGATTTCTCAAATTAGGCTTTTATAAAAGTGCGTAACACATTATAAAGGCTTATATAGAAATGTCATATGTTTTTTAAACATAAAGTACATTTTATTATGCCTCACTGTAATGTCTTATAGAGCATTATGAGTGTTATTTACTGGCTTTAAGTGAAGTGTGTTTTAAACATGAAGTGAATGTTGTAATGCCTCACTGTAGGCATTTGAAAAGGCATTTGAAAGCACACTTCACTTACAAACAGTAATGAGCACTCATAATGCTCTATAAGACATTACAGTGAGGCATAATAAAATTTACTTCATGTTGAAAAAGCATATGAAAACTCACTTCACTCAAAATCAGTGATGACTGTATATAAGGCTTTATAATGTGTTACGCACTTATATAAAAGCTTAATTTGAGAAATCATAGCTGCATATTTTAATGCATTAAACCAAAATATACCAAATCTGTGTTATAGTGCATTACAACACTACATTGTACAATGTTCTTATGAACAGATGTTATAAGGCATTATAAGCCCTTTCTTAAACCCTTATACTTGTAGTTTGTAATTTGTTATGAATGTCGCTGTAAGTACTTATGAGTTATCATACAGGCCTTTTACAATCTTTATAGGGTATTATGCATGTCATATAATGCATTATGAATGCATTCATAATGCATTATGAATACAGGGTTCATAGGAAGTGTTACCAAACTCATTCATATTTGCACCGGATTATATGGCGCACTGATGATTTTTGGGAAAATGATTAAAACAAGGATTTTAAGTGTGCCTTATAAATATAATATAAAACATTCTTTAAATGTTGGTAGTTTGAGAGAATCTGAGCTTTGCTCTTCTCTGGCTCATTAGGTTGAAAGCGTTGTTTTTGCAGAAGCGTGAAAAGGTCAGCAGAGAGAAGACGAGTCAGTCCGTATCAACTCTGTTTCATTTTACAGATTTACAGACAGGGAGAAATTCAGAGCGTTTTTTAAACGGGCGATTGGCAGGCAGCTCCAGCTGCGGCAGACGGTCGCATGGGACGGGAAGATACGGATATCATTAACGTCGCCCATGAATATCATAAATGAGTGATTACGGCCATCATAAGCCATTCATTATCATATCTAATTCATGGATCTGAAGAGAGGCACTTTAAAATCTGCATGTGACCGTGACACCGCCGACAGCCCAGCGCCTCTGAAAGCCCCGGTCCTGAATATGTAGAACAAACAGCCTTTTAAATCGAACCCTGATCCAGCGTCACACTCAGAAAGCTGGGCTTTCACAGGCCTTTTCTCCACCTTTACCAACAAATACATACAAATATATATAGAAATAATAATAATAATAATAAAAGACCAGGGAAACGTGACACTCCAAGATGTGCCATTAGCTGGCTGTCACTCTGCATATATATATATATATATATATATATCTTTTTCCCAGTGTTTGTGTGTGTGTGTGTGAGTGTGTATAAGCATGAGGAAGTGTGTGTGTGTGTGTGTGTGTGTGTGGGCTTTTAACAAAGAGAAACAATATTTTAACCCTTTCAGACCTGAATTATCTCCAGTGACAGAAACAAAAAATGTAAAAATGCTGTTTTCTGTCTGTAATGCACAGAAAGAAGACTCTAATATTGTACTATAAAGCAAATAGCTGCCATATATTTCTTTTTTAGAGTGTGTGTGTGTGTGTGTGTGTGTAAGAGTGTGTGTATAAGTGTGAGGAAGTGTATGTGTCTGTGTGTGTGGGCTTTTAACGAAGATAAACAATATTTTAACCATTTCAGACCTTAATTATCTCCAGGGACAGAAAAAATAAAAATAAAATGTGTGTGTGTGGGCTTTTAACGAAGAAAAACACTATTTTAACCCTTTCAGACCTGAATTATCTCCAGTGATAGGGAAATAAAATGTAAAAATGCTGTTTTCTGACTGTAATGCACAGAAAGAAGACTCTAATATTGTCTTATAAAGCAAATAGCTGCCATATATTTATTTCTTAGAGTGTGAGTGTGTGTGTGTGTGTGTGTGAGGAAGTGTGTGTGTGTGGGGGGGGGGGGGGGCTTTTAATGAAGAAAAACTATATTTTAACCCTTTCAGACCTGAATTATATCCAAAGAATGCTGTTTACTGTGTACAATACACAGAAAGGGAGACTCTAATATTGTACTATAAAAGTTTTACTGCAAATAAATCCAATTAACTTAAATAGTTAATAGTTTATTTTTATTTCCATTGCATTGGAAGCCTGTGTGTGATATTTTATATTGACCTTTTTGATTTAATAATCCATCCCTAAACAGTAAAAAGAAAACATGATAAAAAAGGGTGTTCTAAATCACAGTTAATTAGTCAAAAGTAGCTGTTACTTTTCCTGAATTGCTCTAGTGCTACTGTTTTTCCAGTGTTTTGCAGTGAATGGGACCCAGCTCTACTGTTTACTGATTTATAAACTTATTCTTTGGCTGGTTCATGGTAATGTTAGATGAACAACAGCTCTCAAATTGTATTATGTGCAATAAAACATTATAAAATAAAGAAAATACATGATGTCCATTGTAACGGATGCAGGGTCTGAAAGGGTTACACAACACAAAACACATTTACTCTTTTATTTTAATAACTAGAAAAAGACACACAGAAACACAGAGAACTCTGTACATATTAAAAGTAGAAGTTTTTTCTTTTCTTTAGAGAAAGTACAGATGACGCCAGAGAGTGGTGAGGACTGTTTCCTACACCTTCAAATAAAGACTCTTGGAAACTGGAGAAAAAAAAAATGCTACAGGAAGACGTCTGGCTGACCCACATGGAAACAGATTCAGTCTTTAGCTCAGATTAACATGATTGGGCTAAGGGCATTTTCATACCAGCACTATTCGTTTCAGTTTAAACAGACTCTGATTCGTTTGTACCTTTAGTGTGCTTTGATTGAGCAGGTGTGAAAACAGTAATCACACTCGGGTCGCAGTTCGCTTGTGGCGAGAACATGATTCGGTTTCAATCTGACCCAGCTATCAAATATACTCCTTTTATTTGAGCTAAACTGCTGATAAGGCTCAGTTTAGTCTAATATATCAGTCACAGAACACTAATTATCACAGCTATGAACTAATGCTGTCTCTGCTGCTCCATGCTGTTTACACACTGAGCACAGTATGTGCAGTGTTCACTGCTCACAGCCACACGACTCTGTTTACTTGGTGGACATTAGAGGTGGGCGGATCGATCCAAATATCGATAATATCGATACCAACGCTGGTATTGGTATTGAGCAATACTCGTGTAAAAATATCGATATTCAAGCTTTTTTCTCTGCCGCACGCACTGACTGCTTCGCACGAGATTCACCACAGTCTACTCTCTGGTCTCTTGTTGTTGCACATGCGTCACATGGCTCAGCAAAGCCAGCAGGTAGGCTCAGCCTGGCCCCACCCACTCAGCGCTCTCCTCCAGTCGACAGGCCTCTACCTCAGGAGATTTGTGTTGAGTGATATTTTTTTTACACTCTGTTTATTTAAGAAAAAACTTGCATTTGAATTGCACTGAAAGGAAGACAATTCCTTATTTTTTATTGTTTTTCCAAATGACAATTCTATTAAAAAAAAGAAACAAAGAAACAAAGAACTAGAAAAGGGGGAGGGGAGAAATTTTTTTATATTTAAACTTTGTTTTGTTACTGTTCCATTGTTTCTAAAAAAAAATGTTGATTGTGATACTAAAGTATTTTGTTATCACTTACAATGTTTGGTGAAATTATATCCTAGGTTTTTGGATCATTTGGATCTATAAAGCTTAAATATTAAAAAGTATCGGTATCAGTATCGATATCGGCAATACTGGCCCTGCGTTTACTTGGTATCGGATCGATACCAAAATTCCCGGTATCGCCCACCTCTAGTGGACATCTGCGCTGCACTTTCTATTGAAAACACTGTGTTTAAAAGCGCAGCGGCAAATGTTCAGCGTTCTGTATTAAAGCAGCTTTACACTGCTATAGATACAGATAAACACACTGGAACACAGAATCTTCTCACTATATTCACTTTCTTCCATCGCACCAGACAGCTCTGACCAATCAGAGGAGACTCTGATGTACTCTATCAAACTGAGAGAGAAAAGCATCAAATAAATAAACTCATCCACTGATCCAGACCATAGAAACTTTCCCAACTACAGGTGTGAAAACGCTCTAAGTCTTACCAACAAATACATACAAATAAAAATATAGAAATAATAATAAAAGACCAGGGAAAGGCGACATTCCAAGATGTACCATTAGATTTACCATTGCTACTCTGCATATATTTCTTGTGTGTGAGTGTGTATAAATGTGTATAAGTGTATGTATGTATGTATGTGTGTGTGTGTGTGTGTGTGTGTGTGTGTGTGTGTGTGTGTGTGTGTGTGTGGGCTTTTAACAAAGAGAAACAATCAGGCTTCAATAAGACTCTTATAATTGCTCAATTAAACCTCATTAGTTGACTAACAGCACAGACAAAGTTCACTTTCTAAACAACAGACTCACTGATTAAGACGATGCAGAGCCCACTTCACCTTAACCCCCACCCTTTAAATTAAGTTACAATGATATAATGTCGATGTAGGCTTAACAAAATATAATAATATAAAAAAATATATATAATATTAATGCAACATTTTTGGTTTTGCTCCCATTATTCATGAAATGAGCTCAAAAATCTCAGGCCTTTCCTCTGTAAAAGGCCTTTTTTCTAAATCTAAATCTGTAATAATCTGTAATAACTGTGTATTAACATTAACAATCCTTGTAACAATTGTGTAACTACTAGTGAAGTACGTATATAGGCACATGTTGATTGCAGTTCTACAGGTTGGATATGTGTCAGTGAAAATGCTGTGTGTAATAGAATAAGTGCACTGTGAACATGTGCTTGTGTGTACATGTTGTCACACCTTCCAATGCCTCTACAGACTTGTCCACCTTCACAAACTTCAACTCCCAGAATGCACCTCTCAGTCATGTGTCTCAGCCAGCCAATCAGCACCTGATTGTTAGATCAGCCTCACCTGTGTTCTGATTAATTACTGGTGTTTTTCCATGTATATATACCTGTCTGTCATATTGTGCCTGTTTTTTTAGCTGCATACCAACCATTATTTCTTTGTTTATCTATTTTCATGTATGACCTATTTTTGTCTCTGACCTTTTGGTTAGTTCTCTTGGATGTTTCTTATCTAATTTCTGATCTAACCCTTATTTCTCGTTTGTTGTTTATTCCTTCTGGACTGTGATTTGGCTCTAATGTTTTGGTCAGGCTTGTTTCTAGTTTGTACTGTTGTTACTACTCAGATCAAGTTTGTTGGTTTAGCTCTGATTATTAAAGCTATTCCTAATTTTTACTGCAAGCGTCTACCTCCTGCTTGTGGCACATTATAGTGTGTGTGTGTGTGTGTGTGTGTGTGTGTGTGTGTGTGGATTTTCACACGTGTGTAATTAGTTGTGTATAAACTTCTGTTCCTCAAACAGCTCTTTGTCTGAAATGTAATTCAGATTTTATCAGGGGGAAAAAAATTACCAATTTTTCTAACAGACACTGATATACAAGTGAATAATGCATTGATACAGAATTATTACACTTGTACAGGTTGTGTTAATATGTAATTTGGTGTAATATATGTGGGTTTTTAACTCAGTCATGTAGTGTGTGTGGAAAAAGTTGTGTATACACAGATATTTCTTCAATAGCTCTTGGGTTTGGTATGTATGTAATTAGTGTATTTAGGGCTGTGACAGTTTTTTCATATTAAAAAAAATCATAAAACATATTCTGTTTTATCTCTGTCTAGCTGAGACTAATAAAGAAGTGTAATAACAGTATATAACTTGTACAACTGTGATAAATCTGAATCAGTGTGTACTTCAATGGCAGTTACACAGTTATTACATGGATTGTTAATGTGTAACAACACAGTTACTACAAACACTTATTAGACGAGAGTGCAAAAGAGTCTAATAGACTTTTAGACCACCTATTAGAAAATCCTGCTAAACATGTGCGAGTGAGTGAACGAGTGAGTGAGCTATATGTAAGAGTCAATGAGGTGGATCAACATCTAAAAACAAGAGATACTGTACAAGAGGTACTGTCCAATACAATATTGGGGTGCCGATTGGTCCAGCAGTCTAAAGCGCTGCCACTATGATCAGGAGATTGCTGGTTTGAATCCCAGCCATGCAGCTTGCTCCAAGAGAGTTTGATCAAATTCTCCTTGCTCTCTCTGGGTGGGTACAGTAGATGGCACTGCTCTGTCTCCTCATCACTCCTAGGGTGATGTCGATCAGCACAAGGCTGCGTCTGTGAGCTGATGTATCAGAACAGAGTCGGAGGAGGCGTGTGCTAGTCTTCACTTTCCTTGTACTGAGATATCACTAGTGATTGGAGACATACAGCTGAGTAGCATCTGAATGGGTTGGTCAATTGGACAGATAAATTGGGAGAAAATGTGCATAAAATCCAATATAATTGACAAAAAGATATATCGACAAGCCTCTAGCAAAAACATGCAAGATAAAGGAAATAGACCTGTTATTTGAGTGTGATTTTGAAAGCTGATATCTTTGAAGAAGAGAGAGAGAGAGATAGAAAGTGAAAAAAGACAGAATAAGAAAGCAGAGCATCTGTAACCACAGTCTAGACAGCATGCTCTGTAATGTCTGTGTCTGATTGGCTCCTCCAGCTCATACACCGTGTCCTACTCAATCAGCTCTGTGTTTGTTCACACTTACCCATTCACAGCTTTCGCCTGATGCTCTTATCCTAGGAGAACTACTGTACATGTCAATCATTTTACACAGCTAGGAGAATACATATAAGCTGTGTCTCAATTCAGGGGCTGTATCCTTCGAAGGACTCATTTGAAGGCCGATTACGTCACAGCGGTGCGACTAGGCTGTCCCATTTCGAAGACTCCTTCAAATACGGCCGACGAATGCAGCTTTCTTTTCCTCGGAAACGAAGGATGCACCAGGTGTATCCTTCGCAGCCTACAGTATCCCAAGATTCATTGCGTGCCGGCTTATTTCAGCACAAAAAGGGCGGAGTCAGCAGAGGAGTGGGCTTTATTATGTAGTATATGTAGTATTATGTAGTTTATAGATATATAAATACTTATAGATATTATAAATATGATTTATATATTATATCATTTATAATATTTAGTTACACACATATATATATATATATATATATGTATTATTTAGTTTATATATGTAGGATCATGTTTATGTTATATGTTAATAGTTTATAGATATATAAATACTTATATATTTATTTACATAAACTAAATTATATAGTTTATATATGCATATATATATATATATATATATATATATATATATATATATATATATATATATATACACATTTCTGTGTATGTATTAATGTATTATTTAGTTTATTTATAAGTATTGTTTAGTTTATATATATATATATATATATATATATATATATATATATATGTATAAAGTATTTATACATATATATATAATACATAATACTATATAATATATAATATATATATAATAAAGAATATAACATAATACTTTATTCTAATTTATTTTCTTTTTTCCAACTTCATTGCAAACGCCCTTTTATTTGTTTATGTTCAGTTCCATCCGTCCACATTTAATTAACACATTTAATTAACCTGGACTTAATTAATCTGGTATTTTGTGTCTGAAGCAAAACTAGATCAAAATCTCTGGCTCATTTCTCAGCTCTGACTTTGGTTGTGGTGGGTAGAATCTCAAACAGTAAACAGGAAATACTCCGTAGGGTAGACTGTCCCATTTCAGTACTGCCATCGCAGCCTATGTAGACCGCGTCCTTCGAAGGATGCAGCCCCTGAATTGAGACACAGCTATAGAGTCCGGATGAGTTCAGTGTATAGACGTAATGTGCACATTCATATTCACGCAATCATCTAGTCAGCCAATCATACTGCAGCTGGGCAACACACTTATAACTAAGTATACATAAATATGAAATCCTCTACTACTAGGAGTTCTACTAGGAGGACTACTAACAAAAACGTCACTTTTACCTCAAACAATCCCCAGCTTCCATTGGTCTTTACAAGATGTCCTTAGCAAAGTCTGAGCGCACCTGGCTCGTAAAGGAAATGATGAGTGGCATGCTGATTGGTTTATCAGCTTAATGTGCATTTTGAGCAGCGAATGGTGTACTTTTTCCGTCGTTACGATAGCAAAGACACACTGATATTCGTTAAATCATGCTTGGCATTGTGTTTTTTTTATTCTCTTAAGTTTAAGTTTTTTTTTTTATTCTCTAAAGTGTGTAGCGCAAAATAATCTTCTATAGCATATTTATTTGGTAGTTTAATCTTTGCAAACATATAAAATAAATAAAGAAATGAACACTCTCCTGGATCTATACACGCACACTTTTTTTCACTAGAATCTGAAGGCCACTTTCTTCTCTGCTGCTTTCCTGTCCACCCACTTCACACTCATATATAATTTTCTCACTTTGTTCTCACACACGGACCTCTACCACCGGAGATATGCTCATGATGGACTCATCAGATCCAAACATAGCCTTCAGAGCTGCAATTACCAACATTCACTCTGATCTAAATCAGCGAAATACCACTTAAATCTGCAGCAGAGTGTGTTTTATACATTAATACTAACTCAGTGATTCTAATAATAATGTTTAATAATGCATTGTATGTCCAACTAATTGTGGACAAGCCTTCAAACAAATACATTCAGCAACTATAAAGGTTGAATCCACGGCTGATTAAGACTCTCTGGAGCAGATAAACAAAGATAAACATGAACCCATTGGCACCATGACTTACTAATGCCAGGCGTGGGCTGTAGAAGGTTAAAAAGCCCCCAGTATTGAGCTGTGGAGCTCTGGTAGAACTGTGTTCTCTGGAATAATGGAATGAATGATGGAGCTCCGTCCAAAACTTAAGGGGTTGGACAATGAAACTGAAAAACCTGGTTTTAGACCACAATAATTTATAGTGGTGAGGGACAGTTCTGGTGGAAACAGGAGAGTTGAGGTGCACATTGAATCCTGCCGTGATTTGATCAGCCGTGGTTTTATGTTTTTTGGATACAATCCGGGTTAGCACCCGAACATCCCTTTCAGACAGCTTCCTCTTACAGCGTCCACAGTTAATCCTGTTGGATGTGGTTGGTCCTTCTTGGTGGTATGCTGACTTTACCCTGGATACCGTGGCTCTTGATGCATCACAAAGACTTGCTGTCTTGGTCACAGATGCTCCAGCAAGACGTGCACCAACAATTTGTCCTCTTCTGAACACTGGTATGTCACCCATAATGTTGTGTGCATTGCAATATTTAAAGCAGAACTGTGCTCTTACCCTGCTAATTGAACCTTCACACTCTGCTCTTACTGGTGCAATGTGTAATTAATGAAGATTGAACACCAGGCTGCTCCAATTTAGCCATGATACCTCCCACACTAAAATGACAGGTGTTTCAGTTTCATTGTCCAACCCCTGTATTAGATGGGATGAGTTGAGGAGTTTAGGTTGAGGTGGGTTGGAGATCATCCAGCATCCTGATCTCATCAATACTATGCAATGCAATGCAAATCTAAAATGTGGTAGAATGTCTTTACTGGACAGTAGAGACAGTTACTCCAATAAAAGCAGGACAAATTTGTTTTAATACCTTAATTTTAGAAGAAAAAAAAAAAACAATAAATAAGCAAGTGTCCCAATACTTTTGTCTATATAGTACCTATAGTACCAATTGTAGTGACCTTCCTAAAAAGAAAGGCTGTGGCAATAGGTAGACTGAGACACTGAAACAAACAAACAAACAAACAAACAACAACAAAAAAAGATTATTTCCTGTTTTAAAGTCATTTATACTCATTAAAATGTAAAAATTCATAAATTGTTTGGAATAAACAGCTCTGGAAAAAAAATTAAGAGATCACTTCAGTTTCTGAATCAGTTTTTTTCTGATTTTGCTATTTATAGGTTCATGTTTGAGTAAAATGAACATTGTTGTTTTATTCTATAAACTACAGACAACATTTCTCACAAATTCTAAATAAAAATATTGTAATTTAGAGCATTTATTTACAGAAAATGAGAAATATCTGAAATAACAAAACAAAAGATGCAGAGCTTTCAGACCTCAAATAATGTGAAGAAAACAAGTTCATATTCATAAAGTTTTAATAGTTTTAGGAGTTCATAAATCAATATTTGGTGGAATAACCCTGGTTTTTAATCACAGTTTTCATCTTTATGCATCTTGGCATCATGTTCTCCTCCACCAGTCTTACACACTGCTTTTGGATAACTTTATGCTGCTTCACTCCTGGTGCAAAAACTCAAAAGCAGTTCAGTTTGGTGGTTTGATGGCTTGTGATCATCCATCTTCCTCTTGATTATATTTCTGAGTTTCTTTTTATTTCGGTGAAATCAAAGAAACTCATCCTTTTGCTGTATGTGGTTTCTATTGAGGATTAGTGTTCAAATGTCACTTAAACAAAAGCAGTTAATTATCAGGCCTTGATCTTCTGCAGCATCTGTACTGAAACTCAATCAATAAAGTCTCATTCATAATAAACCTCATTCAATCCATATTAACTGACAAGAAATCTTTCTCTCTTTGAGTCTTTGATTCTTCTCTTCCACGGCTTTTCATCTTTTCTGTCTTTTACTGTAAGTCAATGGGTTTTATGGCTGCTGTTTGATTTGCTCAGTGGGCCAGTGACTCCATAAAGCAGCTTTATGACAAAACCCAGCGTGAAAAGCTCGGAGAGAAACCGCGCCGGGCTGAGCAGCGCAGCTCTGATTAAGAGAGCCGTGTTAACGTACGGCGGCTATAGAAACGAGGGCACAGCCTTTTGTGCTATAGCGCTCTAGCATAGCTTAATGCTTCTAATCAGCAAGACAAGCTTGGGTACACTCCTTCTCCTCTATATGGATTTCTCGCCCACTTTTTCATGCCATCTATTGACTGAATGAATCAGCTCACAGCAAGCCAACTGTCTGCTCAAGTCCAAACCTGCCACCGAGGCCCATTCTGCCATGATTCAACGCCTCTCCTGGGGTTTTCTAAGTGTTTTACTTTCTAGGAACCAATTTATCCACAAAATCAAAACAGGTGTAAACATTTTTCATCCCAGCTCTTTTCTTCAGGTTCCTCTGCTGAATTAAGATGCAGTGTTTGTGCTGGTGCTGAGGGAGTGGAGGAGCTGGCTGACGAAGATTAAGCTCATGTTTCCTTTCGGAAACCCAGATTTACCTATTGACAGAGCTGCGCCTCAGCCTGTTCGGACCCGGGCAAATATTGGAACTTCCCCTTTGTTTGTGAGAAACAAAGTCGCTCTGATTGGCTCAGAGTGGAGACTTAATTCCTGCTCTGGAGCTAAAATCACCACATCCTCAAACAGACAACACCAGTCACATTCTTTGATAATATGGCGGCGCTCCATTTTTTAAATATTTTTCTTTTACAGGATGTCTTGATTTCAGCTGTCATATTTGGACACCCTATTCATGATTTAGTTTAGCTCATATAACTCAACCTAATGCCGTTCAATCAATCATCTAAAAGGTCACAAAAAAAAAAAACGTCCACCTTATCAACACCTGTCAGTGAAGCACCAGTGCACCAAACACTGGTCATTTAATCAACTCGTCACTCAATCAATAATCTACCAAAATAGGTCAACCAAACAATCATGCTATGAAAATCAGTAACTCAATCAATAGCCAACCAAACTCCAGTCATATATAACCAATCGCTAGTTCACCAAACCATGGTCATTCAATTAACCTCATTCACTCAATCACCAATTTATAAACCATTAATCAACCAATCAACTGCAGTTCACACAATCGCCAGTTCACCAAACACAAGTAACTGAATTGCCAGTTCAGCCAACACCAGTCATACAATCAGTCACCCAAACACCACTAAAGATCACATCAATAAACTCCAGTCAACAAAATAGCACTTACCATTAAATCATGAGTCCAACAAACAATGGTTATCCAATCATCATAATCTAGTCATCCAGTAAACACCAGCCAACCAATCAGCTCAGTCACCCAGCAATAGTTACTCAATCACCAGTCCTCCCAACAACAGTCGTCCAATCATGACTACTTATTTATTAACCAATCAATGTAACATTGGTCATCCAATCAACACCAATCAATTAGCACCAATTACATAATCACCAGTCCACCAAACACAAGTAACCAAATTGCAAGTCCACCTAACAGCAGTCATACAATCAGTCACCCAATCACCACCAAACACCAGTTTATTAAACTCCAGTCAACCAATCAGCACCAGGCACTAAGTAATCAGTCTACCAAACACTGGTCAACCAATCACCACCAAAGACCAGTTAACTAAACTCCAATAAACCAATCAGCACCAGCCACTAAATCATCAGTCTACCAAACACTGGTCAACCAATCAATACCAGTCAACCAATCAGCACCAACCACTAAATCATCAGTCTACCCAACACTGGTTCTCCAATCAATACCAGTTAACCAGTCAGCACAAGTCACTCAAACGCAAGTACATCATAAACTTGTCATCCAATCAGCAACAGTTAATGAAATCACAAATCAAATCAAACACCAGTCACCCAGGCAGCAACAGTAACCATATAACCAATGCATTAAACACCAGTTCACTAAACTCCAATAAACCAATCAGCACCTGCCACTAAATCATTAGTCTTCCAAACACTGGTCATCCAATCAGCACCCATCACTTAAAATGCCTGTCTATCATAATCATGTCATCCAATTAACATATATCACTTAAATGTCTATCCATCATACATTGGCCATCCAATTAGCACCAGGCAACCAATCAGCACTATTCAATTCATCACAAGACAAATCAAACACGAGTCACCCAAGCAGCAATAGTCGCTCTATCACCAGTCCACCAAACACTAGTCATCAAATCACAAGTCACTTAATAACAAGTCAATCAAACATTGGTCATCCAATTAGCGCCAGTCACTAAATCACCAATCAGCCACTAAAATCGTATGCAGACACAGTTGATCACAAGAGAAAATCTTACACAGAAATAAAAAATGTCATTCTTTTGGTAAATAAACAATTGCTAAGGCTAGGTTAGCTTAGCTTTTGTTACTAGTCTAGCCCTGAAAAAAATCAGACAGTTTTTCTAAACAGACTAAACTGATAGAGTGTGTGATAACTTAGGAACACTTAATTTAATTTAATTTAATTTATACATCACTGCACAAGCCTGGATTAATCCTTAAATTGTATTGGAAATTGTGATTCCTGCTTTACGCAGCAGCATTATAACATAACCTTGTTTTTCTTTATCAATCAAAAGCTGAAATAATGAACAAATACGCCTGATAACAAATATCGACATCTAACAGACCAGACCACCAACCAGCACAGTCCTGTAATACAGCTCTAATGCAGCACTGTCCGGTCATGGAGACACATTTAGCAGATTGAGACCAGCGCACTGATTCACCTGCCTGTAGCATCCGCATGCAGAACCGTGGAGATAATCATAAATGAGTTCATTACCAAACAGCCTGGGATATAATAGAAGAGAGAGAGAGGCCAGGCAATGAAGGACCAGATGGAGTTCAATTAGGGCCATTATTACTCATAACAAGACAAGCAGATACTCTACTGAGACTCGGGTCAATGCTCTGCAACTATCTACACATCCACAGGGACGGAGAACACTTTAATACAACCCATATTAATCAAACAATCAATCCACCAAACAATCACTCAATCAATCATTCAACCAATTAACCAATCAACTAACTAACCAATCAACCAGCCAACCAATTAACCAATAAACACCAATTAATCAATCAATCAATCAATAATCCAACCACCCAACCAACCAACCATCTATCCAAACCACCAACAAACCAATAAACCAAAATCAACCAATTAACAAACAAATCTACCAAATCAACCATCCAACCAAATCAACCAAATCAACCAACCAATTAACCAATCAGCAAACAAACCAATTAACCAAATTAACCAATCAACAAACCAATTAACCAAATCAACCAACCATCCGCTATTTTCACTCAGGAAAAAATAGACGGTAACTCTCACTTAAAATGCAGCAGAATATTTACAATTTAACAAAAAAAAATAGTAAGAATTTAATCTGTTTAAGTTAAAATAAGAAATCTTCATAAATAGATTCTGTGGTGGACCTGCTGGTGTACTTTGGGTCACTGTCCTGCTGCAGAACCCAAGCACTCCTGATCTTAAGGTCACAAACTGATGGCCAGATATTCTCCTTCAGGATTGTCTGGTAAACAGCAGAATTCCTGCTTCCATCCAGCTTTAGAAATGACTTTATAACCTTTTCCAGGCTTATAGATGATCAATGACTTTGTTTTCTCATCTGTTTTTGAATTTCTTCAGATCGGGGTATAAATTGTTGCTTTTTGGGATCTTTTATCTGCTTCATGTTGTCAGACAGATTCTATTTAAATGATTCTACTTCTTGATTCTACATGTCTGGCAGTAATCAGGCCTGGTTCTGGTTAGTAGTGAAATTAAACCCAGCTTTTCAATAAGTGTGATTAATCACAGTTAATTTATTTATTTTTATCTTAATAAATGAAATAATATTTTAAAAGTGCTTTTTTTATATTGACTCAGGTTATATTTGTCTGATATTAAAGTTTGTTTGATAATCTGAAGAATCTCAATAAGATATATATATTTTTTGTCAGTGGCCCAAATTTTAACCCAGTGGGTCACATGACAAAATGGATTAGCTGGATGAACATAACCTTAATACTATGGCTGAAAAATAAAGAAAAATGCCAGGGGTTTAAATCAGTCAATCAGACTGCTGTAGCATTCTGCTCATAACTGAGTGCAGATTTATTTATGTATTTATTTGCCAATTTATTTATTTTTCCTTCTGATGTCTCCCACTGGTGTTTCCAACAGCGAGGTTCTTCCAGATGCAAAAGTCGAGCTTGTTTACTTCCCCCAAGCAGAGAACACTAAGTACAATTTCTGTTATTTGGTTTTATTATTTTCTTTCTACAATTTATTTATGTGTATTGCATTTTTTTTTCCAAAAAAAGGGCTTAAATCCACAGAACTCCTGCTGCTGGGCTGCTGTTGCTGCTGCTGCTACTGGGCTGGATTCCAGCAGTGTCAGCATGAGAGCTGAATTTCACGGCTGATCACTTACTCACACAGACGAGGGGAACAACAATGGTGGCTGGTGGTGGGGCAGGAGGTCTGACACTGTTCCTGAAGGTGCTGTGTGTGTGCCAGCTCTGAGGCAATAGTGTGCCAGGCCATGGGATAATGAGGAACATGATGAGGGGTAATCTCACCATGTTCATTCAGCTTCACAATAGCCCTCACTACAACTCCCATAATTCACCTGCACCCACTATTATCAGCCCTCACTACAACTCCCATAATTCACCTGCACCCACTATTATCAGCCCTCACTACAACTCCCATCATTCACCTGCACCCACTATTATCAGCCCTCACTACAACTCCCATAATTCACCTACACCCACTATTATCAGCCCTCACTACAACTCCCATAATTCACCTGCACCCACTATTATCAGCCCTCACTACAACTCCCATAAATCACCTGCACCCACTATTATCAGCCCTCACTACAACTCCCATAATTCACCTGCACCAACTATTATCAGCCCTCACTACAACTCCCATCATTCACCTGCACCCACTATTATCAGCCCTCACTACAACTCCCATCATTCACCTGCACCCACTATTATCAGCCCTCACTACAACTCCCATCATTCACCTGCACCCACTATTGTCAACCCCCTTACTACAACTCCCATAATTCACCTGCACCCACTATTGTCAGCCCTCACTACAACTCCCATAATTCACCTGCACCCACTATTATCAGCTCTCACTACTACAACTCCCATAATTCACCTGCACCGACTATTATCAGCTCTCACTACAACTCCCATAATTCACCTGCACCTACTATTATCAGCCCTCACTACAACTCCCATAATTCACCTTCACCCACTATTATCAGCCCTCACTACAACTCCCATAATTCACCTGCATCCACTATTATCAGACCTTAACTACAACTCCCATAATTCACCTGCACCCACTATTATCAGCCCTCATTACAACTCCCATAATTCACCTGCACCGACTATTATCAGCTCTCACTACAACTCCCATAATTCACCTCACCTTACTATGAACACATAAGAGTTTAGTGTTCAAACTCACTCAGAGTTACCAGGGACAGACGAGGAGAGTGGACACAAGTGTCGGTAATAGGGAAATTATTAATAAACTAAGAAAAAACGAACAAACCAAAATAAACAAATATCAGAAATACATAAATAACCAGGAAGGCTAACAAACGAAACAAAAACAGGAAACTGAATAGAAGAGAAAAACATGAAATAAACAAGAAATAAACAAGGAATAAATGGAGTAGAGAACCAAGGAGCATGCAATCGAGACAGGCGTAAAGACATACCAAAAAAAAAAACGACAAAAGAAACATGGAAACACCAGGAATATAAATACTCATGAATGAAAAATGAAACAGGAAACACCTAGGGACAGGTAACGAGCAGGCGGAGCAACAGGAAAATAACACACAGTCATAAAGGAGAAATATAAATAAACACGAAAAAAATATTTAAAAAGAAAAGGCAGGGAACAGGACATACCCACACTGCTCAGCCCAATCAGCTCTCCCTTCTGCCCCGCCCCTAAACCCATACATCATCTAGTGCCCCTCCCATACTACTCTTCCCATTTCTTTTTTCCTTTTTTTTATTTAAGCTGAGAGATGGTTTAGTTACCCTTTTAAAAAGCACAGAAATTATACACCATATGGACACTTTTATCTCTTAAGCTGCAAGAAACTGCTGAAGCTTTCCAAGCTTTAAATTTTCCCTCCTGCTCCTTAGGAATAACTCAGGCAGTTTTTATTGTTTTCCATGTATTTCCTGTGTAAAAATCCTCAGGATGTAATAAAACTGGTTGAGTTTAAGGTCCACAGTGAGGAAGAGGAAGGCGGGAGGGCGAGTTCTGCTATTAGGAGACGGACACGTTGACTTATTTAACGCTGCAGGTACGCGCTCGCCTGACGTATCGTTCCGCTCAAATAGAATAAGATCAATATTCACCCTTCCCTCTCATTTCCTCCCAGTCTCCTGAGGGAAGAATTACTGTTTTATGGCAGCAGAAAATCACTTTGGTGCCAGAGCCGTGCGAGAGAACGAATCACGCCACCTGCCAGAGAAAAAAAAGAAACAGAATAAAATCCACGAGGCTCATTCTTCTTCCACTGCCACCATCTCCAGGACGAGTGGGACAAAGCCAAGGCTAATTTCACGTGCCAGAATACCAACAATTCAACTGTGTATCCAAAAGTGAATAGGGATTCTGTACAGCCCATATAAAAATCTGATATATTGCAGAATATACTGCATAAATATTTCAGTCAAAACAGATCCCATTATCCAGATACTGTAGATTTTACAGTATTCTCAAGTGATTTAGTTCCTTTGAACAACACTGTTTCTATGATGAGCATGCAATCTATACAGATGTTAAGATGTACCAAAATAAAAAAATGACAAAAGAAACATGGAAACACTAAGGCTATAAAAACACATGGAGGGAAAATGAAACAGAAAACACCTAGGGACAGGTAACTAGGGGGCGGAGCTACATAACACAGAGCTGGGGCCAACACCCAGAAGAACAAACAGGCCCATATAAAAATCTGATATATAGCAGAATATACTGTATACATATTTCAGTCAAAACTGATCCCATTACCCAGATACTGTAGATTTTACAGTATACTCAAGTGATTCAGTTCCTGTGTGCCAGATACAGCTCTGGAAAAATAAGAAATCACTTAAAAATGATGAGTTCCTTTGATTTTACTAAATCAAAAACCTCTGGAATATAATCAAGAGGAAGATGGATGATCACAAGACATCAAACCACCAAACTGAACTGCTTGAATTTTTGCACCAGGAGTAAAGCAGCATAAAGTTATCCAAAAGCAGTGTGTAAGACTGGTGGAGGAGAACATGATTCCAAGATGCATAAAAACAAAAACTGTGATAAAAAACAGGGTTGTTGCACCACATATTGATTTCTGAACTCTTAAAACTTTATAAATATGAACTTGTTTTCTTTGCATTATTTGAGGTCTGAAAGCTCTGCATCTTTTTTGTTATTTCAGCCATTTCTAATTTATAAAATAAAACAACAGTGTTCATTTTACTCAAACATAAAGAGCTGTATATGGTAACATTATACAATAAACATCATGAATAAGAGTACTTATGACAGTAGAAAACAAATGTTTAAATTGTTTAATAATGTCATTATTAATGATTAACTGACACTAGTTAAGATAGTATTAAACATAACTAAATATTAATGCTTAAGAATTTTAATTCTTGCAGTTTCTGAGGCTGGTAACTCTGATGAACTTATCCTGTGTAACTCTTGCTCTTCCTTTCCTGGGGCGGTCCTGATGAGTGCCAATTTCATCATGAAGTTTTTAATGGTCTTTGCGGTGACTGCACTTGAGGATACTTTTTCTTGAAGTATTTTTTTCTTTATTTAGTTGAGTAGTTGTTGCTTCTCATAATCTGGATTCGAACATTACTCAAATATTCACTATTCACTGTATACCTGTAACTCTACCTCTTCACTACTTTACTTTAACTGATGCTCTCAAACACTTTATTAAGAGACAAGAAATTCAAGTAATTAACTATTGATGAGTTCAGCACAGCTGTTAACTGAAAGCCTGAATTTCCAGGTGACTCTACCTCATAAAGCAGAGATGTGCAAAACTGTTAAACAATTGTTTTCAGAGCAGAATGGCTCTATAATACACCTGTAGTTTACAGCATGTGGGCTGTTTCTAGCAGTGAGGAAGATCTGCTGAGTGATATGAAGCAGATGGCAGCTGTAGATCTCCTGAGTCGGGGTAAATAACCACGGCTCCTCTGTGGCTCCTGGATAAATAACAGCTCTGATCCCGCCAGGGCCCGGGGCCAGGGCCGGGGGGCCACAGTCAGCCGGGGTGTGTGTTCAGGACTGATCTGGGGCCTGCTGGTCAGCAGGACTCTGCAGGATGAGTCTATAGAGAGACATCAGCCTGTCTGATCTCTCATCAGCTGTACAAATGCATTTATTCTCTCCATTTCTCCCTTTCTCTCTCACACTTTCTCTCCTTCTCTCTCTCATGTTCTCTTTCCCTCTTTCTCTCTCTATTCTTTTCTCTCTCTCTCACACTCACTCCCTCTTTCTCTCACACTCACTCCCTCTCACACTTTCTCTCCTTCTCTCTTTGTCCCTCATGTTCTTTATTACTCTTCTCTTTCTCTCTCTTACCCTCTTCCTTTCTCTTATTCTTTCGCACTCTTCCTGCCTTTTGTGCTCTCACACCCTCTTTCCCTCTCTCTCGTGTTCTTTCTACCTCTCACTCTCTAGCTTTCTCTCTCATTTTCCCTCTCCCTCTTTCTCTATTGTGCTCTCTCTTCCTCTTTTCTCACTCTTGCTTTCTCTCTCCCTCTTTCTCTTTCTCTTTTTTTCATTTTTTTCCTCTCTCGCACTCTCCCTCCCTCTCACTCTTTCTTGTTCTCCCTCTCTCAGTTTCTCTTTCTTGCGCTCTCCCTTTTCTCTCACTCTTTTTCTTGTGCTCTTTTTCTCTCACTTTTTTTCTCTCTCTCGCACTCTCCCTCCCTCTCCCTCTTTCTTGTGCTCTCTCTCTCTCTCTCTCTCTCTCTCACTCTCTCTCTTCTTGTGCTCTCTCTTTTCCTTGAACTCTTTTTCTCTCTTGCACTTTCCCTCTTTCTCTCACGGTCCCTCTCTTTCTTTCTTGCGCTCTCCCTTTCCCTCTCTTTTAATCACACTCTTTCTCTTGTGCTCTTTTCACTCATTTGTTTTCTCTCTCGCACTCTCCCTCCCTCTCACTCTTTCTTGTGCTCTCTCTCGATCTCTCTCTTTCTTGTGCTCTTTCTTTTCCTCTCTTTTTCTTACACTTTTTCTCTTTTGCTCTCTCTCCCTCCCTCTTTTTCTCTCTCCTTCACTTTCCCTCCCTCTCTCTCATTCTTGTGCTCTCTATCTCTCTCTCTCCCTCCATTTCTCTCTCGTACTCTCTTTTCCTCTCTCTCCCTTTCTTGCACTCTCTCTCTACCTCTTTTTTCCTCACACTCTATCTTGTGCTCTCTCTCTCTCTCTCTCTCTCTCTCTCTCGGCTGTATTATTCACTGAGAGTTGAGGAGCTGAGGAGGGTCTGAGCTCACTCTGCAGAAAGTGCTGTATTGAATCTACAGGCGATTCAGACGTGTCCATCATTTCCTGATGAATGGGATGTCCTTCAGTGTACTTACAGCAGCTCATACACAGTGTTGATATGATTTGCAGTATTCATGTGGAAATGATGTACACTTTTCAATGAAGTCAATTTAGTGCAGTTCGTGCAGGCCTGCACTGCTTTACTGTGGTCAGTCTCTAAAAGAACTTTTAAATACTTGCTCTCTCTCACTGCAGTTGGTGATAAACACCTAAAAACGAATGCGAATGAAGGGAATATTGTAGACACTAAGGGTACATGTAAGAGAACATTTGAAGACCTAAACTACAGAAAGCGATTTCAGACTGGAGAAATGTAGGGAGAAGAAACAGGCCTATGTCTTTTCTCCCTAATGCAAGTTCTGTCTTTCCAGTACTTTAAAATATGATATAGATGAGATACTGATTTTAACCAACTTGACTCCAATTTATAAATACCAGATACTAGATGAAAGTTAACAGTTAACCATTATCAGTAGAAAGAATAAGATTGTAGCCTTACAAAAGTTAACAGAACAATAAATGAATATAGACCAATATGGGTAACACTGTCATATTAGAATAAAATGAATATTACAGCCAATGAAAACCCAAAAACCCAGTGTCAGAATCAGAGAATTACAATATTATATAAGACCAATTGGTACTTTTGGCAGTTTGGGCAGTTTGCCAAGTGCTGCTGGAAAATGAAATCTGCATCTCTATAAAAGTTGTCAGTAGCAGAGGGAAGCATGAAGTGCTGTAAGATTTTGCGGGAAAACAAAACTGCACTGACTTTAGACTTGATAATAAAACACAGTGGATCAACACCAGCAGATGACATGTCTCTCCAAACCATCACTGATTGGTGGAAACTTCACACTAGACCTCAAGCAGCTTGGACTGTGTGTCTCTCCACTCTTCCACCAGAATCTATGATGTCATAAGCAAATGAGTTTAATTCCTAATGTAATGTCTAAAATATGATCCAATAAAAGCCATCAACTCCTGTGGTGGGAAGGCCTGCCATCCATATCCTTCATACTGTGCTCCTTACCAGAACTGTGCCGCTGTCCAGGGTGCTGAAGATACAGCCTGGCCATTCAGCACCACCGTCATGGACAGCACCCAACATTATGTGGCTAATGCCCAGTTCATACTACATGATTTTAGGTAGGTTTTCCAGTCGCAGACTGTTTTTTTTTAGATTGCCAATGGAAACCTTTGCTCTGTGGCAGGGGCGTCGCCTGGCCTGAGCTTCCGGGGCTTTAGCCCCGAATAATTTTTCAATAGCCCTGAATCGTTAAGTTCAGCTCAGCTGTTTTATTAATGAGGAGACAGGCCACTGAGCGCTGTGTGAATGAAAAATCTTTTAATGCCAATTACGGTGCCGGTTCAAGGACAAAGTTCCGCCTTTTAGGAGAAAGAGCCAATCAGCTTGCTGGTTTTGCGGAGAATTAACTGGGCTAAGCCCTGGATCTTTACATATGCCCCTGCTCTGTGGACTGCTGAAAGACTCTCACCAAGCCTTTACCGATGATATGTTATGCCATTGATTCTGCTTAGTTCAGTCTGCCATTTAATCAGCTTCTTATCTAGCAGGTTTAATATCTAGAATATGGTTTTGGTTATCTGACCTTATGTACAGAATATAGATTGTGTATTATTTTTATTTTGCAGGTCTGATCTAATTATTTGAACTACTAATTGCTTTAATTAAATGTTTTACATTCTATATAACTACAGGTGGTGGATCATAAAAACGTCATTTTAGTGTGGGAGGTTTCATGGCTAAATTGGAGCAGCCTGGTGTCCAATCTTCATTAATTGCACATTATTGCACCAGTAAGAGCAGAGTGTGAATGTTCAATTAGCAGAGTAAGAGCACAGTTCTGCTCTAAATATTGCAATGCACACAACATTATGGGTGACATACCAGAGTTCAAAAGAGGACAATTTGTTGGTGCACGTCTTGCTGGAGCATCTGTTACCAAGACAGCAAGTCTTTGTGATGCATCAAGAGCCACGGTATCCAGGGTAATGTCAGCATACCACCAAGAATGACCAACCACATCCAACAGGATTAACTGTGGACGCTGTAAGAGGAAGCTGTCTGAAAGGGATGTTCGGGTGATAACCCGGATTGTATCCAAAAAACATAAAACCACGGCTGATCTACTATACTAAGAAAAAAACCCAGCTGCTCACTAGATTAAAACAATTAAATCACATCAGGGTTCTGTAAGTATTATATCAGTGTGGTGTGGTGGGGTCCAGACCCCTGCAGTTGGTGTTGGAGTGTTCGGATGGGGCCGAGGCTGTTTTAAGTTACAGATCTTCAGACTCTGAGTTTCAATTAGAGGAAGAAAGCAGGTCCTGATCCTCATCCCTCACCTCTACACTTCACTGCAGGAGCTCGATAAGCCTGGACCATCAGTACAACCACCACACACACACACATACACACACACACACACACACACACACACACTTCATTCCACTATCAGGGAGGGAATTGGAGAGAGAGAGGAATTACAAAAAACTTTAAAGATTTGAAAACACATTGTTGCTGTCAGACAAAAACCTAATTTATACAGAATATCAGCCTTACAGGAAGCTTTCAATTAAAGTAATTGTGTCAGTTTGAAGCATTCCTATTGGTCCATTCATCATGAAATTTTAACGCAACATAAAGAACAACTGGCAGATTTGAGAAAGCAAGTTTATGCTTTTCATCCCCGGCCCTCTGGAAGGCGCTACAGGAGCCTCCATACTAAAGACCACCAGGTACCGGAACAGCTTCTTTCCCACGGCTGTCACACTCCTGAACTCTGCCTCCTGACATCTGAATAATAACAACGGACTGTATTCTAACACACACCAACAACACACAAACTTCACACCAAATACCAGCTCTTTTTTCCATTGTATATTCTGCCCACTATTGTATATAATGTATAAATAATCTACTCTGTTCATAATACATACTTATATTATTTATTTATTCTGTTTATACGACTTCATATTTCTAACCTGTTATAGTCTGTATATTCTCAACCTGTACATACTTATACATAGCTACAACACATTCAACAATTTACTGTACATTTGTAATATAAATATTTATTTATCTTCTGTTAAGCACTTCTGGATGGATGCAAACTTAATTTCGTTACCATGTACCTGCAACATGTGCAGTGACAAAGTTGAATTCTAATTCTAAGTAGAAAGGTGTTATCATGTGAGATAATGAACACTGGTCACCGTGCTCATAGCAAGGTGATGTGAATTATGGGAGTTTTACTGAGATTTGATAGTGGGTGCAGATGCATTATGGGACATTATACCACAGTTAGTTCTGACCCTAAATTGTTTTTGGCTGAGAGGCGTACTATGTGTGACATTATCAGCCGGTAATGCACTGTAACCAAAGCTCAGCGATTCGAAAATACGCAGTGGACAGTGCACTACAGAAGGTGGAAGTGATGGTGACCGGTGGCTTCAGGCTAATAATGTCCATGTGAACAGAAATCCCAGCATCCACATTCAATACAGAACTGCAGATCTTATAGTCAACACAGTCCTCAGTACATAATCAATAGTCCTGATTTGCTGAAATTACAATCAATTCATTAGTTCAGTTAATCAATCAATCATTAAACTAATGACTAATGAACTGATACAGACCAGGAAACCTGAGTTTAATCACATTTCTACTGAACTGCTGCTTTAATACAGGACTGACAGGGTTAAAGAAGTGCTGCTGCTACACTAACAAACAGGGCCATACAGAATCAACGGAAAGGTAAAATAGGAAAAGAAAAAGAAAGAAAGAGAGAAAAAAACTAATAGAAAGGGGAAAGAGAAACAATTGATGAGATGAAAAAAATAGATTTAGAGATTATGGAGTTAAATAGAAAGAGACAGAAAGGGAGGAAAGGGGAGATATAGAGAAATAGGGCAATATGAAAGGGCTGGTGGGAAGAATGGAAAAAAGGAAGCTGGAAAGGTCAAGAAAGAGAGAGCGAGAGATGGAGCTGGAATGAAAACGAGAGATCAGGAGGGAAGAAATCAAGTGTATGAGAATAAAGAAATGAAGTTAGTAAGAAACAGGAAAGAGTTAGAAAGTGGAAAGAAGAGAGAGAGACAGAAGGACAGAAGAGAAAATGCATAGAAAAAAAGGAGGAAACAGAAAGAGAAAAGGGGAAAGTGGTCAATTACGTTGTGATCACACAAAAGGGAGAAACGAGAAAAGAGGAGATGGAGACAGATGAGAAAAAAGAAAGAGAAAATGAAAGAGAAACGTCAGTGATGAAGGAAGATGATTAGAGATAAGAAAGAAGTGATAGAAAATAGAAAAGAGAGAAAAGACTGATAAAGGAAGACAGGAAGAAATAAGAAAAACAAGGAAACAGAAAGAGAAATAAACGGAGATTTCAAATGAGAGATACAAAATGATAATGGAAGAGAAGTAGAGATAAAAATATAGAGATACGAATAATAAGGAAAATAGAAAGAGAGATGAATGATAAATGGAGATTAGTAAAAAAAAGAAAAGAAAAAGAAGAAAATGGAAAGAGCGATAAAAGAGTGATAATGTAAGAGAAGTAGAGATAAGCAAAAAGAAACAGAAGGAAGAGTGATTAAAGGAGAAAAATTGAGCTAAGAAAACAAAATAAAAAGAGAGAAGAGAGAGTGATAAAGGAATAGAAGTAGAGATAAGAAAGAAGAAAGTAGAAAGATTGAAAAGAGTGGTAAAGGAAGATAGCTATAAATAAGAAAAAGAAGGAAAAAAAGGTGATATAGGAAGAAAGACATGCTTGAATTGAGAAAAAGAACAAAGAGGGAGAAATGCTATGCTATCTAAGGCCTGTGCTGTATACTGGGGCGAAGGATGGAGGGATGGAGGGATGGAGGACGAGGCTCGGCTCCTGCCGCCTGTTTCCAATCTATTGTCTCATCTCTGCTCAGCCCCAACGGCTCTATTGATCATAACTGCAGCAGCGGAGGACACCGTCTCCATACGGCCGGCCGGACATTACACCTCCCCCATCCCCCACCGTCCCCCCGTCCCCCACCGTCCCCCCGTCCCCCCATCCCACAATCCAATCCTGTTACCTATCCGCCGCAAAATAGAGGAGAAAAGCCGCATTCTTATTCCGGAGAGGAGCCGGACAGACTGTTAAAGAGCGGCGGCTTCATCTCACACTGCAGAATACACAACCCTGCACAATTCACTCACAGACACAATATCGGAAACACCAGATAAACATGCTGCCAGCACAGCCTGTAAACCTGTACAGATAAAACATGCTCACATTTACATTCTCACACTTTTACACCACAATCACACTGGTGAAAACACGACTGTTGGACCTGTAGGGGACTAGTAGTGCATTAAATCACCATTTTCAATTGAGTTCAGGACATTTATGTTGGAAAACTTTCCAAAAATTCAGGGAATGTTAAATAATGTCTCAACTTATTCCCAACTGAAAAAAGTTAAGACACTATTAATCATTACTAAATGTACTAAAAATGCTTAAGAATATTATAAATAATAATGAACTGAGAAACACTGTTAATAATTTATGGGTTTTAGGATTAATAATGTCTTAAATAGAGTCAAAAATAATTACTTGAGTTGAATTAATGTATTCTTATTGTAAAGTGCTACAAATAAACGCAAACACATTTTTTTTTTTTTTTACAGAAAGTCAAACTACAGTAGGGTAACCAAAAACAACATCAAGATTAGAGGTTAGAACCAATCAAAATCTGCATTTTAGCTGGAGGGCAGGACAAATGTAGTGGTAAAACCAATCAAAACCTTTTTATTAGGGATTGGACAACAGCCAACCAAAATCATGAAGTTAACAGACAGACTGTCAAACTACAGTGGGATAACTTTATAAGGGGGTGGGTCAACAGTCAAGTCTACAGGTAGAACCAATCAAAATCTGCACTTTACCAGACATACAGTCAAACTACAATAGGATAACCAATAAAAACCTACATTTTATTTGGATTTTTATTTGGATTTTTATTTTATCTGGATTAGAGGTAGAACCAATCAAATCTGCATTTTAGCTGGAGGACAGGACAAATGTAGAGATACAACCAATATCCCTTTTTTCTGAAGAGTGGGACAAACGTAGAGGTAGAACCAATCAAATCTCTGCATTTTAGCTGGAGGGTGGGACAAATGTAGAGGTAGAACCAATCAAAATCTGAATTTTAGCTGAGGGGGGGGGGGCAATGTAGAGGTAGAAACCAATCAAAACTCTGCATTTTAGCTGGAGGGTGGGACAAATGTAGAGGTAGAACCAATCAAAATCTGAATTTTAGCTGGAGGGTGGGACAAATGTAGAGGTAGAACCAATCAAAATCTGAATTTTAGCTGGAGACAGTCAAACTACAGTAGGATAACCAATAAAAAGCTACACTTTATTTGGGGAGAGGGGGCAACAGTTAAGCTTAGGGAAAGAACCAATCAAAATTTGCATTTCAGTTGAAGGGCGGGGATGTAGTTGTAGAACCAATCACAATCTTAATTTTAACAGATCCAACTGCAGTAGGAAAACCAATAAAAAGCTGCACTTTATTTTGGGGGGTGGGAACAACAGTCAATCTTAGAAACAGAACCAATCAAAATCTACATTTCCTCCGGGGGCAGGACGAATGTAGTGGTAAAATCCGTCAAAATATTTTTATTTTATGGGAGGGGGGAGGGGCAACAGTAAAGATAAGAGGTAAAATCAATCAATCAAAATCTGCATTTCAGCTGGAGGGTGGAACAAATGTAGAGGTAGAACCAATCAAAATCTGCATTTTAGCTGGAGGGTGGGACAAATGTAGTAATAGAATCTATCAAAATCTTGATTTTAACAGAGAGACAGTCAAGCTACAGTAGGGCAACCTTATAAAAAAAACATACACGTTATTTGGATGGGTGACATAACAGTCAAGATTAGAGGTAGAACCAATCAAATCTCTGCATTTTAGCTGGAGGGTGGGACAAATGTAGAGATAGAACCAATCAAAATCTTAATTTAAACAGACAGACAATAAAAAACTACATTAGAATAATGAATAAAAAGCTACACTTTATTAGGGGTTGAGTTACAATAACTATAACACTTAAACATAAAAACTACATGTTATTTAGAGGGGTGGGAGCAACAGTCAAGCTTAGTCAACCAATCAAAATGAACATTTTAGCAGGAGGGCGGAGCAAATGTAGTTGTAGAACTAACCGAAATCTTTATTTTAAATGACAGTCAGTCAGACTACAGTGAGATAATTTTATTGGCATAATTACATGCAAATCTCCTGTGCTTTTCCATTTCTCCACAGAAATAATGTTTTTTTTTATTATATTTTAAAACTATCTTTTCACCAGACTCTTCATTTCCCGAAATTTTTGCCCAATTTACACAGTGCTGTTATTCATTTTCCTCTTGTGTTGAGGTACACTGTGAATTGTTTTATCCTTCAAATCTTTCAAAAAGCTCTGACTGCATTTACGATTCCTGAGTCCTTCAGTCTGAAACAGCCTTCAGTGATTTAATGACAAAGAAATGCAGCCATAACTCCTTAATTATTTTCTATATGTATTGTAAAAGTCTGGTGTAAGTTTGGTTTAAATTCCTAAATTCCTAAAAATTAAACTGCAGTACAATCAGACTCTATAAACACCCTACACCGTTTATAACCTCTGTGTTCGATGGTCTGTGAGGAAGAGAGCGTGTGGAGATAAATAAAGTGTACATCAGTAATGATTAGTGTAATGAGTGACTAACTGAATTAATGAACTGATTGTAATTTCAGCTGGATCAGCAGCATCGATTCTCTGGCTGAGACGTGTCTCTCCTCCACAGTGTCTGGATTTTGCTTATTCTGTTTTGTTCCAGAGCTAGAGTGGCGTTTAATATATAATTTGACTTAAATCTTTATTTGTTTAGAGCTTTTCACAATAACAGAAATCTGGGTGATGACAGTATAAAAAACACTGTCAAGAATGAGTCAAGACAGAAAAGTGAACCTCCTTTTCTATCAGCAGACATTAAAACAATATTACAACAAAAACTACTATAAATATTGATAAGTAAAAGAGTAAATTGTAATGGAAAATTGGAAAATTTATAAAATATAGATAAAGTACAAATAAAGTATAATTTTGGACTCTAGACTGAACAAAAGCAAAAGAGATGGTGTCCAATTTTAGTGATCTAAAAGCCAGCACTCGATCGTGCATCATGCAGCTGGATTACGGGCATGTCAGTGCGTCTTTGCTATCAAAACGACGGGAAAAGTACACCTTGCACGTCTCGAAACAAGCAAAATGCATGTACTAATTCTAATACTAATAATTCATTATGCACTCTAAAAAAAAAAAAAACAGAGGTACGATATGAGTACTTTTTTGCACTCTTTATAATTGTACCTTTAAAGATTTGTACCATTTAACCAGCCATGGTACATTCAGTACTCTGTATCACTGTACTAATAAATAATATATATTTTAATTGCACCTTTTTTTGTTTATTTGAAAGCCAGACAATTGTTAATCATCAAGTTCCTGACACATATTCAGTAAATAATAATCTTTATAGGCACAAAAAACATGGGTACCACTGAAAGGTACTTTTTTGTACCTCAATATAAGGTACAGCCCCAGCGACAAGCTTTCTTAGTGTGTGAGGGAGTTTTAGGCATAACGTATAATAAACCAATCAGAGTGTCACTTGCTCATCATTCCCTTTAAGAACCAGGTGAGCTCTGACATTGGCATATTGCTATTTTAATGGCGCAGCTACCTGAATGTGTCCAGCACTTCTTAATTATTCTCATAGCTGCATGTCTTTTTGTGTGCGTAGCGAGTGGGGTATACATGTGTTGGGGATGCAACTGTGTTGACAATTCACTACCAAGATAGCAATGAACGTCTGACTGTTGACGGTTGTCTGTCATCTGTCTAGGTTGTATTCAGTCAGTGGCGCACCTGTGTTTTCTGTTGCCAAGATAGACAAGCAATACACCAGAAATGTACCTGAACACACCTCATTTGCATCAGTGTAAATATATATTTACAAGCACTGTTGCTATTTAAACAATGCAGGTATGCCGGTCACAATTTGAACGATTTGTACAATAAATGGACATTACTTCAATTATTTTGATAATCTTGTTTCTGGAATATAATCAAGAGGAAGATGGATGATCACAAGCCATCAAACCAAACTGAACTGAACTGAACTTGAATATTTGCACTAGGAGTAAAGCAGCATAAAGTTTTCCAAAAGCAGTGTGTAAGACTGGTGGAGGAGAACATGATGCCAAGATGCATGAATTAAAACTGTGATTAAAAACCAGGGTTATTCCACCAAATATTGATTTCTGAACTCTTAAAACTTATAATAAATATATAAACTTGTTTTCTTTGCATTATTTCTTTTCGTTATTTCAGCCATTTCTTATTTTCTGCAAATAAATGCTTTAAATGAGAATATTTTTATTTGTAGTTAGGGAGAAATTATGTCTGTAGTTTATAGAATAAAACAACAATGTTCATTTTACTCAAACATAAACCTATAAATAGCAAAATCAGAGAAACTGATTCAGAAACTGAAGTGTTTGTTGTCTTTAAATTACAATAATATTGTTATCGCAAATAAAGCTTAGTGTGACTTATTAGCATAATTGCAGGCGGAAGGAGTGAAAACAGACTGTTGTCAGGGTGTAAGATAGCAATAAACATCACAATGTGCTTTGTGTGTGTGTGATATCTCATGACTCAGTGTGTCTGTATTTGACGTAGCTTTGCAGTACTGACATATGGGCCTCAGTAAGTAAGCAAGCTGTACTCAAAAGAGCGAGAGATAGAGAGATAGATAGAGAGATAAAGAGAGAGAGGCCTCTGAGGTAAACCTGTGGTGTAGCTCTACCCTGCTGTTCGTACCTTCTGCTGTTACAGACTGACAGCTCCACAGCGTCTCTGCCCCAAGACACACACACACACACACACACACACACATTTCCTCAGACTCACACCACTCACTGCAGCCTGAGCGATGAAAATGTGCAGTTTTACAGCTAATTCCAGCATTTCTAAAACGACACCCACCTTCATTAACACCCTGCAGAACTGAATTAAATTCATTTCCGTATTTCCGGCTCTTCACTGGCACCAGAAACACGAGGAGGACATGTGCTTCGAGCTTCGCCAGCGCCTGCCTTCCAACGTTTGGGAATATTAAATTATAATGGTGTAACAACGCTTCCAAAAACAAGAAAACATGCACAGTGGAGAAGAAGAGGCGCTGTATTAATTACCATATCTAATGCACCCTCTTTATTTAAGCGATGCCATAAAAAAAAACACTTTAGCTATGGAGCTGCTAAAGGAAGCTCACACGGGTTGCCAGATTAAGACAGAGTGGCCAGCAACGAAGAGTCTATATATACACACACGATTGCATTGTTCAAACTACCCATCTCTAATAGTAGAGTAGAGAGTCTATTAGAGTATTAGTGGTAGCTTGCGGTACAGCTAAATGACCCAGCTATGGTTAGCAACCTTACTGAAACTTACTGATTACCTGTTCAGCAAAAAAGAAATAAATATATATATATATTTATATAAATATATATATATATATATATATATATATATATATATATATATATATATATATATATATATATATATATATATATATAGTCAGCTCACCCGTTTCCATTGCTAAAGAACACTGTTGGCATGCTGTTGTATATACCAGGCAACCTGGGGTGTGGAAATGGGACTAGGTAAATGGCGATGAGCAGATTCGAAGGCTACATGTTACACAGATTATATATATATATATATATACACACACAATTGCAATGTCCAAACTACCCATCTCTAATAGTAGAGTAGAGTAGAGAGTCTAGTAGTAGTGGTAGCTAGTGGTAGTGGTAAATGACCCAGCTATGGTTAGCAACCTTACTGAAACTTACTGATTACCTGTTCAGCAAAAAAAAAAAAAAAAAAAAAAAGTCAGCTCACCCGTTTCCATTGCTAAAGAACACTGTTGGCATGCTGTTGTCTATACCTGGCAACATGGGGTGTGGAAATGGGAGTAGGGAAATGGCGATGGGCAGATTCAAAGGCTACATTTTACACAGATTCACGCAGCGCCTGCCTTCTAACGTTTGGGAATATCAAATTATAATGGTGTAACAACGCTTCCAAAAACAAGAAAACATGCACAGTGGAGAAGAAGAGGCGCTGTATTAATTACCATATCTAATGCACCCTTTTTCCACTCTTTAAAGCCATGCCATACAAAAAAAAAAAAAAACACTTCAGCTATGGAGCTGCTACAGAAAGCTCATGCAGGTTGCCAGATTGAGACAGAGTGGCCAGCAACGAAGAGTCTATATATACACGATTGCAATGTCCAAACTACCCATCTCTAATAGTAGTAGTAAGAGTCTAGTATTAGTGGTAGCTAGTGGTAGAGGTAATTGACCCAGCTATGGTTAGCAACCTTACTGAAACTTACTGATTACCTGTTCAGCAAAAAAGATATATATATATAGTCAGCTCACCCGTTTTCATTGCTAAAAAAATACTGTTGGCATGCTGTTGTCTATACCTGGTAACCTGGGGTGTGGAAATGGGACTAGAGAATTGGCGATGGGTAGATTCGAAGGCTACATGTTACACAGGTTTATGTGACCTACTGCACAGTTCAAATAAGAAAACACTAGCTGAAGCTTTGCTAACAAGAGCTGCCAGTGCTTTATTTCAGCATGCTTTAATATGAGGAAAAGAGAGACTCCGCCCACATAACTGATGACAACAAAATGTAGTAATGTTCTTTAATCCTTTCACTAAACTGCAGAATGAAACCAAAACTAACCAGATCAAGGACATATACCTTGATGCAGACCCTTATTTATTCTAATCTATACCAAAATAACTCTTTCCCTTTCAGATTGCTGCAAAGTGCTGCAGTGTTGGAAGGTGAAGGCTATATTCCCATCATACAAGTGCTTGGATGTTTCTTAGTTGTTGCCATGGTGTTGCTATGGTGTTACTAAGTGGTTGCTGCGGTGTTGCATAGTAGTTAGTGTATATATATATATAATTTTTTTTTTTTTTTTGCAAGGCAGTTGCTATGATATTGCAAGTGAGATTGTCATTTGTCTTTGTCATGCATGGAACTCCAAAAGCGTCTGAAACTGAATTTATCGAAATGTTTATTACTGTATTTGAAGCTCCTATCTATATCTACATCTATATCTCAAGCACTAACTACATTTTATCAGGATTGACTATGGTCATGTACAAATAAAATCAAGCATATAACCCTCGCCTTAACCTGCACCTAACAAATATTTAAATTGAATCTGCAGTAAAATATGAGTTCTGTAGATAGATGAATCGATTGATGTAGACAGATAAATAACTGAATAGAAATGAAGGACATTGCACAATACAACCATACCCAGCTGAGCCAGACTCATTTCTATAGCGTGATTATTGCTAAATTCATTTCAAAGGCAATTTATCCAAGATCAAAGTAAGAATTACAAGGCTACAGTGAGTGAATAGGTTTTGCTGGAGGTAAATTTCACCTCTCCTTGATGGTCAGTTGGAGGATAAGGTTTGCAGAGAGTCGTCAAGTCTGATAGTCATTTATATTTTAGTATGAACATATTTTAGTATGGTAAGGAGAGCTTTTAGCCAATGAGAATGAAGCTCAGCCATCATCAGGCTGTCTCAGGTCAGAGGCATCAGAAGCATCATTTAAAGAAAAAGATGCATTTTTCTGCATTCTGGTTTATTTAAACAGCTAAATACCTAATTTTTCCTACAAAATTGATTTATTTAATTACCATTTTAGACTCAGACACAGCTCCCTTGTCAGCAGCTCTAACTCTGTGCAGCTCACTGGGCTCCTAACCTGTATTTAGATATGTATCTCTCTCCTTTCTTTCACTCCTTTCTTCTTCTCTCTCTATCTCCCTTTCCTGCTCTTTGTCGCTCTTTCATTCCTTCTCGTCCTCATCTCTCAATCTCACTCTTCCTCCCTCTTTCTCACCCTCTCTCAGTCTGTCGTTCTCTCTTTCTATCACTCCTTCTCTCTCTCTCCTACTTTCCCTCCCTCATCTCTCTCTTTTCTCTTTCTCTATCACTCTCTCATCCTCTCTCTTGCTCTCTCTCTCTCCTCTCTCTCTTTCACTCCCTTGTCCCCTGTTACGTCTTATTTCTCTCTTCTTCTCCCTGTCTCTTTCCATTCCTCTATCCCTCTCTTTTGTGCTCTCTCTCTCTCTCCCCTGTCACTTATCCTCTCTCTCACTCATTATTTTTCTTTTCTTCTTTCTTCCTTTCTCCCCCCTCTCTCTCTCCTTTTTCACTCTCTCATCCTTTCTTTCACTCATTATTTCTCCCTTCTTCTCCCTCTCTCTCTCCCTTCTTTTCTCTCCCTTCCTCTCAGTCTGTCACTCTCTTTCTATCACTCCTTCTCTCTCTCTCTCTTACTCTCCCTCTCTCTTTTTTCTCTATCACTCTCTTATCCTCTCTCTTGCGCATTCTCTCTCTCCCCTCTCTCTTTCCCTCCCTCGTCCCCTCTCACTCCTTATTTCTCTCTTCTTCTCCCTGTCTCTTTCCATTCCTCTCTCCCTTTTTGTGCTCTCTCTCTCCCCTCTCACTTATCCTCTCTCTCTCTCATTATTTCTCTTTTCTTCTCCCTTCCTTTCTCCCCCCCTCTCTCTCTCTCTCTCCTCTTTCCTTTTTCACTCTCTCATCCTTTCTTTCACTCCTTATTTCTCCCTTCTTCTTCTTCTCACTCCCTCTCTCTCTCCCTTCTTCTCTTTTGCGCTCTCTCTGTCCCCTTTCTCTTTCACTTTCTCATCTTCTCTCTTACTCCTTATCTATCTCTCTCTCTTATCCTCTTTCTCTCTCACTCTCTTATCCTCTTTCTTACTCTTTTCTCTCTCTCTCTCTCTCTCTCTCTCTCTCTCTCTCTCTCTCTCTCTCTCTCTCTCTCTCTCTCTCTCTCTCTCTCACTGCTTCATACTGCCCCACACATGCTTCAGAAATTAGTAAATTAAAATGTGTAAACACAAATAAACTATTGTACAAATAAAAAAGGCCTTTCTAAAGTGTTATTAAATGACAGCAAAATTCAACTACATTATATTACAGTTTTTCCCAAATGTTTAAACGCATTTCTAGAAACTTGGCTCAGTTTCTCAAAACTCTAAACACAAACTGAAAATGATTAACTGCTTTGTTGAAGCTTATCTCTTACAGAGCATTAAATAAACACTGACAGGATAAATTCAAAGCACTGTTATCAGAAGTATTTGGTTATGTTTTTGACTTCATCAGGCCACTGTACAAATTAAAATGCATACAAGCATACAAATGTAAGCTGTTTTTACTGTATGTAGTTTGTTGCAAAACTGTTATTGTCACTTATGTAAACACAATGAGAAACATGAGGAACAAAAATATATTTATTATTTTTATTATGTATTTTATTATATATTTGAAGGTCAGTGATTCTTAGGTGAGCAAGCTGTACTAAATGATGCAGTGTGTGTTTAGTGATTTGTAAAGCTGTGATTTAGAATGATATTTGAGTGAGAACATGTGGAATTGTGTTTAGAGTTTAGCAGTTTGAAGATACAATGTTGACACATGAGCTTCATGTTTTTGGACTTGTGTGCATAGTTCCTCATTTTGAGCGCACACAATGTGGAAAAACTGTACAGTTTAAAATTATGGGGGTTCAAATGAATAATTATGAAATGCAAAGAAGACACATCCGCTCAGATTTAATGATGGAAATTGCTCATGTCTCGACTTGTACAGCTTGTGAGAAGCAAATAGTGAAACTGCCTCTAAAGCCGCCAGACACATCACACTCGTGAGATAGTAATGGAGTGTGTCATCATCACGTGCTGACGGTTTCCACACACAATCTAAACAAATAAAAACTAATCATACCGAGCCAGGAATCAACTGGTGTGCAGAGCGCCAGATAAAGTCAAACAAGCTTACTGTAAAGTGAGAGAAATTCACCCATTTTACCTGAGAATCCTCAAACGCTGACTCTACAGCCGACCAATCCAAACCCAGCGAGGAACTTCAGGTAGAAGTTCAGCTATCCAATACAACGAGGGTTTCGCCAGTTTCCAGTTTGTCCACCAGTTCTCCTCCATCTTGAGTACAACCAGGCCTTACTCCTGCTCAAGCTTTCGATCCTAATCCAGAGGCCTTCCTGTAAACACTCTGCCACATGTAGAGCTCAGAAAAAGAGAGATCACCCCAAGTGGCTGGAGTTTGTACTGCAAACAATTGCTCTACACTATTTTCTTCACCACAAACGTCTCCATTTATATCTAGTCATACTCAAGTACAAAACCACAATTTCTACCATTTCTTTCAATTGGAAGAGGTCAAAATACTAGAAACTAAACCTCAAAATACCATTTTAATCATTTTTGAAACCACTGATACAATCTGATAAAAATCTAATTGACAGTTTTATAGTGTTTGGCTCCATAATGCATTAAAAAGTGCTGCTGCTCTTGCGCATATCTCCTCTTGTGCATATCTCGACTACCGTGCTGACTATCCTCTGCTCACAGCATAAAAATAGAGATTATTTGCTTTCTTTCTTAAAGGCCAGGACTTCATTTATAAATTAAAACAAGGAAAAAAAGACAGATAGATAGATAGATAGATAGATAGATAGATAGATAGATAGATAGATAGATAGATAGATAGATAGATAGATAGATAGATAGATAGAGAGATAGATAAGTATCCCTTGTATCACCTACACTTATAGCCTGTATATTGCTAGAAAATTCACAGAAGATCCCATATGTATTAGCATACATTTGTGGATTGAACAGCAATTTTTTATTGCAATAAAAGATCTAAAGTGATTATTAGACATTTTTAAATAATAAAAAAGAGTAAAATAAAGTTGTGTATCACCTACACTTGTAGTCCGTATATATCTGGATAATTAAAAGAAGTAATTGTATTTATTAACTTGCATTTAAGGATTGCACAGCAATGTTTTATTGCAATAAAGTATCTAAAGTGATTAATAGACATATTTACCGTACTTTATTGTAACTATGAGATGCGCTATCAATGAACGTCTATTTTCTGGTCTATTTTCATATATAAGGTGCACCGGATTATAAAGCACATTAAGTAAGACACTAGTAAGGATGCCTACATCAAAGTGAACAAGGGTGTCACCATGTTTCCCTTCTAATGGGGAAGCGCCTAAATAAACAAAACTATAATTCTTTAAAAAGTGCTTTCTTTCATAGTCAAACGAGTGATGGATGTTAATCTATACAAATATCTTCCATTTATTTACAGTAAGCTTAGATTTCCAATATTTTGTCTAAGAGTGAGTTTTCAGTGAAGTTTCTCCAGCAGCACTAAGGCTGGGAGCAGCATGCAGCACTAGCATTAGCATTAGCCGCTAACCACAGCATTAGCGGGACGTAAATGCTTGCCGACAGCGCTAGACTGAGGAACCCTGAGTGTTCCGCTAACACAGGGCGCTATCAGTTAGCGGTTTGCTCCACATAGCTTGTTTTAACACAGTAAACACGCAGAATACAATAAAATATACTCGCCTCTGAATGAGAGCTAGCAAAAGAGCTAGTGCTACAGTTAGCGGTTAATGCTAATGCTAATGCTGCTGCACCCAGCTTAGATTTCCTATATTTTGTCTAAGGGTGGGTTTTCACTTTTAAGTTTTTCCAGCACTAAGGCTGGGTGCAGCAGCATTAGCATTAACCGCTAACCTCGGCGCTAGCTGGACTTTGATGCCGCACAATAGTGCTAGACTACCCAGGGCGCTATCAGCTAGCAGTTCGTCCCACATAGCTTGTTTTAACACAGTAAACACGCAGAATACAGTACAATATACTCGCCTCTGAATGAGAGCTAGCAAAAGAGCTAGCGCTGTGGTTAGCGACTAATGCTAAAGCTGCTGCACCCAGCCTTAGTGCTGGAGAAACTTCACTGAAAACACACCCTTATAACTCTGTACTTCAGTGGAGTGGCTTTACAGTTTCTTAATATCTGACTGGTAGAATTCATAAATAAATCTCACCAAATTATAAGGCGCACTTTGGTTAGTTTTTGGGAAAATTAAAGGATTTTAAGTGCACATTATAGGGTTTTGTATCACCAAAACCTATAGCACGTATATAGCTGTGTCTTTCAAACAAGAAACCATATGTGATAACTAGCATTTAAGGATTGCACAGCATTTTTTTTTTATTGCAATAAAGGATCTAAATTGATTATCAGACAGTTTAAGCATCTGTGTATTATTACAGACAGCACATATCTATAAATATTGGTCTGTTCTGCAGACTGAACTGAATTGCATCATGGCTTTCTGAAGCCAAATCACTCCGAACAGAGCAAAATTGCTTCTGAAGTGAATCAAAAACCTTCGCCTCAACCAGCGAATTACAAACAGGCCTGTGATTCACACCATTAATCTCTCCAGAAGTCACAGAGTATGGGTGATCACAACAAAACACACACAAAAATACAGAAAAACACAAATACCTGTACATAATACTGAGTACAGACTGATGCATTACTGTAGAGCCTGTAGGCCACTAATTAGTAGTGAATATACACAGTACGAATTGTGTTAAAGCACTCAAACCAGAACCGGCGTTTCCTGTCAGACTCGTTTCCTGTCAGAGATGCTCAGTTTTTCTCTCTGTGTTAATTAGAGCACTGTTTGTGGCACCGATCAGAAAACTCTAGCTCTAATTAAAGTCTATTTAAGCTTTGTGTACACTACACAACATTTAAAATCTCAGCAGATCATGACTGAGACTGGATATCTCACAATGTCCCACTCATATTTTTAGATTTAGCAAATAAAAAAGAACTACACATAAAAGGAGTAGTGATAATACACTACATTAGGGTGTTTTATCCTCTTAGTCTAAAAATAAGAGAATAATTTGATGATAATTTGAGATTTGACTGCTAAATGTGATTGCTGGGCTGCACTGAGGCACAAATATGTGATTTTGATTCCACGTGAGGCTTAAGAACAGTTGTAAATCAGCTTCTACAATGAGATGGTCTCTTTTTTTATGTTTTAGATGCGCGTAAGTGCATGAAATCCTGATTCACAGAGACATTCTGGATGCTGGATGTTAATCTACACAGATTTCTCTTCTGAAAACTGTTTATTTGTTTATGTACAGTAAGCTTAGATTTGCAGATTTCCACTAAGGCTAGGTGCAGCAGCATTAGCATTAGTGGTTAGCCATGGTCATCGCCAGTAATTATACAACAGTTAGTTCCGACCTCACAATCTGATTGGTTGAGAAGTGATCTAGCCGTGATGATATTTCGTGATAACTAGGGCTGAACGATTAATTGCATTTGCGATAATCTCGCGATATTTTAAAACGCGATTCTCTAACCGCACTGGCTGCGATTTGACTGGTCACGTGACTTGGGAGCGAGCCAAGCCGAGGACGAGCGGAGCATACCCGAGCAGAAGGCAGGGAGGTGGAGAAGTGAAGCCAACACAGCGCACTTTAGGGCGTTTTCACACCAGCACTATTTGGTCCGGTTAAAACGAACTCTGGTCCGTTTGTAACTTTAGTGCGGTTCGATTGAGCAGGTGTAAAAACAGTAATCGCACTCGGGTGCGGATCAAAAGAACCGGACCGAGACCACCTCCTCTAGGTACCAAACGAACTCTGGAGCTGTTCGCTTGTGGTGAGAACGTGATCCGGTCTCGATCGGATCCAGCTATTAAATATAAGCCATTTATTTGAGCTAAACTGCTGATAAAGCAAGCATAGTTTAAACTAATATATTAGCTAGATAACGCTAATTACCACAGCTGTGAACAAACACTGTGTCCATGCACGCGCTGCATTCACTGCTCTGTTTATTATGTATAAATCTGCGCTGCATGCAGAAACACTGTGTTTGAAAGTGCAGCGTTTCAGCGTTCAGTGTTAAAGCACAGATATTTGCGCTGGAACACAAAATCTTCTCGCTGTATTTACTTTTTTCGTATATTTATATTTAATGTACTCCCGTGTCAGACAGCTCTGACCAATCAGAGGACACAGGCTGCTCGCGTGGTTTATTGATGCGCATTTTGGTGCGTTTACATTTATGCCTATGGGAAACCAGACCGAACAGAGCGAGAAAACGCTCCAAGTAAACGAACTCATTAGAAACGAACTACAGGTGTGAACACGCCCTTGTTGCACAATGGCTTCAGGCTCGACAGAACACATCAGTTGTGTAGAATTACTTTGGCTTTAAAAAAGAAGATGCTGCTCAACGTCAGGTACTGTGCTAAACGTGCCTTGCTACTGTTGCTACGACGCGAGGTAACACTACAAACCTTTTTCAGCATTTAAAAAAACACCACAAAGCCTCGTGTGGTATTTGCAAGGCTAAAATGCCAACGACCAGTGCTGCATCTTCAAATACAGAAAATAACGAGTTGGTTAAAGCAGATTCTCTTTATGTTTTTTGCACTTTAATTTTTCATGATGTTACTAGCTGGAGAGCAGTAAGTTAAAGTAAGTTAACAATCTATTGTTTTTCCTAATTAAAAAAAAATGGTGAAAAGGAAAAGCTATTTATGTATTTATTTTTCTATAAAAAAAACAAATGGTGAAAAGGAAAAGCATAGATTTTTTTGCTTTATTGTTATCTGTGCTTTAAATAAATCTGACATTGTTTATTATTAAACAGATTGATTTATTGCTTCTGTTGTTGAAAAATACTTGAGAAGACAAAAAAAAGCGCATTTTAAATCGCAATCGCAATTTATAGATAAAAAATTGCAATTAGATTATTTTCCAAAATCGTTCAGCCCTAGTGATAACATCACAGCCTTCTCACACTAAACCTGTATCTCTCCGCCGACACGTTGCCGAGTAACGGCGTATATACACAGGACACCCGCAGCAGCGTTAGCTTAGCACAGGCTAGCGCTCAGCCGCGGCACGCTCGCCCGCAGCGCAGGCTCGTCTTTCGTGGAAAAAAGGGAAAGAAAATCGCTCGGTTAATGCCGTCTGACAGCCAGAACGGTAACTTAACCAGCCAGGCTAGGCTAAGCTAAGTTAATGCTGAGCTAAAGTAAGCTACGCTAACCTAACCACAGTCCAGCCGGCTAGCTAAAACCAACACCACCCAGGAAAACAAGCAGAAATGCTAAAATTCACGGCTTTCACCTGAAGACGACTCCACGGAGCAGGAGAGGAGAGTATTAGCGTTATTTCACGCTCCTAACGTTACCATCTTCACTTATTCCTTATTTTGCTTTCAAGCTAACTTTCGTGGTGTTAGTCTGTATGAACCATACACTGTTTTGTAGTTAAGTTTCAGTTCTGTTACAGTTGTGCTGGAACTACTTTTTGGCGGAAGGCACAGTCCATATTAAAGCATATTCAAACTGAATTTCTTAAAGTTCTTTGATTTATTTTCTTTATTCATTTTGTAAAAAAAGAAACTGTTGTATAAAAGCAATAGAACACTCGAGGTCGTGTGTTATCGCTTATAAAATCACAGCCGTGATGTTATTTTGCGATAACACACTCCCTCTCGTGTTCTATTGCTTAAATACCAACTGACAGAGCTACACTGAGGAACCCTCAGTGTTCCGGTTAGCCAGGGCACTAGTAACTAGTGGTTTGTTCTACCACTAGTTACAAATATTACTGGTAAAATGGTGAAAGAGCTAGTGCTTAGCATGGTTAACAGCTAATGCTAATACTGCTCCAGCCTCGGAGCTGGAGAACTATACTGAAAATGCTGTATAACTCTGTACTTAACCAGACTAAAAATAGGAATAAAATCAGGGCTAAAATCTCATAGAGTAAACCTGGCTGTAAAGAGCCATCATTAAACATACACAGCAAAATACAGCTCTGGAAAAAAAAAATAAGAGCCAGTTTACAAAGACACTTAAAAATGATGAGTTTCTTTGATTTTAACAAATTGAAAAACTCTGGAATATAATCAAGAGGAAGATGGATGATCACAAGCCATCAAACCACCAAACTGAACTGCTTGAATTTTTTGCACCAGGAGTAAAACAGCATAAAGTTATCCAAAAGCAGTGTGTAAGACTGGTGGAGGAGAACATGATGCCAAGATGCATAAAAACTGTGATTAAAAACCACCAGGGTTATTCCACCAAATATTGATTTCTGAACTCTTAAAACTTTATGAATATGAACTTGTTTTCTTTGCATTATTAAAGTCTGAAAGCTCTGTATCTTTTTTGTTATTTCAGCCATTTCTCATTTTCTGTAAATAAATGCTCTAAATGAGAATATTTTTATTTGGAATTTGGGAGAAATGTTGTCTGTAGTTTATAGAATAAAACAACAATGTTCATTTTACTCAAACATAAACCTATAAATAGCAAAATCAGAGAAACTGATTCAGAAACTGAAGTGGTCTCTTAATTTTTTTTTCCAGAGCTGAACTCTCTCAGCAGTGTATATGAATGCTGGTGCATTGTGGAGCTGACGGCCCATTATAATCCACCCTGCCTCCATCCTGCACCACCCTGACAGCCGGATTCATCTCCAGTCCTGCTGATTTAGCACATTTCTCAATTTCTAGGAATAAATGGGGCTGAATCTCTCTCTCTCTCTTTCTCTCTCTCTTCTCATTCTATCTCTCTCTTTCTTTCTCTGTTTTTCTACGAACACATCAGCACAAAGAGATGACATCCCGCTGTTGACTGCATAGTTCCATAAATCTTATAGAATACAGACTGTATAATATGATGTGTCCAATAATCTGATGTTGCTATGAGTAGAAATTTGAAGTTTGGAGGTGTGTAGTGATTGATGAACTCTGAAGCTACATGAACTTTGGAGGTGTGTAGTGATTGATGAACTCTGAAGCTACATGAAGTTTGGAGGTGTGTAGTGATGAACTCTGAAGCTACATGAAGTTTGGAGGTGTGTAGTGATTGATGAACTCTGAAGCTACATGAACTTTGGAGGTGTGTAGTGATTGATGAACTCTGAAGCTACATGAAGTTTGGAGGTGTGTAGTGATGAACTCTGAAGCTACATGAAGTTTGGAGGTGTGTAGTGATTGATGAACTCTGAAGCTACATGAAGTATGGAGGTGTGTAGTGATTGATGAACTATGAAGCTACATGAAGTTTGGAGGTGTGTAGTGATTGGTGTAGTGACTCTGCAGAAAGTTGGTGAACTCTGTGCACTGTGCTCCTCAGCATCTGCTGACCCCGCTCTGTTATTTTACACTCACAGAGCACAGAGTGGCTGTCATTCCCAGTCTCTTCCACTGTGTTATAAGATCCCTGACAGTTGGCTGTGGAAAATTTAGTAGTGAGTAGTGAAATTTCACGACTGATGACACAACGCTGAGAAAACTATTCCAGGTGATTCTCCCTCATGAAGATTCTGAGATTTCTTCAAATATTCTTTATCTAGAGTATAAAACATATTCTGGTTGTTAGGGCTCAGCCAGTTCCCGCAGCGGCCACCAGAGGCCGCCATAAACCCACCAAGGTGGTAAGAAGGGAACCGGCTGAGAGTTCATTAGAACAGGGATCATCATTAAGGCCACCTGAAGCCAATAACGCGTCATCAGCCTCAGCTGTGGTACCGTCTTTAAAAAGGCAAGCTTCCAGCAGACTGATGTCGCAGACTTCATGCCCTGTGACCGGTAAACTAAGCTAAAATGAAAAAATAAAAGAAAGCATGCAAGGCTGAAAAGAAAAAAATAAAAGATAGCCTGCAAGGTTGAAAAGAAAAGAAATAAAAGAAAGCTTCAAAAGCTGAGAGAAAAAAAAGAAGAAGAAAGCTTGCAAAGCTGAAAAGAAAAAATATATAAAAGAAGAAAGCCTGCGAGGCTGAAAAGAAAGAATAAATAAATATATAAAAGAAGAAAGCCTGCAAGGCTGAAACGAAATAAAAGAAAGCTTGCAAGGCTGAAAAGGGAAAAAGAAAAGGAAGAAAAGAAAACAAAATAAGAGAACAGAAAATAAAAGAAAGCTTGCCAGGCAAGAAAGAGAAGATAAGGGAAAGCCTGCAAGGCTGAGGAGAAAAGAAAATTTTATTTTCTTGATTTCTGTTTCTATTTCGGTCTTTATTTTATTTTAAACAGAGGCATTATTTAGTTAGCTTTGTTGCGCCGAAAGGGCATTCTGTTGTTTATTTTCCCCTTTTTCTTTTATGCACACACAATTATAGTAAAACCCTTTTCGTTATATCTCTGCACTTGGCTCCTCCCACACCCCTACCATGACACTGGTTTGTATGTTCCTGTATAGCTTTAATATAGTCTTCAATATTAAATGTACAATATTAAAAATCATAAAAAGAAAGAAACACATTGAATTAGAAGAGATGTGTCCAAACTTTTAACTGGTACTGTATAAAAATTAGGTGTCCTCAAACTTTTCTGCTGATTCTTGTGTTTGTTTGTGTATTTGCGAGATAGTAGATATCCATACATAGTAGTGTGTGTGTATATATATATATATGTGTGTGTGTGTGTGTGTGTGTGTGTGTGTGTGTGTTAATGGCTGTTTCCTCCCTCTATCCTGCAGTGTGTGATGGAGTACTGAAGGTTGGCAGCGCTGCAGGAGGTTCGCCTCACTCTGCCTCTCTAACCTTCTCTGTCAGCACCGAGGAGACACACACACACACACACACACTCGCTGCTCAGGCTGCGAGGAGCTCTAAGCATCCTCTCTGCCTTTAGTCTCGCTGTCTCTTCCAGCTTTACTATCACTGGCTCCGAGCCAAACACAGACCTTGTGGAAACTTCACACATATTTCCACGGTCTGAACACCAGCTCCACCAGCGTGATTCACCCAGACAGACCATAATAACCTCTGTACAGGTCCTACTGTTCACTGCATATCATATTGCAAAATAAAATATATTGGCAAAAACTAGACTAAAATACATTAGTAATTTAGTTGAATATGCTTTTAATAAGCAAAAACGAACAAGAAAACTCTTATAAAGATTTATAAAGACTTAGACTTTATTTATTGTCATTCTTAACACACTCCTGTACGCAGAACGAAATTTTGTTGCATTGACTCGCAAAAAAACAGAGAAAGATAAATAAATAAATATAGCATGAAAGTACAAAAGCTAAAAAAAAATATGTGAAAATTTAGCAGCATAAATATTCTATAAGTATAGATATATCCCATAAGTATTTAAAATAAGTATAGATATATCACATAGATACACAATGTATATCTGCAAAAATATACACACCTCTATGATAGAATCATAAATATCTATAAATAAAGTGACTTGTGCAGTTAGAAATATGTAAAGTGTGAAAAAGTAAATAACTAGTACTCAGTTTAGCATATGACTCAGAGTTTCCTTAAATTTGCCAAGGTTTTGGGAGTTTATCAGTCTAATAGCTTGGCGGAAAAAACTGTTACAGAACCTGGTGGTCCTGCATGGACCGCATACTCCTGTATCTTTTTCCAGAAGCCAGCAGGGAAAACAGACCATAGTGAGGATGTGAGGGATCACTGATGATGTTGTGATCTTAAAATAAACAAAAAAAAAATCTTCCACTATGATCAGGAGATCGCTGGTTTGAATCCCAGTCATGCAGCTTGCCATCATCCACTGCCAGAGCCCTGAGCGAGAACAATCAGTGTTGCTCTCTTTGGGTGGGTACAGTAGATGGCTCTCTTTCTTTCTCCTCATCACTCCTAGGGTGATGTGGATGAGGTCATCACAAGGCTGCGTCTGTGAGCTGATGTATCAGAACCGAGTCGCTGCGCTTTCCTCCGAGCGTTAGCGCTGTGATGCTACTCAGTAATGCTACAGCTATCAGCAGCAGTTTAAAAAGAGACTGACATTCACATGTATCGGAGGAGGCATGTGCTAGTCTTCACCCTCCTGGTGTTGGAGCATCACTAGTGATAGGGGGATATACAGCTGAGTAGCAGTTAAATGGGTGGGATAATTGGTCTAGATAAATTATTAGATCATTAGATAGAGATAATTAGAAATAAATCCTAAAAAAAACTAAGAAATTCCTGATTTTATATCTTAAATTTGGACGCAAGAATGGGAATTCAAAGGGAAACTGATTAAGGTTAATAAAATAATAAAATAAAATAAAATGCTTGGTAAGACAAACATTCTTATTAGGGTAAAAAAAAAAAAAAACGTTTATTTTTTTTTTTTTTGCAGTGTAAATACATGTAACTGATTCTAGTTATTTGATTCTAGCAATGTCTTAGAGCACTCAGCAGTATGAGTACCAGTAACCTATTACAGCAAAAAAAAAAAAAAAAAAAAAAAAACACCATCCATGTTTCCTGGAAACATCCAAAATGTATGGAGATCTGATCTTCACGTGAACAGTATGGCTGTGTTTTATGTTGTCCCACAAAATCTTACAGTACTTCATGCTTCCCTCTGCTACTGACAACTTTTATGGAGATGCAGATTTCATTTTCCAGCAGGATTTGGCACACTGCCCACACTGCCAAAAGTACCAATTGGTCTTACTATATATATATATATATACATTTTCTGACTCACTGATTTTTGGGTTTTCATTGGCTGTAAACCATAATCATCACATATTGGACTTGTTGTGTGTTGATGTGTTTGTTCTGCTGTGGCCAGTAGAGGAGGTTCTCCTTCATGCTCTGAGAGGCTGAATTATTAACCAGCACCCTTTCAACCTGCCTGCCAGGTGTGTGTGTATGTGTGTGTGTGTGTGTGTGTGTGTGTTTGTGTATTGTAGGTGGTGTTAGATCCCTCATACAGTTTGTTCAGGCCTGTATCGCCTGAGGCTCTGCCTGCACCTCCATCACACACCTGCCCTGAACCAGGTGTGCAGGAACACCTACACTGGGTTAACTACACATGTAGCCTTACAGTTTGGAGCATCGTTACAGAAGAAAATCTGGAGAACTCTGACCAGAGGAGAATACATAGAAGAAGAACAACCACAAGAAAAGAGTTCTGATTGAATCAGAACAACCAGACGAGTTTGACTAGAGAAGAACCACTAAAGAGAATGACCACTGGTGTTAGCAAAGAGGAGAACAAGGAGTAACCAGAGGAGAATGACTAATGGAGCAAAAACAACCAAAAGAGAAATATCAAATATGACTATAAAAATCACTAAAGGAGCACAAGTAGAAAACTTGACCAGAACATGACCAGAGCAGAACAGAACAATAAAACATAATGACTAAAAAGGAAATAAGAGAGAAAAACTAGAGGAGAACAAACAGAGAAGAACGACTAGAGAAGTACAACCAGATTGAAACAACCCCAGAACTATGGTCATAAACTTTATACCAGACAAAAAGAACGAAATAAGAACAACCAAAGAAAACTCAGAGGAGGCTGACCATAGAACTATGTCTTGAGACTTATGACCAGAGGATAAAGACCACCTAATAAAAGCCAGAGGAAAACTACAAGAGGAGAATGACCAAGAAAAGAAGCCTAGAGAAAAACAAGCAAAGGAGAACAACCCAAAGAATAACAGAGGAGAATGACCAGAAGAGAAGGACAGGAGAAAAAAGACTAAAGGAGAATAACCAGAGGAAATTAACGAGAGGAGAATGACCAGTGGAGAAAAAGCAGAGGAGAAAAAACAGAGGAGAAAAAGCCAAATGAGAATAGGAGAATGACCAGAAGACATGAAACCAGAGGAAAATGACCAGATACGATGTGACCAGAGGAGAATAACTAGATGAGAATAACCAGAAGAGAAGGACAAGAGAAAAAATACCAAACGAGAATAACGAGAGGAGAATGACCAGAGAAGAACGACCAGAGGAAAGTGACCAGTGGAGAATGACCAGGTGAGATAAAACCAGAGGAGAATTAGCAGAAGAGAAAAAGCCAAATGAGAACAACTGGAAGAGAATGACAAGAGGAGATTGACCAGAAGACATGAAGCCAAAAGGACAATGACCAGGTGAGATGAAACCAGAGGAAAATGACCAGATATGAAGTGACCAGAGGAGAATAACTAGAGGTAAATAACTAGATGAAAATAACTAGAGGTGAATAACTAGATGAGAATAACTAGATGAGAATAACTAGATGAGAATAACTAGAAGAGAAGGTCAAGAGGAGAACGACCAAAGGAGAATGACCAGAGGAGATAAAGTCAGAGGAGAATGACCAAATGAGATAAAACCAGAAGAGAATAACCCAAGGAAAGTGACCAGTGAAAAACAATCAGAGGAAAATGACCAGAGGAGATAAAGCCAGAAGAGAATAACCCTAGGAGAATGACCAGATGGGTCATCAGGTTCAGCTTCAGCTGAAATCCTCTCTCTATCCAGTAATTACCCTCAGTCTGATAGATTAAAGGTCAGGTCACACTAAAACACCGAGAGACAAACAAGCTGGTGATTCTGCTGATCACTGCAATCTAAACCCGCCTGAACCTGATTCAGTTTACAGAATAAAAAAATAATAAAACATCTCAAGTGGAAATCACTTAAGGGAGCTAGAAGCAGCTAATGCATTCACACAATTATTCATTCATTCATTCATTCATTTTCCATCCTTCCGTACTTGCACTTACCTGATGAATCATTTATTTATGAATTATTTGATTAATTAATTCATTCATTCATTCATTAAACCATCCATCCATCCATTCATTCATTTATTCATTCATACCGCTGTTCCTTCCTTACTTCCTTCATTCACTCAAACATTCAAACCGATGTTCATTCAAACATTTATTCCTTGGTTAATTAATTAATTCATTCATTCATTCCCAAATTCATACCTCTACAAATTTATTCATTCCTTAACCCATCCTTCCGTACTTCTATTTACTTTATCTTCTGTCTATCCACATGATGAATCATTCACATCATTCATTCCTTTATTCATTCCTTTATTTAATCAATTCATTCAAACATTCATTCATTCATTCCTTTAATTGTTCTTTCTTTAATACATGTATTCTCTTCACCCATTTATGTTTGCCAATTCAATAATCTGAACATCAAACAATTAATTTATTTATTAATTAATCAATGCACTTTAATTTAGTTATTTTCGATCATCCTCTAAAAAAAGTAAAATTCACCTGATTCTTATCATTAATAAACTGCATTAATAAACTCTGTCCTACACTAACACATACAAGATGCAGGAACCTGTTACATATCCCCTCTCTATTAATCTCACATTACATTTATACACTGGTATTCATACATTAATATTAATTAATGGTATTTATAATGAATCACTTTATAATTACATTACACTATAATTACATGTATACATTAATAATTAATCACACTACGTGTATAATTTATACTTGTGTAATTACACTACATCCTAATTTGAATATAATTACATTCTTACATTAATCTACATTAACCT